>NW_028227266.1:48912600-49512600 GCF_978045245.1 Mus caroli
GCTTTTCTTGCTGTTCTTTTCAGTAATGTCTTAACTACTGCCACTGTCATTGTTAAGAGTCTACATATAAAGCCAACATAAAACACACTCTGCACACAGAATATTAGTTAATACAAAACACAAGCCAGTTTGGTGCTGCAAATACTGGTACTGAGGAGGTTAAGGCAGACTAAGTTCAAGGCCAGCTAAAGCTACAGAGTAAACTTGAAGTGTTTTAGTCTATGTAGTGAGATTCTGCTGCCTGAAAAACCAAGAAACATTTTGTTAAAACTAATTCTCCATTGTCATTGAACTATATTTGAAGGGTCTTCTGACAGATGTGATTAATGCATTTTAAAATAATGCTTCATGCAGTCTGATTTCTTGATTTCTCTCAAAGGAATGACTGTACGTATTCTGAAATCAGATTTCATACTCAAATTATCTTCTGAAGTATTTACATCTTCAATGAAAAAGAAAACAAGTGCCAACCTTGGGGGCTTCCCGTCACGGCTAACAGGCATATTCTTTCTCCATGCAGCGTTTACACAATGCTCCTCTACAAGGATGAACTGATGGATTACAGATTCTTAATAAGACACACCAGATGGACATGGTTACTGAAACATGGTGAAGACTGAGGAGAAGAGGCAGCTGATGACAAGCAGAAAACTGCACAATTCTCACTTGCATTTATGTGTGGGAAACTAATTAAAAGCTACTTAAGATGCCTGTCTTAGAATTGTACAGACATACTTTAAAAAGTCACTTTTGCTCACTGAAGCATGCACATATTAAAACATTTATCTTATTTTAAAATGTCGTAATTGGATATTTAGATAGATAGAACAAGCGATCAAGGTTTGTTCAGTCACCACACAACTGAGTCACTGAAAATAAGTAAGGGAAGAGGCAGTCTTCAGAGCCTATTCTGACCCAACAATCTCACAGGGACCACGCGCTACTTGAATACTTGAATAAAGATCCTGGAGTGTTTTAAAGTGCAAAGATTAAACACTTAGAGCAAAAAAAAGATCAAGTGACAATTAGACCTGATGTGTAAATTAAATGGTCTGCAGAGGAAAGGAAACCAGTTACTTAAAACCTATGGAATTTTTCTGTTTGTAAAATTGACTGACATGATAGAGTTTCTGAGAGCTTTTCATCCCCTTCAAATACAATTATGTTATACTAAACATTGAAACACACTATAGAAATGTACTGAGTCACAAGATCACTGTGTTACACAGCAGAAAATATTTACTAACAGATTTTATTATAAACATATTATACTTAAACAATCTCTATTTTTGCTTCTCTCATAGTTTTTACTCAAATCATCCTTAATGATAGATACCATCTTAACATTGATTTTCAAATTCTAAGTCACATATGCACAAGTCCCAAAAAATGGCCAGTCAATAAAATGCAATAGAGGACATCAAAGAGGTGTTCACACTATAAAAACATAGGTAGGTAATTCCAAGTGAGGAGAGCAGACTAGGAAGGGAAAGGGCAGTTCACAACACAGACCATCATGTTCAGGCTGCTACAGTCTGTCTTAAGTCAAGTCTGTACTCTATACTCTTTGCTAATTCAAGAGTTTTAAGGGAGCAAACTGACTATCAAAGATTTTTTTGTATGCCTTAAAGTCTGACAGACTAGGAGAGGAACTTGAGGGTAGAGTATCCAGTCTCCAAGGCGAGAGAGCTGTAGTTGAAAGCTGGTGTTACAGCAGTACAGCACAGAATGAACATGGTTGTTAGGGCAGGAAGACCTACTCTCACACCCTGTTTAATCTATCTGACACTAACTTCCTCTTGGAAGCCTGTCCTAATCTAAAGCCGGTCTCCAGATCCTCTATACTCTCCATCACAACCAGTACTACCCAAGAACACAAACATTATGAGTCTGTGTGAGACTTACCCACCCAGCTTCTCTGTCCTTCTGACTAGCTCTAATCTTTATTTTTCTTTACATACCCAAGTTAGGTAGCAAGAATGTAGTGTGAAGCTCTCATATTTTAGTGTCCTTAAGACTCACTGATAAGTGGGTATTATCCCAGAAGCTCGGAATACCCAAGATACGTTTCACAAACCACATGAAACTCAAGAAGGAAGACCATGGTGTGGATACTTCTATCTTTCTTAGAAGGGGTGGGGGATGAAACACTCATGGAAGGAGTTACAAAGACAAAGTGTGGAGTAGAGACTGAAGAAATGACCATCTAGAGACTGACTCACCTGAGGATCCATCCTATATACAGTCACCAAACCCAGACACTATTTCGGATGTCGACAAGAGCTTGCTGACAGGAGCCTGATAATAGCTGTCTCCTGAGAGGCTCTGCCAGTGCCTCACAAATACAGAAGTGGATGCTCACAGCCATCCATTGGACTGAGCATTCGATCCCCAAGGAAGGAGCTAGAGAAAGAACCCAAGGAGCTGATGGGGTTTGCAGCCCCATAGGAGGAACAAAAATATGAACTAACCAGTACCCCCAGAGCTCCCAGGGACTAAACCACCAATCAAAGAAAACACATGGTGGGACTCATGGCTCCAGCTGCAAATGTAGCAGAAGATGGCCTAGTCAGACATCAATGGGAGGAGAGGCCCTTGGTCAGGTGAAGGTTCTATGCCCCAGTGTGGAGGAATGCCAGGGCCAAGAAGTGGGAGTAGGTGGGTTGGTGAGCAGGGGGAGAGGGGAGGGGTAGAAGGGGGGTGTTTTTTGGAGGGGAAACTGGGAAAGGGGATAACATTTGAAATGTAAATAAAGAAAATACCCAATTAAAAAAAAAAAGAAAGAAAGAAACAGTGTCTGAAATGCAGAGTCCTGGATCCTATTATACCCAAGGAATCTGTAGATTTATTACAGGAACCTAGGGTGTTTTTCAGATACTCACTATAATATTAATGTTTGGAGACTCACAAAATACACCGAGAAACCCAAACTACAGGGATCTAGTATTTTCAGCCACGTGGTGTGGTTAGGAAGAACACATATTTGTATAAGAAGCTGCTTTGGCTCCTTGGTATAGCTTATACTTTTATAAAACATTTGTATAACATTTCTAGAGTGAAAAAATTACTTCTACCAGGATCATCAACCCACTGAAAAGAGAGCTACTGAACCTAAAAAGTAATCCTGACCAGGTAATATACCTCACATTGGCAAAGCAGACAAAAGTGCACAACTCATATCATACTAATTAATGCAGATTAATGAAAATGAAAGACTTGCTACAGTGCAGGTACTCAAACAATAGTTACCTTCATATGCATGTAGGTATATTAAGTATCTTTTTTAAAAACATCACTAAAACATGGGGGTTAGGGAGCTACTTCTGTCAGTAAAGTGCTCGAAATGTGTGGTGGTTTGAATGAGAAGTGTCCCCAATAGTCTGGGCATTTGAGCACTTGTCCCTAGTTGATGGTGGTATTTGGGGAGGTTTGGGTAGTGCAGTCTTGCTGGAGAAGTGCTTCACTGGGGGCACTCTTTTAGATTAAAACTTGCCTGCCATTTCCAGCTCCTAATCTCCATGCTGGAGGTTCAAGATGTGAGCACTCTGCTGTCTGCTCCTGCTGCCTGCCATGCTGCCCCTACCATTATGGATTGGAAGTCTCTGGAACTGTAAGCCCAAATAAGCTCTGTTTTTTTATAAGTTTGTGGTCATGATGCTCTACCACAGCAACAGAAAGTAACCATATAGGGAAAAGGATCTTGAATTAATTCTTAGAACTCACATAAAAAGCCAGGCAAGGCAAGTTGGTGCGTATGTGTAATCTCTGTGCTATGGAGGCAGGGACAGGTGAATAGGTGAATCCCTTCCTGGGCCTAGTCTGCTAGATCGAGTGTACTCCATGTTCAGTGAGCTCTTTGTCTCAAAAAAAAAAAAAAAAGAAATGCTCCTGAGGTTGACTTCAGAGCTACACATACATGCATACAGATCTGCACATATATGAGTACAGCCATTAGAACTTAAAGCTCACAAAATATTGCTATAGGGTGCTATAGTAACGACTCAAATTTAAACTATATTTAAATTTAATCAAAGAACATATAAACCTTCTTACACACGTAAGCATTTCAGCTAACAATATGTAGCTTGAAGTAACTCAGTAAATAGCTCTAACTTAAATTCTGACATGTTTTTTAAAAGACAAAAGAGGTCAAGTAAAGGCAGCCAAGACCACTTTATTTTCATGTATACAGAGTTAGGAAATACAACATGATCTCTACAGTGAAACTCACAACACTGTTTCTAGAAAATTCATGCTGGCTGAGACTAGCCATATCATAGGGCTTTCAGATTAAATATGAAAATGAATCTCACTGTGATTTTAGCTTTACTGACTAGTATCTTTTTTGTTTTTGTTTTTCGAGACAGGGTTTCTCTGTGTAGCCCTGGCTGTCCTGGAGCTCACTTTGTAGACCAGGCTGGCCTCGAACTCAGAAATCCACCTGCCTCTGCCTCCCGAGTGCTGGGATTAAAGGCGTGCGCCACCACGCCCGGCTCCTGACTAGTATCTTGATTCAAGGTTTCTAAAACTTTTTTCATTTATCTTTCATATAATTTTATGAAATTCAGTTCTCATATTTGAATCATAAATTAACTTGGAAAAAACAAGAAGCAACATATTCATTCAAAAATTTATATTCTGAGGTTTTAAGTACTAGATACCTACATAGGAAAAACGAAGAGTTTAAAAATGATTAAGAAGAATAACCAAACGTAGTATATTTATATATACATGCCTAGCCTTTATTTCCCCCAGACTAATGATTATAGTAATATTTTATAGCTGCACAGGACCTCATTATTTTTGCAGTGAATAAGCATCAAGTATTTAAACACTAGTGACCACCTGTGCTTTTTAGGGAAAATGAACTGGAGGGCATGGGGCACTCTGGAGGGCATGTTGCCAGCTCTGTGGAGTTGGGTCTCCCCTCCCACCTTTACCTGGGCTCCAAGAGCCATATTCACGTCACCTGGCTTGTACAGCAGGCCCCTTCACCTGCTGAGCCATCTCACTGGCCCATAAATATACTGACTTTCAGTGAAGAGGTTAAAATCTTTTCTTTCTGGGCTGGTGAGATGGCTCAGCAGGTAAGAGCACCCGACTGCTCTTCCAAAGGTCCTTAGTTCAAATCCCAGCAACCACATGGTGGCTCACAACCATCTGTAACAAGATCTGACTCCCTCTTCTGGTGTGTCTGAAGACAGCTACAGTGTACTTATATGTAATAAATAAATAAATCTTTAAAAAAAAAAAAAAAGCCGGGCGTGGTGGCGCACGCCTTTAATCCCAGCACTCGGGAGGCGGAGGCAGGCGGATTTCTGAGTTCGAGGCCAGCCTGGTCTACAAAGTGAGCTCCAGGACAGCCAGGGCTACACAGAGAAACCCTGTCAGGAAAAACCAAAAAAAAAAAAAAAAAAGAAGACTTTCTTCTAAAAAAAAAAAATCTTTTCTTTCTAAGGGTTAAAGAACAACCAGCAGAATTTATTATTTGCTGCCAATTACATTTGTGTTTTTCTCTAAAAATCATGTTTTCTTCTACTTTTAAAGAAAGTTTTTAACAGATGGTTTAGGCAAGTCACAAATTGAAAATTAATTGCTTGTAAAAGATAATTAATTTGCTAAAGCAAAGATCCAAAACTTAAATTAAAAATGTTAAGCTATAATTTTAGTTCTTTAACATAGTAACAAAAGGAACAATTAACAGCTATTAATCCAATATTTTATGGGGGATGACCAATACATTAAAAGGTTAAAACATTCAGGACTACTGAGAATGCTGGCAAGATGCTATATTTGTATATAACTCAATGTGCTGCTAGTAAATGACTGCAGTAAACTTACATTCATTTCTTCCTCTCCTAGATTTAGGTAGATGTTCAAACACGTTTATGAGTGCTGTGAGGATAACTTAAAATCTTGTGAAAGCACTACTGTGGAAAATGGTAGTGTTGGCCTTGAGAAAGAAGTTGGAAAAGGAACCAGTGAGCTCTTCCTTTCCTACTCCCACCATCAGCATGACATTGCCACTACCATCTGGTTTCCAAAAGAGCACAGTAACAGGACAGACCTACAACTGTACCATGTTCCACCATTTGTAAAATTTTTACAATGCTCTGATTTACATTATCTTGCATAATCCCTGTGGATGAATAAATGCTCATTCTCTGTTGCATTATCATAGCATAAGCATTATTAATCCCAAGTACATAAGCACGTAAGTGAACGGAGATAATTACAATGATACTTCAGTATCCTATTGAGTAACTCTGCCACAACAGCACTATAAATATCTCATATTCCAATCCTTTTACTTGGTTATGTTCACTTGTAGACAAGATGTTACCTACGCTAGGGAAAATAATCACCACATACTTGCAAGAGCAATGCATCATTTTAGAGCACAGTGGTCACCAACCAGTGCAGTGTTTGATTAACAGATTCAAAGTCAGAGTATAGACAGATACACAGGATATGTGCAAGGATCAACAAAACGCTGCACTCACAGATGGAGAGACAAATGCGCAGAAAAAGAACGAAACTATGTGACACTCCCCTAACCAGCCTGAAATATAATAGGCGCTACAACAGTGGGGATGACAAGCTACATAACGTATCAATTATAAAATATGTGGAGCCTGACAATTTAGCAAAGAGTAAAAGAGTATTCATTTTTGTTAACAATTCAAAACACACTGACTGGGAGGCCATAATTGGAAAACAGACATATATTTCAGCAATAAGATACAGTTGCTACAGTCTGTCTGGACCATTTAAAAAAAAAAATCTACTGTCTAAAGTATCTTTAAACTCAACTATAGAGCTGTCTCACTTTCCCCAAATGACAACTTATTTTTTTCTAAAAGTAGAAGCCACAAATACCTATGATGAAGAAATTTAAGTACAGAAATACCCAATGTAAAATCATAAGCCTCACAGTTCCAGTGCTAGACATCCAACCATATCTGTGATTCCAAACTTTGGCCCATGTCCATAAGAAAAGCATCTCTATCTCTATCTGCCTGTCTAAACTGTAAAAGTCTGTATGGCTTCCATCAAAACAAAATTCTCATGTGGAAACTGATCTCCCAATGTGACATATTAGAAAGTGGGCACTTCTGAGAGGTGAATGGGTCATAACAGCACAATTCAAGGACTAGTATCAATATAAAATAGATCCCAGAGAGCTACCTCACCCATTCTACCATGTGAGCAGACAGCCTATGAAGATTCCAGCCCTTACCAACCACCACAGTATCTTAACTTTGGTTTACCGGCCTCTAGAACTGTATAAGGAAATATATTTCCATTAATCATATTATCCAGTCTAAGGCATTTTGTTATAGTAACACAAAAGAATTATAGACTACTTTAAGAGAACTGTATTAAGTATTAACATATATTTAAATCACAAATACAATTAGCTTATTTTTTAAATTTCTTAACAATTTATCCCTTAAAATCTAAAACTATCCTAAAACCCATCAAGCATGTGCACGTTTTTGTCCCTATCCACTCATTCATTTATGTTTCCACTTTAAAATAACAGTAGTCCAAACAGTTTTAAAGTGCATTAGTTAACAAAGAGGTATGAGGTTAACCGGGAAAAATCATTATAAAGTGTGGAAGTTAAATCTCATGATGGTTTGAGTCTTTCAGTTTTTCAGTCTTCATTTTCTACAACTCTGGCATATTGTACATTTAAACATATATGTTTAGAAATAACCTTAACAGGTGAAGGTACTTAGTTTTGTTATAAGCAATATGAGCTAAGTAGTAGAAACGCTGAGAGCAATCACATAGAAAATGAGATACATGCTGCCAATATGTTCCTTTTTTTAAGTTCCTTTGGGAAAACAAAGATTTTCTGAACTTGTCTGATACTGTGGCAGACATTAAATGCGCTGTCTTAGTCTAATGTAAATAGTTTTCTATTTTTCTCTTCAAAATATTGCCTAATCCCTCAAACCAGTAAGTACTAATTTTAAAAATTAATCACTTACATTATTGAGAAATAATGTATTCAAAGATCTATAAAGACTGACTGACGAACATAAAACACAGAAGCAGCCATAGCAGCTCCCTCAGTCACTGAGATGGTTTCTCAGGTCATACACTTTGCTGCTACCCAGGGTACAGAAAGGGAGTGGGACAGATCCTGCTCTAGAGAAGTCATTGTGCAGCAGGAGAAAACATAAACTTGCTTTATAAGCAGATGACACGAGGACAGTGTGAATGAAGAAAGGCCTCTTTTAACTAGAGGACAGATGAGGCTTTATAAATGAAATGAATGGGATTAGAAAATGGGGGGGGGGGGAGTTGCTTAGCTAAAAAAAAAAAAGGGATCGAGGTAATTCTCTACAGCTGTGAAAATAAGTATGTCTATTTGGTCTCTGTGCCCAGTTCTTCACACAGGTCTCCTAAAGACTCCTGGGATTCTTCTGTGATAGGAGCATCTTCCTTTCAACCATACAGGCTTTATGCTAATAAGGTGACTCTGGTCAGTTCCTAGAGATTTTCAGGATGAGGCCATGTGCCAGAGGAATAAACTATGATTAGGGAGTTTAGAACTTCAGCCCTACCTCTACATCTTAAGAGAAGGAAAGAGCGGTTTGAGATTGAGTTAAACCTCAATGGCCAATGACTAAATCTATTGTCTTACATAGAAGAACTTCTCTAAAAAACCACCACATGACTGGGCTCCAGGGGTCGGTGCACACACTAGCAGCAGGAGGTGGCATGTCCAGAATGGACATGTAAGTACACTACCTACCCACGCTGACCTGACACTAGATACCTCTTTCCTTTGGGTTCATCGATTGTACCCTTTATAACAAACCAGGAATATAAGCTAACTGTTCTGCAGTATTCAGTGAGATATTCTAACAGATTACAAAACTTGAAGATTTCTAGCCACACTGGACAGATGTTCCAATAACTTCCATTTATGACTGTGCTACAAGTGAAGACAATCTTGTGGGTAAGCCCTCCAACCTGTGTAGTCTGATGTTAGCCAACTCTGGGCAGATGGATAAGGAGATTTAGCTGGTGTTGGAGAACTGATTAATTTGGGGAGGTGTGGTACTAACTCATCAATTCACTATAAGAAGGGCTGGGAGTGAGAAGCTAGCCAGAAGGGTGATTATACAGATAAAAAAGTATATGGAGAACAGCAGAGCATCCAAATTGACTTGAGGAAGAAAAAGAGATTAACATTTAATAAGTGCAAAGCAATGTGGTATTATTTATTCATCCCAGACACAAACCATTATACAATTGAAAATCTGAGATTTTAAAAAGTTAAATAACTTCCAAAGTTACTTATTGTTCAAAGACAAAATTAACAAATCTAGTTCTGCAGATCTTAATTGGGTTTATTTGCAATTCTAGGATTGGTTAGCAGTCTGGATCCAATGGTTTAGAAAACTCCTGCTCTACCACATGGGCAGGTTATATTTATAGCTAAGAAAAGGAAGTGACCTATAATAGACAGAGGTGAGGCAGAGAGGCGAAATAGCTCCAGTTTGAGTTTGTCTTCTTAGAACATGGTAGAACTGACAGAAAGCTGGACTAAAGTTTGTAGCTTCACTTGCTTAATCACTCGCCTTTATCACTAATTTCTTAGGACAAGGAGAAGCAGTAACACTCTCATTAGCGTCAGTACCTCTGATGACAGGATCAGCGACAGTTTCCTAAATTGGTTTTCAGGCACTTGGAGATTGCTTTTGTCTAACCTAAGCCAGGTAAAACAGCCAACCCCTCACTGGGGCCTATACATGTGTTTGCGTGCTCCTTTAACATCATAGGCCTAAAAACACCACCATGAAATCAGGATAATGATTCCATTTTCTGAACATGCGTCATATGAAGGGCCATTTAGTTTGATTATTGATGTATATATCACCAATATGCTTCCCCATTCCCTCCAATCACCTTTCCCATATCCTAGATCATCTTGCTTCTTTGTCCCATAACCACTCTTAAATCCTGTGAGAGGAGGCAGATCTTGTTCTTGTCTTTTCACATTTGCTTGCCTTGTGAACAAATTCTGTTTTGAAACTTGAGTTTTAGTGGTTGGCATATACCACAGGAGACAAAATGGACTTGGTTTGGTAAAAATGGGTTTAACAGCTGGCTATTTGTGATTGGCTGAGATTCAAGCTTCTTGTTGTAAGAATAAGTTACAGTCTGTTTGTACATCTAAGTTGGGTTACAGTTCACTATGAATAGGGACACTGTTAGGGCAACTCAAGTTATATACACAGGTGGCTTATCAAACTTAGCACTTTTCAGTCTGTGGCTCGGTTAGGATAAGAGTCCAAAGCCCATTGTCTCTCACATAATACACAGAGGGAGCAGATGAGAACGCAAACTGTAGGAACGCTTGCACTCCACTAAGATCTTAACCGCTGCACTGAGTCACAGCCAGGAGGAAGCTACACTCTATTTATTTCACGACTGAGTAAACGAGGGAGTGTGTTATGTGGGGGTCGAACAGGATAACCTGCAGGAACCACTTCTCTCCTTTTCCCATATGGATTCTGAATTAGGCTTCCAAGATGTTCCTTTAAGGAAAAGAAGTAGTAATTCAAGTATATTTTATAGTAAACTGACATCTATACATAAATATATTGGTGAGTGAAATGATAGAAATAAGAGACTAATTAGATGCTAATAAAAAACTGGAGTGAAAGAATAAAGGATGAAATTGGAGTTATGGCAATGAGAAATATCGCACAAGAAAAAACCCCTGTAAGACTAGACAAGCAATTAGATAGAGACTAAGGAAGGATGAGTTAAGGAAAACCCTACGGCATAAGAAACTCTCAAAGGAGGGAGAGGATGTTGAGCACAGAGGAGTATGTTTGAAGAGAAGGGGATGTGCTCAGTGTGTAATCTCTTCTCAGTACCGTGGCAGCCAGAAAGGATCTGAAGGTCAGGGAAATTTCGAGGCTTCAGTTGAAGACTTGAAAATCATTGACTAAAGAGAGGGAAGCCTTGGAACAGAGCTGCTTTCCCAGAGTAAGACACAATGGTGGAAACTCTGAGAGCCAGACTTAACAGTGGGAAGACAGGCAGAGAATGCATTTCCGAGTGTGCATGCATACTTGTGTGTGTGTTTGCTAAGCTTTAGGTGAAGTGAGTATGAGGACTAAAAGGAAGCAGGGAGACTTGACCCTTCCTCCACTGGTGGAGTCCACAGATACATTACTCTACTGAGTCTAACTCTATCCTGCAAATATGATCTCTGCTTGTCAATAAATGCCTGTCCTGACTTCCTGAAGGACTTTCCACATGCTTTCTATAGCACTTACCACGAGGTATAGTATCAGAGCTGTGTTTTAAATTATCCCTTGGCCAGTACTCTCCTCCTCAAGTGCTTAGCAAAGAAGCCTAATAATATTTTTCAAATGAAGGGCAAAGTAAATGACTCGCAATGAGATGAAGAAGCAAAGAGAAAATGTTTTACTATTTAATGTTTTTAGTTTATTAACGATAAAGATGGATGATGTTTGTATCTCTTTAAAAAATCCTGACATTTAATAGAAAGTAAATCTATTTAAAAATTAATAATAGTTGAATGCAGATGGGGACAAAAGAAATAACTTTGCTGTTTTGAGATAAACGACTAAGAACTAGGTAGTTGCCTTACATATCAAGTAGTAGAAATGAAAGAAAATTGTATTAATTAATTAGTCAGTTATGTGAAAAAAGCTAATGGGCTAAAAACAGAACATTCCATAACCTATAACAGGCCAATTGAACTGATGAGAAGAATCAGAGGTTAAAATCATTATGGAAGTTAAAGGATTATACAGATGGAAAAAAAAATCAGGACTAGCATTGCCAGTGTTTAATACCCAAATGTAGTTAGGAACAGAAAAGGCCAAGGCACCACAACAGTATCATTGGTTGGAATAGCACAGAAGATAGAGCCAAGTCAAAGCACTCTAAGTTCACATCTGAGATAACACACACCTGCACAGACAGAGGTGTTACATGAGTCTAGCTTGGAGTAATACATACAAGATTGTAGAGTAAACCCTAGGCCCAAGGACGCTGCCTAACTGAGGTAGGAAAGAGTGTAACAAGAAATTTCAGTGGCAAGGTACAGACTCAAAGGAAGAATGAAAAGAACTTAAAAATCCTAAATTCCACTTCACAAAGAAAACAAACTTAACAAATGAGGACAAGACCCACATAAACAAAGTTAAAACAAAAATGGAACAGGATTTAAAATAAGAATGCTTGACTTTCATTTATAGCCATGACCTAGACTTATCCTTAGAACTAGAAGACTGACCAGTGTACACCACTAATCTTAGCTGGAAGATAGTTTAGCAGTTAAGAGCACTGGCTACTACTCTTCTACAGAACTGTGGTAGTTTGAATGAAAATAGTGGCACAGATTCATAGGGAATGGCACCACTGGGAAGTGTGGCATTTTTGGAGGTAGTGTTTCAGGGGGGTGTTGGGGAGGGGGCAGGCTTTGAGGTCTCAGAAGCTCAAGCCAGGCCCACTGGGTCTCATTCTCTTACTGCTGCTGCCTGTAGATCCAAATGTGGAACTCTCAGCTCCTTCTCTAGCACTAGCTTTGCTTGCATGCTGCCATGTTTCCATTCAAGATGATACTGAACTAAACCTCTGAACTGTCAGCCAGCCCCAATTCAATATTTTCTTTTACAAGAGTTGCCATGGTCATGATGTCTCTTCACAGAAATAGAAACCCAAACTAAAACAATGACCCAGATTCAATTCCCTGTATCCACAGGCGGCTCTGCACATCTATAACTCTGGTCTCAGGAAATCTGATGCATTCTTCTGGCCTCCCTGGCACCAGGCATATACAGGATATTCACAGACATACATGCAGACAAAACACCTATACACAGAAATTAAATTAAAAAAAAAAAAGCTACTAGTCTTAGACTCTGGAAAAAAGTCAACAAAAGATTCTGATTCCTGAAAGGGAAGAAAAATATTTAGTGAGGCCTATGATATCTTGGCTTTTCTGTTTAGGGTAGACTTTATTAGGACAGGGATGCCATTTTAAACAGGATATGTTCCTATTGTTCATTGGAAGACAGAGAAATCAGAATACAAGTCTGAGATTTCCCTAAGATGTGGGACAAAGTTCTGGAGGAAAATTGTATGCAGAAAACCACTAGGCCAGAAATCTGCCTAAAAGGTCTGTGTAAAATATTAAGACGCTGGACTAGGATGAGTCTGTACGATTGGCTAAAGAATGACTGTAGCCTGTGAAATGAAAGACTTTCAGGGCTTTCTAAAGTTGAGAATCATTTAAACCAATAAGAGCTTTTGATGGTCAACCAAGGTATTCAGCAGAGACTTTAGAAGGCAAGGCTGAGCAACCTCAGCAGCAAAGCTAAACC
Source organism: Mus caroli (assembly GCF_978045245.1). Lineage (NCBI taxonomy): Eukaryota > Metazoa > Chordata > Mammalia > Rodentia > Muridae > Mus > Mus caroli. The sequence continues at coordinate 48,925,992 of NW_028227266.1, forward strand.
AATAGAGTAAAGGTGACTTGCATCTTTTTTTTTTTTTTTTGGTTTTTCAAGACAGGGTTTCTCTGTGTAGCCTTGGCTGTCCTGGAACTCACTCTGTAGACCAGGCTGGCCTCCAACTCAGAAATTCACCTGCCTCTGCCTCCCAAGTGCTGGGATTAAAGGCGTGCGCCACCACGCCCGGCTCTTAACAAAGCTCGGAAGGATCAAACTGAGCAGGAACAACTGCCTATACCAAATCTGAGTGTTCTTTAAAAGTAGACCAATAAATCAATTCCAGAAACTTGACAAAGTGGATTTCATGTTCAACATTAACATTACAGTACACACTGTTGCCTGCAATCAAGAGAGAAACAGGCAATAGAAATTGATCTAGGATGAGAAAGAGAAAGGAACGAGAATCTAGAAACAAATTATGAACTTGAGAAAACTGAAGCCTCAGCAATGGAAACCATGAGGGATCAGTAATTCACACTGTAATGTTCCCAAGTATTCAGGAACTCATGACATAAGAAATTCCAAAAGTTAGTACAAGGTGAAACTGAAGGAAAGATCATCAGCTGTAGGAAGGCTTAAGAAGTAACCTCATCGCCAGCTCTCTTGTCTCACCCTATGCAACGAGGCATGCATGCTGATTCTGATTTTTAGCACAGTTCAATTCTAGAGTGTTACTCTCTTAAGACTGAAATAGTGCCTCAAGACATACAAAATTGGGAGAAAGAATATTATCATATTAAGCATGGTGCATGTTGGATCCTGCACTCATGAAACCCATAGCTGCCAAGGCCCTCTAACTTCTAGACAGAAGACTGGAGGGATCTTACCATCGCAGGTGCAAATACAGAAATACTGGGAATCCCCAACATAAGAATGCAGCCAATCACCTCAATAAATCACCTCAATAAAACCCATAGTGGAAAAAATTCCCACTCACTGGCTCACTTTCCAATCACTGTTACAGTTCCTGGCTTTTAAGTAGAAAGACACAACTTAACATGTACAATAAACATAAAAGAACTCTCAATAGAACACACAGACAAAAACAGATCATAGAATCAACATGGAGGCAAAAGAGAGACTATATAGTGAGAAATTTTTCAATTTTTCCTCAGAGAATTAAAATAAGATAATGTAGAACCATTAGATAAGAAAAGCTACTTTTAAAAATAATTGGAGGTGGGGTGAGCTGGAGAGATAGCTCAGTGGTTAAGAGCATTGACTGTTCTTCTAGAGGTCCTGAGTTCAATTCCCAGCAACCACTTGGTGGCTCACAACCATCTGTAATGGGATCCAATGCCCTTTACTGGTGTGTCTGAAGACAGCTACAGTGTACTCACATATATTAAATAAATAAATAAATCTTAAAAACAAAAAACAAAACAAAACAAAAAAATAGGGAACAAATTAAGCTCTTCAGTGTTAAAAATACAAACAACGCATCAAAGATTAAAAGATAAAGTTTATGAAAGGCAAAAAGATAAAGAAAGTTATAGGACAGAACAGGAGGCTCAGTGACTGAGTAACAATCTGCCTGAAAGAGAAGACTGCTCTGAAAGGAACCATCAATATGTAGTTTAGAACAATTCACCAGAATCGAAGAAAGGGTTTCTAGGTGTCTTAGTCAAGGTTTCTATTCCTGCACAAACATCATGACCAAGAAGCAAGTTGGGGAGGAAAGGGTTTATTCAGCTTACACCCCCAAACCACTGTTCATCACCAAAGGAAGTCAGGACTGGAACTCAAGCAGGTCAGAAAGCAGGAGCGGATGCAGAGGCCATGGAGGGATGTTCTTTACTGGCTTGCTTCCACTGGCTTGCTCAGCTTGCTTTCTTATAGAACCCAAAACTACCAGCCCAGAGATGGTACTACCTACAAGGGGCCCTCCCCATCCCCCCATCACTAATTGAGAAAATGCCCCACAGCTGGATCTCATGGAGGCATTTCCCCAGCTAAAACTCCTTTCTCAGTGATAACTCCAGCCTGTGTCAAATTGACACATAAAATCAGCCAGTACACTAGGTTTAAAGGACTACTTCCAGCTCCAGTACCAGTCAGAATGCTTACTCAAAGGCACATCATTTCAGAACACCGAGGATAAAAAGAATTTGAGCTTAAAGACACAAAACTAACTCACAAGAACCTTCATTAACTCACTGATTCACCAATGAAGCCTCAGAACCTAGAACACTGCCTAACCTAGACCTTGTCCACAATAAATAATGTATCACTTGGACTCAATAAGGTATAATTTTTAAAACACAGGCAATGAAGAAACTGCGAATCAGACTACTCATTAAGAATATAAAGCAAAGGCATGTTATTTTGTAGGAAAACAACATTTTTAGCAATCTTAGCAAACTCTTTTGTGGAAGCAGTTAAGGTATTTGCTGAAGGGATAACACGGTCACCCCCTAGGTAGACTACTACCTTTCATTTCATCCTTAGCAGTAATCCATCCTTCTCAGCAGATACAATCAGCTTCTCTTTCTTCATCTGGTTCTCTCTTTACAAATATTCCCTGAGCCCCATTAATACAATCAGATTCAAATTACTTAACACAGTAATTCACTTAACGGAAATCCATCCAAAAAACAACCTGGAAACAAGTAAAAACAGATTGTCAGTGTCTTCACATCCATGGGATCTGGCTGATATGGATGCAACCACGTGCAAGGCCAGTACTTTTCTCAGCTCACTGTGGCTGAACTAGGGATTGCTGGACATGGGAACAGCTCACCACCCACACACCAAAGGTCAGTCTCTAGCCATAACTAAAGGCAGGCTGCATAAACTCCTCTAATGCAATGGTCAAGCCATTCCTGTTTTCGGATTTTGTTGTCATTGTTGTTTGTTTTTTAATCTCCAGCCCAGTACCAACTATAGCACTTGGGAAACTCAAACAGTTCAGATTTTTGCTTGTTGATATGGTAAGGAAGACAGGTCTACAAACATTATGTGGCCTGCCCATGGATGTCTACATCAGCAGTTAAAGGCGGAACTAGAATTAGAACACAAGACCTTTCTCTGGGCATTTTAAATATTTGCCCAATTTAAATAAAAGCCAGAGGAAAGGTCAGTGACCCCTCAATCAGGATCCATGCTGGAGTTTATGGAGTTCCTAGTTTTTCTAAATACTGGCTAAATTTACATATAATTCAATTAGATCTGATATCTTCAAAGATAACATTATTTCACATCTCTAATAAACAATAAGGGGACCATCCTAAATTTTCTAAGGATAGTTTAGTTTTACCTCACCATCTGCACACCCCTTCAATTTCTCCACACTGGCATCTACCATAATCAAATGTGTGAAAATAACATTTACCCACAGATCTATGTGCTCAGCCAATACAATTCAAAAGTCACACGCCTAGAATAGGACTGGAAAGGAAGATAGGAATGGGCAATTAGCACACTAATTTTTTATTTGATACTGAATTTACTGGAAGGTACATAGTCTAAGTAGAAAAATGACAGAAGAGACTGGCTATGATTGAAGGATCATTTTGACAGTAATACTGGACCCTATGAGGGACTAATTGGGAGGCAGAGATGAAGTAACTAAAATGAGAAATGATGAAAGTCTAAACTAAAGCGATGGTGGAAAAACTAGAGATGGAGGTAAATTTAAGTAATAGTCCCCTGGGACCTTAATTAGGAAAATTTTAAAAACCTAAAAGTTAAATTAGAGTCACACTAGTTATGTGAAGTGAGTACCAATTCCGAAAGCAAAAATCGAAAGCAAATGGGGTCCTGATCTAACATTATCTTTAGACTATTAAGATAGTAATCAACAGTCATGAAGACTGTCTCTCTGGTTCTCTGAGGAATGGTCTAAAGGTATTTTGATTTAAACAAAGCCCTTTTCAATTATCACAGCTGGCATCTCAGTGTGTTACCATTGAAAGGGAAAGACAGGAAATGAATCAATAAACCCCAGGCACAAATTCAGCCTGAAAAGACACAGCATATCAAGGGGCAGAAATCTGAAAACAAAGGCTATGGGTAATTTAATTACCAGGCCGGAATCTGCTGACTGCCGGTTTAATTGTTTGAACAGGACCCAAGTTGTCTGCCGAGGCAACCGCTCTATGATTTTTGCACCATTTACTGCACGTGACCACAGGGATAAGCAAGAAATAGTTCTAAAGAATGTTGAATCACTTGAATAACTTTCATTAATCACACCTATAAGTCCAAAGGAAAAAGCCAACATCTTTTAAAGCATATTCATTTGCTATTGCATATTATAGGCGCCAGAGAAAATGGTATCTTTTAGGTATTTTAAGATCTAGAAAATAAAGTTACCAGGGTTAAATGTACATGCGCTCATTTACCATGATACCTGAAAAGGATATTTTAAGGGAAGAATAGGAGACAGAGTAAAGTTAAATATAAGGTGGAACTATCATTAAATACCAAAAAACTGCTTAGGATTCTAGAGGAAACCAGTTTCTCCCTTGATTCAGTTGGTATTTCCTCATTCATGTTTATCTCCCCAAGAGTAAACACTCCTTTCAAAAGCAGAACAAAGAAGTGCCTGAGACTACTTCACTGGCAGCATTCTCTCCTTGGCTTCCTTGAGTAAATAAGTCCTATAAAGGCCAAAGTAGACTATTACATTGTTCACTCAACAGGCATTTATAAAATGGTTTGTATTTTGCTAAATCCTAACCAGTACTTTTACAATCTGTTAGAGAGAAAAGGTAGACATGAAATGCTAGAGATAGCTCAGCTGTCAGCTGGTAGGATGCTTGCATGTCAGGCAAGAAGTCCTGGTTTGATCCTAAGCACTTAGGAGATGAAGGCACAAACACCAGAAATTCAAGGTAATCTTGAGCTACATAAAGCTCTAAGCTACAAGAGACCTCGTCACAAAGCAAGCAAACAGTGCAGAGATGGCTCAGTGAGTCAAGTACTTTCTGTTCTAGCCTGAGGACCCCCAACATCCACATAATAGGTATGCATGGTAACACTCATTGATCTGCAATCCCTGTGCAGAGAGAGGATGACAGGCAGGATTCCCGGCAGTCAACTGGCTAGTCAGTGTAGCTCAGAGTGACCTCTAGGCTCAGTAAGAGACTCTGTCTTGAAAAGAAAAATATGGTGTAGAGTAATATAAAAAGATACTCATGCTGTAAGATATAAGATGAAATAAACTCTTTCAAAGAAAATTAAATTAAGATAACAAAATCTGAGTATAAAAATAAGTGTATCATAATTCATATAATATTTGGATTAAAGAAAAATAGCACTCACTACCCACTTTTAAATAAATTCTTCACCTAGACAAAAAAAAAAAGCAGAAATGAAGCTGTGTTAAAATTAATCTCTGTATATATTTTCTAGTGCTTACTACAAAAGAAAAAATTTCTTACTCTCTTCAGCACATTTTCAGTAATAAATGAACCCAAAAGATCAAATAAATAAATAAATAAATAAATACCCAATATTAGTTTCTGGTCTCTACTTGTACAGATACACATACATACACTATATACACAAAATCCAGACATAACAATAACAAAATACAATAGAAACAAAAAGATGTTAAGACTAATAATAATGAAAACTAGTTTTGTAGATATATTATCAATATGAGTTGTACAGAATAACAACTTAAAATATTTTCCTATGAGGAAATCAATATAGACAGAATTAATTAAGAAAAACTTTTGACTAGATAGAATTTCAATTAGTTTGAAAGAAGTAATAAAGGAGGGATGGAGAAAGGAAGGAAAGGAGGGAAGGCTTGAAAGACATAGAGAACAAAGGGTTTCCAGATCAACATTAGCACAAATCTGAAATTTGTATGTTCTATTTTGAGAACGAAAAGGAGCATCAGAAAGGTCTTGTGATAGATAAATAGATGTAGCTCTGAGATTTTCATTGTACGTAAGAGGTGATATAAGGGCTTTTATATTCTCCTGTCTCTAATGACAAATACTTGCCAAGTTCTATAACCATCAATGCAATGTGTTCTTCGGTTTTATTTTTGAGACTTAAGCCTAACTGTCCTGGAACTCACTGTGTAGACTAGGCTCACCCCAAACTCATGAGATCCATCTGCTTCTGCCTCCTGAGTGCTGCAATTATAGGTGTGTGCCACCACACCTGCTTCAACTGTACTCTTGTGTTCAGACTCCTGCTCAGCAGTATCTGTAAGGTTTATTTATGTGGTATTGTAGGCTTATAAAGAGCACTCCTCTTGCCTTCAGAACCATCTTCCTTTGCATACATAATACACAGACTTTTGGATACAGTATCCCACTGGTGGACATCTTGATTTCTCTTCCTTTGACATTATAAAAAGGGTTGCTATGAACATTCCTGGATAAGTCACTTGTAAGAACACTTGTTCTTTTCCTGGTTAAGCATCTAGGAACAGAGCTTTTTCATGACTGGAAAAAGGCATGCTTAACTTTATAAGAAACCACCAGTTTCCTAAGTAGTCACACAAATTACACTTCCACCTGCAGTATGGAAGTTGTAGTTGCTTCATAGTCTTTCTTTGAAGTTCTATTGTCCATCTCTAAATTTAACCATTCTAGTTGATGCAGAATGCTGCCTTAATGGGGTTTTCAATTGGTATTTCCCTGATAAATATTGTGTTGAATATCCTTTTTAGTGAAGGATCTAATTCAATCAAGTACATTTCGTTATGCAGTTTGATCTTCCTGAAGTATCTTCATTATATTACAATTGTGTTAGTAGCTTTCATGTACCTCACTGTTACTTCAAACTCAAACTCTCCAGTCTGTTACTAGGTTAGCTCCATTAACTGAGTGTTGTGCCCAGCTACTCCTTGCATAGTTTATTAATAATCATTGAAAACCAAATTGCAGATTAAGTTACCTACTTTAGTTAATCAACTCTTTTCTCCTTTCCCCATCCTCCCTCTCTGTTTTCTTCTCCTCTGTTTCTATCTCCCAAATTCTAATTTTTGCAAAGTGTATGCTGAAGGATCTAGTTCCATTCCTTTGCCCCCTGTAAGATAGCTGCATTTTTACGGTTGCAGTAAACTCACTTTTGAATTTTGTTATCATATCTTCAAATGCCAACTGTCTACATCAAACTAAATGCCTTTATTACCACCTCCAACATGTTAAAATTGAATTCATCATTTTCTACTTGAAGCCAGACCTACATATTGCTGTCAACAGTTTCACCATTATTCTTCACTATTACTTGCTTTAAATCCTAACTCTGAGTCAGTAAGATCTCTCAGGAGAAGGTGACATACAATTACTGGTAGTGATGACCCTGGGATTGCCTCATTAGTTCATCCAAGGCCAATCTGTCACTTAGTTATTGAACAACTTTAGAAAAATTTCTGAGAACAACAATATCAACCAACCAGACCCCCCAGATCTCCCAGGGACTAAGCCACCAACCAAGGAGTACACATGGCTCCAGCTGCATATGTAGCAGACGACAGCCTTGTCATGCATCAATGGGAGGAGAGTTTCTTGGTCCTATGAAGGCTTGATAGATGCCCCAGTATAGGGAAACCAAGGGCAGGGAGGCGGGAGTGGGTGGGTGGAGGAACACCCTCATAGAAGCAGGGGGTGGGGGTATGGGATAGGAAGTTGGGGGGGGGGGGTGGGGGACGGGTAAGGGGATAACACTTGAAATGTAAATAGATTAAAAAATAAATAAACAAAAAAAGGAAAAATTTGGAACCTTCCTTATAAAGTTTTTTTTTTAAAAGATTTGAATGATCAAATTAAGTACTTTAGCACCTACCTTAGGAATGTTCAACAAATATCAATTGTCTTATTTATAGAATTGGAAATCTCTTATACTTAAAATCTTTTTGTGTGATGCTAACATCTACCATTTTACTCAGACCTTTCCTTCGTTTCTTCTATGTAAACAAAATAGTCACTTAAACCACCTCTTCTCCCTGCTCAATGTCAGACTACACACCACCTCTGGATTATCTTTCTGAAATATCCATTCATACATTATTTTTAGGTTGAAGGATGCTCACCCTAAGAAATAATGCTAACCCCTTATTCTAACATACAAAGTCTTCTACAACTGGTCCTTACATGCTTTCTTAGCATACTTCTTTTACATATAGGGGAAGAATTCATGAAGCATTCAAAATGCTGTACTTAAAAAAACAAAACAAACCCAAAAAACCCCTGGTCTACAAAGTGAGTTCCAAGACAGCCAGGGCTATACAGAGAAACTCTGTCTTGAAAAACCAAAAAGAAAAAAAAAAACCCTAGAAACAGAAATATAAGAATATTAGAGAAATGGAAATTAATCCAAACTAATGAACGAGCTAAAGAAGTGAATGTGGTTGCCTTGGAGGAAGAGTAGGAAATGAAGGCAGACTGGAAAAGAAAACAAACCTTGGAAAATTAGTTTACTCGTTCCAATACCATACATTTTGCAAAAATTAGAATTTGGGAGATAGAAACCGAGGAGAAGAAGGGAGAAGAAAACAGAGAGAGGGAGGATGGGGAAAGAAGAAAGAAAGTTGATTAAAACAGGTGCTTAATCTGCAATTTGGTTATCTATATTAATGATTATTAATAAACTATGCAAGGAATAGCTGGCACAGCACTCAGTTAATGGAGCTAACCTAGTAACTGACTGGAGAGAGTCTGAGCTTTAAGCAACCGCGAGGTACATGAAATCTAGTAACACAGTTGTAATATAATGAAGATATTTCAGGAAGATCAAACAGCATAACAAAATGGACTTGACTAGGGAAGAAATAAGAATGGTAAACATGCCGGGCAGTGGTGACGTACACCTTAATCCCAGCACTTGGGAAGCAGAGGCAGGCGGTTTTCTGAGTTCGAGGCCAGCCTGGTCTACAGAGTGAGTTCCAGGACAGACAGGGCTACACAGAGAAACCCTGTCTCGGAAAACCAAAGGGGGTGGGGGGAAGAATGGTAAACATGAGATCTTCATAAACTTAGACGAGAGGTGATGAAAGCCTAGATTTGGTTGACAACTGCAGAACAGAAGATTCAATTCCAAGTCTTTTTTGCAAGAACACTGTATGGTCTGCTGTCCAACTAAATACAAAAATAAGAAAGTGAAAAAGAAATCAAAAGGAACAGTGCATTCTCCCAACACAGAGTAGGACTAAAATAACACTTGTAAAGGTAAGTGGTGACTCTAAAGTCTTACGTCTAAAAGATAAACACTAACATAGAGTTCAAAACACATATTCCTAGGAGAGATGCAGATTTTTTGAGAGAGATATGGGAAGTATAACAAGCAGAATTTCAAATCATTCAACGAGGTATACAGGGGATGAAATCAATATTGACATCAAGGATCCTAGATTAGATGACTTGGCACATGATGAAGCCAAGTTTAAAAAAAAAAGAAGAGAGAAAAATAGTCTTTTTTTGTGAGAAAAGACATTGAGTTCTGTCAGGCTACAACCCTCGTGAATGACAAAGCCAAAATAAATAAAAATAAATTGTACTAAATGATCTCTGATTCCTCTAGAGTCTTCTACTCTAAACAGTAAATATTATCCAAGGATTTCATCATATTTTAAAATTAAGTTTTATTACTCATTGACTTCAGAATTCAAATGAACTGTACCAGAGTGGAAAGTTAACTTAACACTCTGTCAAACTTCCCTATCTAAAACAGATTCTCCTTTTCAAAACTTAAACTGAACATTACCCTAGGTAGCCACATAGTTTTTGGGAAGAGTAAACGTTTAATACAAAAAAGGTTTTTTTTTGGTTTTCCAGACAGGGTTTCTCTGTGTAATCCTGGCTGTGTCCTGGAACTCACTCTGTAGACCAGGCTGGCCTCGATCTCAGAAATCCACCTGCCTCTGCCTCCTGAGTGCTGGGATCAAAGACATGCGCCACCACGCCCGGCTGTAAAAGTTTACAAAGTGTGCCTCAACTTGTATGCTAGTGTGATCCAAGTCTATTTCAATAATCACAACAGCAAAACTTGAGACTATATCCTTTTCATAAAGATGATATCTAACATGTAAAGCCATTTCTAGTTTATTAAAACTACAGGTTAAAGCTATAAAAATATAGGCGGGCGGTAGTAGTAGCACACGCCTTTAATCCCAGGACTCAGGAGGCAGAGGCAGGCCAGCCTGCTACAAAGTTAGTCCCAGAACATCAATGGCTTATTACACAGTGAAATCTTTTCTTGAAGGTGGAGGGGGAAACCCCACAACAAAAACCAAACAACAACAAAATCACCCCTGCCACACAATCCTTTAAAAGTGTGCACGACCTTTAAAAAGCCTTGTCTTGACTTCACTAACCCTATGAACTCTCTCCACACGTCTCTCCTTGAAAACGTTATCTATTTTGTATTCACTTTTTTCTTCTATTTGTTCTTTAAGTGCCTTTAGTCTAGCTTTTGGTCCAGATGTTCTTTCAAAATTGTTCTCCCTACTACAAAGTGGTGATTGGTCTACCAGTATCACCTGACCCAGATGCATACTCATCCTCTGGAGACTATGTAGCTTAAGTGATTTGCAGCAAACCCTTTTCTCTTCCTTTTCCTCCTCTGTCTCGTCTGCTACTTTCTTTTCTTTAGTTTGAGGGCCTTGGAAACTAGACCTTGATTGCTCCCATAATTATATACACTACTGTTGTAATCTCTACCTGCAAAGAAGTTGAATTGATTTTACCTTCAAAATATAAACTAAAGGGCTAAAGGAAAATGATTCAGCCAGTAAAGCATTACTCTGTAAGCATTAGGACCTGAAATCAGATTCTCTGCAACTACATAATAAAACAGATTTCAGTAGAGGACCCATGTAAAATCCTGGCATGGCAGTATGCACCTATAATCCCAGTGGTGGATCTCTGGGGCTGGCTGGCCAGGCCGAGTAGCCAAAACAGTGAGTTCCATGCCTCAAACTTAAAAAGATGTAGAGTGAAGACACTTAATGTCAATTTATATCTCCACATTTACACATGTACACTACACTACACACACACACACACACACACAATGATGACTTTCCATCCTGAACAACTGTCAGCAACTACGTTAACACTGTCCAATCAGATCTCTTGCTCTCTATATCTTCCAGGTATAATCTACTTTCAAAATAGCATTGTCTTAGAGATGATTTGAAGGTGCTGACTCAGGCAATCACTTGGCTGCCTAAGTCTATTTTATTTTATGTGTAAGGGTGTTTTCCTGTTCATATGTCTGTACACCACATATGTGCCTGGTGTTCAAGAAGGCCAGAGAGGGTGTCAGATTCCTTGGAACTGGAGTTACAGTTCAACTGTCATGGAGGTGATAGGAATTGAACCAGCGTCCTCTGGGAGAGCACCAGTGCTCTTAACCACTGAGCATTCTCTCCAGCCCCATGCTGAAATCTCAATCACTACTGAAAACCTGCAGTAGTAGCCATACCTCAATAGCTGCAAAGCCCCTAAGCCTGCTCCTTACTCCTCTGATTTACCTTTCTGACTAGTATCTCCCACTAGTTCTTTTCTTTGCTTCCTCTTGCTCCCACTTCCTGCTTTTTTCTCTCCAACCATGCTGGACTGTTTGTTAATCCTTGGACAAACTGGAACTCTGTGGCCTCAGGGACACTCTGCATTTGCTCTTCTCTCTCTCTTAATAATCCTTTTTACTTCATACATATAGGACTGTGTTTTCAAATATGACCACTACTCTTTCATTCCATGTCTCTATCCTTTGATGCAAGGAAGCAGGGAAATATGAGCAAAACAGAAGAAAAACAGTAGCCAATCAGAAGTGACCCAGAGCTGGCAGAGATGCTGAAGATTAGCAAACATGAATGTGAAATTATTGTAACTGTATCCCTGATGTTCAATAGCTAAATAAAGACACAGAACACACAAAGCGAGACACACATATACTCCTATAAATCAAGGGTTTCAGTCAAGTTGTAATTTACTCAGTGTCTGAGGTGAAAAATACATCTAACTAGGAAAACAGATTAGACATTGTAGAATAAAAAACTAGGGAACTTGAAGACAGAAAAAAATAACTACCTAAAATAAAACATAGGTTAGAAAAAGAAAAAAAAAATCTATTGATCTGTAGGACAATTTCAAATAGCCTAGAATACAATGGCCTAAACTCTGAAGGAGAGGAAAAAGAGATGGGACAGAAAACCAGTTAAGAAAACAGTGGCTGAAGGATTTCTAAATTCAGTGAAAACATTGTTTTTACAAGTCTAAACAGCTTGTGAACATCAAATCAAAGAATCCTAAAGAAAACCACAATAACACATTATCAAATTATTAAAATCAGTGAAAATCCAGTTCAATCCCTTTATACCAGAAAACAGAGAGACTATTTTAGATATACAAAGACTGAAGAATTTTATTGCCTTCACTACATGAAATAGGAAGAAACTCCTTCAAGCAAAAGGAACATGACCTTGCATGAAACTATGTATCCACACAAAGAAATCAAAGTGAAAATATTTAGGTATACAAAATATATGGAAATGGTAATTTCTGAGAAATAGGATTTTGAAAAGATTGAAATCTCTGCTAACGAGGATATACTGCTAAAACAAAAACAATGCTGTATTGTGTTTTATAAAATAGGCTCCAGTACAATATGAGAAAACCATGATGGTCAGGCAAGGCAAAACAGAAGTATATTATTTTAACATTCTTATACTATGTCGGGACTGCCGAAGTTAAAGACTTGTACATGACCAGCCATAGCAACATTATGTATAATAGCCTCAAACTGAAAACAGCTAAATGCCTGAAAGCAACCTATTTAAACTAACGTTTTATAGCTATAGTGTAGCTTAAGAAGCCATGGGATTACACACAGATCACCACTGACTCCCCCCAAGGCTAAGCCAAAGCAGGACTCAATAAACAGAATGTAAGACGTAAAAAAATAAAAGTTCTCTTGTAAGGTGGCAAGTTTCTCCCTATCTTTTGCTATCTAGTCTCTAATGCAAGTAAGAAAATTAAGAAGTACTTTTAATACCATGTATATGAGAAAAAGTTATATTCCATATTTTAACTTACCTAGTATTTTATAAGTCTGACTTAAAATATTATCAATTCTTAAATAATCAGAAAAATTAATTTGAAATACTCCATTTATACAGGCCAGTGACTTTCTCAAGTTCAAAAAAAAAAAAAGTAAAGGAAAAAAAAACTTACCAAAAATTTCTCCATTTTTGGCATATTCTGTCACAAGGTACAACATACTTTTGGTCTCCATTACCTATTGATAAATGATCCTACATTAGTAAGATAGGAAGGATTACTTTACCACATTCCATAGAGTTGCATAAATTAAAATTGTAAGTAAGGAGTAAGTTATGGACAATTGAGAAGTCAGAAACATTTACAAGCCTTGGTATACACTCGTGGATCCTTTCTGTGAATATTAGATCCTTGCTCTAAGTGTGAGTCCATGGAGCAGCAGGAGCAGCTGCTAGCTAGTACCTGCTAGAAATGTAGGATTTCAGGCCTGACTCCAGTACTACTGAGTTAGAACTGACATTTTAACAAAAGTGATTCATATGCACATTCAAGTGTACAGAGGTGAATAAGCTTTGCAGAGTTTTCCACTGTCTCTTAAGTCTGTGTGCTGTGTTAGCAAGGCTGTAGTCTAGCTGAGCCAGCACAGTGTGGAATCTATGTTCTTCCCTACTGTACTTTATTTAATAGTTACAAGTTTCTGTAATTTTATTTATTTTTTTAATGATTTATATATTTTTATTTTATGTGTATTGGTGTTTGGCTTGCATCTATCTATGTTTGTGTAAGGGTATTAAATCCCTTTGAACTGGAGTTACAGGCAGTTGTGAGCTGCCAAGTGATTACTGGGAATTGAACCTGGGTTCTGAGGAAGAGCAGCCAATGCTCTTAACTGTTGAGCCATTTCTCTAGCTCCCTGAAATTATAAATCATTGTTTGCAAGCTGTTTATTCTACTGTGTTTTCACTTAAATTAGCTTCTGTAGGATCAAAAAGAAAGTATATCATTGTTAGCAATTTGATTTTTAGAATTATAGGAATAGATACCATGAGATTCAAGTTAAGCACCTTTTAGATTGTTTCTCTGTAGAACTTGTATGTGTGGTGAGGGTCTGTGTGCATGAGTGTGTGTCATGCATGTATGTGTGCACGTGTGCAAGTGTGTGGAAGGGAGAGGTCAGGCTCAGGTGCTCCACAGAAGCTACCTGCTCTGTCTTTGAGACAGGGGTTCTTCTTGTGCTGAGGCCCACTGATTATACAAGACTGATGGCGCTTCCAGCCCCAGGGATCCATGCTGGGTGTGAGTGTACATTACTAGTCTTGTCTTTTTACTATATAGGTTCTGGGGATCACACTCAAGTCCTTAGCTTTGTACAGGTTCTAGGGACCAAACTGAGGTCATCCAGCTTGCAGGTCAAATACTTTATCAAAGGAGCTATGTCCCTAGCCCTGCAACACTCTTTTAATAGTTGTCTGTTGAAAGGCTGCACACTAATTTTGCACTAAAATATATGCTTAGGACTTTGCTTCATCAAAGGAAAAAAAAAGAATTGTTGACAATTTGGAACTAAAAGTTAAAATAGTAACTCAACTTTACATATAGCTGGCCATATTATGTGAGTCAGGGTGAATCAGTTTAGAACATGGTCTACTAGCACTTCTAAAATGATTATGGAACTATCTAAGGATAAATGTAAAACAAATGTTTACAGGGGAAAGTCTGATACATTTTGACTTAGATTTCTACAGCTTTAGAATTTTAGGAACTGTTTTGAGTGGTACAACATACATATTCTTACATGCTTTGGGGGTATATCATAAGTTGATGGTTTCCAACTTTTTAAGTTGAAATTGTCAATTACATTGTTTACAATTGTATACACATACACATATGTATAGATATACATACAAGTATATGTACATGCGTATGTATACATAAAGAGGGGGAGGGAGAGAGAGAGAACAAACTATGTATGTGTGTCCTGTATAAAATGCACTCAAGGACGTAATAAACAAAACTAGAAGTTTTAACATTTTCTTACAATCCCAATACATTTGGGTAGCCCACGTGAGTGCAGTGGTGTGACAGACAGAACTGGCCTTCAGAGAAAAGGGCTCTGAGTTTTAATCCTATTCCTACAATAGTAAACACTTGCTGAGACTGAGTTACTAATGTGATGTTTATCAGCTCACAAAACTTCTGAAAACAGATTAAGTCCAGCATACCATGGGTGCACCTATCACAGGGCATCAAAGCCACAGGTCAGCATATCGGGACCTTCCAGTTTAAAAGCCATTTTTAATTGAAAGAAATGGTACATTAACCAACAGAAACTTTAAGAGATAGCTTATTGATTATTAAACATGAAATACTACTTTAAAAATTTGAGAAAACATTCCCTTCAAAACACATAACTTAAACTTAGACACAGCTTACTTTACAAAATTTCTTTCTTTTTTTTTTTTTAAAAGAATTATTTATTACACACTATAGCTGTCTTCAGACATACCAGAAGAGGGCATTGGATCCCATTACAGGTGGTTGTGATCCACCCTGTGGTTGCTGGGAACTGAACTCAGGACCTCTGGAAGAGCAATCAGTGCTCTTAACCCCTGAGCCATCTCTTCAGCCCACAAAAATTCTTAATAAAACTGATTTTTTTAAAAAATGACTTACTTTTATGACTCATCAAAAAATATGAAAGGAAAGTCATAAATCTAGGTATTACAAAGTTTGCCTCTATGCAATAAACTAGACTTTTGATTTCATAAAACATAAACATAAGCTTTTCAAATAAACAATGTGTATAACATCCTTATTTATGGTACAACTACCTTTGCAAACCCAGCAAGTTTAGGCACAACTGCTAATTTTTAAAATAGCTAGCTGGTAGTCTAAAAGACAACTTTTATATTATATTTTCAAGTTATATTATCAAGTAGCTTCCCAGTTTCATTTTTACAAATTTAAATATATAGAAATATTAAAAACTTTTTCTTAAAAAGCACACTAGAAAACCTAACATACAGGTAAAAATCACAATGAAAACAGACATTTGAATGTGGAAAGCATAAGGAGAGAAATAAGGGGAAGCCATACCTGATACAGTTTAATGATGTGAGGATGGTCGAGCATTTTCATTATCTGTACTTCTCGGTAGATTTTCTCAAGGTTTACTGCATCCAGCTGTGATTTGTCTATTATTTTTATAGCCACCTGTTGCCCAGAAGACACATAAATACAATTACTATATAACACTTAACCGTCTCCAGGTAAGACTTAGGAAAAGATATCTGAGATGGCGCCTGTAGGTGCCTGCCTACTCTGATAGCTAGTGTAATTCAATGTCCATTTGCTTGTTCATGCAACATACATATTTTAAGCTTCTACTAATTACATGGCACAATAAATTTTGTCTGGCAGAGCCCTTAGTGTGCTATACAAAGCAACTCTTCAAAGTTACTTTTAGCTGAAAAAGTCCTAGCACTTTCAACCAACCATCTCACTGTAAATTCCATACAGTGTGAGTATCTGCCAAGTGGGAAGCAGCTGATGTCAGTTTCTACATTGCGGAAAAGATTTTCTAGAACAGTAACAGGATCCAAATAATACACAGAGACTTTTTCTACTTTCTGAAAGCCTTTAAACATTTTTATTAGCATTTTTCATACAATATATTTTAATCATATTCTTTCCCTTCCTGCAACTCCTCCCAGATTCTCCCCACAGATACACTAAAAACAAAACAAAACAAAAAAAAAACTGAAATGCAAAATATTAAAACTAATCTATGAGAATATAAATGGGATAAAATTAAAATGCAAAACTCCAAGTGTGTAAAACTCTATTAACTTGAACTTTCTAAGAGTTTAACTTCAGAAGATGATGTGACCTGATTCTGCCATAACTAAATATACGACCAAAGAAAGGGAATTTGAAGGGGAGTGACAAGTACTCAGAAACAACATTTACATGTTTCTTTTTGCTTTTTTTTTCTTTTCATATAACTGAAAAGAACTAATTTTTAGAAATTCATAGATTTGGAATAAGGTGATCTGATTTAAGTAAAATATTTGGTAATTGAAACCCCCCCCCCCCAAAAAAAAAGAAAAAACCCCATATTTAATTCTAGTAAGTTCCAAAGAAACTTTAACGTGAATTTCAAATACTTCTTAGCCTATGTTGTTTCAGCATACCATTTTTTTTTTTTTTTTGGTTTTTTTTTTTTTTTTTTTTGGTTTTTCGAGACAGGGTTTCTCTGTGTAGCCCTGGCTGTCCTGGAACTTACTCTGCAGACCAGTCTGGCCTCGAACTCAGAAATCTGCCTGCCTCTGCCTCCCAAGTGCTGGGATTAAAGGCATGAGCCACCACCGCCCGGCTAGCATACCTTTTAATATCAATTAATGTATGTTCTTTAATGGTTCACCATTCCCAAAAAGTATATAAGACAATAGAACTCAGCCTATCTATCACTTGACTTCCTTAGTTTCCTAGTCACAAATCTCTTCCCCGCCCCTCCCCTCCCCCCTTCTTTCTGGTTGCTTTATGCTTTGCCAAGTTTTTTGTTTTTTATGAAAAGCTACTTTCATTATGTCTGATGTTTTTTTATCCTAAATAATCAAAAAAATCTAGAAAACTGATGTCAAACTGCTAGCAAAATGAATTGCCAGTGATTGTACTGTGCTTGTTTGCTATGTGAAACAGCAAGTACTGCGGTCTCTAGCCCTGTGAGGGGACCTCCTCCAACCCACATATTTAAAGATACCCCATTCTTCTTACAAATCAGCATGACAGAATCTAGAATCTGTAACTTTCATAAAAACTGCCAGATAAAAGGGCAAGGCTGTGTTGGAATGGAACTTTCTATAGGAGAGTGACATGGTGTTTCACAGACATCATGTTTCAAGGAAACGCCTTTTCCTACAGTTTCTGAAGTCTAGACATCAACACTTTGCTCAACAACAAGCTGCTGCTATTATGAGTCAAAACCATGGGACAGAATTTGAGAAAAAGGAATCACATTAAAAATAGTATAATTGTGCTGGAGAGATGGCTCAGCGGTTAAGAGCACTGACTGCTCTTCCAGAGGTCCTGAGTTCAATTCCCAGCAACCACATGGTGGCCTGCAACCATCTGTAATGGGATCTGATGCCCTCTTCTGGTGTGTCTGAAAACAGCTACAGTGTACCCATATACATAAAATAAATAAATCTTAAAAAAAATAGTATAATTATTCTCATTAAGAAATTCTGTCCTTATCTTTTTCTCATGATTTAATTTAAAAAAAAAATGTGTATACGTGTGTGCCTGTGCAAGTTTATGTGCGCCATGTGAGTACAGGTGCCTGCAGAAGCCAAAAGCCACAGGATCTCCTAGAAGCTGAGCTGCATACCCTGACACCCTGAGGGGGATTACGATTCTCTAAAGAAAGGTGTATGTTCCAATGTTCCTTGTAGTAGAGCAGTCTAACTGCTTTAACATACTCAGCTATAATGATTCAAGCACAACAGAAGTTTATGTCTTGCTCACAGAGCAAGCTTAGATGGGTAGAATTATTAACGAACATATACAGTTCAAAAGGCTTTCCCATGTGTAAGGTGTGGCTTCTAAGCTTGCTCTGAAGGCTGTCTCCATCCTAGCTAGAAAAGAGAAAAGAGCTCTAAAGGACTCTCCCAGGAGATTTTGATGCGCAGGCCTCTCATTCATCCCATTAGTTAGAACTCAGTCACATAATTGTACCTAAATGGATAAGAGGCACAAAAACAGTCCAGTTAATACCCAGACAGACAGAGGACGAGTGGAGCTTTTGATCATCAAGGAGTCTCTGCTGAGCTTGATAGACTATTTGCCAAGAACTTCTCAGAAATGCAGTAATAATGACAGTAACTGTTGCCAACTGCATAACACATCTTAATTTTACAAGATACTTAAATGCATCTTATCTCGTTTATTATTCAATTTTGTCAAATAAATAGAAGCAGGATAACTAGGAGCTGATAAAACTGAGATTCAAAAGGCATTAAATATTAGCACATATTAGCATGCAAGAGGCCCTCTGTCCAAATCTCAAGACCCTTCTTGGCTCCACCCCCCAAAATAATCAACAAAGGTTCTAAAGCTCTAGCAAATGAAGGTGGCTGAGGGGACAGATGAACTGACACGACCTCAGGTCTTCCATTCTAAAATCAATCTCCTCACCTTAAAGAAGTTCACTCTCCACACATCGACTACATGCCAAATATTATGCCTAGGATACAGAAACAAATAAGATGGGATTCCTATTTTCAAAGAACTTAACATTTCTGTAAGAGTGAGGCAATTAAAACCAGTTTTTAAGAAAGCTTTGGAATTTCTCAAAAGCATGCTGAAAGTCTCCAAATTACAAAACATTATTTGATTTAAAGGTAGGTATAAACATAGGTTTTCTGCATACCTTCTCCTACTTGTTAATAGTTCTAAACCTAGGACAAAAATATGGATAATCAAGAGAAGGTCAAGAAGATCCAAACTGATTCCGTTACTTGAAGGACCTCTTTTATGTTAAGTGAATCATTCAACTGTTTAACTCTTGATTATACACACACTCTCTTAAAAATTATATTCCTTCCACTAAGGAGGAAGAGGCTTCCTCTCTATGTAGGACATATAGGATAAATCAGAAAGACTGCTATCACTCAAAACCCTATATAAAGGTACTGACCATTCAACCACAGACATATTCAGAAAAATGTGTATTTAAAACAAAAAAATGCCATTTTCACTTTTATATTAGCAAAGACTGAAAAGTAGATATGTACATGAACCAAGTTTTGATGAGATAGCCATTTTGTAGAAATTTTGTATGACTATAAATAAGGTATAATTCCTCTAGAAAGCAATTTAACAGTTTTTATAAAGGACTTTAAAAATCATATATTCCTTAAGTTTGAAGACTCTGATGCTGAAAAAGAACCTAAGGGGAACAATCTGAATTAATGACAAGGATTTCTGTGTAGATTAATTAAATGTATTACTTAAATACAAAAATATAAATAGTTGAAAATAATTACATGGCCTGAGGATTTTTAAGACTATAAGAGAAGTAATCCAAAGTAACTTTCCCCTTTAAAATGTTTCAACAATTCAACACAAAAGACAAGGCAATTAAAAGAGAGGCAAAGTCACGAAAAGTGATTTACAAGAAAAAAGCAAATAGCTATCATATAATACTACAGTCAGTGGAACCAAAGAAATACAAATTAAATAGCAAGGAAAATACAAGACATTTTGTTTATTGGGGTCAGGGAAGAGTAGTATTCCTCAAAGTGCTTTTCCTAATCGTAATTATGGGACTGACTGTGCAGAGGGTACTGTGGCCTCGAGAGAGGCAATGGATGTACTCTTCACCCAAGAGTTCCACTGCAGCAAAACTGCTCTGAGGGAACAATCAGGCATGCTAATGTATGCAAAAGAACACCCTCTGGACCACTCAGAGCATTGCACTAGAGAAAGATGAGCTTCATCTCAGTAAAGCAAGCTAGTTATAAAAATATGACAGTGACATGAACGATGCCGCCTAATGATGTTCTCAACCTGTGGGTCATGACTGCTTGGAGACTGAATGAATGCTCCTATCTCAGGGTCACCTATCAGATGTCCTGCATATCATATATTTACATTATGATGCATAACAGTAGCAAAGCTACAGTTAGGAAGTAAAAACAAAAATAATTTTATGACTGGGGTCACCACAACTTCAGGAATTGTATTAAAAGGTTGCAGCATTAGGAAAGTTGAAAACCACTGCTGCCTCACACAGTGGTTTTGGTGTGTGTGTGTGTGTTTCAAGTTTTGCTTTATTATGAATAAAACTGCTATGTACAAATGACACATTCCATTTATGAACATATGCATTAATTTCTTTTAGGTAGATGCAAAGGATAAAGGTTGACTCTTGTTGTATGTGGGACATATTTAAAGCTTTTAAAAATCTCCCAAACTATTTCCCAAAGTTTTCCTTACTTTCTTTTTTTTTTTTTTTGAATTTTATTACATATTTTCCTCAATTACATTTCCAATGCTATCCCAAAAGTCCCCCATAGCGCCCCCCACTTCCCTACCCACCCATTCCCATTCTTTTGGCCCTGGCATTCCCCTATATTGGGGCATATAAAGTTTGCAAGTCCAATGGGCCTCTCTTTCCATTGATGGCCGACTAGGCCATCTTTCGATACATATGCAGCTAGAGACAAGAGCTTCGGGGTTCTGGTTAGTACGTCATGTTGTTCCAACAATAGAGTTGCAGATCCCTTTAGCTCCTTGGGTACTTTCTCTAGCTTCTCCATTGGGAGCCCTGTGATACATCCAATAGCTGACTGTGAACATCCACTCCTGTGTTTGCTAGGCCCCGGCCCTTACTTTCTATTTATAAGCAATTTCCTACACTTCTGTCAACCTTGGTACTGTCCATCTTTATCATTTTAGCAGGCGCTTTTAGAGAGTGTTTTTGTTTAATACTTGGAAATGTTACTAACAAATGAAATACAAGAACATAGGTTATATGTGATATCAATTTTATTTCAAACATATAAAATACAAGTGAATTTGGAGGCTCTGTGCCATCATCTCCTGAGTTTTGAGAGCAGAAGTATGAATGCTTAGTTTCTTTTGCAAGCTTTTCCACAATGGCTATAATGAGTAGGCCTAACTTCTGTAACGGGGTCAAACTGTGTGGATATTTTGTACTTTTAAGAAGAGCTGAAAACATTAAAGAATTGTCACCAATTTAATTTATCTAAGATGCATCTCTTAATCTGTCTAAAGAATTTCAAATTTTTTTAAACAAAGAGTTTTTGATGAAATCCCTCTTTGCTTCCATTCTTTTAACTATCAAAACTGGATATAATAACTGGATATTTCTATTCTTTGAAGGATAGAAAGCATTTAATATGAATTTTAAATGAAATAAAAACTTTTACAGAAATCACTAACTTAAAAAAATACAGATGTAGGAGGGCAAGTAGAAGATCTATTAAAAAGGAAAGAGAGCTATCATAAGGAATTCTGTGATCCATTTGATGCCAAGGAAGTGAAACTTTAATCAGCAGTGGACTATAAATCAAATGTCATCATGTGAACCCAAGAAGGCCAGTTTCATGATTTCCAAATAAATGTTTTCTTAATTGCCTGGTGCCAAGATAGAATTCCTTAGAGGACTTAAAATGAGAACATACTAAACTCTGTTAAAGGTAAAAATTTCTGCAGATCAGAGAAATTTACACAACTCTAGGCCAGCTTAGTGGGTAAAAGCACTTGTTGTACTGGCCTGATGACCTGAGTTCAAATCCCAGGACCCATATAAAGGCTGACAGAGAGAACTAAATCTACAAAATTGTTCTTTTGTTTCCACATATGTGCCACAGTGCCATAGCATGCACATGCCCTTCCCCACATCTCTCTCTCTCTCTCTTTCTCTCTCTCTCTCTCTCTCTCTCTCTCTCTCTCACACACACATACACACACATATAAATTGAACATTTGCATAACTCTTACTGTGAATATTTGTTTTCCCTTCTCTGATAAAAGAGGTAATTTTAATAATATTTAGCAAAACAATTTAGCAATTCCTTGCCTGCAGACTGAGACACTAGAGAACAGTCTAATAAAGCATATACACACTATGACAAATCAAAGTCCTATTTCAACACACAAAAGGTCATCTCCAAGCCTATTTACACACGCTAGTGGTTAAGACATTTGGTAACAGGTCCTTCTATTGCACATAGTACAGCTATGTCTTAAAATCCAGAGTATTTTTGCAGCACAAGACTAATACCAAAGCTACTGAAAAGAGCTGCAAGATGTCAAAGCAAAATATAAACCAACTGTTTAAAAGCCCTCTTAAAGAAATACCATGCTCATGGCTTAACATGCCCTTCGTGTCTACTCTTACTATAAAAACATAATTCTAAACTTTGTTTTTGGGAAATGTTAAGAAATTCTACACTTTAAGGTGGCAGACTGAGAATCATGCTTGAACATCCAACTCCCAAAATACACACAGAAAACTTTTTGGTGAACAAAGGCAATTTTCAGACGGCCTCTGACAGTCGCTCTGAGTCCAGGTCCTCTTGGGGGTAAGCAAGTGAGTAAGCAGCCTAATTCCTACAGGCCACATTAATAAGGTAACTTGTAGAACTTCTCCCAAGTCTCTGTATACTCGTCTTCTTATGACTAATAGAGGTAAGCAACACAAAAAGAACGGTGCTGAGGAAAAGCCCGCTATCTGTAGAGAGGGAGCTGAAAACACTGATGGCTATCTCTGGGTGCAATGCTGAGGTACAAGTAATAATTTTCATTTATCCATATTTTAAAATTTTTCAATAGTAAACATAGATTAAATAATAAAAACTCTTGATTGTAAAAAATTATACCTCTCACTTAGTAATTTCTCTAATAATTGCCAGCAATTCCTTTTCCCCAAAACATTTATAACACAGTCTTAGATAGACAATTATGTTCCCTGTCAATTGTTGAAAACTGGAAATGATATAATAGTCAATAAGAGAATCATAAGTAAAGTGGGTTATCTACAAAGTTGAATTCTAAACTGCTAAAATACTGTAAAAAAAAAGTTATATATGATAAACAAAATGTAAAATGTGTGGGCATAGACATATATTCTATGTCTTGCCCATTAAGAATACTCAAAGGCAATGTGACATGTTGAGAACAATGTATTCCCACAATGGAAGAACTATATACTGTGTGCTATGCTCTCCTTTATTCTTTACATTTGCTATACTAAACATTCTTTAATAGAAAACAGAGCACTTAGAAATAGAAAGTAATTTTCCTAGAATTTTTCTTAGACAAAAACCAAAAAAAAAAAAAAGAAAGAAAGAAAGAAACCACCTCATGAACTAACTATATAGTTAACTAGAAGGGGAAAATTGCTTCCTAATATAGTATTAATAAAACACTACTCAAGGACATTCATAGAACAGAAAACTAGCAACCACCACTGCCCAAAATAGTTTAATAGTTTAAATGGTGTTATTCTTTTCCCATTGTGCTAATTTTACAAAATTAGCTCCTGTAATTCATAAGCCAGCTTACAAAGATTTTATAAAGTATTATATTAGGAAACTAGATTCTACCACCCCCTTCCCTTCCCTTTTGTGTGCAAAATTTACACAGAGATGAAGCACATGAATACTGCTTCAGATGACGTAATTACATTTCTTGGTGTTAAGCCATTTGATAGATTAAACCAAAGTTAATGTCCTTTTTGTATACTAATTTTTTTCCTAAAAGGGAAACAGACTTCTCCCAAGTGCTACAAAAAGATATCTTATTTTTTTGTGATACAGAACAGAAGATAAAGAGCCATTAAAAATAAAAGTATCTGTCACATAGATGTTTAAACTAAGTCCTAAGATTTGTTTCACGGGCTGTCAAGATAGCCAGAGAGTAAAGACACTTGCTGCGGACCCTGATGACCTGAGTTCGAATCCTAGCACCCACACAGTTGAAAAAGAGAACCACATCCTGCAAGTTGTTCTTTGACCAACACTCTCTCTCTCTCTCTCTCTCTCTCTCTCTCAGAGGCATGTGTACACACAAATATAATTAAAAATGATTCTATTTTAAAATTGCCTCAGGATCAAACTTGATGAAAAAAGAGATCGCCAAGTTCTAAAACACAAGCCTATAATGCTAAAACAAAGTACACAAAGAACTTCCATGGCACTAAATATAATCATAGTTTTCTATTCTTTTTTTTGTTTTGTTTTTGTTTTTTGGCTTTTTGAGGCAGGGTTTCTCTTTATAGCTCTGGCTGTCCTGGAACTCACTGGTGTAGACCAGGCTGGCCTCGAACTCAGAAATCCGCTTGCCTCTGCCTCCCAAGTACTGGGATTAAAGGCGTGCGCCACCACCGCCTGGCATTTAATAGTTTTCTTTATACTATTATTAACTGTTCTCATTTTAATTACTGCGGAATGTTAAACAATGAGAATCTAAAATATTGCAAAAGAGTTGAAAATTTCACTATTTTATTTACAGTTTGCACGGCTGTTCTATTTATCAAAGATACAGATATTTAGTAAATAAAAAAGTTGTTCCTAAAGAAAAAAACTCACTGAAACATTATTAGAAACTGAGTCCCTGATTTTACTAAGCAAGTCTTCATGTAATTTTCTTATAAAACTTCAGAAAACCATTTTGCAAACTAAAACACCTACAAAGACTTTTAAGTATCGCAACTACTAGACCATTTCTATGCCTTAGTATCAACAATCACACAATTACCACAAAATGCTCAGCCTTATGTCCTGTCAAAACAGAAAAGCACAAGTGAGGTGGAATCTATCGCCTAAATGTTTAGCTTTTAACATAAAATAATTTTATACATATATACTACACACACCCCCTTTAGCAGCTGCAAGAGCTTTCATGAGCTGACAGGTGTCTTCAATCACAAATATAACTGATCTGATAGTCACAGGCAATGTTACTCCACAGTGCCCCCTAGCTCGCTTCCTAAGAAATATCAGCTTGAAAGGGACACCATCAGAATTGTCACCCCGAAGAGACTGTATAAATTGCCATCAGCACCACTGAAGCAGCTCTGAGATACAACTTTAACTAAACTCTTATCTGACAACAGATGATCACTAAATATTGCTAATAAGAAAAATTGTGTGGATGGATTTGGTATCCAACCACACAACAATGTAACCAAAAAGTTCAGACTCTCTCTGTAATGTGCTATTTTTGGCAGTCATTGAAAAGGACTCATAAATACACCCATTTAAGATACTTCCTTTTAATTTAACGTCGGGGTAAAGGTATGACATTTGGCCATAACTCTTTATAAGAACGAAACACTTTATTCATTACAAAAAATGCTGGGATCAAATTCAGCTATGCAAAAGTTTGGTAATGTCAATATACTTATCATTATAGCAATCTAGATTCCTAACACTGGTAAATTTGTGAAAGGAAAAATTTTGACCTTGGTACCGATGCCCTAAAGAAGAAAGATTTAGGTGCTGTGGTCAGGGATTTGTGAGGCAAAACAAAAAGTGAAGACATGTTAGACATGTCCTCCTTCTTTATGGAAATGGACATGAAGCAAAACTTTTAGGTACAACTGCTAAGAAAACAGTAAGGCTTTAAAATGCCCTTTACCTTACATAAGCGTAAGTCATCCTGGGCAGGGGGTTGGGGTGGGGGTCCTATATTCAAAGATTAGAACGTTCTTAAGAACGTATTAGGGAAAAAAAACCGAAAAGGATGAAAACTGGGGAGAGAAACTGAAAACCGGTGAAACTCCAATGGCAATCACAAGGCAGAATAGAGCACGTCAAAACCACTAGGTTGTAGTCTAAGAAATGGTTTTGTTTCGATCGTTTTTTTCCAAGGTATTTAATTTGCACGTCTTAAAATAGAGACCCCGAGGAGAGCAGCTTGAGGCAATGGAAGGAAGAGGGTGGGCTAGGTAAGAACGGAGACTTGGGGAGAAAATATGTGCGGTGCATTAGAATGTACCACGGAGGGAGGATGCTGGAGAGTCAATGTCAGGACGCTGTTGAGAGCGGAGTACAGTCCATCTGATGTGGCTTAAGGAATGCGTGCTCGCTGCCAGCATGCACACCTGGTAAAGGGACAACCCCAGAGAACCGTGCAGAGCTGAGATGACCATTTTTAACCAGCTCTATTGTCTGGTGTATTTGCTATACCTCCTGCAAGTGATCAAGCCAGCCAAAGCACCGTTTCAGAGACCCTACGGGCCCAGAGAAGAGGGACAGCGGCCCGTCCTCACCGGTCTGGTCCGCGTCACCCCCTCCTCGCCGGGCAGAGAAGGAGGGCTTGGTCCGGGCCGCGCTCCGCGTCCGCCGAGCCTAGGAGCTGCTGGTCCCCTTTCTCCGGCCGGCGACGTTGGTCCCCGCGCGGCCCCGGAGCACAGAGACTTCCCCTCCCACCCCACCCCCAGCCGAAAGCCGGGAAGACGCGGAACTTGTGCTCCGGAGCCGAGGCCACAGACCAGGTTCCCGGGTGGGAGAGTCGAGACGGAAGCCTGTGTGGCTTCCCGGGGACACCCCACACACACTCGACCTGCACCCCGCGGTCCCCGCAGTGCCAGGCCCGCCGTCCCCCGCCCGGGGCGCAACCGCGACACGATCCCGCCGAACCCGGGGGCCGCACCTCCGTCTTGGTGATCCGGTGCCGCCCCAGCTTCACCACGGCAAAGTTGCCCTTGCCCAGCGTGCCCTCGATGTCGTAGAACCCCACCCGGACCGGCCCGCGCTGCAAGTGCCTCGGGCCATCCGCCATGACCATGCTTGGCCCCCGCTGCAGGACACGGCGACGGGAACGCGAACGAACGGGCCGGCAAGAAGCGGCGCGGAGCGGGCAGGAGGGCGTCGGGCGGCGCGCCTGGGCTCTGGGCGACGGCCGCGGCTCTCGCTCCGGCGCTGCTTCCCTCCCGCCCCACAGGGCCCAGCCAGGCGCGCGCCGGCGCTGACGTGAGTCGACGTCAGGGGGCTGGGGCAGGGGGCGGGGGCGGGCCTCCACCGGTCACCATGGCTACCGCAGCCGCGCCGACGTCGGGGGCGGGAGGGAGGGGCGGTGCGCGGGTCGGGCGGGCACGAGGCTTCCGGCCGCTGCGAGGCCTGAGAAGGCTGAGGAGGGCGTCGCGGCCGGGGGCGGGGTCGCCGTCCGCCCCGCCCCGCCCCGCTCCTCCTGCCTTCCAGCAGAAGCGCAAGAGCGAGCCCTGGTGGGCCGTGCGGAGGGTGCACTGGGCCAGTCTCCTGGAGGGTCGCCGGGCGCTCTCCGCCCGGGCAGCCAGCCCTTCCCGCCAAAACCTTTTCCTCAGCGGACTGTAGAGCTAAATTTGGAGCCCGAGGAGCACCGTGGCTGAGCAATGCATTGCTCACAGCCACTTTTCTTTGTGTTCTTTTTAGCTCCCTTGTCAGTACTATATAAGTCTCTCCACTTTTTGACGTCTACAAGAATTCCTACTCACAGCCGTCGGTCACTTGCAGGAAAAAAAAAAAAAAGTGTCAGTGCTAAAGAGACCCCAGAGATGATTAAGCCTGGAATTTGGAATTGCTAATGGGCTTCGGAGTCTGGAACCTCTGAAATGTAGGTTGAGCATGTTAGTTGAGCATGTCTCTGGAGAGAGGTGACCCTGTATTATCCTAAAACGCTTTGGGAACTTGTAAACGGTTAAAAAGCATCTAATCCGATTTGTTTCCAGATGACGCAGCAGGCTGCCAGAATGGAGGGAGTTGCCAACATCACACAGGTAATGCTAGAGTTCTAATTATAACCCATCACACCAGTCTTCCATATGGTGACCTAAGTAAACACAACATTTTAATGTCTTGAAATATATTATGTGTGTCCAGACCTTGGTTCCTGGGTACCCATTGCCCACTAAAAGAAACACAACCCGTTTGGGAGTAATGACAGACAGGGCAAGTATAAGATGCTCTTGAAAGATCTAATATGAGTAAACCAGGGGATTCCTTGTATACAACAGGAAGAATATGTCAGAAGCCAGCTTGAAGGGGCCCACCAGTGCCAAATCCGAGCCAATCTAAGTATCAAAACCCAACAATTTTGGAAATACACTATAACACACATCACTTTTTATTTTGTGTAAGAAGTCAGAGGACAGGATGTGGGTTCTCACCTTCCACTCTGTGAGTCCTAGGGGTAGTTGCTGTAGGTAACTTTATCCAATGAGCCATCTCTTAGGCCCTACATTGTTTTATTGTTTTGGGACTGTTGTTTTTTGTTTTTGAAACATCGTCTCACTATGTAGCCCTAGATAGCCTGTAACTTGCCATGTAGACTAGGCAGTCTCTTGAGTGCTGAGATTAAAGGCAGGTGTCACCATTCCAAGCCTACATTAAAATTTTAGAAGGAGCTCATACTTCATATTGTCACTTTACTTTTTTTTAGACAGGTTCTCAGAAATATGGTATATGTGATAAGCCCCCTTAAATGTCTATGCCCTCCCCCTCTCATTCAGAAAACTCAAACTCAGAACGGTACTCATGCTAGGCAAGTATTGTATCACTGAGCTATGTTCCCAGTCAGGATAAATGAGAAGAGGATGCATGTAGAAATTATGAAGTCACCATTTTGTGGCTGTTATAGAAATAACTGGCTCAGACAAGAATTAACAATAGTTGTTAAAGTCATTGGGTAAAGTTTGGTTGGGGAATAGGGTATTTAAACAGTCTCAAAATATCTCTGGAATTAAAAAAAAATCACTGGGAAGGATTAACAAAAGATAACAAATTATAGTGAAGAAATCTGACAGGCACTTTCCTGATAGAATGATCCAAGTTAGCAATTGGAATAAAATAATACACAGGGCCCTCTGATCTGAAGTACCCAGGACATATCTCTGAAGCGATATTCCTTTAAAAGTACATATTCTGAATCTGTCACGAAGGAACAAAGCAGAAAAATGTAAACTGCACACATCTATCCCCTAATTACCCAGCATGCTTAAAGTTGCCATCATCGTGAAAGAAAGACTGCGGAAGAATTTTAGATTTAAGGTCTTAAGAGACATGCCACTAATGCAGCACATGGTCCTGGAAAAACATGGCACCAAGGAATACTGTCAGGGAAATAGTTGAAAATAGAATTGGATGCATATCAGATATAAGTATTCTTTCAATGTTGAACCCCTTAAAGATTTCTTTTACTTTTAGCGATGTGTATGTGTGGGTATTTACATGCAGGTGTGCGTGCAGATGCCCAGAGTGTCCCCCAAAAGGCATTAGTTCCCTATAGCTGGAGTTACAGGTGGTGTTAAGGCATCTGATGTGGGTGCTGGGAACTGAACTCAGGTCCTCTGCAGGAACAGTACTCCATCTCTCCAGCCCTTAATGCTAGGTTTCTTGATTCTAGTCATTGTACTGTGCTATGAAAGAAAGTATCCTTATTAAGAAACACACACTGAAGTATTTATGGATAAAAACTTGTGTTGTAGGCCTCTTATTCTCAAGTAGTTTAGCCAATATAGAGAATGACAAAGGTGGCAACTGTTAAACTGAATCTAGGTAAAGGGTAGTTCATTGTTGTTCTTACAACCTTCCTGTAGGTTTGATTTTTAATGAAAATTAATGTATGTATGTTTTATAGACAC
This sequence comes from Mus caroli, assembly GCF_978045245.1. Classification (NCBI taxonomy): domain Eukaryota; kingdom Metazoa; phylum Chordata; class Mammalia; order Rodentia; family Muridae; genus Mus; species Mus caroli. The sequence goes on from NW_028227266.1 coordinate 48,956,106, forward strand.
ATTTTAATTTTAATGAATTTGTTTGTGTGTGTGTGTGTTGCAAACACTCATGTACCACAGTGGGTGTGTAGAGGGGGTTACACTCTGGAGCCTGTGCCCTCATTCCACTATGTGTGTCAGAGGTGGACTTACATGGCAAGTGCCTTTACCTACTGAGCCTTCTCACCAGCCTTAGTCATGGAGTAGTCTCTCTCCCGTCCCCCTCTCTCTGTCTGTCTCTCTGTCTTTCTTTGTCTCTCTGTCTCTCTGTCTCTCTGTCTCTCTGTCTCTCTGTCTCTCTGTCTCTCTCTCTCTCTCTCTCTCTCTCTCTGTGTGTGTGTGTGTGTGTGTGTGTTACTAGGAATTGAACCCAGGGCTTTGTGCATGCTGGTCAAATAGTCTACTCCTGACCCACATCACCAGTTCTGATCACATGTCTGCTTTTAGTGCAGGTTTGCTGGCTGCTGAGTCATCCACTGCTCTTTGTGCTCCTATCTTTAATTCTCCCCAATAATTCTGTAGTTTCTTGTGAGGTATGTTGTTTTGTATGTTTGGGAAGAAGTAGGAGAATGCTAGAAGGCTGACAAAGACCTCTAGATTAATGACAGCGGTCCATGAAGTACCTCTAACTAGGCCAGAAGCCCACAAACATATGTCAATTCAAAGGTAATTCCTAGTTAGATACATATATGTTACTTGTTCTGGGAGTGGGTTCTTTTGGAAATCAATAAAAACCACTCATTCCAGGACCAGAAAGTATACACAGACTCACTAAATCAACAACCTCCTTTTTAAAGGACACCTTTTAAACAGAAATCAACTCATTTCTACCTGATTATTTGAATCAAATAATCAAGCCAACCACCTACTTGCACAATCTGGGGATAAGATCTGATATGAGTCCAGAAGAAAAAGAAAGGACTAAGAGAAGGTATCAAAAGTTTTTTTTTGTTTTTGTTTTTTAAAGGAAGCCAGAGTTCAGTGTCAGTGTGCTGGTGTCTACAGGATAGAGGAAGAGAGGTCAGAGATCAGAAGCAGTATGTCAAAAACCAATTTTGCCTGTATAGAAATGCAGCGAGTGTGGCGTTAAACGTGACTAGTCCGTTGTAAATGTCACTCTGAACAACTATGTGTAGACAAGTTTATAATTCTTTAACTCTGGACTAGATGATTCAGCTTTATTTCTCTGTTCCAAAAGATGTGGTTCCGGTGAGTTGTTAGCTATGCATGTTAGCAATTATTAATCCTCTTAGTTACGTGTCATATTTATTTGTATGTAGGTGCTTATGTATGAGTGAGTATACAAGAGCATGCGTGCGGATGTGGGGAGGTTGGGTCTCTCTTTCTAGCATGTGTGTGAGTCCTGGTGATTGAACTCAGGTCATCAGGCTTGGCAGCAAGTGCATTGACCCACAGAACCAGCTTTCCTGCTCTAGGGGTTTTTTGTTTGTTTTTTACTCAGAGATCCACTTGCCTCTGCCTCTGCCTCCCGAATGGTGGGATTAAAGGCATGTACCACTACCACCCAGCCCTGCTCCAAATCTTAACAATTATTAATTTCATCTAATGCCCACCTTCTCCTCTTCATCTCCCTTTCTCTTTATATGCACCCAACTTCCAAGGGTAAAACAAAAGTGAAGGGTGAGCAGAAACAAAGAGAAGGGACTTGTGGCAGTCACCACTTCAGCTCTGCTTTTAGTATACGTGACGTAGAACAACTGCATTACCGGATTTTTAATTACATGACATTTCAAATGCAGCGTCCCCAGATGCTGCCGTGAGTCCACTGTATTTATTATCGAGCCGAGTAATGTAAGTTAACACTTCTGAGGGTAAAAGGATGTGAGTCTACAGAAGAAGAAATGTGGAAAGTGTGAGGAACTGAGAAGAGTCAAATCCACAACTCAATTAGCTTGAATAAAGTCAGCTTACAGAGGAGGAAGGAGAGGAGTTGGCAACAAGCTAATGAAGAGTGCTGTGAGTTTGGGCAAGAAGCAACTTCAGGGCTCACTGCGCAAGACTACACATATCTTTGCTGAAGTAATGCAACTTGTGCACTTGGAAAACAAGATATATATCAGTTGTTCCTTGATTGTGAAGGTCTGCATCTGTTTCTCTTTTATCGTTTCTGGACTAAAGTCAGGTCAATATGCTAGGAACTTAGGATTGGATTTAGGTTCAATTCAAGTTAAAAAAAAAAAGGGAAGACATGTATTGGTTATAATTGCTTAGATGACTTAGAAAAGAAAGTAGGTTACAATGGTAAAGTCAACATTACACTTTTATAATAACAATGGTGCAAGTGCCTGAGAAAATCCAAATCTTTAGTCCATGCCAGTTCCACTTGTTAATATGCAATAAAGGTGTTTGTGAAGCAACCGTTAATCAGGCAGGTTACTGGATATGTCTGTAGCACTATATATAAGGAACTGTTACGGGATAAACTAGATCAGTGAGATTCTTTGAAGGAAACTTGCTTCATACTTTTATTTTTGAAAGCTTTATTGAAGTTAAAAATTACTTTTTATTCAAAAACTATATATTTACTATGGACAGTTTGTGGCTTTGGGTGCATTCATATGTATATGAATAAAACCCATCAAGATGAACAAAATAAAGGCATGTCCACACCTCCAAACCTACTTCCCTTTATGAGGAGTAAGAACACTTAACTAGTCTTCTAAAAATTTCATTATGGCATTCAACTGATGACCAGCACATAATTCCTCTGTGTAACTGGAGCACTGTGCCCTGTGCACCATCCTCCTGTCCCCCTCTGCACAGGCGCTGCCAGCCACCAGCCAGCCTTTCGTTTCTCTAAGTTTCACTAATTTAGAATCCTCATGAGTGGGATCCCATGTATCCGTGCTTCCGTGAGCAGCGTGTTTCACATGGCATAGGATCTGCTGGGTTCTTCCATGCTGTGCACACAAGATTTCCTTCTTTTTCAAGGTGGAGGTAATAATGACGGTATGCATCATAGGGGGCTTTGGGGATAGCATTTGAAATGTAAATGAAGAAAATATCTAATCAAAAAAAAAAAAGAAAGAAAAAAGAAAAAAAATAAAAAGAAAACCTATTTTGTATTTACTTATGGGGAGTGGGTAGCCGTACATACCACGGCTCTCTTGTGGAGGTCAGGGCGTGTGGAGGTGAGAGGACAACGTTTGGAACTTGGTTCTTTCCTTCTACCATGTGAAGTCAACCTCAGGTCATGAGGCTCGGGACACCCCCTTTCCCTGGTGAGTCATCTCACTGGCACTCTTTTATCTGGTGATAGATTGTTAGGCTGTTTCCATAGCTTGGCTGTTGTGAATGCTGCCACAGTGAATGTGGGAGTGTGCAAGTATTTGCAATCTTGATTTCCGTCTTTTAGATAAATACCCAGGAATGGCATCAGGTGGTTGCTTAATTTTATGTCTCTGAACCTACTTACTACTTTCTGTAATGGCTGTATTACTGACATTCTCATCATCAGTGCACAAGGATTACGATTTCTGTACAGTGATCTCTTTTCCCTGCTTAGGTTGTAACAGACATCTGGATATGTATGAAGTGATATCTCATTGAAGTTTTTATTTGCTTTTTCCAGTGACTAGTGAAGTTTAGCACCTCTTCATATAATAATGCTTATTTGTATATGGTCTTTGGAGAGACGTCTACTTGAATCTTTTGCCCATTAACACTTTTTATGGCATTTTATTTATTTACCTCTCTCTCTCTCTCTCTCTCTCTCTCTCTCTCTCTCTCTCTCTCTCTCTCTCTCCCTCTCTCTCTCTCTCTCTCTGTGTGTGTGTGTGTTTTCTTCTTCTACCTTATGGGTTGTGGGGATCAAAATCAGATCATTGGCATTGGTGGCAAGTGTCTTTATCCACCAAGGCATCTCACCATCCCATATTCGTATATTTAAATCAGTTTATTTGGTTTGTTTTGCAATGGAATTGTAGGAATTTTCAAATATGTTTTGAATACTTACTTCTTCCCAGATACATAGGGTACAATTTTTTTTTCCTATTCTGTACCATGCATTTTCATCCTCTTATTTCCTTTGCTAGCCATTTAGATTTCTGTAGATTGTCCTGCTTGACAATGCTTGCTCTTGTTGCTTTTTGCCGTCACACCAAGAAATCATTGCTGGGGCTGGCATCAGAATATGTCACCCTTGTTTCTCTACTGGGGCTTTATGCTTTCAGGCTTTACATTCAAGTCTTAAGTTCACACCAAGTCAGTCAGTCAGTCAGCCAGCCAGTCAGTCAGTCAGTCAGTCAGTCAGTCAGACTGTCTATCTCTCTATCTATCTATTGGTTTTTTGAGACAGAGTTTCTCTGTGTAGCTCTGACTGACCTGGAACTCACTCTATAGACCATGCTGGCCTCGAACTCGGAGATCCCCTGCATCCCAAGTGCTGGGACTGAAGGCCTGTGCCACTATACCCAGCTTTGAGTTTATTTTTGTGTATAGTAAGATAAGGCACCAGTTTCAGTATTTTGTCTGTAGCTACCTAATACCATTTGTGGAAGAGACTCCCTGTGTGCTCACCAGACACTTTATTGAACATTATTTCACCACAAGTGTGAATTTATTTTTAATTACTCTATTTTGTTCCATTGGCCTCTATTTGTTCTTGTGACAGTATTATTACTGTTTTAATAATTTTAAACTCAGAAAGTTTGGGACTTGCACCTTTATTCTTGTTTCTCAATATTGTTTCGGTAGTCCAGGGTTTTCGTGACTCCATGGAAATACACATTCTTCCCGAGTATTCATGGGTCATCCCACAAGATAGATCACACTTCACATAATAAAACAAGTCTTAAGACAATGTAGGCACACAAAGTTTGTCTTCTAACCACAGTGAAATTAAACTAGAAATTAGTAACAAAAGGAAAATTATAAAATTCTTAAATATCTGGAAATAAAATGACGAATTTCTGAACAACCATTGGATCCAAGAATAAAATAGAAATTAGGAAATATCTTTAGAAAATAATGTTTTCTATGTGCATGGGTGTTTGCCTTAGTGCATCACATGTGTACCAAGCATGTGTAGAAGCCAGAAGAGATCATCATATCCCCTGAAACTAGAGTTACAGAGAGTTGTGAGCTGCCATGGAGGCACCAGGAAGCAAATTCTGCTCCTCTGCGAGAGCAATCAGTAGACTTAATTTCTGAGCTATCCTTCCAGCTCTAAGGTTTGAAACTATCCTAATAAAAAACTATAAGGTAACTAGAAGCTTGAAAACATGCGAGACAAGGGCAAACGAAACACAACATACGAAAACCAAAGGATTTCAGCAAAGCCGTACTAACAGGAGGTCTCTGGGTCCTTCAAAGAATGGGTAGTTATGCCTAAATTTTAATTTTTTATAAGTCTGATTTTAGCTATGATGGGTCTTCTCTAAATGGAAATGTTTGTAGCCTTTTGTTCTTTTATCCTGTGCTTATCCAGACTCCAGTTTATTAATGTCTTTCTTGGAATATTTTCCTTAAAAGTCAACACAGGTGGACAGGCCTATACTCCCAGCAGCCAGGCAGCAGAGGCAGGAGGATCTGAGGTTTGAAGCGACCTAAGCTACATAGTAAGGCCCTATCAAAAACCAACCAACCAAACAAACAAACAAACAAACAAACAAATCAAAAACATTTTCCCCCCACAGGGAATTCAGCAATATCCAAGCATTGTAGAATACTGGCCATTCACTGGTTTTCTTTGATCCTCCTACTCATTTCCATTGAGATAATGGATATTTTTTTTTTAGTTTTCCCCCTTTCTTGTATGTATGTATGTATGGTTTGAGGGTCTCTAAGGATCCACATGTATGTGTCAGGAGGTACGTGTGTATGTGTGTGTGTGTGTGTGTGTGTGTGTGTGTGCGTGCACAGGGCTGAGTGTGGAGGTCATCCTTGGGTGTCAGTTCTCAGGAGCCATCTACTTAAGTGTCTTTTGGGATAAGGTCTCTCCCTGGTGCCTTGGGCTTGTAGATTATGTTAGGCTGGCCGGCCCATGAACCTCAAGGCTCCTGTCTGTCTTCTATCTCCCCAACAGTGAGATTACAAACTACTACCCTACCTATCTTTTTATAGGGTGCTGGGGGATCCTAACATTGGCCATGAAAGCGTTTTGCTCACTTAGCTATCTCTCCAGATCCTTAGTTTTCTTTTTAATAGCAACATCCTACAGTTAACATGAAACAAAGAAACAAAAACAAACAAACAAACAAAAAACAAGCAAAACTAAAACACCTAGATCTTTTAAAATAAGTTATCAGTGTACTGGATCATTCATAAATTTCATGCAATCAATTTTAAAGTGGAAATTCAGAGTTAAAATATCTTGTTAATTTATTGTTTTTTTAAATAATAGAATCACTTTGATTCTTTACCTTTCCATCTATAATAGAACATGTTTTCCTTCTCTCTCTCTCTCTCTCTCTCTCTCTCTCTCTCTGTGTGTGTGGTATGTATGTGTGTTTGCGTGTATGTAGGTGCATGTGCTCATGTGTGTGGCATGTGCAGGCACGACTGACATCCACATCTCTGTCTCAGCCTAATGCTGCCTCATATGATCTGGGCTTTAGATTTGTGATCTGCTTTCAAATTTTCACTTTTTTCCACCAGGGTTATTAGTCTTCCTTCCCTCAATAAATAACTCTTACATGGATTTAGTTTTCTTACCAAGTACCACTTATTGTTGTACATGAGCTTCATAGAACTTGTTACATCAGAGTCTTGGGTTAAGTTCTATTATACCCATTTTATAGATTTATAAATGGGGATTCTGAACAGTAAAGGAAACATGCAAAACCTTAATACAGCACAATAAATTTGTACTATCATTCTTGGTACAGATAGGTTTATGACTGAAGGTTGGTAAGCAGGCAACGAGGGCAAGGCTGGCCAGAGTTCAGTGCTTGACGTTAGACAGCTTCCAGTTTAACTTCCGTTACTCATGCTTTACAGTCAGTTGATTTGGTTTTTCATATCCCATAAATTTTGAGAAGATGCTATATTTTTATGGCAGGGGTAAGATTTAAAGAGGCTCTTAAGCCTTCTACAGCTAGTATAAGTTACTCAGTTCCTAGCCATTGTCTCCTTTGTGTTGTCTCTTTCAATTTCCTAATCTTTTTTTAACTCTACCAAGTCATAAACGTCTTTGAAGGTCCTTATAACTTACTAATTTTTGAAATTCTTGAGGTTTTATGTATAATTCAATAGATGACCTTTAGTTTTGTATTTATTATACACACGTGCTGGTACCATAGTAAATGCCAGGAATACAAGCATGAAGAAGACCCCATTTCCGTACTTAAGAATGTGTGGTTTAGAATTGACACTGTATCATGAATATTGTTCTACCAGGTATTAAATAGTAACTTCAAGGAAGCGGCCTGTACTCTCTCCACCTTTAACATCTGTTATTTAGTATTTCAGAGGATTATTGTGAGAAGGGTATGGATACATATCCAAATAATTTTGTTTTTGTTTTTTGAAATGAAGTCTCTCTGTGTAGTGTTCATTGTTCTGGAACCCACTCTGTAAACCAGGCTGTCCTCAAACTCACAGAGATATATATGCCTGCCTCTGCCTCCAAGTGATGAGATTAAAGGTGTGTGCCACCACCTCCCAGCTCCAAATAATTTTAATGTAACACACTGGGAGCTAAGGAGACCTCAGAGGGGACACACTTTGTACAATGCAGTGTTTCACAGGAAGGCATACAATACCAATATAAAAGCTGAATTGGGGGAGGGGAGCAGAATTGTAGAGGTCTAGTAAAGCCAGATATAAAACAATTTGATGAGCATATAGAGTCAAAGAAAATTGTGGGGGCAGGAGGTGGAGGAGGGGAAGAAGAGGATGAAGAGGAAGAGGAAGAAGAGGAGGAGGAGATGGAGCAGTGGCCCCAAAGGTAGCATGAGGATGGCAAGTTTAGGCAACACTATCTGTTTGGAAGTATCTCGATGTTGTGGTGAGAGTATCAACAGAGGAAACTAAAAGTTACCTGGGACCAGGTCATGAGGAACTCTCTCACTCCCTCTTAGCCATACAGTTGTTCCCGAACCCCTCTGTAGAAAACCCCCAAGCCATGGCTGGGAAGAAGCCTCTGAAGCAATGATAAACTGTATGTAAGATGCGAAGGATGGGCGTCAGGGGAAAGCTGAAGATGCTCCTACATTGCTGACAGGAGTGAACAGCTACTGAGCGAGCGTCCCATCTACTGCTCATTCTTCTGGGCCCTACATAGATAAAGATAGGTAACATAAGGCCGCAAGCCCCCCACCCCCAATATATAATGTATCTAGACATTTGTCCCTTAGATGTTTTATAGAGGGATATGATGAAAGACCATTAAATAACTTAGAAAGAAATCAATAGATGTGTCTGGAGCAAAATGGATGATGCTGGGAACCAAATGTCTCAGCTATTTGTAGACTTGAGATACAGTATTCTGGAGCTCAGGAGCAAAACCCAGGATGAAATATAGAAGCTAAAGGCATTAATAGTCTAGAGAGTGAACAGAAGGCAGGGATTCTACGGAAAGTAGTAGCATTCCTGAGTGAGCAAATAAAGGGAATTGTTTTCCCCCAGAGAATCAGCGAAAGGAGAATGAACAGAAGGGGAGACACCTTGGAGACCAGGGGGAAAGAGCATAACGGGGCAGAGTGCAGAAAGGAATTGTTTGCCTCCCTCTCTTCCTCTCCTCCTTTGAAGCAAAACAAAAATAGAAAGGAATTCATTTGGCTTAGTTATAAAGAGATAATCGATGGTCATTGCAAAAGGTTTCAGATTTGTGAAGGCAGAACCCAAACTGGGTAAGAAGCGAGGAAAAAGCAGCGTAGACTGAAGTACAGCTTTTTTGTGGAGCTGGGGTGTGGCTCTGAGGTGATATGCCCAATGCGTATAAAGCCCTGAGCTCACTGGCCCCAGCACCAGAAACAAGGAAAATCATGGGTGAAAATGTCCATCTTTGAAAAATGCAAGTTAAGAAAAGAATGTAGCTTACTGCAAAAAAAAAAAAAAAAAAAAAAATCACACTTGAAAGCTGTGGGATTACACATATCCTCACCATTCAAAATAACTTACATGAAACTAATTCTGGCATAGATAAGAGGTGAAATTTAAAATAAAACAAAATAATAAAACAAAACAAAACCCAAAACAATGGATTGAACCTGCATGTTCCATTGCTTATGAACTTGCACACACTATTGTTCTGCAAAAAAGACAGTTACAGCAAAGAAAAGGAAAATGGCCCTTTGCAAACAAGCCTAAAAGCATCCCTCCAAAAGGGGAAAAACATACATATATATGTATAGAGTGTTACTATTTAACACAGTGTTTCTGGGAGAAGAGAGATTAACTGCATAGGTTAAAGAAACAAAACAAGAACCATGTGCAACATCTTAAGCCAGAAAAGCACCAAAATTAAAAAAATACCAAAAATCACTTTTTACAATGATTAACATATAAACACAAAATATTGATAGCAAGTTAGGAAGCAATTACCTGGACAGATACAATGTCCAAAGTTGAGAATTGCTCTCCAATTTAAATCTCCTTTTTCCTCTTTGAAGAAACTGTAAAGTATTAACTTTATTCATGTAAAGCAGGCAAACTTTGTCAGGTTGTCTTTCTCTAGTCTTCCAAGAATGGTCATTTTGCTTTTTTAGATTTACTTTTAAAGTCCTGACTTGGGCTACTTCAAATGTAAAGTAATGCAAAGAAACACGGAAGCTCACCTCCTGCGTTTGTTTCCCTCTGAATGTGGACAAGGGAAGGAACAACTTGCCTGTTAGCATGCTGCTACTTGCAAACTGAAATGCTGAAGAAACTCCATCTTCTTTGCAAAAAAAAACCCATCAAGGTATATCTAGGGTTTCCTGCTGACTGAGCACTTGAGGTGAGCTGGCAGTCTTAGGTCAGAATGATCAGACTGTGCAAATTTACAGTGTGTGTACTGCTGGCTAAGTGTGATAGCTTCTGCACTTCTGTGCATGTCACATAGGCTCCCGTTAGTTACTGAACTCTTAAAACTGGCATTGTGACATTACAACAATATTTTGCGCCAATTTTATAAACCTTTATATAGTGTAATATGTGTTACTTTTCTGAGGCAAACCAAAGGTATATTTCTCAAGGTTCCACTGCCGTCAGCAGCATTTGATGGAGGATTTTTTATACATTTGTAATAGAGATGAAACATTGCAGTTGTTTTTTTTTTTAATTGTAAACCATGTATCAAGTTTCTGATCAAGATTGTGTAGGATAAGTTAAACATAATTGCATTCTATTAACCAATGTAAGTGTATTCCTTATGCATATTGTTACATTGAAATAGAGTTCTAAAAATATTTTTTAAAAAATGATGTAGATGAAATGAGAAATTTGCTCTTCATCATTTGTTGTTGTTCCTAAATGGTAGACAGGTTAGCAGTTTTGGAATGAGCCAACAGGGGAAAGTTGAAATAGAGGTGACTGGAGATAGCCTGAAGCAGGCTGGGAATTCATAACAGCAGACTGCAGACAAGTGAGGAGAGGACTCACCTCCTGTGATGCCAGTGGGGAAGAGAAGTGAGGACAGGGTCCCCTCCCCTACACACCCAGTTAAGTGGGTAATTGACAGTGCAGAAGTTCAATCTTGGTTTTTACTTTCTCTGTGGTACAGGAAGTGGGTTATCTGCCCAGTGTGCTAGTAGTAGGCATTCGGGGCTTTAGATGTCAGCTTTGAGAACTGCTGTGACTGACTATAGGACAGGAAGTTGAATGGGACACACAGAAAACTTCCAGGATCATAAGAAGGTCCAAGAAAACAGAGTGGAGGCAAGGGAACACTGAATGGATAGGATTAGGTCACATGGCCCATGGATGTTTTTCAGAAACAGTGATAGCTTAGATGTCTGACTAAAATTCTTCTGGAGTTTGCTGAGTGCATTCTTCAGAATGTCAAAGGAGCAAGGGAGTTGAAAACATTATCCTGTTGTCTGTAAGAAGACAGGAGCAAAGAGAGGCCAGAGAAATTGTCTCAGTTCTCATTTTTACCTTCAGTGATGAAAAACCCCTGATGTTCTTTCAGAGGACTAGTGTTCTGTTCCAAGCACCCATGTTAGGCTGCCTGTGACTCCAGCTACCAAGAATCCAGCACTCTCCTCTGGCCTCTGTGGGTATTCCCTAAGATGAGATGAGGTTGAACATCAGTTAGATGAGGCTGAGGAGATGGAAGATTTTGAGAAGGAATCGTGTCGGTGTTGTCATGTTTGGCTTAGAAGTTGCTCTATGTATTGGAGAGACCTTGTGGGTGACATCAAGAATGAGTGAAGAGGAGGAAGTTGCCTCATTCTCCACAAGTTTGTGTTACTAACCTGATGCCCAGAACGAGAAAGTCCTTAATATGTATTTATTCAAAACTGAATAAAAATGTTTCCTTTCTGTTTCCTAGTGTATCTTGCGGTTTCCTTCTCTCTTAAACACTTCATCCATTAATTGTAATTAAGGAAAAATTCTCTGGAAAAAAAAAGCGCTGCATAATAAAACATTGCATAATAGAGATTCTGGCTTTGATTGACGTCAAGAAATTTTCCTCAGGAAATGACAGTTAATTGACATGTGGAGAATCTGCAGGAGCTAGCCAGGGGATAAGATGTGTGGAGAGACTTACTGGCAAAAACTCTTTCTGTGTATCTTTTTGTTTTGTTTTATTTTGGTGCTTGGGATTGAACCCAGGACTGTGTGCATACAAACACTTTCTCCCCTATTGAGCTAACTCACGGTCTTCTGAGTCTATTGCAATGAGGAAAAGTTGACACTGTTAATAGTGAGGTATTAAGAGGGATGGGCTGGGGAGGTGGCTTAGCCATCTTACATGAGGTGAGGTCTAACATGTTCTAAGTCATGAAGAGCATTGGATCGAAATGGGAAAAGTTGACAGAATTGCTGTTAGCTGGTAAGTGCTAATAGCTAAAGAATTTTATAGGTATATGATTTTTATAGGTATATGATTCTACATTGTGAGATTTGGAAGCTGGGAAGATTATCTTGCTAAAACATCTTCTTCAGCCGGGCGTGGTGGTGCATGCCTTTAATCCCAGCACTCGGGAGGCAGAGTGAGGCGGATTTCTGAGTTCGAGGCCAGCCTGGTCTACAAAGACAGCCAGGGCTATACAGAGAAACCCTGTTTCGAAAAACAAAAAAAAAAAAAAAAAAAAAAAAAAAAAAAAAACATGCCTCTGTCCCTGTGACTTATTCATCTACCATAGGCCTTATCTTTTAACATTACACTGGGAGACAGATCCTACATATGAGTCTGGGGGACACAAGCACTGAGTCTTTAGCAGATAATTAGAATAGAAGGTTCCTAGAGGTAGGCACAACTCAGAAGGCCCTGGGGGATACTTGTTTCACAGCTTTGTCTAGTGCAAATCTATGTAAAATTGTGAATTTTTCCAAAATCGATCAATCTTGAAGGAACTTGTTTAGAACTAGTGTGTGTGTGTGTGTCTATAACTTGTGGCAAGAGGTTTCTGTGGAAATTGATAGCAGATGTTCAAACCACTGGTATAAATGTCACAGGATAACAAAAAGGCATTTCAAAAACCATGATTTCAAATACCAATAGGGAATAACTGACCATGGGCATTTACTCTCCTATTGCTCCAGCCCTTCCATCCCTCAGGAACAGCAATTTAAAATCTAGCAGTGCCTTCCCTCCAGAATGCTTCTCTTTGGGGTGGGAATGTCTAGGGTTAAGGGTGAGTCTAAAGGTGGGGTTGCATCCTGAAGCATTGTGGTGGTACAGTGCCTAGCCTGAGCAATGATGGTAGCCTATCACACGGGGCTTTCTACCCTAGTGTTTCTTCTTTCTCCCTCTTGAGCTCTCTGGATGTTAACACACATTGGGATCTGTTTTTTTGGGAGAGCAGGGGGTTCCCCCATTCCTTAGGCACAGTATCTGATACCATCAGAAAAATGTATATTCACAGGCCAAGAAATAAGACACAGCTACTTCAAAAGAAAGCAACAACTGAGATGATAGATGCCAGCAAAAGCAATTATGTTGGATCCACGTGAACAAATATAATGGCTATTTGAAGAAAGCATTAACAATCAATCATTTGCAGAGAATATTTTATTAGCAGCTATTTGAAGATGTAGTACCTGAAAACTGTGTGTGTTTAGAAATACAAAAATAATCGCAGACTAATAGAGAACTCAGAAATTGGCCTGTGTACATATGCAGTGGCATGGAATACAGTGGGAAAAGGAAGGACTCTGCAATGAATGGACTTGTGAATTTATAGAAAAATTATATCGATCTCTACCTCATACTATATATAAGATGATCTCCACACAAATTAAGGAAATGAATGTTAAAAGTAAAACTTTACAATCATTAATAGAAAACATAGGTACATATTCTTTTAAATTTGTAGTAGGGATGAATTTATTAAAGATATACACATCCAGGGCTGGTAATGTAACTCAGTGGTTGCTTGCTTGTTTTGGCCCTAGGTTTGACCCCTATGTCTGAAAAAAAAAATAGTAGAAAGAATGGCTGGAGCTAGAAAGATGGATCAGAAGTTAAAAGCAGTGGCTGCTCTTTCAGAGAACCTGGATTTGATTTCCAGTACTCACATGGCTCACAGCTTTCTATAACTCTAATTCCAAGGGATCAAACATCCTCTTCTGGTCTCTGAAGGCACTGGGCATGCAAGTGATACATAGAAATACATGCAGGTTAGATACCCATATACACAAAGTCAGAAAAAATAAAAATTAATATTTTTAAAAGGCTAATGATAGAACTCACTGGTACAATTCTTCTCTAGTATGCATGAAGCCCTACATTCAACCTCTAGTACTAAAACTATCTTAGTTAGTTTTCTATTGTTGTGATAAGACACCATGACTAAGGCAACTTTTTAAAAAGTTTATTGGAAGCTTATAGTTTCTGAGGGTTAGAGTTCATTACCATAATGGTGGGGAGCATGGCAGCAGGCAGGTAGGCAGGCAGGCAGGCAGGCAGGCAGGCAGGCATGGTGCTGAAGCAGTAGTTAAGAGCTTATATCTTTTTTTTTTTTTTTTTTTTTTTTTTTCCAAAGCAGGGTCTCTCTTCATAGCCCAGGCTGACCTGGAACTTACTATGTAGTACAGGCCGGTCTTGAACTTACAGAAATCCACCTGTATCTACTACCTCTCAAGTGCTGGTATTAAAGGTGCACACCACTCTGCCTGGAAAGAACTTGCATTTTGATCCATGAAGATGGATCTCAAGCATGAAGCAGAGAGAGTTAACTGGAGAGTTTGGGGAATGACCTGGGCTTTTTAAAACCTCAAAGTTCAGTACCAGTGTGACACTTCCTCCAACAAGGTCACACCTTCCAAATCTTCCCCACTTTTCCAACTGGGACCCACACATCACATATGCGAACCTATAGGGCCATTACCATTCCAACCACCACAGAACCTAAGCAACCAAACAAAATCTAATACCTTGCTGGTGACTAAAGCTGATTCACAGCATTAGGGAGGCAGAAGTAAGTGGATCATTGTGAGTTTGAGATTAACCTAGTCTACATAAATAATTCCAGGTATGACTCCTGGGTGTATACCTAGAAGATGCTCCACCTTGTAATAAGGACACATGCTCCACTATGTTCATAGCAGCCTTATTTATAATAGCCAGAAGCTGGAAAGCACCCAGATGTCCCTCAACAGAGGAATGAATACAGAAAACGTGGTACATTTACACAATGGAGTACTACTCAGCTATTAAAAACAATGAATTTATGAAATTCTTAGGCAAATGGATGGATCTGGACAATATCATCCTGAGTGAGGTAATCCAATCACAAAAGAACACACAGGATATGCACTCATTGATAAGTGGATATTAGCCCAGAAACTTAGAATACCCAAGATACAATTTGCAAAACACATGAAACTCAAGAAGAAGGAAGCCCAAAGTGTGGATACTTCATTCCTTCTTAGAATGGGAAACAAAAAACCCATGGAAGGAGTTACAGACAGAAAGTTCGGAGCTGAGATTAAAGGATGGACCATCCAGAGACTATCCCACCCGGGGATCCATCCTATAAACAACCACCAAACCCAGACACTATTGCATATGCCAATAAGATTTTGCTGACAGGACCCTGATATAGCTGTTTCCTGTGAGGCTATGCTAGTGCCTGGCAAATACAGAAGTGGATGCTCACAGTCATCTATTGGATGGAAAACAGGGTCCTCTATGAAAGAGCTAGAGAAAGTACCCAAGGAGCTGAAGAGGTCTGCAACCCTATAGGAGGAACAACAATATGAACTAACCAATACCCCCCAGAGCTCATGTCTCTAGCTGCATATGTAGCAGAGGATGGCCTAGTCAGCTATCAATGGATGGAGAGGCCTTTGGTCTTCTATGCCCCAGTACAGGGGAATGCCAGGGCCAGGAAGTGGGAGTGGGTGGGTTGGGGAGTGGGGGAGTGGGGGAGGGGGGAGGGTATAGGACATTTTCAGAGAGGAAACTAGGAAAGGGGATAGCATTTGAAATGTAAATGAAGAAAACATCTAATAAAAATAAATAAATAAATAAATAAATAAATAAATAAATAAACTAATTCCAAGTATGGCTGGGCTACCTAATGAGACTGTTTCAAAACAAAAAAAAATCCCAAATACTATAAAAATATGAAAAATATGAATAATCTGAATGACATGACTATATTAATATTTAGAAATTTGAAATAGCAAAAATCATCTTACAAAAAAAAAAAAGAAAAAAAGAAAGCACAAGCTGGGAGAGGGTGTTTGTAACCAAGTTTACCAACATAGCAAGGTTATTTGTTTTTTTTTTAAATCAATAAAGCACAGTCTGATAAAAAATGGTAAAAACTATTAATAGAAATTTAACAGAAAAGAAAACTTGTGACTCATACAAATATGTGAGCCTAGGGCTGTAGTTGAGTAGAGTGTTCACGAAGTGTTCATGAAGTCCTGGGCTCAATCCCTTGTGAGCCATAAACTGGGCTATGGTAATGCTAGCCTGCAATCCCAGCACTTAAGAAGTCAAGGCAGGAGATTCAATAATTCAAGATCATTCCCTGCTATATACATACATACATACATACATACATACATACATACTACATACAAGATGATCAGCTGCATTATTGATTGGGAAAGGAAATTAAATCACAAAACAGGGTTTTATAGCAAGTCAGTTGGCAAAGGTTAAGAAATGTGACAATATCTAGTTTTAGAGAGACAACGAATTAGCAGCATGTCTTTTGTAGCGCTCATAAGCGTTTATAGATAAAACCACTCTGGAAAGTTTGGCATTATCTATTATTGTCAGCCATTTCTATATACCATAACACAGGAAATTATACTTCTGTGCATTTACCCAAGAAAACCAGTGTTCCTAGCAGCACTGCTCCAAAGGAAAACACTTTTTCTTTTAAAAACTATTTTTATTAATGGCTATGTGTATCTGTATAAGCTTATGGCACATGTGTGTGGGGAAGCCAGCAGAGGGCATCAGTTCTCCTGAACTTGGGATTGTAGGTGTTTGTGAGTCACATGATTTGGTTGCTGGAAACCAAACTCTGGTCCTCTGGGAGAGTAGGAAATGCCCTTAACTGCCGAACCATCTATTCAGGCCCTATGACCTACTTAAAAAATGTTAAAAACAAATGAAGTTAGATCATATAATATTTAGAAATATAAATACATGGCAAAGCCATAACTTTAAAAACCAGTGCCCGTAACATGTGAGAAGGAAAAGGCTGAGGACTGGATTAGAGGAACGCATAGAAGCACATGTAAATGGCATTAATGTTCTGTTTCTTGTACTGGTTGGTTGTTGTTTTATTGGATACTTAGTGAGGAGATACATAATTCAGTGCATATGTATGTATATTTATCTGCATTAATATACAGGTAAAATAGGCTTATGCCATAAATCAATGATACTCAAATTCTGAGCATGTGAGCATAACTTTTTACTATCAGCTATCATTGATCTCCCCAATAATCCTTTAAAGGGGTACTACTGTAATCCACTATTTACAGATAAATCAAAGATTAGCGAGCTAATACAATTTATTCAAGGGAAAGAAGCAAGCATATGGTAAAATTCAGAATTTGAATCACATCTGCTTAACTCTAGGGTCTGCTTTTAACAACTCGGTCAGCCATCTAGTCTCTAAGCACATTTTACTTACTAAAATTACCACCAGCAACAGTAATTTTATTGATAAATAATATTTTTAGGTATGTGAAAGTAAAAGTTTATGCAACACTGAAACATTTCGCTATATTGTATGTTGTGTTGAGGAATTACACATATGTGGCACAAGGGAAAAGCTGTGTTAAGAGTCACATGTCTTATCAATGAATAATAAGATCTGGTTGTAAGCGAGCTCAGGTAAGAAATGTCTTGTACTGTTAGGTCAGGAGTGATTTGTCACCCAGGTATGCACAGTGTACCTTTTTCCTGCATCTCCACAGGAAAAAGCATAGAGATACAGAGAGAATGTTCCCAAGCTAGTAGTTAGGAATGTGTTATATTCCCAATTTTCTTGTTTTGGGACTTCATCCAAATACTCTTGGGTCTGGTTTCTTCTTTAAAGAACACTAAATGTGAAACTCATGCCCTCTCTGCTAGACATCCTCATCTACTGCCTTGAAATGTTTTGTCTTGTTATTTTATAAGATAGTTGCTGTAGGTAAGAAAGAGAAGCTTAGAGTGGTGTGTGTGTGTGTGTGTGTGTGTGTGTGTGTACTAACTGTCACCAGTAACATCGGCTTATGGACTGTATAGCTGAACTGCATACAAGATTTGGGGAATAGCACTGTCGATATGGCCTCCAGCCTTGCCTTCACAGGGAAAATCTGTCTCCCTCGATTTATCAGACTTCATATATTTGGTACTCTGACAGATTATCTTATTGAGCTTATCTCTATACTTTTTTTCTCCCAAAGAATGTTTTCTCTTCTTCTTCCTGTGTTTACAAGTCAAATCTATTCATCAGAGTAAAATGAGGATCTCTGAGGGCAGAAATCACATTTAATTTTCTGTTAGCTTAGACTCCAACTCCCAAATACTGCATACACATGATAAATAACAATTACACTACTTAGCTACCCTTCTCAAATTACTGCATCAGAGCAGCAGACATCCCCAGTCAGGAGCCCAAGGAAATCCAAATCATAAGGACAAAAGAAGAAGCTGACTATGCGCCAGAAGACCAAATACAGTAATTTTATTGTGGCTACAATCACTAGAAATGACTAGAAATGTAACAGGAAGTACTGATTCCAAGATGATGAAGTTCAACAATTAGGTTCAGAAAACATCTGTTAAAGCTATTTTTCTTTTCTCCCATGCCCGAATTCACAATTTTCACAATTGTTAAATACTGAAGAGAGATATATGATATATTTTTAACTTTTTTCAACTCTCGTACTTGACCAAACACTCCTGAAAATACTACGAAGCAATTCTGAACATCAAGAAGCTAGACAGGAGGTAGCTTTGTGGATGGGGTCAGGAGTCTTGGATTGTGACTTGGGTCTTCCACTTATAGGAAGTAATAATTGTTAAGTAGCTCAATTTAGTTTGTACCTCCGTTTCCTTATTTTTGAAAAGATGATCACTAACTCAATGGGCAAATGGATGATGTAAATTTATAGATACTCCATCTTAATATACATACTCTTCAAGTGGAGAGGTTACAAATCACATTGACTTAAACTATTCCACTGAGTATCTGCAGATGACAGACTTTGGAAAGATCTCAGGCAGGCCGTGGCAGGTAAGACCTACTGGGTTTTGGAGAGCCTCACACATCACAACACGATGCCTCAAACACACACACTGTCAAGGGATGTAAGTTCCTCCCTTGTTCATTGCCCGCACAGCATGGCCATAAAACTGAAGTATCCACTCTCTAACACTGTTTAGGCCTCTGGAGAATATTTTTCCACACTTCTTGTTTTATGTCCTCAACACAGCAGGTGGCTACATCTGTGTGCTATAAAGGTTTGTGAGTTGTTCTATTTCCCAAGCCCCACTCTACTTTGATGTGTAGAGAGCATTTGAGTGATGAAAGTGCTTTGACAGATGGAAAAACAAATTAACCAATTTTTCAAACCTTCTCAATAAAAATGAATAGGGTTTTTTTTCCCTTTCTAAGGGAAAATTTTTCATAGCGGTGAGTGTACTTAAGATTTATTTTGCTTTTGTTCTTTGTACTTGGTGACAAGAATAATTTGTAATGTTAAATAACTCATTTTTCTTTTTTAAAATTTATTTTTATATGTGTGTATGTGTGTGTGCATCGTATGGGTGACTGCCACATGTGTGAGGGTGCCCCTGAGGATTGATCCTTGGAGTTGGAAGTACAGGTGGCTGTGAGATGTCTGATGTGAATTTGGGGAACCAAACTTGGTTCTCTGGAAGAACAGCAAACATTCTTAACTGCTAAACCATGTCTCTACCTTCCATGTTTTTCTTAAATTGTAAATATAAAGGTGTATTAGTCTCCTCATGCTGTCATAACTACCCAAAATTGGATGGTTTAAACAATTGAAATTTATTTTTACACAATTCTGAAGGCTGGAAATCCAAGGACAAGGCATCAAGGACTGTTTTTTGCTGAAGCCTGACTCACTTGCTTTTAGCTGGCACCTCCTTCCTCATGTGACCTTTCCTCTGTGCACTATAGAATGCTCCAGTTTCACTTCCTCAAAGATGACAGTCCTGTTGAGTTAGAGCCCTATCCCTGTGATCTCAGTAAACCTTACCTACTTTCCATCTACATATGCAGTCACACTAGATGGAGGTTATGGCTCCAGCAAAGGAATTGTGGGAGTAGAAGTCAGTCTGTAGCTAACTTACAGAAGAAACATCATAACAATTTCTTTGCATTGGCAAGTGGAGGATAATAAATTTTGAGGAATTAATTTATCTTTAGAAACTGCCTAATAACACTTAATTCAGTTTTTAAAAAATGTTTATTTAAGGATTTTAAATTTAATATTTTGATATTCATTTTAATTTGTATTTTTCCTTTTTTTTAAAAAAATCTTGATGTATAGCCCCAGGCTGGCTTCAAATATAATTGATTTAACTTTCCTTAAACTAATTATATAATCCAGCGGGAGCTGAACTTGAAGTCCTCCTGGGTTTGACACCACACCCATCTCCTATTTTGTATTTTTACTTTAATAAATGCTTTTGATGAATATTTTAGATGAGCTGTAACTTTTAAAACAATATATGGAGAATAATTTCATATTAAAAGTTTACATTTAGATACATACATATACACACATGTGCTCATAAACACACAACTGTACATATGAACATGCACAGGTGCCCACAACACATGTCTTTTTACATTTAGTTTAGTTTACATTTTTAATGAAAATATACAGTTTGATACAGTTTGCCTGCCCTTACATTTTACTATCTTATATCATTACTATTTATAAAGCACAGATTATATCAAGCTCTTAATTAGAACAGCTTACTGGTTTTGCCAAAATAAGAGCAAGGATATTAAATGCTCCATACATGTTGGTTGGATGGGTAGTGTATTTTCTATTTAAGAGTATGATTCTACTTCAGAGCAATAGAAATATATTGTGGAAGTGATTTTTCTCAAGTGGGGAGTATGAAGGATCATCATTTCAAGGCTTTTGCTAAATATAGTGCACCTTCTGCTATATATTCCCTTTTATATTTGTAATTCCTTAAGAAAAACAGACTGTGAGAGTTGAACAAATACTTAAGACATATTTGGTAAAAACTGTATTAAGAATTTAGCTTTTGGTCACTTACTCAGGGCTATGTGTGCAAAGATATATGAACTTGCTCTCTCTCTCTCTCACTCTGTGTGTGTGTGTGTGTGTGTGTGTTGTATGCAGCTTGCATTTTTCTCTCTCTGTATTTCAGTGGAAAAGATTAAGAAGCACTGGGAAAAATAATAAACAACTGCCTAGGACAAGAAAAGTTCAGATTAGAGTTTCTAGGGAGGGCCTGAAAGGAAATTCCAGAATGACTCCTCCAGTGGTGAGGAATGAGGCATATGCTGGTGTAATTGTTGGGTTTGTATCTGAGAGTAACACAGGCAAAGAAAGCAAATGATGTGTTCTGGTTGTGTTCACATGCTATTTTTGAGACAGGTCTTGTGTAGCCCAGACTGATCCTGAACTTCTGTTCTTCATGCTTCTGCCCCCTGAGTGTTGGGGTTACAGATATGTATAACCAAGTCTTGTTCTATGCAGTCCTGGGGATCAAACCCAGGACGTTGTCCAAGCTAGGCAAGTACTCCACCAACTGAGATACCCAAGCAGCCCCACTCTCTTCTTGTGTGCTTGTTAACTGAGTCAATTTTCTTCACTGACAGGCTCCATTTTAGCCTGTTTTCTAGTGTATACTTGTTCTGTTTCAGCATTACAATATACAGCAAGACCAAACGTCAACAGACAGCTGTTAGACTCTCCACTGTGCTCTGGCTACCTTGACTGAGAGCATGGCAGGCAAGCAGCCCTCATGCACTGCTGCTCTGAAACCCACAGACACCTTTCAGAAGCGACATGATAACTCCAGCTGCTGCTGAAGAACAGAGCTAGCTAGAGCTCTCCCTTAGCTCCAATTGTTTCAAAATAGTTTGTATAAGACTTTTGTCATCACAGGTCTCAGTGAATTCCTGATGGGCCTGTAGCCGTTTCTACCCATTCCGCAGCTTGAACCCTGCTAGCCCAGCAGGTCTGCAATTGCTGCAATTCATTTTCAAAGGAGATTCCTGTGGTTGGAGCAATCACATTTCCTCATTTGCATGAGGTACTTGCTATGACTGGTATAAGCACAGCCTTATGAAGGACTGCTATATTGGTGAATATAGATTCCCCTTCCTGTCTATATAAGCAGGCTGTTGACTCAGATTATGAGAGGTAGCTGGGAGGTGGCTTCCTATGCTTGTACGTGATGTTACATTAGGCCGGATAAAAGGTTTGTTTTTTTTCGTTTTTTTGTTTTTTTGTTTTTTTGGGTTTTTTTTGACTAGTTTTGAGTTTTATCATTTGCAGAATAAGCTGGTAACATGAAGGAAGGAAGGAAGGAAGGTAGGCATTGGCAGCAGTGACAATAGCGGTGGCAACAAGAGGGTAGCTAAAGAGTTCTATAGAATTCTAGGGCAGAGATGGTAGAGATAAAGAGGACTGTGATGAGTTGAAGATGAGAAATTGGTTCCTTGATTGCTGGAAGAGTTCCAGGGACCTTCCAAATTTGCCAGAGGTCTAAGACACTCTAGGCCCACGTGCTATAACACAAACCACTGTCACGGGCTGGAGTTTTGACATAGTAGGTCAGAGTGTTGTTATACTTGCCTCTGTATATTGGAAGGTTCTGGCATCTGAAGCCTGTTCAAGAACTGGAACTAGAAGGCATCGGCACCTGGTGTTGCTTGCTACATTCGGCTATCCCTGCTCACAGCTGTGGTTACAATAGCTGCCAAGTGCTAGAGCTCCTGGTGATTACAGCCCAGAGAGAGAAACCTGCACCCAGAGTGCCTGTGTCCATGAGTCTCTGTTTGTTAAGACTTGGAGCAATCTCCTCTCTCTCTCTCTCTCTCTCTCTCTCTCTCTCTCTCTCTCTCTCTCTCTCTCTCTCTCTCTCTCTCTCTCTCTCTCTCTCTCTCTCTCTCTCTCTCTCTCTCAGCTTATTCAATGGGTTTTGCCTTGGGCACTCAAGGGTTTGGGGTTGCCAGCACTAGAAGAGAGTGTCTCCTTGACTACCAACTGTTTGTATCAGTATTAGAACAAAAAGAACTCACCCAGACTATTGGTAACAATCTGAGTCACTGTCTTAGTGTTGCCCTAGGGCCAAACTGTCTTAGTTTCTGCACTGTTGACATTTTAGATTGGACATTCTTTGTTACTGGGACCATTCTGTACATTAAAAGATGTTTGGCAGATACCAGGACAATCCAGCTCCTAGCTTTCACAACCAGGAAGTATCTCTAGTGCTGTGAGTGAGGATCTCTGCTGTCAGATGACGACAACCATCACATTAGGCTCTCCCCTCATACCCCAGGGCAGCCTACATGGAATGACTGATTCATGTGGTTTGCGTTAAACTCTTTTGCTTCAGGATAGAAAATCTTATAGTGTTATTTTGGGGGATTGTTGTTTTTATGTTGTGGTTCAGTTCTTCTACCCAAATATATTTTCATCTTTTCTCAGTAGGTGTTGACTCTAGGGGATTTCCCTAATGAATTTCATGCATCTAAATACTCAAGTCAGGTCTTGGAGAGATGGGCCAATGGTTGCTGCTTTTCCAGAGATCTCCATTTGGTTCCCAGAATCCATACTCAGCAGCTCACAGCTTCCTGTAACTTCAGCTTTGGAGGATCTGACATCCACCTCTGGTTATTCCGCGGGCACCTGCATACATGGCATACATGGCATACATACACACAGACACAAATCTTTAAAAAAATCTAAAAAAATAAAATATTCAAATCAGTCTATTTCATGGAGAAACACAGGGCTTCTTAGGGAAATTATTGATTTCATGTTGGAAATAGGAAATATGCCATATAAAGCTTAGAAAATCTTGCAATACCAGAAAATCAGGAAGGTATCCAATTGCATCTAAAGACTTAATTACATCCAGCACCAGATTCAATATCTTTTATTTTGTAAAATATGTAACAAAGAGCTTAGTTGAATTCAAAACAAACTCAGAGTTGCTGCCATTACTTCTGTTCATCTTTAACTATCTTTAGGCAATGAAGGCTTATCTAAATTGACTCCTGAATCTTTCTGACAAGACTCTAATACTTTTGGATACCTTCCCCTCCCCTTTTAAAATAGTGGGTCTCATTATTTAGCCCTAGCTGGCCTGGAACTCACGATGTCGAACAGAGTAGGCTCAAGCTCCCAGTGATCCTCCTGTGACCCTCTGCCTCTGTCTCCCAAATTCTGAGATTAAAGGGGACTGTCACTCGGCCCAGCGAACACCTGCACTATTAAACAGAAAGGCAGAACCACCATGCTTGCCACTGCCTGAGAGATGAAGTCGTACCTTTCATGTGCGCTGCTCACAACCTAATGCAAGCAATTTTAATCCTGGTTTAAAAAACGTTTTAACTTGCATCATTCTTTATTTGTGAATTGTTTCTCTCCTTCTACCACGTGGGTCATGGAGATCCATCAAAGGTCATCAGCTTTGGCGGCAAGCACCTTTCCCCACTGAGCCATCTCCTGGCCTCCATTTCTGACTTTTATGGTACTGATAACTAGGTGATGACCTCACAGATATGATAACAAGTCAAGGAACTAGCTGGCTGTTCTTGGTAATATCTCCAGTTTTTCCCTAAAATGCTGCTTTCTTCCTTGGAGAGTTTAGTTGTTCTGTATGCTGTCCTTTGGGAAAATAGTAAACGTAAAAGTTATTGAAGACTTTGTGTTTGTTT
This sequence comes from Mus caroli, assembly GCF_978045245.1. Lineage (NCBI taxonomy): Eukaryota > Metazoa > Chordata > Mammalia > Rodentia > Muridae > Mus > Mus caroli. The sequence continues at coordinate 48,980,564 of NW_028227266.1, forward strand.
CTCGTTTCACTCTTGGTAATTTTGGAAGCTGGGTGAAAGGCACTCTGGGTCCACTTGCTCAGGCCTAGTTTCGTGTATGTTCTTAAATTCCCTTAATAAAAACTAAAACAGCAATGGGGCCTTTACAAAGTGTCTAAGAGATGTTTCCTACAGGGCTTTCCTACAAAGAGGAAGGACTTAGTCTAGTGTGGCAGTCTCCACACTTTAAAGGCTGCTCCGAGGATGTTCTCAGTTTTAAAGCCCAAGCAGCCAGTACAAATGACAAAGTTCTGCTATCTGCTGCTGAAGATCAAGGAAAGTTATCTTTTGTGGTCATGAAGCTGGTGTTTTTTTGACCTCACTAGTGTGATTAGAATCCTCCATGTCAAATGGCAATGAAAAGAACTAGAGTTTCTATATTATTTGCTGCATTTGGAGAGTATGTCAAAAATAGACTCAAAAGCCATAGCAACTGAAAAATACTTATTTTAATCAGTTCTTGAGAAGCAGATGTTGGTGTATAACTTCAGGATTGGCTTCTACAGCATCAATATTGGCAGATGCAATTCACAACAAGATCCTACAGCTCTCCCTCCCTCTGTCCCTCCGTCCGTCCCTCCCTCCCTCTCTTCTTAATCATATGTTAACTTAATTTATAAACCCTTTTGGGAAACAAAATTTGCTTCCTGGGCAATTCCTTTAGAGTTTTCTTGGCTTTGTTATCATTATTATGTATTACATGTTCCTATTAACTATAGAAAGAGACTGCTTTCAACTACAATGCAGTCAACTACATGCATTGCACCTTGTCATTTATATACTTAACAAGTACTTAATAATATACAGCACACAAAGTATTCTAGACATTCTAGAAAGATATAAAACTGAATCAGAAATATTCTCTGAACTTAGTTACTTTCAACTCAATAAAGAAAGCTGTAGTCTAGGCATAAAGCTAAGTTGCTAGCACCTCTGAACAAACTTTTTTTTTTACTTCATGTTGCTGAATTAATTAAGACAGGCAATACTGGATCTCTAGAAGACCTTACGAGGCAAACTTAAAGCTGTCTTGTTAAGGACAATACAGAGTCATCCAGGCAAAGTGGAAGGAGGAAGAGTGTATGCTTACAAGAGAGAGTGCATCAGGGAAGCAGAGTCCTGGGTTGAGGGAGAGGCGTGGGGGAAGGGAGGTAACAGGACAAGCCTACATCTAGTTTCTTTGCTAATGCAGAGACTTGATCATTCAGTGGATTGTACTTGGAAGACCAAGTTTCAAGATTATATACAAACCAAAATAGCAACTTGTTAATCTGTAATAAAATGAATATCCTGTAGATCAGAATGCCTATATAATCTGCTTCACAGTTCTGGCATTAGAATTGGAGTAAGGTGTATCATCAGCGATCTGGGTCTATGACTTCCAGCTTCTTGTCTGCATCTCTGCAGCATGGTCAGAGACCTGGGTCTATGATTTCCAGTCTCTTGTCTACATCTCTGCAGTATGGATTGAATTACTTGGGGGACTGGCTAAACTTGAAGGCTTTGTTTCCTGGAGGTACACACTGATTACCATATTTCTCCTTTGACTGTTTTCAATGCCATTTGATTTTGATTGTTACTTTTCATTTTTAGATATTTAGCAGATCACTAAGTCCTACTAATTCTGCTTTCTTAATGTGTTGTTAGTCTATTTATTTCTTTAAATTTTCTTTTTTACCACTCTTAATCCCTTGTCTATACTATGAAATAACTTCCTAAGAGGCTGTGCCCTTCCCCCTACTTTTGCTTTTCTTCAACCTCTTCACACTATAGGCTTGAAGATCTTTCTGATATTCATAGCTAATCATGAGATACCTTTCTTAAAGCAGGTACGTGTCTTCTGACACAGCTTTGGGATTGTATCAGTTGGGATCTTGATGCATAAAAATGTGATTTGTCTCACATGCCTCAAAGGAAGAGATTTTAATCTATGTAATCTATGTAGATATAGAGGTAATTCAGGAAGCAAATTGTGGATTGGAAGGTGTCCAGATTCTAGTAGCAGTGGAAGCCGTTAGAGCTGAGGGGAGAAGGAAAAGACAATAGTTTTGGATGTCCTAGTTTGCTTTCTGTAGCTGTGATAAGCACCGTGAACAAAATCCATTTGGGGAGAAAATGGTTTAGTTGGCTTAGTTGGCTTCCCAGTCACAGCCCATCATTGAGGGAAGTCAGGACAGGAACTCAAGCAGGAGCACAGGCAGGAACCATGGGGGAAAGCTGCTTAATAGTTTGCTCTGGCTTGTTGTGTTCAGCTAGCTTTCTTATAGAACCCAGGATCACCTGTTCTGGTGTAGCACCACCCACAATGGGCAGGGCCCTCACACATCAATCAACAATGAAGAAAATCTCCCATAGATATGCCCATAGGCCAGTTTGGTTGAGGCAGTCCTTCAGTTGGGCATCCCTCAGATAACTTTTGGTGTGCCAAGTTGGCAGCTGAAGCTATCTAGGAGAATGTTGGAGGGTCAGTTCCAGAGATGCAGTTGTTGCTATTGATATGAAAGGGAATGGGGAAAGAAATGCCATGACTACCTGCCTGCCTGCTCACAGATGGCCCCTGAAGCTTCCCATTGCCCAGTCATATGGGAAACCAAATGGTAAGGGAGTTGGATAGTGAATCCACTGGGGACAGAGCAAGAAAGAGGAGGGTAGAAAATGGATCTGTGTGGGAATGTGTTGATATGACCAAAGACAAATACACAGCACAGGGCCAAAGTTCAAATTCTGTAGCAAGGCTATGACTCCATTTATTGTCTGTTTCTAGCTGTATAGTCTTGTTCTGCACAGTCCCTACACCCCAGCTTTTAAAATTGTGGGATGAGATTTGAAATGGAGTTATATAAGTGGATTTGGGGATCATGAAAAACTTGACAACAGTAAAAGGTTTTTGAATGTGCAATGTCCAAAAATTAATTCAAAACCCAGTACATAATGAACCCGAGGAGTATTTGGCAGTGCTCACCCTTTTGGGTCACATGGCTTCACTGTAGCCTTGGTTCTGAACATACGTGTACTAAATTTACACTGTGCATGCTGTCACACCACACAATTCCAATGAATGCTGTCTGAAACAGCGTTGTGGTTTTATGGCCATCAAGGCTAATATTGTCATCCACATAGATATCTAATGCACAGTGCAGAAGTATATTTGAGGTCATTTCAGTTGTTGGAAGCTCTGGCCTAACCTAAGCCAAGAGTGAAACACCACAGCTCACATTTGAAACTTATGTATGCTATGAATTGCCATGGTTTTACTGTACATCCAGAGTTTTCATATAATAGCCTAATTACAGAAAACAAGAGTTTAATACTTTTAAATCTTCAGTATGCATCCTATTAGTGTTATCTTTGCATTGTATTGTGTTATAATGTTAGATTTTTTGAAAATTTCTACTTGTACTGCCAACTTAAGTTTCATTAAAAATGTTTTTTTGTTGTTGTTGCTGTTTTTTTGCAAGTCAAAATGTCATCCTGCAGTATGGTTTTCAGATTTTTAATTATAGAATGAATCACTGTAAAATTGAGAGCCTCCAAGTACTTTGTTTGAGTTAAATCTACTAGTATTTTATGTTAGGAATTTATTAATGTAACATCTTAATAAAATAACTATTTTTTAAATAAAAGAATTAGGTGAATCTTGGCTTAGTCAAGTTAGGATTTTTAAATTTTTAAGGATTTATTTATTTATTATGTATATAATGTCCTGCCTGCATGTATGCCTGCAGGCAAGAAGAGGACATCATATCCCATTATAAATGATTATGAGCCACCATGTGGTTGCTGGGAATTGAACTCAGGACCTCTGGAAGACCAGCCAGTGCTCTTAACCTCTGAGCCATCTCTCCAACCTCCCAATAATTTTTGAAATGATCCCAAATATACTTATATCCATTGTGTACTAGATTTTATGTGAATGGCATTCTTAGCACTGATGAGTATCATCAATCAGACCATACAATCACAGTGTCAATTATCTGGAAAATATTGAAGATGCTCTATATCCTACAGTTTCAAATGATCAGCCAAAGTTTTATACTTATACAAAAATTAATAAGCCTGTGCAAATTTCATCTCCAATAAGTGATAAAATTAAATACATGCTAAAGGAGTGTTTTAAAACAAGTTAGACATTATTGTTAATAAAGATTTGATTTCTATACACATTTTATATGCCTAAAAACCTATGGTTGACTAAGTAAGAAAAGGACTTTGCAAGCAGAAAAGTTGAAGAAGCTCTGCTCCACCCAACTTTCTGAGCTAAGTAAAGTGGACTGCAGAAAGCCTGCATCCATTCCTCAGGGCAGACTCACAGCATGTTTTATTGACTCTTTCCTGGCTCCTTACTAGACTATTGCCATTGAGATTGGAGACTATGGTTTCTACGGTTCACATTCCTGATACCTAACAGAATGGCTGCCATTAACAGGTGCTCAATACAGATTTGTTAATTCATTGAATAAATATATTAATACCATTTCCTCTACTGCATTTATAGATCTACACTCAGACTAGGCCAGTAGATCATGTCTTGATAACTTTCAAAAAAAGTTTTCAGTTTTTGTTTTATGTGTATGAATATTTCACTTGCATGTATGTCTGTGTAGCATGTGTGTGGAGATGTAGCAGAGGCCTGAAGAAGACATCAGATCTGGGACTGGAGTTAGAGCCAGTTGTGAGCTGCCATGTGGGTGCTGAGAATAGAACAGGGGGTTCTCTGGAAGAGCAGATGGTGCTCTTAACAACCAATCCATCTTTCCATCCCTCTTTGAAACATTTTTTCCCTCTAGTTACAAGTCATTGTCCAGGTACAAGTTTATTCTCAATTAACCTCATCATTTCTGGGTCTTTTTTCTCTACTGGTATTCCATCCACTGCCTACAGGCATAAAGGACAGAGAACCATGAGGAATGTGGCTATAGAGAAATAGCTAAAGGGCATTAGAAGAGAGAACTCTCAAGGAGTGTGTAGCACTTAACTGAATTTGACTGATGGTAGGGCTTGTCACATAAAGATGTAGGGAGAGAGCATTCATGGCCCAGGAGAGAGAAGGAGCAATGTCAGCAAGAGGCAAGTGTGTTTCAGGTCTGTAGGGAGCAGCAAGCCCTGAATTTTATTAGGGAAGTGGTCATGATTCAGATCTAGGAACTGAGAAGTCATGTAAGACACTGGATCCTGAGCTGAAGAGTTTGAACTGGATTCTGTAGACAGTGTCAGTCTAAAAAACAAGCAATGGGAGAATCTCAAAAGAAACTATTATTATTGTTGTTATTATTATTATTATTATTATTATAAGGGATGAGTAGGGAATTGCAACTTTGGACATAACTGCTGTTGCAGGCCTGTAAACATTTCAGAAGAGACAAAGGAAAGTAAAAGTTTTTAAAGAAATAGTGAAAGAGCTATGCAAATTGTTTTGAAACCATTATCCTTGACTGCAAAGATCAACAGCATAGAAGATACCAGTCCACTGTTGAACAGAAAGTTGTTGGGCCAATGTCTTTATAGAAATTTTTGTGTAAGACTGTGGTATTCAGAGTCCTTGCTATAGTTTTCATGATAAGCAGTTATAGACCAGAGCTCTCTTTTCAAGGCCTCCTGACTCTGTTTTACTAAAGTTTGACGGAAGTGATTCCATTTTGATTATGACAATTTTCATGTGGTTCTAGATCAGAGGGAAGACACTCAGGCATTGGTCCATGTGGGAGATGCATTGTAACCTTAGAGATGCTCACCCTGTACCTGTTACGAGAGAGATTGGTCTGTAATGTAGAGCAGGCTGGGCTGGCTCATCTCATTCTCTTCACCCAGTTTCTCTACCACAGCCTTGCTGACACCTGATACTCTCCCTATCCAGGAGCAGAGCTGATAAAAACTCGCTATTTTTGGGGAGATCATTATTAGATTTAGTAAAAAGCAGAAAAGTATGAATTTGTTTGGGGCATAACCCAGAGGAAAGTTCAACTGATAGAGAGAAAAGAGCAGGTCCCGAGGTGCTAAGAGTGCACTGGCAGTTAAATGGGTCAGTAACCCCGAGCAAGCCATTTTGAGAAAGCTGCTTTCTATATGTAAAAGAGAGAAGGAAAAAGCAATCTTGTCTAAAAAGAAGACACTCTTTTGTTGAAAAAAACAAGTCTTTTAAAACCATAAGCTGGCTTGACGTGTTTAGGTCAGAACAACTTTCTATAAAGTAACTCGCCCCATCAGGTCTCTCTGCCTGCACGGGACTTTGTAAAAATATACGCTCCTATAGGAAGTGACTCAATCTTCACACTGGTAGTTTTGTATAATGATGATTTTATCTATATCAAAAACTTACATCAGCTAAGAGATTGACTGGTTTTAGTAGCAAAATAAGGAAAATGTACAATGGGCAAGGATAATTGGGAGAGTGGAAAGTTAACCCTGTTGTATTTGCTTTTTCAGTTCTCATGAGCACATGTGTAACTAGTAAAGGGCAAAGCACTGCTCTAGGAGTTGTATGGAGGGAGGGCACTGCAGGATAACATGAGTGGACTAGGGTGGCTCATGGCAATAGCAGTGACCTCAAAGGCAAGTTCATCTGTGACTTTGAAGGGGGCTCTGACCCCACGAGGAAGCATTTGTTAAGGGCTGTAGGAGATAACAAGGTAACTTGCTGATCTGTGCTGAAGCCTGGGAAGCTTGTACAGGTAGGTGGGACTTTGGAAGACTCAGTGCTGTGTTAGGCTCCTCCTCTGTTCTACAATTACCTCTTCAAAGGCAGCGTGTCAAACACGGCGACCTTTGCTCATTTACAGGTGGATTGTGAACACTTTAGGATGGGGCCATATTTACCTTTGTGTTTACAGGGTTGGAAACACAAAAGGTATTTAAGACAGCATGTCAGCCGGGCGTGGTGGCGCACGCCTTTAATCCCAGTACACGGAGGCAGAGGCAGGCGGATTTCTGAGTTCAAGGCCAGCCTGGGCTACAAAGTGAGTTCCAGGACAGCCAGGGCTACACAGAGAAACCCTGTCTCGAAAAACCAAAAAAAAAAAAAAAAAAAAAAAAAAAAAAAGACATGCATGTCAATGAAAAAAAAATGGTAGGGACATTGCATAAGAAAAGCAAATGATCTCCACTTGTGCATGAGAAGTTGTATGCATTTAAAAGAACACTTGTATCTTGATCTCCACTTGTACTTGAGAAGTTGTATGCATTTAAAAGAACAACAGCATCCCAGTTGCCCACATTAGGACACACAGCTTAACTATTCGTGGGGTGATTTGTAGAACAGGCAACAAAAGCAAAATCCCACTACTGGCAAGGCAGTTGACCCTTGATAAAAGTCATCTCTTCCTTGCAGTGTTGTGAGAATGAAACGATGGCTGAGAAGTAACTAAGCACAGAGGCGTCTCTAGGACTCGGTACCGCCTCATTCTTCATGACTCAGCTCCTGGAAGAGGCCAGATGTTAGGTGAATGCCCGACAAAATGAGGAGAAACTCATAGGAACTTCTGAACTTTCTGCCTTACCCACTGCAGAACTTCCCTAAGCAAGAGAGACCTGTGGGTAATTTCCCATTTTTGTTTTAAAAACTTTCTAATGGAAACCTTTTAAAATCAGTAAATGCCTCATCACATTTTCATACATGTGTTTCTTTATGCTCTGCTCTTTTGCCTCACTATGCCCTCTCTAGCTGGCCCCTTTCTTCCCCTACAAATACTCTCCCCGTAAGCTGTCATGTCATAGATAGTCTGTTACCCTTACTTGTTCGCTACTCCCCCATAAGAGCTCTTCACCCCTCTTGGTTCATTTCCTGCTTTTATGACATACACACACTTTCAAGTATATAAAAGCCAGAAGACTAATGCAGTGAACCACCATGTATCTGTTATTTGACAAAATCTTCACCAGCTTTCAAATCTTGCCTGACTCCTCTTCAAATCATAGTTATTGCTTTAAAACACATCTTAAAAGAAATGTCAGAAATTGGGCCATTTTACCATAGCCATCTTTAAAATGTTTAACTTTTAAAAAGTAACTAATTTTGTGTGTGTGTGTGTGTGTGTGTGTGTTCTAAGCCAAGGGTGGTGTCTGTCCTGGAGGCAGTTTGTGGCATCATGGTAGGTGTGAGATCCCCCTGGGTGGTAGCATTCCCTGTGTTCTGTCTTTATCATTTACTCCACAGGCAGCTCTGAATCCACAGCTGCTGACAGCACAGCACAGCAGCCTAACCAATAGGTTGGGCCTCTCTCTGCAGGAAGGAGTGTTTGGAGTGATTTGCAGTAGAGCCTATTTCAGCACAATCTGTTTACTTTTCTTATACATTGTCATAGGTTAAGTTGACATGGCAAGGAGCTGTGCGGTGTAGGGCAAAATGCTTATTACAGTTAAGAAAAAAACTGTGTTCTTCTGTACAATTAATCTGCTGTTAGCTCATGTTTAATGAGCTCATATGTGCTGTATTAGTGGCTTAAGCTGCCAGAGACAAGTACCACAGCTGGATGGATTGAGCCAAAGAAATCTATTTATTTTTCTCACAACTTTAGAGTCCAGGATCAAGGCAACAGCAGGTTTGGTTCTTTCTGATGGTTGTAAAAGACACACTTGTCATAATTCTCACTCAGTGTCTGGTGATGTGCTGGCAATCTTTGATATTCCTTGGCATGTAGAAACATCACTTGGATCTGTCTTGGTCTTACCATCATCCTCTTCCCATGTGCACAACTGTTTCCAAATGCCCCCTTTTATGAGAGTGCATGCGAGTCACTGGAGTTAGAGTGCTGTCTTAATGACCCTTGTGTTAATACCTTCAGTGACTTTTTAAAAATTTATTTTTAATTAATTTTTTCATTCAGTAATTCTCTTTTTCTTTTTTTCTTAGATATTTTCTTCAGTTATATTTCGAATGCTATCCCCTTTCCTAGTTTCCTCTCCAAAAATCCCCTATACCCTCCCCCTCCCCTTGTTCCCCAACCCACCCACTCCTCTTTCCTGGCCCTGGCATTCCCCTATACTGGGGCATAGAATCTTCTCAAGACCAAGGGCCTCTCCTTCCATTGATGGCTCTGGGGGTACTGGTTAGTTCATATTGTTGTTCCTCCTATAGGGCTGAAAGACTCCTTCAGCTCCTTGGGTAATTTCTCTAGCTCCTTCATAGGGGACCCTGTGTTCCATCCAATAGATGACTGTGAGCATCCACTTCTGTATTTGCCAGGCACTGGCATAGCCTCACAGGAGACACTATATCAGGGTCCTGTCAGCAAAATTTTGTTGGTATATGCAATAGTGTCTGGGTTTGGTGGTTGTTTATGGGATGGATCCCTGGGTGGGGCAGTCTCTTGATGGTCCTTCTTTCAGTCTCACCTCTGAACTTTCTCTCTATAACTCCTTCCTTGGGTATTTTGTTCCCCATTCTAAGAAGGAACAAAGTATCCACACTTTGGGCTTCCTTCTTCTTGAGTTTCATGTGTTTTGCAAATTGTATCTTGGGTATTCTAAGTTTCTGGGCTAATATCCACTTATCAGTGAGTGCATATCCTGTGTGTTCTTTTGTGATTGGGTTACCTCACTCAGGATGATATTGTCCAGATCCATCCATTTGCCTAAGAATTTCATAATATCATTGTTTTTAAGAGCTGAGTAGTACTCCATTGTGTAAATGTACCACATTTTCTGTATACATTCCTCTGTTGAGGGACATCTGGGTTCTTTTCAGCTTCTGGCTATTATAAATAAGGCTGCTATGAATATAGTGGAGCATGTGTCCTTATTACAAGTTGGAGCATCTTCTGGGTATATGCCCAGGAGTGGTATTGCTGGATCTTCCGATAGTACTATGTCCAAATTTTTGAGGGACCGCCAAACTGATTTCCAGGGTGTTGTACCAGCTTGCAATCCCACCAGCAATGGAGGAGTGTTCCTCTTTCTCCACATCCTCGCCAGCATCTGCTGTCACCTGAATTTTTGATCTTAGCCATTCTGACTTGTATGAAGTGGAATCTCAGGGTTGTTTTGATTTGCATTTCCCTGATGATTAAGGATATTGAACATTTTTTCAGGAGCTTCTCAGCCATTTGGTATTCCTCAGTTGAGAATTCTTTGTTTAGCTGTACCCCATTTTTATATAGGGTTATTTGGCTTACTCAAGTCCTGCTTCTTGAGTTCTTTATTTATATTGGATATTAGTCCCCTATCAGATTTAGGATTGGTAAAGATCTCCCAATCTGTGGGTGGCCTTTTTGTCTTATTGACAGTGTTCTTTGCCTTACAGAAGCTTTGCAATTTTATGAGGTTCCATTTGTCGATACTTGATCTTACAGCACAAGCCATTGCTGTTCTGTTCAGAAATTTTCCCCCTGTGCCCATATCTTTGAGGCTTTTCCCCACTTTCTCCTCTATAAGTTTCAGTGTCTCTGTGTCTTAGGATTTCTATTCCTGCACAAATATCATGACCAAGAAGCAAGTTGGGGAGGAAAGGGTTTATTCAGCTTACTCTTCCACATTGCTGTTCATCACCAAAGGAATTCAGGACTGGAACTCAAGCAGGTCAGGAAGCAGGAGCTGATGCAGAGGCCATGGAGGGATGTTCTTTACTGGCTTGCTTCCTCTGGCTTGCTCAGCTTGCTCTCTCTCTTTTTTTTTTTTTTTTTTTTTTTTTTTGACTTTTCAAGACAGGGTTTCTCTGTGTAGCCCTGGCTGTCCTGGAGCTCACTTTGTAGACCAGGCTGGCCTCGAACTCAGAAATCCGCCTGCCTCTGCCTCCCAAGTGCTGGGGATTAAAGGCGTGCGCCACCACGCCCGGCTCAGCCTGCTCTCTTATAGAACCCAAGACTACCAGCCCAGAGATGGGTTTACCCCCTTGATCACTAATTGAGAAAATGCCTTACAGTTGGATCTCATGGAGGCATTTCCTCAACTGAAGCTCCTTTCTCTGTGATAACCCCAGCTTGTGTCAAGTTGGCACAAAACTAACCAGTGCACTCTGGTTTTATGTGGAGTTTCTTGATCCACTTAGACTTGAGCTTTGTACAAGGAGTTAGAATGGATCAATTCTCATTCTTCTACATGATAACCGCCAGTTGAGCCAGCACCATTTGTTGAAAATGCTGTCTTTTTTCCACTGGATGGTTTTAGCTTCTTTGTCAAAGATCAGGTGACCATAGGTGTGTGGGTTCATTTCTGGCTCTTCAATTTTATTCCATTGATCTATCTGTCTGTTGCTATACCAGTACCATGCAGTTTTAATCACAATTGCTCTGTAGTACAGTACAGCTTGAGGTCAGGGATGGTGATTCCACCAGAGGCTATTTTATTGTTGAGAATAGTTTTTGCTATCCTAGGATTTTTTTTATTCCAGATGAATTTTCAAATTGCCCTTTCTAACTCAGTGAAGAATTGAGTTGGAATTTTGATGGGGATTGCATTGAATCTGTAGATTGCTTTCAGCAGGATAGCCATTTTTACTATATTAATCCTGCTGATCCATGAGCATGGGAGATCTTTCCATCTTCTGAGATCTTCTTCGATTTCTTTCTTTAGAGACTTGAAGTTCTTATCATACAGATCTTTCACTTCCTTATTTAGAGTCACACCAAAATATTTTTTTTTATTATTTGTGACTATTGTGAAGGGTGTTGTTTTCCTAATTTCTTTCTCAGCTTGTTTACCCTCTGTGTAGAAAAAGGCCACTGATTTGCTTGAATTAATTTTATATCCAGCTACTGCACTGAAGCTGTTTATCAGGTTTAGGAGTTCTCTGGTGGAATTTTTGGGGTAACTTATATATATTATCATATCATCTGCAAGTAGTGGTATTTTGACTTCCTCCTTTCCAATTTGTATCCCCTTGATCTCCTTTTGTTGTCTAATTGCTCTGGCTAGGACTTCAAGTACTATATTGAATAGATAGGGAGACAGTGGGCAGCCTTGTCTAGTCCCTGATTTTAGTGGGATTGATTCAAGTTTCTATCCATTTACTTTGATGTTGGCTACTGGTTTGTTTTATATTGCTTTTATTATGTTTAGGTATGGGCCTTGAATTCCTGATCTTTTCAAGATATTTATAATGAATGGGTGTTGGATTTTGTCAAATGCTTTCTCAGCATCTAACGAGATGATCATGTGGTTTTTATTTTTTAGTTTGTTTATATAGTGGATTACATTGATGGATTTCCATATATTAAACCATCCCTGGGATGAAGCCTACTTGATCATGATGGATGATCCTTTTGATGTGTTCTTGGATTCAGTTTGAAAGGATTTTATTGAGTATTTTTGCATTGATACTCATAAGGGAAATTGGTCTGAAGTTCTCTTTCTTTGTTGATTCTTTGTGTGGTTTAGGTATCAGAGTAATTGTGGTTTCATAGAATGAATTGGGTAGAGTACCTTCTGCTTCTCCTTTATGGAATAGTTTGAGGAGAATTGGAATTAGGTCTTCTTTGAAGGTCTCATAGAACACTGCACTAAACCCATCTGGTCCTGTTTTTTTTTTTTTTCTTTTGGTTGGGAAACTTTTAATGATTGCTTCTCTTTCTTTAGGAGATATGTGATATGTGACTGTTTAGATGGTTAATCTGATCCTGATTTAACTTTGGTACCTGGTATCTGTCTAGGAAATTGTCCATTCCATCCACGTTTTCCAGTTTTGTTGAGTATAGGCTTTTGTAGTAGGATCTGATGATGTTTTGAATTTCCTCAGATTCTGTTGTTATGTCTCCTTTTTCATTTCTGATTTTGTTAATTAGGATACTGTCCCTGTGCCCTCTAGTTAGTCTGGCCAAGGCTTTATCTATCTTGTTGATTTTCTCAATGAAGCAGCCCCTGGTTTGGTTGGTTCTTTGTATGGTTCTTTTTGTTTCCACTTGGTTGATTTCAGCCCTGAGTTTGATTATTTCCTGCTGTCTACTCCTCTTGGGTGAATTTCCTTCCATTTGTTCTAGAGCTTTTAGGTGTGCTGTCAAGCTGCTAGTGTATGCTCTCTCCAGTTTCTTTTTGGTGACACTCAGAGCTGTGAGTTTTCCTCTTAGGACTGCTTTCATTGTGTCCCATAAGTTTAGGTATGTTGTGGCTTCATTTTCATTAAACTCTAAAAAGTCTTTAAGGTCTTTATTTTTTCCTTGACCAAGTTATCATTGAGCAGAGTATTGTTCAGCTTCCACATGAATGTTGGCTTTCTATTATTTATGTTGTTATTGTAGATCAGCCTTAGTCCATGATGATCTGATAGAATGCATGGGATTATGTCAATATTTTTTTATCTGTTGAGGCCTGTTTTGTGACCAATTATATGGTCCATTTTGGAGAAGATACCATGAGGTGCTAAGAAGAAGGTATATCCTTTTGTTTTAGGATAAAATGCTCTGTAGATATCTGTTAAATCCATTTGTTTCATAACTTCTGTTAGTTTCACTGTGTCTCTGTTTAGTTTCTGTTCCCAGGATCTGGCTATTGATGAAAGTGGGGTGTTGAAGTCTCCCAGTATTATTGTGTGAGGTGCAATGTGTGCTTTGAGCTTTACTAAAGTTTCTTCAGTGAATGTGGATGTCCTTGCATTTGGAGCATGTGTTCAGAATTGAGAGTTCATCTTGGTAGACTTTACCTTTGATGAGTATTGTGCCCCTCCTTGTCTTTTTTGATAACTTTGGGATGGAAGTCGATTTTATTCGATATTAGAATGGCTACTCCTGCTTGTTTCTTAGGACCATTTGCGTGGAAAATTGTTTTCCAGTCTTTCACTCTGAAGTAGTGTCTGTTTTTGTCCCTGAGGTGGGTTTCCTGTATGCAGCAAAATGTTGGGTCCTGTTTATGTAGCCAGTCTGGTAGTCTATGTCTTTTTATTAGGGAATTGAGTCCATTGATATTAAGAGATATTAAGGAAAATTAATTGTTACTTCCTGTTATTTTTGTTGTTAGAGTTGGGATTCTATTCTTGCGGCTATCTTCTTTTAGGTTTGTTGAAGGATTACTTTCTTGCTTTTTCTAGGGCACAGTTTCCCTCCTTGTGTTGGAGTTTTCCATTTATTATCCTTTGACGGGCTGGATTCATGGAAAGATATTGTGTACATTTGGTTTTGTCATGGAATATCTTAGTTTCTCCATCTATGGTAATTGAGAGTTTTGCTGGGTATAGTAGCCTGGGTTGGCATTTGTGTTCTCTTAGGGTCTGTATAACATCTGTCCAGGATCTTCTGGCTTTCATAGTCTCTGGTGAGAAGTCTGGTGTAATTCTAATAGGTCTGCCTTTATATGTTACTTGACATTTTTCCCTTACTGCTTTTAATATTCTGTCTTTGTTTAGTGCATTTGGTATTTTGATTATAATGCATCGGGAGGAATTTCTTTTCTGGTACAGTCTATTTGGAGTTCTGTAGGATCCTTGTATGTTCATGGGCATCTCTTTCTTTAGGTTAGGGAAGTTTTCTTCTATAATTTTGTTGAAGATATTTACTGGCCCTTTAAGTTGAAAATCTTCATTCTCATCTATAGCTATTATCCTTAGGTTTGGTCTTCTCATTTTGTCCTGGATTTCCTGGATGTTTTGAGTTAGGATCTTTTTTGCATTTTGCATTTTCTTTGATTGTTGTGTCCATGTTTCCTATGGAATCTTCTGCACCTTAGATTCTCTCTTTCATCTCTTGTATTCTGTTGGTGATGCTCACATTTATGGCTTCTGATTTCTTTCCTAGGATTTCTATCTCCAGAGTTGTCCCCCTTTGGGTTTTCTTTATTGTTTCTACTTCCATTTTTAGATCGTAGATGGTTTTGTTCAATTTCTTCACCTGTTTGGTTGTGTTTTCCTGTAATCCTTTTAAGGGATTTTTGTGTTTCCTCTTTAACGACTTCTACCTGTTTAGCAGTGTTCTCCTGTATTTCTGTAAGTGAGTTATTAATGTCCTTTTAAAAATTCTCTACCAGCATCATGAAATATGATTTTAAATCTGAATCTTGCTTTTTGGGTGTGTTGGGGTATCCAGGACTCGCTGTGGTGAGTGTACTGGGCTCTGATGATGCTGAGTGGTCTTGGTTTCTGTTATTAAGATTCTTAAGACTTTTGCAATCTGGTAATCTCCAGTTTTAGATGTTCTAGCTGTCTCTGGCTGGAGAGAGATTGTTCCTCCTGTGAGTCTGTTAGCCTCTTTCAGCACTCCTGTGAGACCAGCTCTCTCCTGAGTCCCCGGGGGTCAGAGCAGTTCCTGGAGGCCACCTCTCCTCTGGCAGGGAAGGTGCACAGAGGTCTGAGGATCAGCTCTGCCTCCTAGCTGAGGATGAAGACCCGAAGGGACGCTGTCCAGGAAGCTCTGTTGCTTCTGAGGCCCGCACACTCTCCTTTGTGGACCTTCCTCAAAGAGATCCCGGGTAGAAAATGGGGATCTCCTCCTTCAGTGATTCTTAAAAAGAAATTTCTTTTTATTTATTTAGATAATGTTTTATTTATTTATTTATTTATTTATTTATTTATTTATTTATTTTTGAGAACTCCATACAGTGTATTTTGATTGTGTTTACCCCTTCCTTCCAACTTTTCCTGGACCCACCCTCACCTCACCTCCCATCCCCAAACCTGTTGAGTTGTGTTTTGCCCAAATACTTTTGGGTGTGGGGCCTGCTCTAAAGAGTGGTTAATCTACTAGTGGTCACACCCTTAAAGGAAAAAATGGAATCTCCTTCTCAAAGCAGTTATCAAATGCCAAATAACTCCTCAACTAGAAGTGGGGCTTCATGCCCCCTTAATTGGATTTCTTAATAAGGGTTTTGGTTTTCAAAATATGAAAAAGTTATGGTATACACACAAATCAATCTATAGGGTATACCAAGTGCACGTGTGTGTGTGTGTGTGTGTATGTGTGTGTGTATGTGTGTGTGTACTTAAGTGTACAGGTGAGAGGACAGAAATTAAAGATGAGTGTCTTCTTTTATTGATCTCTCTACCTTATATTTTTGAGACAAAGTTTCCAGCTGAGCTTGGAGCTGATTTCCAGTGAGCCCTGGGATCCGTGTCCCCCGTGATAGAATGACATTCATTGCTAGGCTTTGCTTTTTCTTTGGGTGCCTGTGATTGGCACTCAGGTTCTCATGCTTGAATGGAAATCCCTTTACAGGCTGAACAATCAATCTTCCCTGACCCTGTTATCCTCATTTTAGAGATGAAGAAACTGAGGCTTCTATAATGAAGTTGTTTATTATTGTTGTTGTTATATCAGTTTAAGATGGCAAAGCCAGTAAGAGGCAGAAAGAAGACAGGGAGCCTGGACACCTGATTCAGAACTCACGATTTTAACTGCTTCTTTTTAGTGTATTGTGTCTCCTCTATCCTTATCAGGCCTGCACACTCCTTACTGTAGATACAGCAAGTTGACAGAAACCGAAGTTTAGATTAGGTGCAGATTTTGATGGCACCTTACTATTGCCATCTGGTGGCATAAAAAATTAAAGCAGCCCATAGTTTTCTGGCTAAGTTCTTTTTTCTTTTCTTTTCTTTTTTTTTTTTTTTTAAATTAGGTATTTTCCTCATTTGCATTTCCAATGCTATCCCAAAGTCCCCCCTACCCTTCCCCCACTCCCCTACCTACCCACTCCCACTTCTTGGCCCTGGTGTTCCCCTGTACTGAGGCATATAAAGTTTGCACGACCAATGGGCCTCTCTTTCCACTAATGACCAACTAGGCCATCTTCTGATACATATGCAGCTAGAGACATGAGCTCCGGGGGGTACTGGTTAGTTCATATTGTTGTTCCACCTATAGGGTTGCAGATCCCTTTAGCTCCTTGGGTACTTTCTCTAGCTTCTCCATTGGGGGCCCTGTGATCCATCCAATAGCTGACTGTGAGCATCCACTTCTGTGTTTGCTAGGCCCCGGCACAGTTTCACAAGAGACAGCTATATCAGGGTCCTTTCAGCAAAATCTTGCTTGTGTATGCAATGGTGTCAGCGTTTAGAGGCTGATTATGGGATGGATCCCCAGATGTGGCAGTCTCTAGACGGTCCATCCTTTCGTCTCAGCTCCAAACTTTGTCTCTGTAACTCCTTCCATGGGTGTTTTGTTCCCAATTCTAAGAAGGGGCAAAGTGTTCATACTTTGGTCTTCATTCTTCTTGAGTTTCATGTGTTTCTCAAATTGTATCTTATATCTTGGGTATTCTAAGCTTCTGGGCTAATATCCACTTATCAGTGAGTACATATCATGTGAGTTCTTTTGTGATTGGGTTACCTCACTCAGGATAATGCCCTCCAGGTCCATCCATTTGCCTAGAAATTTTATAAATTCATTCTTTTTAATAGCTGAGTAGTACTCCATTGTGTAAATGTACCACATTTTCTGTATACATTCCTCTGTTGAGGGGCATCTGGGTTCTTTCTAGCTTCTGGCTATTATAAATAAGGCTGCTATGAACATAGTGGAGCATGTGTCTTTCTTACCTGTTGGAACATCTTCTGGATATATGCCCAGGAGAGGTATTGCGGGATCCTCCAGTAGTACTATGTCCAACTTTCTGAGGAATTCCACATAAAACCAGAGACACTGAAACTTAAAGAGGAGAAAGTGGGGAAAAGCCTTGAAGAGATGGGCACAGGGGAAAAATTCCTGAATAGAATAGCAATGGCTTGTGCTGTAAGATCGAGAATTGACAAATGGGACCTCATAAAATTGTAAAGCTTCTGTAAGGCAAAAGATACTGTCCATATGACAAAAAGGCCACCAACAGATTGGGAAAGAATCTTCACCTATCCTAAATCAGATAGGGGACTAATATCCAATATATATAAAGAACTCAAGAAGGTGGACTCCAGAAAATCAAATAACCCCATTAAAAAATGGGGCTCAGAGCTAAACAAAGAATTCTCACCAGAGGAATACTGAATGGCTGAGAAGCACCTGAAAAAATGTTTAGCATCCTTAATCATCAGGGAAATGCAAATCAAAACAACCCTGAGATTCTATCTCACACCAGTCAGAATGGCTAAGATCAAAAATTCAGGTGACAGCAGATGCTGGTGAGGATGTGGAGAAAGAGGAACACTCCTCCATTGTTGGTGGGATTGCAAGCTTGTACAACCACTCTGGAAATCAGTCTGGCGGTTCCTCTGGCTAAGTTCTTAGTGTATTGGTCTTTCCTATTATTGTTGTCAAGCAGTTATAAACTGTTGTGAAAACAAAGATTAACAAACAGTACAGCCCTAACTTTGAGCTCCTTACAGTAGACTAAATTTCCTTATCAGTATATGGAAATGCTATCTTATATTCAAGTACCTATTTGGAAGGTTATTATACATTTAATAAACCCATATTTCTAGGAAACTTTATAGCTGGGCTTACTATATTTTGGGTGATCCAATAACTCATTCTGGTCACCTTTTCTGATGTCCAATCTCAAGACTCGCTGATAACTTAAGATTAGTTAGCAATTAGTAACCATTTAACTGGCCTTCTGTAGAAAGAGACAAAGGTCTGTACAGAAATGTTTTCTCCTCTGAGGGTGCAATTCCCAGCAATTGCATATTTGTATCTGTCTCTGTTATTATGTGTGTCCTACTACAAGTTCAGGAGGCTGTCAAATACTCAACATAAGCTAGTACAATATTGAAATAAAATAATTTTAGAGTTAGAAGACACCTTAGTGTTTGTTTATTCTGTGTCATACAACGGATTTGCATTTCCAGAGGGAGAAATATGGGCAGTACTGGGAGAAAGGAGTCTCTGAATTGGCTTTTGCAGGGTGCTCATCATAACTCCTTGCTGCCTGTAAGGGCAAGGCAAAGATCTGAGAAATGGGCCGGCACCTGGGGCTAGGTACTGATGATGATGGTTCTCTCAGAAATTCATTTGTTTTTGTCTTGGTTCAAAGACTGTTAGATGTTGTCAGCATAGCCTGTGTGTTGCCTTCAGATGCATGGTTATAGTGTAAGTCATGTGATCAATAGTTAGAGAAGTGATGTTTGTAAATGGTTTTCCTTAAATAATTTCTAACAGAGGAGAGATTGCAGGTACAGAGCAAAGAGCATCCCTGTCCCCAAATCACACGAGGGAAAGTGGTCGACCTGATGGTCCATTGTCCTTTATTACTTACTGTGTGTTTTCTATGAAGACATTCCCAGCATCATGAGGACATATCCTAGATGCAACATTAAAGTCAAGAAATTAGCACTACACATTTTATCATTTCATCCTCAGACTTCATCCACATTTGTTCCTATATTTTTCATTACAGGAAAAGAGGGGTCCATTTCTGGATCAAGTCGCGTGTGCAGCCATCACTTCTACTGTCCTCCATCAGAGTTCAGGCTTGCTATCGAGGTCCAGTTACTTTGTAGATTGTCCATCAAGTTATTGTTGTGTAAGGCTTCCTCATGATCAGCTTGTAGGCTTTGACTGAGACAGTGCAGATGTCATGCCATGTCCCTCTCACCACACCACAATGTGAGGTCGACAATCACAGTACAGGCCCGTCATCCACAATGTTCACACCGATCAGTTGACTGAGGTGGCATTTTGCCTGTTGGGTGACTTTTGTTATTAATGATCTTTACCTGAAATCATGTAAATATCCCATTCTACATCAAAGCTTTAATTTATTCACTTATTTTGTGTCAGCATATGCCCATGTTTTTCTGGTGTATCTAATGAGTCACATTCTCTTTGTCGCTTTTACTTTTAACGATTTAATATTTAAATTATTCTACATTACCGAAGGTGGGCCATTATGAGTTGGTTTCTGTGATCTATTGATTCCCAATCGTTCTTGCTTGGTGGTGGTGTAAAGTTTCACATGACCACTCTCACTCTCAGTCTCTCTAAATGTAAGTTTTAACAATAATGTCACTTCACAGCACAAATATACAATGTGTACTGGTGAACCAAGGCAATAAATATAGTATCTTCTAATTTTCTCATTTTTATTTTATCATGACTTTGTGTTTGCTACCCTTGAGCTCCTTTCTCATATTTATTCATAAATACATTATAGGCCATTGTGATGTGTGGGGGAGGGGGGGCGGGCATTGTTCCTGTAGAACAATAAACCTGTTAAGTCTACCTATGTTTAAGTATCCATTATTTCCTTTTCATTACTCAAGTAACTCATATTTCTTCTGCTTCTTCCTTGAGTCATCCAATTTCATGGTGTACTGGCTTATTTAATCGAGAGTATACATATACATATACATATACATATACATATACATATACATATACATATACATATACATATACATATTCATGGATACTGAATACATAAAGCCCCACAGTGACAGCACTGTCACTATTTCCATTGCACACAATAGGACCTATTCCAGTTTCCTCCCTTTTGGTAGCTGTGGCTGCCTTCTCTGATAGTGAGAAGCCTGCCTCTCCTTATCCTTAGTATGTCTACTCTTTACCAGTCCAGCACACAGTCATATTCCCAGGCTGCTGCCACCCATCCCCAGAACAGCACATACTGTCTGAGCCCAGAGAACAAGAAGCCCTGAAGCAAACACAGAGCTCATTTTTACTTTCTAAAGTATTTCCAAGTTGGATTTTTCCAAGTTTAGATGTCGGGAGAATGAAAAAAAAAAAAAAAGTTCCCCTGAGGCCACATGCAGAGGAAAGGCTGTAGACACAGACTGACTAACATTCTACTTCCTGCTTTTTATTGGATATTTTTCAGGGGCGGGGTGGGGGTGCAGGTTTGGGAATTAATTATTGATGTGCAGGCCAGCCTGAGGCTTCCATACAGAGGCTTTGAGAGGATTCCACAGTTTGTGTTTTTGTGATTGCCTGTGCTGCTGTATAGAGCAAGGAAAACAGAACCTAGAGGTGGGCTTTCCAAGCTCCCTGGTCAGCTCTTCATCCTGAGCAGTGAAAGCACCAGCCCTCAGATATCCGTTAGAAGCTGCTGGCTGACAATCACTGACTGAGAGTCTGCTGTGCAGCAGCCCCTGGGCAAAATGCCTTCTCACAAGGCTCAGCAGGATAAGGCCCTCAGATAAGAAGTACAGCCAGAGCTTGGGGACCCAGTAGGGACTTGTGATGCTGTGCTTGCCCCTAAGACTGAGCTGGGCATTTTCATAAGCTTTCTGAATATTGTCCTTGTAAGAAATCGGAGGCCTTTGCTTCTCCTTTTGCATTCTTGCCAGGTTTTTCCTGTGTCTTAGTAATATATTTCATTTTCTACCCATCCACTCTCCTTGCTCCTCCCCATTCTGTCCAGGGAGAATTCATAGATGTCATTGGTCACGAATCCACTCTCCATACTTGCCAAAGTCACAAACCCACTTTCCGAAGGGTTCACAGCAATGTTTTCATAGTCACAAGACATGTCATCGGGCATGGCTTCCCCAGAACACACCCGAAAGGAGATGTTCTTCAGGTCTGGCCGGGGCTCAGCTAAATCAGCTTCACTTTGTTTTCTGATGACATTGTAAACATCTAGGTTGGGGCTGTTTTCTTGGCGAGGAGTGGGCCAAATGGTGTGCTGCTCCTTTGTGCTAGGGTCTGGCTGCTCTCGTTTTCTAAAAGAAGAGAACCAGGCTGAGTAATTGAGACCAGGGTCCTGAGAATGTCCCTGTTCCTATTGAAGTGGATGAAGTGACCTCAGGAAGTCACCTTGCTCTGTTTCTCACCTACCTACACCAACAGGCTTTGTGAGTCAGGTAGGGGACACCCCAGGAAACTGTTCTACTCTGGTCTTCCTACACCTACCATTCACTGTCTTAGTTCTAGGACTCCTTCGGAAATGTGGGGCCAGAAACAGTAGGAACAAATTAGACTAAACCTAACCTAACCAAACCAAACCCTAACCAACTGAACAACAAAACAAAACTCATCTCTAAGCAAAAGTAGTCATAGTCTACCATAAGTATAGACAATAAACAAGAGTAGGATTAATAATGTCATTGACCCTACCACCAACAGAAATCACATTCCTATACCATATCAGTTATTAGAGTTGCTCTGAAATGTCTCATGCTCACCTCTACTTCAATATTATAATTATACCCACCACTTAAAATCACTAATAAAGAAACACAATTCGTTTTGGGAAATATTTTTGCTAAATTCTGTAATAGTATAAGCTGCTTCTTCTATCAATGCATTTTGTTTGTAACACTTAAAAGTATTGTTTAAGGATATGGGGATATAGCCAACCAAATGGGACTTGTCTGACATGTGTGAAGCCCTGAGCTCCCAGGACCACTTAAAAATGAATATGGAAGAAAGAAAAGCAGGAAAGAAGGACAAACAGACACATGAGAGACAGACAGAGACAGAGAAAGAATGTCCCCTAGTCCTGGCAAAGGGGCAAATGCATTTAAAAGTAGCAATCAAGAACCAATTGTAGATATGTCATCGGAAAAATGTATCTGTAATTGTTTAACTCAATTCTATTTTAAATTCAAGAGAATTACCAACAAAAATGATTATAGTAATGGCTAATTCTTTTGAATGTTTATTATAAGAACTCTCTATCTACCTATCTATCTATCTATCTATCTATCTATCTATCTATCTATCTATCTATCTATCCACACACACATTGCTTATACTCATAATAAATGTTTGAGGGGATTATTAAATGAAATAGGTTCTGCATTGGAATTTTACAAATGTATCTCAGTGTTCATCAAAGTGAGTTCAACTCAAGGTGGACTCTGATTTTTCTGCTGTAAATGTGAGAGCGCTATCCTCCTTTAGTGTCTACCTTGATGATGGGGACAACAGTGTAACAGAGCACAGTTGCATGCATTTAAAATACACCAGCACGCCATCCAGACTACATACAGAGGCTGCCTATGCTACCTAGTTTAGCTTCTTTGCAACAATACACTTTTGAAATAATTTAAAAGAAAAGCCAGTTTAAAGGAATTTGGCTGATTCATTCTGAATAAAGTGGCTTTGTGTCAGATGCTTCCCAGAATCCTTTGGAACACACAGTTTTCATGTGACCCATTAGTCATTCCTTACTCAACAAACATTTTTGGAATGAGGACCTACATTTAGGAGAACACTTTACTGGGTGATCTGTGGGTGCACAGGAAGTGAATAACACTGTTTTACCTTCCACTTTGCTTAAAACTCTTCCACACACACAGAGGAGAAAGCACGTAGGACTGCTAGCGTAATCACAACTCAGCACAGATGCTCAGAGAAGCATGCTGCTTGTTTGGCATGCGGGCCTCGTGCCCTGCCAGAATTTACTCTCAGTTCTATAGTGGTCCTTCTCTTGGAGTTGTCATGGCTTTTAATGATGCCAGCCAGGCAACATCCTAGTGCAGAGGGAGCAAAGGTTTGCATGGTGAAAGTTCTACTTGCCTTCTACAGATCCAAACCCAACATACAGCTGAAGTGACCACAAGTAGGAGGAACAGGGGAATACTGGGAATTAGGATGTAGGCAAGATTCAAAGCAGCCTCTGAAAAAGAAAAATATCATATATTAGCCCAGTGATCTCTCTCTCTCTCTCTCTCTCTCTCTCTCTCTCTCTGTATGCATGTATGTTTTCAAACCAGGCTTTAAAAAGCACAGTCATTAGAGTATTCTAAACAGCACATTCTAGGAGATCGATGCAGTTGTCCAGTTAGCAGAGTCCCTAGTTTCAACAAATGAGCATTTTCTATCTAACCAATTAATCTAGGTGACAATGTAAGCAAGTTTAAAGTTTAGAGTCTTGTATATACTGTAAAATCATCTTTGATAATTTTTTTTCAAAGATCCTCCTTTTCCATGTACTTCTTAGTGAAACAGGGCTTGGTGGGGGCAGTGTAGCTGTCTTTGCTTCCAAAGACAGTCACAGAAATTCCCAGGCTTGGAGAAGCAAGAAGGCATGAAAAAGATCAAGCCAAAAGTCCCAGGATCATTTGCAGGGAAGAGAAAGATCACATAGAGGAGACTATCAGACCTTCCCAGCACACCTGACTAAGGCCAAGTGGCTTCGGCTAGATCCCTAAGTGCTGGGAAGAACATTTAGGGGTCTTCTTTCCCCCCCTTAACTCTGTAATCTCTGAAACAGAACTGGATGTTGTTCCCTTCAGGGGCTGTGAGAGAAGTCAAGGATTAGAGACTAATCCTTCTTTTTCCACTGATCCAAGGTTCCTGACCATCCAGAGAAACTTGACAACCATCAAACAAAACAAAACAAACAAAACCAAACCAAAACAAAGCAAACAAAAACAACAGACACACTCGGAAAATGGAGGATTCACTTAAAATGCCCGTCATAAGTTATAGAAATGCCACTTATTTTGGACAGCTCTTTATTCTCTTTTAAAGATATTTTCACATATTTATATCTATTGGATAATAAAGAATTTGGTTATCCTTCATCTCTGATCATTGGTAGAAAGGTTCTGAACTTTTTAAGATTGAATATAAGATTCATATGAGTGAATTTTTATTCACAAGCCTCTTAAACAGCACAGAATTTATGGTAAGATTTCCTAGACTGGGTGCTGTTACACCAAGAAGATCCATCAGTTGATCATAGGGTGGGGCTTTGAGCTGGGTGGTACCAGGACTCTCCCTTGGAAATATACCACCTGACAGTGATCATCTCCTTCTTGCTTAGGTGGTGAAACCTAATGAAACCTCCGAACACCAAAGCCTAATGGAGCTCCCTGAGTGGGTAGCACGGTATGCCAGGAGATGTTTATTATTTACCTTTGTGAGGCTGAGAGCAAAATACTCAAAGGAACAACTTAAAAGAAGAAAAATGGACTTCAGCTCAGTGTTTCAGGATGGGCTCCATGAGGTGGGGCACAACATCATGGAGGTAAGCAATTGTAGAGGAGGTGGCTGTGCACATCATGGTGAACAGGAAGCCGGGAAAAAGGAACATGCTAGGCACTGTGTATAAATAAGCCTCAAAGGCATGCTCCCTTGGTCCACTTCCCCCAGTGAGGTCCCACCCCCTAAAATTTCTAGAATCTTCCATATAGCACTGCTACCTAGAGACCAAACATTCAATACAGAAGCATTCAGAAGGTATTTTATAGTCAAAACATAACAAAGATGTTGATAGTCCTGATTTCACTGGAAGACGGGACGATACATAAGGACTCATCTGAAACCCTTCCAGACTCTGCTCTGGCTGTGACTTTATTTGGTTGTTCCCAGCTTATATTCTAGATAGTAATATGCATAGGCACTGCGTCTCTAAGTTCTGTGAGCTCGAGTGAATTACTGAACATGACGGACTGGCAGGCACCACTGGATATGTAGTCAGTTGAACATTAGTGCAGGTGGTCTCAGGACTTCCAGACTTGTGGTTTATGTCTGTCTCATGTGAGAACTGTGGAATGTGCCTTTTAAGTCATGTGCACACGTGTGTTTGTGTGTGTGTGTGTGTGTGTGTGTGTGTGTGTGTATGTGTGTAGACTCTCAGTGTCAGAACTGAATCCCAGGAAAACATTACATTTTATTTTAAGGATATGATAATACTTTCAGCTAGGTATGAAAAATATTAAGTGACTAAAGCATAGAGAAAAAAAAATTAAGTTGCCCAGTGATGAAACCACAGATTTTCCTCTTAAAACTCAGGGTAAGAGTGAAATCAAAAGCTCATCAGCACTCCAGCTTATCACCCCAGCTATCTTTTACCTTTGTTGATGCAGGCTTTTAGGTGTTATCTTTCCCATCTCTTCAGTTTGGTCCACTGATAAATATTGATCCCAGATGGTATGTATCATGGCTTGGGTTATTTCATTCTTGTTTTTCTACATCCATTCTCCCAGCCTCTATCCTATCCACCTCCCATGGTCAGGAAAGTTCCTTAGTCTTTGTCTTTACAGAGAGAGGATAGACTTTGACCTCCTGTCTAGTCTTTTCCTTAATCGTCCTAGGATAGCCCCCATTGCACAACTCACCAGTGAAACCTGTCATTTAATACAGTGTTTGCAATGTCACAGATGCTCTGCTTAATTCCATTTTTTAGGAGCTGTCTGAAGAGGAAAGTAGGAAGTGTAGCCATAGGTCATTTCTAGTCAAAGGAGTTTGTTATCTACATTTCCCAAGTACCTCTGCGTTCTTTAAATGTTTCTTTGGTGTCTTCTTTCTGTGTTTCTTCTGGAAGTAGGGGTGTTGCTGGCTCAGTTGCTTCACCTGAGAGAGATACACATGGACTTGAGAACTTGAAGAAAGGTGCTATAGTCCAGGCATGCTCTGAGGTCTTGCGACATGTAAAGTGGGATGCAAGAAAACATTAGTAATTTGACCAATGTCATTTATAAATACAGCAAAGTATCAAGTGTTAGATTTGTTGCTATAGAGGTTTGTCTTCAGTGTGTGTGTGTGTGTGTGTGTGTGTGTGTGTGTGTGTGTGTATTTGAGTGTTCTGTGTATGTGTGTGAAAGAATGTGTATCTGTGTGTTTTATGTGTGTACATAGGCTAGAGGTTGATAGCAAATCTCTTCCACTACTGCTCCCCACTTTGCGTTTTGAGACAGAAACTCTCTGAATATAGAGTTTGAGATTCAGGTAGATTGACAGGGAAATAAACCCTGCCTCTGCCTCCCCAGCATTGGGATCAAAGGGCAACATCACTGTGCCAAGCTTTCTGACATGGATTCTGGAGTTCTAACTCAGGTTTTCACATTTGCACAGTGAGCACTTCACCTACTGAGCCATCTCCCCAGACATGTCTTCATAGTTTTGGTGAGACCTTTGTTGCCAATGACCAGGCACCAAAGCAGCTGGAGCTGAGCAACATAAAGGACTAAAGTACCTGGGGAAAGGTACGATGACTCACTGCTAGGATCATAAGTGATCAGGTAGACTCAGTTCTTATTTCACTGATTATATGGACAATCATGATAATGATGATGATGATGATGATAGGCATCAGTGAGGATGATGAGGATGATGGTGATGCATCCAAAATGGAAATTTCAAACCATTACTTTTCAGTTTTGACTGATGTGGGTAACAGTGTGCGTGGAGAGTGAGAGCGGTGAGCTAGCGATGTGACAGTTATCTGTCCAACTTGCCCAGGAAAACACTAGTAGTCTTCCTGATGAATAATGTGTTTTAAAGGCATGGTTCTAAATCTATAAAGAGGGCTGCAAGACGTCCCAAATTAACCCAAATTTCATATGATAGACTTACCTCCAGGCCTAATAGAGGGTGTTGGACTTGGTTTATCTGCAGCAGAAGAGAAAAAAACTCAATCCTTATATTTCCTCCACCTTAATGAAATCAGTTAGAGTGTAGCATCTAATTCCAATAAACTCTATTTATTGTCACCATGTTAATAATTGTTAACAGACACTGGAGGTAGGTTGCTTAAGTCAAAGAATTTGTTGCACAAAAATATTAGCCTTCCTTAAACTTTAATTCAGTGTTTTTTTTTAAACTATTTAAGAACTTTAATCTTAGGCTTTCAAATGTACATGAAAATAGAAAGCTTGTGTATTTAGCTCCTGTGTGCCCCCACCTTATCAGCATGGAACTATTTGGGCTCCAGCTTTGATTCCTACTCCCCCATGGCAGTCCCTGGCTGGGATTGTCTTAAGTGGTCTAAGATTGGTTCAAGATATTTTATCAGTTCATACTGAGGACAGTTCAGAGAGCAACAAATACTAGGTCTGTAAGAAGTAGAAGTGGTTGAAGGATTGTCCAGTTTCAAGACAGAGACTGGTGATTAGCCTTGAGATACTTAAAACATTCCCAAGAGCTTCTAAGTCAGATATTTTTGCTGTTGGCTGACCTTGTATTAGCATGGGGTTTCTTATGCTAATCAGATGCCTGAAATTCATAGGAGCATGGAGGTTTTCGTGTTATAGTTGTCAGGTCCAGATATCAGGAATTTCATTCAGAAAGGGAAGTAATGATTAATCTTTTTTCTTTTTAATTTTATTTTATGTTTTAAATCTTCTTTCTTTATATATGTGTGTGCAGACATGATCAAAGTCCATTTATTTACTGTTAAAACTTAACCACACAGGATACTATGTGATACTAGAGACCATTCTAAACATTTTATAAAAACATTCTCAATCTTGATAACAGGTCTATAGGGGATTATTATTATTATAAATTAAAATACAGGGATTTAAATAACCCTCTTAAGTTTTATAGCTAATAATTAGCTAAGAGATATTTTAACTAAATAAATAAAGAAGACATAACTGTTCTACTTAGTAAAGATAGAACAACAAAATGTGAGATAATCAGTTGAAGAGTTTATATTCTGATATCTTGTGATCACCATATATGGTCATCTTCCTGTAGTTCTGACCACTGATGCTGTGGCCATGAGCATAGTACATATATGTGCACAGTGTCCATGAGCACAGCATCTGAGCACAGTGGCCAGGAGCACAGCATATGTATATAGTGGCTATGAGCACAGTGTCTATGAGCACAGCATCAGTGCACAGTGGCCATGAGCACAGCATCTGTGCACAGTGGCCATGAGCACAGCATCAGTGCACAGTGGCTATGAGCACAGCATCAGTGCACAGTGGCTATGAGCACATACATCAGTACACAGTGTCTATGAACACATACTTCAGTGCACAGTGGCCATGAGCACAGCATCAGTGCACAGTGTCCAGGAGCACAGCATCAGTGCACAGTGTCCAGGAGCACAGCATCAGTGCACAGTGGCTATGAGCACAGCATCAGTGCACAGTAGCCACGGGCACAGCACAGCAGTGCACAGCGGCCATTAGTTTGTGCATAGTATCCGCCACACCTCAGATGGTTTCTGCCACATTCCCATTGAATGTTCCTGTCTCTTTAACATACAGTCTGGCTAGTGTGCCACCAATTCCACATGATCACATTCTGAAATCCAGTTTTAGACATGATCACTCACTCTCACAGTCCCTTACCAGTGTTTCATAATATTAGTAGGGTGTTGTGCCACCCTGTGGGGAATGACAGAACTGATGTCTCTTTAAGTCATTGAGTGGCTAGAAATGTATGCTTCCAGACTTGATGACACGGTGTAGGAAAGGAACAAACACGTAAGTAGGCATATAAACACTCTGTATGTGAGGCAGTCTGGTCCTCAGAGGCTCCCAACAGGACTTAAAATTGTTGCTTTGAAATCATTAAAGATTTATAAAAAATATTTTAAGACTGTACAAAGAATCTGAACATGTCTTTTATAATCATTTTGCCATCTCGCCTACTTATCATTTATAATCTATAAACATACATACATATGTTTACATGAATACATGCACACATATAACTTCTCTTCCAGAGTTAAGTTGCTGATATGGTATGGGACCCCTTTACGCCTAATGACTTTAACCTTAAAAATAGAGCGCATTCTCTTATATAAACATAGTATAATGGTCACAGCCAGGGAGTGGACATTGATAAGATGCTGCTGTTTAATCTACAGACCTTATTCACTGCCAACTGACACAGTTATGCAACTTCTAGAACACCATTATCATCACTGCTATCACCATCCTCTTGGGCGAGGCTACGCCCTCTAGGACCAGGGTGACTTGTTGCGTTTAGTTGTTAGGAGAGAAGGCGATGCTTAACCTGAGACTGGAAGGTAGGACTGAGTTGACTGGGCAAGGGGGAAATGTTTCAGGCACAGGAAGTACCAGATAAGAGCTTTCAAGACACTTCACTGAGTTCAGAAGTATGGGGAAGGAGTGAGGGGAGGTGCTGAGAGGTGAGGATGGAAAACGAGGCAGGGCCTTATCATGAGGACCTTTGCCCTGTATAGTAAGCTGAATGCATTTCTCTTGTGGGTCTCATGTGCCCCCTGCCCTGTTTAAGATCTCAGCTGTATGTCCTGGGAGGCTGATCTCCATGGACTGTCTCACCAGGCATCCCTGTTCTTTAGTGTCTTGTTGGTCTTAGCCAATGGGAAGCGAAGGCTGAGGTCAGAAGGTAGAGCTCACGGCACATATTCCTCATGCTCATCTTCCTGTCCGGATGCTTTTTCAGCAGGTCCCTTCTGTGGCTTCTGCTTCTCTTTTGAGGTCCCTGCTATGATGGTTCCCTTGCTTTGGCCCTTTAAGCTTAGGGGTGTTATTGCTTCCAGTTGCAGATAATCCCTAGATACTTTATAGTCTCCTGCTCCTGGCCTATACCGCTGCCAAGAGCCTTTTATTATACTCTTTATTAAACTCTTAGCACGTGCTATTCTTTTCATGCAAGAACTCAGTCAAACTAATTCAGGTAATAATACAAGCTAGAGGCAATTTGTGTCTTATTAGAAAGGAACCAAGTTTTTTTGTTTTTTGTTTTTAAAGGATATGAAAGCAAATTTCAAAATCTCTCATAAAGAAAAACTGTTAAAGAAGCATTTAAACCATGAAGCCAGTGGAATTTAATAAACAGAAATGATGGGGACTGGAAAGCTAGTGGCAACCAGTGCTTTCTTTTGCTCTCTGAGAAGGTGACCTCCTCAACCAAGGCTCTGCAGCCTCTCTACTTGAGGCAGCTGTTTGGTGGGGAGAGACAGGGCATGGGGAAGAAGAGTTCATCAGAGGCTGGAATGAGTGAGGAAGGACATCTTCCAGCACAAAATTATCATCAACGTGCCATGTAGCTCAAGCAGTTAAAAACGGCAATAGTATTCGGCCCCCAATGATAATGGATACAACTAGCAAGTCATTCTACTCCTGTAGGGAAAGGCTGTGGAAATGGGGCTAAGCAGTCGGCTTCAGGGAAGTGAGAAACTTCAGGGACAGATCAAGGATGAGTTTACATTTAATTCTAAGTCAATTTTAATAAAGGCGTCTGGGAGCTCAGCGGAGTAAGACTATGTATAGGCTTCTTGTCAGCTCCAACTCTCTTTGCAGGTCTTGGAGCAAATGCAAGTGAAATTTGCAAGGCAAATATAAAGATGGCAGTTGGCTAGGGACTTTTAAATGTATTGAAGTGCCCGCTGTGTAAGACTGCCAGTGACGTTGGGATTCTTTGTCACTTGCCTTGTCATTAGTATGTTTCTTTAAATTCTAAGAAATAATCTCCCGCGGCTGCTAGAGTAACTGTCAGCATAGGCTCCCACAGCCCACTACACAGGAAATGGGCGAGGAAATTTGTGCCTGTTCACAACAGAAGCCTCCACTGGGTGCTTCTCATCCTAAGTAAATTAGATCCTTTCCTTTCTCAGCCCTTCTTTTGCATCTGCTAGCCTCTCCTTTGCTAGAACTACTTCTCAGTGAGGAAGTATCGTTATGTTTCCATGTACAAGAATTCTCAACGTTTAACATTTCTGGCATTTGCAACAGGCTTCCTCAATGAGTATAGGCTAAGTTCTTGGTACCAGCAGCTGTTTTTGAAATGGAGAAAGAGGTTGGGAAATTAGCCATATAGTTGGGGGAAAAGAGTCATTACCGTCAGAATATTTGCAAATGAAATTGTTCTTCATGTTGCACCGGTCATCATTCCACTGGAACATGTACGAGCCCCCGATGCCGGGTGGTGCTGATGGCTGATGGTACATGACCACGCAGACCTCACTGCCACAGGACGGCTCATCCACATACCAGTTCCTGAAGGAAAAGGATGGACAATGGAGACCACTGGAGAAACACACCATAAGACTCGCATGCCCTTTTGCTTTTTCTCATCAGGTTTCATTGAACCATAAATGTCAGATTCTGTTTCTGAACATGATACAGAGAGACGGAGGAATTGAAGCACTGCCAACAAGTAGAGACACACGCTGTTGATCCAGTGTGGCTGTCACAATCAATCATCTGACATTTGCCACAACCTCTTTTTAGGGAAGAATATATTATACTCTTAGGTTTGCAGAATAATTATGAGGGATAGCAGCTAGCACAGAGCTAGTCTGGAAGATCTTAATGCTTTGGCTTTATGTTAATTAGGCTTTGTTTCTGGTTTTACAGAGATCAGACATACTGAGGAGAGAGATGGCGTATGTCACTCAGAGCTTACCCTATCTCCATCTAGCTGCTTTCCAATCTACCTCTGTCACACCCGCCCCAGAAGTCTAATGAGAAGATGAAGAATATTAGAGGGATATCCAAACTATAGAGGCTGCCAAAGTAGGAGAGGGGCTGGGGAAGGGGACAGGGGCCATCTTGGTTTTTGTTAGTTTTCAAGTCACATGCACAGGATCATGGAAACAAGCCTCTTTGTGTCCACTATGAGATATCTTTCTTCTGCCCCTTCGACTCTTTGTAAAGGTCCACTGCAGCTTTAGCTTTCATGATCCAGTAGTCTGAGTGACTCTAAGTTTGCAAGCACTTACCCCATCTGCCGACTGAGCGTTGGGCTTTGTGGGCTGCCTAAGAACCTGTTCTGCTTCTGCCCAGTGCTAGGATCATGCTCCACTTCTCAGACTCTCTAGATAGTGTTGCTCTCCCTACGTCTTCCCAAGCCTCACCTCAGGAGAATCAGCTAAGAGATATATCTTCTGGTAGTACCCCCATATGACTCTGCTTTGGTCCTGTGTTGCAGTCTGCCAAAAAGAAGATCCCTGTTGCACCTACTGTGTTGAATGAGTTTCTTGAATGACAATGAAATTTACAGTAAAACTATGGACATTATGCCGGAGCATCTAGGGGCTCTTGGTAGAAATGGGCTTTGTGTCTCATCGGTTACCTGCAGCCCAGCTGGCCCTCCCTGCAGCGTTATGGATTTATGGTGCTTCATCAGAGAGAGAGAGAGAGAGAGAGAGAGAGAGAGAGAGAGAGAGAGAGAGAGAGAGAGAGGATTTATTGATTCCTAGAATCATATTTTTGGATTTGAGCCCATTTTCAGACTCACAAGTCACAGATAAAGGGAGAGGCCAAATTCCTAGGAAGAAAATCCTGCAGTGATGTGTGTGGCAGGTGCATATGATAAGAAATTCCTCTGTTCTTTCCCCAGAAGGACTTTTGGCAAGTTAACCAAATAACCATCGACCTGTTAAAGGGGTATGTCTAAATATTGCTAGAATTGTTAAACATGGGGTATGAATAGGCACTGATGGCCTCAAAGCCAGATATCAGAATGGGAGCACATTGGGGCAAGGTATTCAACCAGTCAGCTCACAGTGGGGCCTAACCAGTAGTTGTTGGCCCAGTCCTAAAATGTGTGAATTGGCTCTAATTTTTGCATTTGTTGTTGTGTAACCGAGTCTATCTAGTACATCCAGTTGATCCTTTAGCCAGCTGAGGCCAAACATGAACTTGGAGTCCTGATCCTCTAGCTTCTACCTCTGGAGGAGGAAGGATCCTCTTATGTATCTGTGTACCACCATTGTCCTATTTCTAGGGGCTGCTGGGGGGATGGAATCCAGGGCCTTTATAGACCTGTTTAGTAGCTGGTATAGTTCCACACTGGCTCCTTCGGCTAGCATAGTGCAGAACACCAAGCATAAAGCTCTGAGATGCATTCCCTTCACCAATAGCATCGTGTCCAGAGATAGACAGCAGGAAGCAGTGGTGTCAAAGCCCTGATAAAGTAGAGTGGTGCCTCCCATCATATCTCTGCCGAGTTCATTGTCTGACTCCTGAAAAGCCCAGGCAGATCCCAAAGGATTATATAAGAGGAACACACACTCAACCCTGCGGAGCTTCACATGTGGCTGTGTTCTACATGTGATATCCTGGCTTCAGAAGTATGCAGACCTGCTTACCACCTTCAAGAGACTCTGGAACAGCCCATATTCCTTGGGAATGGACAACAGTATACACTTATAGTTTTGCCTGATTTTGATTTTTTTTCCCTCAAACTCAGTTGTGATACCTGGATTTCCTATAATTGTGAAGAAAATCACACCAGCCCATTATACTGCTGAGTAGTGTGCCAGCTGCACCAGGTGAGCAAGGAAGAATGTTTTACAAAGGATGGTATAGTGGAGACCTTAGGAAATCTCATCCTTTCCAGAAGGTTGGAGAAAACCCTGTGAACAGTCAGGACCTGTCATTCCATTGGACTGTATGGATATCTAGTGATCTGGGAGTGCCAGAGCACCCCTTTTAAATGAAAAAACAACTGTATCGTATGATAATTTAAAGGAAGCATAGCACTTGGCAGGTCTTTGAGTCCCAGAGGCTTCATAATCCTCACCTAAGAACATTTCTGTGGTCTCCATAATAGATGACCAGTTTTGAGTGGGATTAAGAGCAGAAAGGGACTTTAAGGCTAGTCTAGGCTCAGGAATTTCTTCCAACTGAGCTTCCTGCTCTGCTCATACCCCAGTGCATGGAAGGGTCCCTGTAACTAGCTGATACAGTCAGCTCAAGCTTGGCTCATGGTATGTTTGCCATGTGAAATCAGACAAGCTGAGATGTCCGTGAGCTTACTGCAGCTGCACTGGGAGGTGGCCTTGAAGGTCAGTGATAAGGGGACAGCCTCCCACTGGCTAGAGCTTTAGTTATGATACTTCGTTAGCCACTTTATATGGAAATAGAAGTTTCAGACATATGAAAGTTGGGGGGAAAGCATATGCACAGCTAACTAATGAGACTATAAAAGAAAAAAGATGAAGATGGGAGACAACAACATCTCGCATACAGTGAACCGAGCTCACCAGGGAGCACCTGCCACAGAATTGGCACTAAACAACCAGGGAGTCAAAAAATGAGTGACCCGGGTGATGGCAACCAGCTTCTCTAGGCCACATCCCTGGTAGCTCAATAGATAAATAAGAGCAATAACCACGGAGGCTCAGAAGGGCTCAACTGTTTGGTTTGCACATAGCAAGAGTGTTGTGGCTGTGACTGCTGACAAGGACCCAGCCTTCCAGCAACAGAGCAAAATTAAGACCTACCCTAACTCCAGCCCTATAAGTTCACGGTGACTCCAGAGATGGTCTGGCAATGCCAGTAGGTCAGCCACTGAAACCAACAGAGGGTGGGGAGAATAAGGAAAGAATAATACAGCACTAATAGTTAAGGAGACAACATGGTACTTGGAGGTAAATTAGCTACATTGGGTCCTGAAAGGGATAGTTACTAATTTTCATAGAAATAGATACAATCTATTCATAGAAATAGATTCAGAGAATAGATACAAAAGCACTGAGTTTGCTTTTTCTGCCTCGGAGTTTTAGTCAGGTCCATTACCCAAGGGTGTAAATAGTATTTTGTCTATCAAAATAAGATCGCAAGTACAGTCTCATCAGGCAAAAGACCTATTTTGTAGCAAAGAAGGTATGAGACTGAGCCCCTGATCATGGGAATTACATGTCAGATTACATAACAACAGCATCCCAAAACTGCCAGCGTGGCTCATGGATGGGCTTGCTGAATACAGCTTGAAGCCTCTGCCTCAAGGTAACTGGACTTTGGAGAGGGATGGCATTCTCCAAATACTTTACAGCAACAGGTCCCATAACTCTGCATCTCTAAGATAATTCTCCAAATACTTTACAGCAACAGGTCCCATAACTCTGCACCTCTAAGATAATTCTCCAAATACTTTACAGCAACAGGTCCCATAACTCTGCATCTCTAAGATAATTCTCCAAATACTTTACAGCAACAGGTCCCATAACTCTGCATCTCTAAGATAATTCTCCAAATACTTTACAGCAACATGTCCCATAACTCTGCATCTCTAAGATATCCCTGGGTCTGAAGCCAAGGGATAAAGGCGGCAGCTCCTCCGCTGGGTACCATCACCTCCTGTGGAGTTGGAACTTTCCATCTCTGCTGTGCTAAGATCTGGGAGTCTGCAGGTACTTAGTTCCCAGAGGAGACTACTTTTGCTAGGAGACATACCAATAATCTAACTGAGCCATGATCCATGGTTGCCACTGTGTGTGTGTGTTCAGAGATCAGCAGACAAGGGGCGATGTCAGCATCTCAGGCAGGAGGTGGCTTGCTGCTGTATGCTGTTGGTAGGAAGAGGCTTCCACATTATGTACTTGGGAATAACTTCATTTTTCAAGTCCCACTTTTGAAAGTCAAGGAGAAAGTACATTAACTCTGGGCTGAGAAGTGCAAGTTGACTAGCACCTCACATTCTTCAGAGATGATGGTCTGCTTATGCTACTTAGCCCCTGAGACCAGCAAAAGGGTTA
This sequence comes from Mus caroli, assembly GCF_978045245.1. Taxonomy (NCBI): domain Eukaryota; kingdom Metazoa; phylum Chordata; class Mammalia; order Rodentia; family Muridae; genus Mus; species Mus caroli. The sequence goes on from NW_028227266.1 coordinate 49,016,480, forward strand.
GGGTATGTTACGGAACAATGAAGGTGTAATATCAGACAGTGTCAGTTGTGGCTAGCTCTATGACCATCTTCATTGATGACAAATAGTCTTCCTACTCTGAACCTTGTCTTTCAAAATATCTTCAAGGAAGAGAAAGCTGTAAGAATCTTGGGGGGAGTTTCTTTTACAATTTATATGAAGATAAGATCTGATAACTATAACCAGTATACAGCGAGAGCTGGCATGATGTCTTAATGCAACAGAGAAACTACCTTAAACTATCATTTAAAATATTTTATTTATTTTATATGTGTGGGTGTTTTGCCTGCTTGCACATCTGTGTACAATGTGCATGCAGTGCCTGCAAAGTTGAGAAAAGGGCATAAAATCTCCTGGAGCTGAAATACTACAGACAGCTGTGAGCCTGCCATGTATGTGCCAGGGACTAAGCCTGGGTCTGCTGCAAGAGCAGCCATTGCTCTTAACTGCTGAGCTATCTCCCCAGCCCAGATAGATTATCTTTTAATCTGATATGTTTTCCACATAATTGTACAGGCAATTCAGTTTCTCTGTTGTGAACCACTGTTTAGGTCTTTTGCCTTTTTGTCTTTGAGGCCTTTGTATTTTATCATTTATGTATTTAAATTGGCTTACAACTATCATACAGAGATTAGCTTTTTGATAGATTGTTCCCCCTTTCCTATGTGGCCTTGTAATGAGGACATTTTAAAAATGTTCTTCCATATCCCTGTATCTTTTAGGAAGAGATGATGACAATGTCATTGTGGACAGTGGGTTATCAGTGTTCATCAGGATCTTGATGCTGTGAGATTTAAGAGTTTCCTACAAACTGCTGCTTTCTTAATGTTTGGTTGTGAGCCTAGCCTTTGATGGCTGAGCCATCTCTCCAGCCCAACTGCAGCTTTCTTAAAGTCTCCACCCTTGGTCAGTTGGTAGAGTAAAATACTGGCTCTGATTTTTTTTTTTCAGTTTATCACTGTCCCCTGTGGTCTGGAGTCCTTCCCTTGTCCCATCTTTATGTACTTTTAGTTTCTCAATACAGTCTTATCTCAAAGGGTCAGAGAGCCAGAACCACAGGCCCTCACTGGCATGCTATTGAAAAACATTCGGCTGGGCTTCACCCGCCTGAACAGGGCACTTTGGGCCCAACTCAAGGCTGAGTTTGCCACCTTTGTCATACTGCCCTGGTCGGTGGTCGTGGTCATTCTGTTGGCATTGCCACCATGGCTCTGTCTGGACCTTCTCATGATTCTGACACCACGGGTCCTGCTCGTCTCTTTTCTGAGCTATGTCAAGGGAATCAGCCACAGTGGGATCCACATGCTTACCTAAACTGTGATGTGCTTCCATCTGTCCAAGCATAAAGGTCCTGGCAGGCTGTGTTGTTGCTCTGTTTCTCCTCCAGCCTCTTGAGGCCAATCCAGAAGTCACCATCAGATGCCAGGAGGTTTTCAATGAACTTTTCTATCAACCTCTGCTCATCCTCTGTCTCAATGCTGACGAGCTGTCCCCCATCCTCCATGCAGGCTTCTTTGGCTTCCTCAAAGTTCAGTCTTTGAAAGGCATCATGGAAATAAATGACTTTATAGCAAGGCCTCCGTGTCCCTCCTCGGCAGACCAGCTGTCCTAGAGAGAGGGGTGAGGGGCGTTGGGGAGGTAGGGGAAAGAGAAAGCAACCTGTTTCAGTTCTCCATGAAAGTATACCAGAGCAGAAGTACTTAGAAACATCTGAATGAAGCTTCCTCTGGGCAGGAATGCTGATTGTCCATCTTTGGACTGTTACCACTCAGGCTTTCTAGAGAAAATTAGTACTCTTTGCAACACAAAGTTAAAATGATTTTAAATGCTGATGTCTGTATTGTGTAGGGGATCTGTGTTTTTGTTCCAGTGCAGATTGATGAAGATGTTTCTATATTTTAAAGTAAGTAGGAAAACATTACAGCTTCGCTTGATGTGTACAAAGATGATGTTCATGCTCTTAGGGAGACTTGTGAAATCATGGGACTTAGAATAAGAGTTGCTGTTAAGTGCTTCCTTCCGTGTAGAGGGTCACTCTGACGTCAGTTGTGGATTCCTCTACCCTGAAATCCCCTGTCTATGCAGTGGAACTAACTTGCTCATCTCTGGTGAGCAGAAGCTAAGAGCTTTTGTAGGGTTTTCTGCTACTGATGGTCAGATCTCTAACCTAAAGACAATAGCTAGAGTTTATTGAACTCTTTCCATGTCCCACGGCTATGGTCAAAGTTTTATAATTTCCTTGGGTCCTCATAACAGTCTTCTGTGTCAGGACTGTTTATGTCTCACTTTATAAGTGAGAAAACCGAAGCTCACAGAAAGAGATTTGTCATAAGCTATCAGGAGCATTGGCAGAGGCAGAATCCGGATCTGAGGATAGAGTCATACCAGAACCACTGAACTGTCTTGATGGCTCCCCATTCCCCAACAGACTCAGCTTGCACTGGGAGCCCATCTCTCATTTGATTGACATTTGAAGGACTGAAGCTGTTTCAGAAAAATGGATGAGATTCCACTGAGCAGCAAGCAGCAAGCTGAAACCCATCCCAGTCACCCCTCTGTTCAGTCAGCATTTATTGGGTAAATCCCCCTTGCTTGCTGTGCTAAGCATTGAGAATACAGAAGTGCCAATTCCTAACCCACAGGAGCCCACAGCATGATTCTGAATCTAAGGGTACAAAATAAAAACCAAATTTCAACAAGGAAACCAGTCCCTGTAATAGAAGAGCCGAACTTCAGGCTACAGGTGTGAATTGCTGCCATGGAAGAAGGCATAAATGATTTTATATTGCCAGACTTTCTGGACTGTTTTAATATATCCCCAAGATTTCAGCTCTGTAGAAAGCCAGACGATGTTTTTATTATGTCCTTTAATTGTCCAGCATACAAACCAAAAGGCCACAGACAGTGCTATCTGTGAAGGAGCTACACAAGATTCTCCCCAAAACTCCATGCTTTGATAAACTCTCAGTGGACAAGGAGCTGGGAGCATCCCGTACTTGCCTGCCTTGTTAGAGGTTTCTAACAGGAAAGGTTCCCAGCGGATGAGAGTGCTCAGAAGCTGGGCTTCTCACCAGGGAAGTGTTCCAGAGAGAAGAATGCAGGCACTGGAGGACTGCAAAGAGCCCTGAACATTCCCAAACCTGGCACAACAGAAGCTGGAGTTGCTTTTACTAGTGGTCCCGCCTGCCTTTCCAGGCCAGACTGCCAAGAGAAAGCTTAACACCTTGATAGAGTTTCCTGTATGGTCCAGGCTGGCGGCATATGTCTAGTGTATGCTAGTGAGTTCTAGAGAGTACCAGAGCTGGAAGGAGGCCCAGGACCCATCTGGTTCCCCTGCCTTCAGGAAGTGTCTTTCTTTTCTCATTTGCAGGAAGGGGAAGGGCAGACAGGAGGTCTCCTGTCACCAAGCACAGAGCCATGCAGCCCTAACCCTCCCAGTGGCTTTGAGCAGCTCCTCTGCTTAGCCAAACCCCCCCTCCCCATCTTGAAACCAAAGTTAGATTTCTTAAATCAGACCCACAAGCTAGAATACAGTGGAGATTCCAATTCTACTCCATCCCTCTTGGTCAAAGGGAACCTGATAAAAAGATACTGATCGCTCCCCGCCCACACTCCTCCCCCCCTCCGCCCCCCTCCATGCAGACCTAGTGGAACGAGAAAGAAGTCGGACCACTGTACCTCCTCTGGGGTCCAAGTCCGAGGCTGCAGTGACACACACACAGGGAAGGAAGCAGAGAGTCATTCTTGGAGCCTGGCAGGGCTGGTCCCTGGCTAACTAGGCGCTTTCCCAATCTCCAAGCACTTCCAGGCCAGCCACCCTCCCCTCAGAGGAGAGTAACAGGTACGGTTCCCAAAGCCCTGCGATCCAGGATCGGCTGCCTCCACTAGAAGGGTCCAGGCAGCATGGCACTCAAGGGGCACTCACTGGAAGAAGTTTGCCAACTGCCCCACCCAAGCTACATCCTCCTCACCCCTTAGTAACCCCGGGGAGAGAACTGACTTCCAGCTTTGCGGATACCCAGGGTGGCCCCAGGAATTGGAGCTGGTTGTATTTTTGCTCCCTGGAAGCAGAGAATTCAAGAAGGCTGATAGGGTCCGGGGTTGGATCTAGGGGTTGCCCCACTACACAAAGGGCCAGGGTGCAGTGGCCCTGAACACAGTCCTCAACTGCTGAGGTTTACTGGGCGCATCAACCCCAGGTGCTCTGGCACCAGCCCTCTCCCCTCTCCCCAGGACACACACTCACCGCTCAGCAGGCGACCCTTCGAATCCCTCGGTTTGGCCAGCAGCACCGCCAGCAACATGGCCTGCAGCGCTGCTCCCGGCTGCATGGCTTGACTCCAGTGCCTCCCGACACCCCGGGACTAAGGCAGAGAAGTGGGCAAGTAGACGACTGCGTTTGAGCAACTGCAACCAAGGCAGCTGCATCTCCCAAGGATCCACAGACCCCGCACTGGGCGGAGTCCGGGAGGGCTCTGAGTCGTTGGTTGCCCATCCACCCCCTGGGACGTCACTGCGGGGGAAGGCAGCCCCTTGGGCTGGCCCGCCCCCAACGTCTAGTGCTCTGGACTCCAGAAACTGCTAACTCAGAGGGAGCAGCCAACGGAAGGGGCCGCTCTTTGCAGAGAGCCGCCCAGGGAGATTCTGAGTTTGTCTAAGAGAAAAATCCCACTAGTTTTTGAACTCCCAGAAGGTGGAAAGCGGGTACTGTACTTTCAAACAGTATAGCCTCTTGCCCTCATCACCACCCAGCTCTAGTGAGCTAAAGTAGCAAAACCCCTACTTACACCACAGTAAGCGTCAGACCAGGGCAGCACCTGGGAAAGAACTTGAGCGAGGGAGGAACCGATTTCTCGGGCAGGCAGTGTGTCTACTGACTAGAGGCATTTCAGACTTGGCCTGAGGGAGACCTCCAGCAGAAGCTAGAGTATTCCAGATCTCAACCAGAAAGCCACTTTGCTTTGTGTAGGGCACATATTGGAAGATAGGAGTGGTTTAGTGGAGTTCAGCCTTTGGTGGGCAGAAAAATGACTCCCGTTGCAAAGAATGATCCTATTCTCCCTATGGAAGCTTTCATAACCAACCCAAGTGTATGCTCCTCTTTACACTCCCACAGTAGTTGTTTACATGTGTGTTCTCAAATACATTCACACAGTAGATCCAGTCTCCCATCAAAAATCTATTAAGTAGAAAGCTGAGAGTTCTTTGACTTTCCGGTACACTATGGTATTGCGAAGCATAGCAGAAAACACATCTCGGTTACCGCCTTCTGGATTTTGGTCCCAGTTTGCTTCTGTTTTCCTGTTTATCTAGCTTTTCAGCAGAGCAGTCAGAAAAGCAGAGAAGGGGCCCTGAGAAATGGATCAGTGGTTAGAGCAGTCATTACTCTTGCATAGGACTGGGTTCAATCCCAGCACAGGGTAGTGGCTCACAATCAACTGTAACTCCAGTTCCAGGGATCTCCTGTCTTCTTCTGGCCCAGAGGAACGAGGCTTGCATGTGATGCAATACATACATACATACATGCTGGGAAAATACCCACAACACATGAAATGCAAATAAATCTTTTAAGAAACGAAGCAGAGGTGCTTCCCCACTCTTGACACACTGCAGTTCTAAAGAGGCCTGAGATAAAGCAGGAGTAGGAATGGATCTGTCTTAGCTCCAGCTGAGAACATAGCAGAAGCTCTGTGATTACAGAACCCCAGCACCAACAGGTGGGCACTGGCAACCCTTTCCTGTGTTCCAGTTAGACTATCTCACACCAACCACTCTCTCTAGACTGTCACCCCAGCAAAGCAACTGTGGTGGTGGGACACAGAAGTGGCAGGCACCTGATGGTCTGCTTGAAACGCCGCATTTCCTTGGTGTCTGTGTGGCTGTTGGCAAGTCATTTTATTCATTATATTTCTTGATGGCATTAATAATTGCCATAACAGTTTTGTGATGGTTTGCCAAGGCAAAATATGTATGAAAATGTGCAGTTATACTTGACTTATTGTCATCTTAAATAATTTATTTCTAATATTACAAGATCTGTTTCACTTATGAAACTACCACATTGCTTTAAATAATTGTGTCTTCAGTTCTCCCTTTGACACTCTGACTTTGGTCCATATCGGGGCTTTGTTAGCAGATGCAATTCACTGAGTGTAGTGGCTTATAGTAATGACCCCAATACTTCCCACCTCCCAGGATACATATTCTTTATTATGCTAATAGAGTTCTCTTTACTAAAAAAGTAGAATGTTTCCCTAGGCCGTGAGAGTTATTAATCAATGGAATAAACCAGGACTTGGAGCCCACAGCAGAAAATCCCTTTCCTGTTCTACTTATTCTCTTTCATCATCTGACTCTCTGAGAGGAGCAGGCCTCAGATATCCTACTGATCCATGAATGTCCCCAAGAGGGTGGTATGTGATGCAGTCCATTGGCAGAGTGCTTCAAGTGGCCTGGAATCAGATCAGTCAGAACCTGAGCTGACCTTTGTATGAGCTCCAAAGATTGCTTTAGAACTCTTTGTTAAGTGGTCCTGTTGTGGTAAGAACTACCTGTTATTCCTGGCAACTCAGGCGTGTGCCACTGTGGGAGGGCTAGTTGACAAGAAAACTCATAATGCGTCATTTTCCTTGGTAAAATTTCTTTGGCCCAGGATCCATTCCTCAGCTTGATGAGCTCAAAGTTAATTAAGAAATCAGTTAAAATGCTTTTTTTGCACTTTGGAATATTCACACATATATAATGAGATATTTTGGTGATAGGATCCAATTTCAAACCCAGAATTGTTTCCTATACATCTTATAACACAGTCTGAAAGTAATGTTCTATAATACAATTTCTGTGCTTTGTATGTGTGGTACATGTATGTATGCATTTGTGTGTGTGTGTGTGTGTACTTATGCATGACGTATGGAGGCCAGACATTGGGTGACATTGGGTGTCTTCCTCCACTTCTTATTTTGCGTTTATTTTACTATCCATATCACTTTTTGAGACTATGTCTCTGCTGAATTTGGAGCTCACCAGTTGCCTAGATTGGTGGGCTAGTGAGAGCCATGTCACTTCTACAGATCCTCCAGTCTCTGCCCCCAAGACTGGGATTGTAGGTGCTGATATTGTATGTCTGGCTGTTTATGGAGATGCTAGGGATCCAAACATAGATTCTCATGCTTATGTGAGAAGCACTCATGGCCACCAAGCTATTTCCTTAGTATCTTCTATGATACTTTTAGTGTATCTGCATTTATTCAGGTCCACTTAAGACACATTTTCTACTTCTGATAGCATACCAGCACTCAAAACACTTTGAACTGTGGATACTCGACTCCTTTTTGAACTCAGAACTTCTGGAAGAGCAGTCAGATTTTAGATTTTTGGATGATGATGCTGTGATGGTTTGTATATGCTTGGCCCAGGGAGTGGCACTATTAGAAGGTGTGGCCCTGTTTGAGTAGGTGTGGTCTTGTTGGAGTAGGTGTGTCACTGTGGACGTGGGCTTTTAGACCCTCATCCTAGCTGCCTGGAAGCCAGTATTTTGCTAGCAGACTTCAGATAAGATGTAGAATTCTCTACTCCTCCTGAACCATGCCTGCTGGGATGCCTCCATGTTCTGCCTTCATGATAATGGATTGAACCTCTGAATCTGTAAGCCAGTCCCAATTAAATGTTGTTCTTTATAAGAGTTGCCTTGGGAACTGGAGAGATGGCTCAGTGGTTAGGAGCACTGACTGCTCTTCCAGAGGTCCTGAGTTCAAATCCCAGCAACCACATGGTGACTATAACCATCTGTAATGGGATCTGATGCCCTCTTCTCATGTGTCTGAAGAAAGTGACAGTAAATTCATGAACATAAAACAAATCTTTAAAAAAATTTAAAAAAGTTGCTGTTGTCATGGTATCTGGTCACAGCAGTTAAACCCTAACTAAGACAGCTGCTTAACTTGTAATATAATACAAATAAAATATATACATTGTGGAAACACCCTTCAAGTGAAACAAAAACCAGGAGTTTGGGATGATTATGATGAGAAAAATGATTATGGTATGATGTCAAATGCAATAGTATGCAATAAATAGACACAAATGTTCAATAACTGACAAAACCCACCTGTCTGAATTCTGAAAATTTATTTTAGTCTATTTTAACATGAATGTTCAGTAATTGTCAAATTCCTGGAAATCTGCACATCTTTAACCTACTGATCCTGTTGTAAGCATAACTTGCTTTAAGGGTGAACACATATCAGTCAGTCGATACCATATGTCAATCAAATCATTCCAAGGCTTTGACTTCTTCTTGGTCCCTTAAGCCTGACTCTGATAAAACTTCCCTGTAGGCAACAAAAAGAATCAGTTTCTACATCCACAATAAAATGTGGTCATTACAGTTACAACATAGCAGGGACATGACTTTTGAATTTCTCCAGTAGGTAGCATTGTGGATTCTAAATGTGTATTAAGGCTTGTGACCAAGTATGAGACACATGGGAGAGATCCGGTTGTTACACTGGGAGTGTGATGTCACGGGGAGGAACCATTGCCTCTTACGAACTCCTCAGAGTTCGTGACTGCCTTGATTTCTATTTCCCTTTGCTTGGTCCTCTTGAAAGCGAAACTGTCACCCGGGTGCTAAGTATATCACTGTTAGCGTGGCATTATGAGTTCACTGTCTGCGAGGAAGGGCACAGAGTGTCCTGAGAAGGTCTATTGAGTGACAGATTATGACTACATCACCGTGTGTACGAGGTTTGGACAGAACGGACAAGATGGAGAGAAAAGTATTTACAAGATTTAAGAAATGTTTGTATAAGTTAATGGACAATATTAGGGCCATTAATTTCCAGATTAGCTAATACTTAATTATATGGTATTCCAGATTTTTAAACAATCAAATATATTCTGAATCTCAATATCCACTTAAATTGGCTAATCCACTTTCTCATGGAGCTTACAGTGTATTTCTACAAAATGTGTGGTTGCCAAAGGATGGTACACACAGCATCAGTATGTCCAGAGGCAGAGTCCACTGTGGGATGGGGAGAAACCCAGGCTTCAGGATTAATGAGAATATATTATAAAAAAATTAAGTGAGGATTTAAAACTTAAAATTATCTTCTTTACCCTGACTCTGAATCACGGAAATGAAATAATCTACCCAGCAGATAGCTAGGTCTATGATAACAGGGCCATTAATATTCACTTTTAGAGGAAGGAGAAGATCATAAGACCTTTAGGAGACATTTATAAAAGCCTTTCTGGGATTCTCTGGGATACTCCTTCAGGCCCAAATGTTAAATTCTTTAAGAGAAATGAAACTTGTTTGGAAAGCCAGGCATGTTTGTACGCCTTTAATCTCAGCACTCAGGAGGCAGAGGCAGGGGCAGAGGCAGGGGCAGGGGCAGGGGCAGGGAGATTTCTGAGTTCGAGGTCATCCTGGTCTACAGAGCAAGTTCCAGGATAGCCAGGACTATACAGAAACCTGTCTCGAAAAACAAGTAATAAAAAGCTGATTTGGGATGGGATGTAATTGGTATAGCTGCCTCTAAATCCCCCTGCTCTAGTAAATAATCCCACTAAACTCATTTATTCACTAAAAAGCCATCTGAGTAAGCTGTAAAATATTGAACTTGTATGCAAATCTACAACACAATGATCAGTAAAAGTGTATGCAAGCCTGAGGCACCTAGCCATGTCTGTGCTACTCAGCAGTCTTTATCTACCATCTCGGTCCGTTAGAAAAATCTTCCATTTAGGCATTCTTCCTCCACTTATAGGAAGTAAGTCAAGTCATCACACTTAAGCCAAGAAACTACGTTGTGGAGCATTGTGTAGAAAATGTAGCCAGGTAATTGATTTTTAAAAATCTATGTAGACATAATCACTCTTCTTTGAGGATGTTTGCTGACATTAAAAGAGTCAGCCTCAACATCAATGAAGTCAAAATTCTATTGCTTCTGCAACTGTTTGTTCTCTGAGTATAGCAAGAGAAGAGAATACTTTTCAGAGCCCTGTTAAGTTTCCACAGATTCTTCTAGAATATGTTCCTGGTCCCATTCTAACATTATTCCATGACTGACAGGCTAATGTGGTCACATTACTGCTGGGGTCAGAGCTGGTCATCTATAAGACTTAAGGATGGACTAAAGATGGGGGGTGATCCTGGGAAGGTGGAGCTGGGAGGTGTGAAGGCAGGTGGGAATGCCCCCCCCCCCCCCGGAGGGAGGACAGTGAGAACACACAGAGGCTCCCAGGTACCCACACAGGAGCACACATCTCATGGACTTGCTGGAGGGCAGTAAGAACGATGTTTGTTTAAGGCAAGAAAACAGTCACAGTGGTGTGAGCTTTTAGGAAATTTGTTGGTAGGAGACAAACAAAAAGTTCTTTTTAAAGACACTAAGTAAAAAGATGATGATGTTTATGGGAGTAAACTTACTTTGATTTGGGCACTTTGTCCTTAGGTTTATAAGGTAATGAAATCAGTTCTTTCTAGAAAAGAATAAAAAAGGAAAATGTTTACTTCTGAAATTTATTAATTTGAAAACAGCCTAAGGTAAACATCATTAGAGTCCAGAAAGACCAGCTTCTTACATCTGAAAACTATGTTTTCTGTCAGAAATGTTCCGATTAGGATTTGAGGCTCATTCAGGAATGCATATTTGCATATATGCATATGTTTCTAGTGAGTTTTTTTTAAATAAAGGTTTTATTTAGTCACTTGATTCTTTTCATTTAATTTTATTTGTAATTCATTTTTTACACTCCATATTCCATTCCCCGCTCCTCCTCTTCCATCCTCTAACTGCTCCACATCCCACACCTCCTCCCCACCCCACCCCATCTCCACATGGATGCCCCCCACTCCCCACCTAACCTATAAACTCCCTGAGGCCTCCAGTCTCTTGAGGATTAGGTGCATCATCTCTGAATGAACACAGACCTGGAAGTCCTCTACTGTATGTGTGTTGGGGGCCTCATATCAGCTGCTTTATGCTGTCTGTTTGGTGGTCCAGTGTTTGAAAGATCTCGGGGGTCTAGATTAATTAAGACTGCTGGTCCTCCTATAGGATTGCCCTTCTCCTCAAATTCTTTCAGCCTTCTCTAATGCAACAACAGGAGTCAGCTGCTTCTGTCCATTAGTTGGGTGCAAATATCTGCATCTGACTCTTTCAGCTGCTTGTTGGGTCTTTTGGAGGGCAGTCATGATAGATCCCTTTTTGTGAGCGCTCCATAGCCTCAGAACTCATTGGCACAGGGGGAAAATTCCTAAACAGAACTCCAATGGCTCATGCTCTAAGATCAAGAATTGATAAATGGGACCTCATAAAACTGGAAAGCTTCTGTAAGGCAAAGGACATAGTCAATAAGACAAATTGGCCACCTACAGATTGGGAAATTTTTTTTTCACTAACCCCACATGCTATAGAGGGCTAATATCCAAAATATATAAAGAACTCAAGAAGTTAATTGCCAAAAAAACCAAACAACCCAATCAAAAAATGGGATATAGAACTAAACCAAGAATTCACAACTGAGGAATTTTGAATGGCTGAGAAGCACCTAAAGACATGTTCAAAGTCCTTAGTGATCAGAGAAATGCAAATCAAAATGACCCTGAGATTCTACTTTATACCAGTCAGAATGGCTAAGATCAAAACCTCAGGTGACAACACATGTTGGGGAGGATGTGGAGAAGAGGAGACTCCTCCATTGCTGGTGGGATTGCAAAGTGGTACAACCACTCTGGAAATCAATCTGGAGGCTCCTCAGAAAATTGGAAATAGATCTACCTGAAGACACAGCTATATCATCTTGGGAATATACCCAAAAGATGCCCCACCATGCCACAGGAGTACATGTTCCACTATGTTCATAGCGGCCTTATTTGTGATAGCCAGAAGCTGGAAACAACCTAGATGTTCCACAACAGAAGAATGGATACGAACATGTGGTTCATTTACACAGTGGAACACTACTCAGCTATTAAGAACAAGGACATCCTGACCTTTGCAGGCAAATGGACAGAACTAGAAAATATCATCCTGAGTGAGGTAACTCTGACACAAAAGGACATGCATGGTATGTACTCACTAATAAGTGGATATTAGCCAAAAACAAAAAAAACAAACAACAACAGCAACAACAAAACAGAACAAAAAAACAAATCAACAAAAAACCCCACCATACAGAATACACAAGATACAGTCCATAGAATTGAAAAGGCTCAACAAGCTGAAGTGCCCAAGTGAGGAAGCCTCAGACCCACTTGGGAGAGAGAAGAAAGCAATCATAAATGGGGAGGGAGGGAGGGACTTAGGAGGGAAAGTGGATGGGGAGGGAGGAACCTGATCTGGTATTGGGTGAGGGAAAAGGACTGAAGCCCTGAGGGCCTGCAGAAAGAATGGAAACAGGCAACCTCAGGAAATAGGATGTTGAGCGAACCCCCCAGAGTGCACCAGAGACCTGGGAGGTGAGAGACTCCCAGGACTCACAGGGTGGGACCTTTGATGAAATGCCAGACAGTAGGGAGAGAGAACTTATAGAGCCCACCTCCAGCAGGAAGACAGGACATCAAGTGAGGGATGGGGTTGCTATCCCAAAGTCACACCTCTGACCCATAATTGTTCCTGTCTAAAGAATAACAGGGATGGAAATGGAGAGGAGCCTGAGGAAAAGAAGGTCCAGTGACAGGCCCAAAGTCATCACTTGATTCTTAATATTTATGGTCTACAAAGACCAACCATTGTGAAATCATTAGCAATGAAGTAGCCCATATGTTAATAGCCTCCAACTTTCTGCTATGTGAGTAACAGATTGTCTGACAGTTATGTCTTCTTTCTTTTGCCACTGGAGTTACAAACTTCCAGTTTCTGTGTCCATATTTAGTTTCCATGTTTTCCCAGTCTTCGATGCATAGAAGACTCAAGGCATGAGAGTGTCAATTGAAAGAGCCAGTCTGCCAAGCCCCTGAACTTCTCCTCAGACTATCCATGCCATCCTTCTTACCGAGATCCTTTCTTCTCTTTGTTTCCTTAAAAGTCGGAGAATCTCATCTCGCGTTTTGGCCTATTTAAAGAAAAAGAAACAAGTGACCCTCTTGACTGAACAATGAACGCTGTCTCTGTGAAAGGTGAAATTTCCCCTTTTCTTTTGGTATTAGCAGGGTGTTAAGATATGTTTTTCACAGTAGGTCTATGAAGAATTATTTTATTTTCATTCGAAGTATACAGATTTTATTTGCCCATAGCAACCAACTTCTATTTAGATCTTACCATATGACCTATCCTAAGAGCTTTAAAACATTTCATTATGATTCTAACAATTCAGGAAATTGACACTTTCTGCTCATTTTGACAGAAAGGGAAACGAAAGCAGAGGAAACAATTTACCTAAGCTGTCCAATGGTAGATTGGATTTCCCCAGATCTTGAAGACAAAAATCTGTGCTATTGACCACCAAAGGTAATTGGCACTAAATGGCAGTTAGATATGGCCAGGAAACCGGAGATCGCCCTAGTGCACAGCACTTGGACTTCTTGGACTACTACAAAGACTACTTGCACTTGAGAACAGAGCTTTTTCCAGTACCTCTCCTTTACTGTCCTAAGTATCAGATTTGTATACTAGATACAACTTCATAAGCATAAAACCTCGTGTAGCACAGGGATGAAGATACTTATAATTATAGACCAGACAAATGCAGGGGGAAAACCAATTGCTTAGAATGAGACTAGAGGAAAGAAATACAAAGTGAGGATAAAACACTCGTTTTTCAGAGAATCCTGTCAGTCTGTCCATCTGAATGTACTGTGCATCCTACTTGGGCACACGTTGCTTGCTTGCTTTGAAACAACACTTTGTCTTACAGTTCTGGAGGCTACAAGGCCCTGCTTCCTCAGAATTTGATTTCTGGGCCTCTCCGTAGGGTCTGGTGGTCGGCTGACCATCTATGCCATTCCTTGGCTAAAAGAACTATGGTCTCTGCCTTTGCTACCATGTGGCATTCTCCCTTGTGTATCTGTCCTCACTTCAAAAAATCCCTCGTTTATCATGCCCATTTTAACATTTTTATTAGCATGTATTATGTATAATGTGGTTCCTTTGATATTTTCATACGTGTATATAATGAATTTTGCTCACATTCACCCAACATTACCCTATCGCATCCCGTTTTCTATACCTACTGATCTTCTTCCTTTTCTCGGCTAATCAGGGTAACCCTCTAATAACATCAGTTATATTGGATTAGGGGCCACCCTATTCCAGTGTTATCCCATTTTAATTTTGTCCTTATCAACCGGATTTCCAAGTCAGATACCATTCTGAAATACTAATGGCTCTGTATTCTTTTTCTTAAATATGTGCATTTTAACTCATGATACGCACTTATACTGTCACATGCTGTGTTAGGGGCTGAACAAGCCACAGTTTGGGCTTGGAAAGAGATTGTGGGCTTATGGCGAAAAGCTCAAGTGAATAGTTTCTAGCCCGTCCTGAGGGGTTTAGTAGAACATGAGAGAACAGAACTGAGATCTTGGGTATGTGTGGGGATAGGGATTCAGAGGTTTAGAGAGGAAGCAGGGAGTACAAAAACCACCCGAGCTGCACATTGCTAATTGCAGGATTATTCTCCAGTCCATATGACTCAGTGGAAGAAGCTTGTGACATCAGGATCCCTGAGACACAGAGGAGAAGAGGCCCATGATTGGCAGCTGTTATCAGCAGCTTGGCCAGGCCCACTGGGTGCTTTGGATTTGCACTAAATTGTATGAATTTTCCCTTTTACTTATTATTTTAAAACTCCTTTTGAGACAGAGTCTCACTCTGTAGCCCTGGTCAGCCTGGAGCTCTCTATGTGAAGTAGGTTGGCCTTGAACTCGTGTTTACAGGTGTTTCCTGAGTGTCACAGTTATAGGTATGCAACATCATCTCCAGCCCAATTTTCCCTTATGAACCTACAAAGTTTTAATGTTTTGGAAGATTTGTACTTTATAACTAGCATCTAGGCACCATCTTTATCACAGGGAATGTAAGAAAATACGCACATTTGAAACCTAAGCATGCTTTTGTATTTCCTGTTAAGGTGGGATAGAGCAGCATCTGTACAGACCATCAGTATGGTCCTGGCTGCATAGCACGCTGCACCTTACTCTGCTCCTCCTCCTCGCCCCACTTTCTTAGTCGCTGTGAATCTCTTTTAGAATCTTACCGTCTTTCTTGCCTTAGTGCTCAGGAATGTCTAGTATATTTTCTTCATGGGTTTCTATTGACTTGTATTGCTCAAGTCATGATGTATATGGATGGAATCATTGTATTGTAAAACACACACATATAAGCCATGTATAGACCCCTAAGTTTTAGAAAATGAAAGTAAAGTAGTGGGTAAATTTAGTTGTAAAATCCTCCTACAAGCAAAACTATAAATCTTTTTTGTGTAACTCTTGGGACATGATAGGAAAGTTGAATTGTCACATGCTTCTAGTATGAAAAGATGAATTTTAAGAGAGATTTTAAAACAACAGGACAAAAATATATTCACTTTTCTCAGACTTTGGGTCATTTTTATCAGAATAAATCTTAGTAACTAATTAATTTTATAATGTACAATCCCAGACACAAAGATTTCAAGTGAGATTTGATTTCTGCTTCCTGAACATGTTTCCTGGGAATGAATAACAAAACTACTGTAAATAACTGTGTCCTCTGAACAAAGTGTTGTGACCTATTCTAAGAACTCTCTTCCAGGAAAGCTAAATGCTGTCCAGTGGTGAGAAGAGAGCCTTACAATTTACCTCATGAGTAGCTCGTTCTCAACCATGGTTTGGATGGGTGATTTTTTGGAAGCTTATACTTACAAAAACATTATGATAATGTAATTAACCCCTAAAACAATATTCTAGGGGATCATAATTAACATTTAAAACATTAATTTTTGATAATCACATATATACTCATATTTATGCTATTCCTGAGAAAATAGGAGACAAAACATGATTACATGAAGTTAAAATATGATAATAATATATAAATTCAGTGTGCACTGAGTGCTGAATAAATTTTTGTATCTCTCTGGAGTTAAAGCATTTAGTTCTCTCTTCTTCTCAAAGCCAGACAACTTAAGTGGCCACATGGGTTAATGAGGTCAGATGTGTTTGGGCTTGAGTCCTGATTGTGCCTTGAGATTAATGACAGGTAGTATCTTAAGTGTGGCCTCCAACTTCTTCTCCCCTCCCTCCAGCTATAATCACTAACATAGGCCAGAGGTTTGTTGCCTTGGATAAATCAAGGAACACTTTCCTGAATCTTATTTCTCTTCTCTGAGGAAAGTTGTGAAAGCTGGATAAAAAAAAAATGTTTAATATAATGAATGGCAAATACTGGGCACTTAATGAGTTGTAGCTATTAAACATCATTATTATGAGAGAAAAAAAGTTTCTTTTTTTTTGTTTTGTTTTTGTTTTTTGTTTTTTGTTTTTCGAGACAGGGTTTCTTTGTGTAGCCCTGGCTGTCCTGGAACTCACTTTGTAGACCAGGCTGGCGCCTCGAACTCAGAAATCCACCTGCCTCTGCCTCCTGAGTGCTGGGATTAAAGGTGTGAGCCACCACGCCCAGCTAAAAAGTTTCTTTTAATCCTGTCAAAATATAAAGAATGGGAGGGGAAAAGGAGAAGAGCAGAGAGGGCTTGAAACACGTTTTCACAGAGTAACCTCCAGGCATCAGGCTGTGTGACAGTTTAATTTCACAACACTTGTTATTCCTTACACAGAAAAATAGACATCCTTGCTCAGGGTCACTAAACCAAGCAGTGACCAGCAAAGCACAGGATCCGAACTTGTTTCTAGTTCTAGTTAGTTCCACACTCCATGCTTCTGCTGCTCCAGGCAGGTGCTAGCGCTTTTGAAAGAGGGATGGTGGGGGCACGTGGGAGAGAGGGATGGGGGCACGTGGGAGGGAGGGATGGTAGGGGGCACATGGGAGGGAGGGATGGTTGGGGGCACGTGGTAGGGAGGTATGGGGGCACATGGGAGGGAGGGATAGGGGCACACGGGAGGGAGGGATGGGGGCACATGGGAGGGAGGGAGGGAGGGATGCTCTTCAGTCTTCCTTTCAATAAAGAAGAATCAGTATCAACTATTGCGAAGAGGATCATTTCTGTTAGCACAGAGAAATTTATGCTGTGGTGTGTGTGGTGGGCTTAGACGTCAGGGCCATCTAATCCAGTCTGCAGTCATCCTTGGTCAAAATTAATTTACTTACACATGGTACTTGGCAAAAGTATGATTAAATGTTAAGGATGTCATGTGAAAGCTACAGTGGTACTTACAAACTGCAAGCTTTCTAAGGTCCTGGTTAATATAAATGAGCTATTTGTGATAAGGTTTTGATTATATTAACAGAAATTGGGAAATTTAGAATGTTATGTAAGCAGAATCAATGTTCTATGGTTTTACAGAGATTAAGAATATTGTATGATCTTCATTTCCTTAAGAGGCCATCATTTAATGTTTAATTTTGTGTTTATGGTCAGGACTTAACTAGGGAATTTCAGTTCTTTTCTTCACAGAATCTTAATCCTTGTTAGACCAAATTTCACTTGTATGTTACAAATGCAATTTTAAGGAAGGTAAGTGTGATTGGCTTAAGGCAAAATTATGACTGAAAGAAAGAGCCCTCATAGCTGGACTTGATGGCAAAAGGCAGTAAATATGCTCCTCTCAGCTTCTGCTGTGAGCCTGCCATTCTCTGCACCTGCCAACTGGAATGTGCTGTGTAGACACTGTGTTTGACGCAGTGTGAATTTATATTCACTATCATAATAAGATGCAGAACTGTTGGCTTGCAAATAATCTACTGTGTCTTTAAGAGACCAGCAGAATAATCAGTGAAGGGTCTTTCTCTAGAAGCAAGCTGAATTTTGGAAACAGAACTAACTGCAGTGATCTATGGGAATGGATGGATCGTGATAGAGGGTTATTCATCAGAGGAAGCCAGAATGCTGACTTGCAGGGGAAAGATGCCGAGCTAAGACCATTCCGTACTTCTTGGAAATTGCTTGATCTTGGCTCAGTTTCCCTGCTCTGACATATATAAGCTTCATTTTTAAAATAGCAATTTATTAGAATGAAGAAACTTACCAGTCATTCCATAAGAGAGAATCAATACAAAAATACTTTAAATATAGACTTGAAAAAGAATGTAGATTTCAATTAAGTATGGTTTTTTTTTTTTTTTTGTTAGTGAGGAAAAATATTTTTACTGGCTCTGGTACATATTTATTTTTAGTTATGTTATATATATATATGAATAGAAAATCAATAATAATAGTCTGAAGAAAATATTTCTTATTTTAAAACTTTCACTCACAGCCAGTTATGGTGGTTCATGTCTGTAACTATCAATAAGGAAGCTGAGGCAGGAGGATTGCTGTAAGTTCCAGACCATCTTGGGCCACAGAGTTAAGCTGTGTCTCATGTCCCTCCCTGACCTCAAACCAATTACACACATACACACACACAGACACACACACATACACACACACAGAGACACACACACAGACAGACAGACACACACACACATGAATGAAGGGTGAACATGGTATGTGTGTGTGTTTTTAAAAGGCTGGTTTAATATCACCTCTCTTTCTCTCTCTGATTAGACTGAAAGTTTCATGCAAGGACTAAGTTTGTATCTTTACAACATATTTTGTGTTGTTAATTTCTACTTGTAGAGTCTAGCACAATGCCTGACACAAGTAATATGTTTTGAATAAATCTTGAACAAGTCTCCAAAGCAGAGTCTCCTAACCTTGCCTTCCATTGCTCATTCTATCTTTTGCAGCTCTGCTTGGCCCTTCTGGAGCTTGGGATTGTGTATTGGCTTTGATCTCTAGTTTGCTTACATCTCTTAAGCTAACAGCATTTCGGCTGCTTCTGGACAGCATCCTATAAAGTTTAGTTTAGCCCCATGATTCTTCATTTCAGGTGTGGGTCCCCATGTGTCTGGATCTGGAGTGACACCCAGACAATGCCCAATTCAAGACATACAGACAAGTATCATCGCCCACACCAACATCTATGTCTAGTAGGCAATTTGCCAATAGAAACCTCAGTGACCCACAATATAGAAAACACTCTTGCCATAGCCAAGAGCTACCTTTTATCTTTGGTGGGTTCTTGGAAGTGCAAGTGGTTCAAATGGCCACGGCACAAGCTACACTAAGGGGTAGCTGGGGTAAGGTGATGTGGGGAGGTATGGTAAGAGGAAGATACCTTTGTAAATTTAAACTATGATTCGACCTATTCTAGTAGTGTACTTTATCATTATTATTTGCATTAGTTATGTTCTAGAAAGTCATTGCAAACCATGAATTAATGACTAGGAAGCTATTGCTCTTAGGTCTCTGGTAGCCTTTGGTTACAGAATTTCATCCTTGGAACGATACATGTTTTATGTGTGTTTCTGTTTTAAAATATACTCTTGATTTATTGACATAGAACTTATAGCCAATAGCATGGTAACTCAGGCCCGAGCAAGGCTCATATGATATGTACATCTTTTACATAAGTCACATCACGGTTGTTTTCACTTAGTGACATTAGGCAACACTTCAGTACATGGACGCTATTTAAAGTCTCAAAGTTATACATACAGGGGCACACACATTCTCTGTATCCATATCTACATACCTGTGTATATATGCTTATAGCATGAGTGTGAACACACATAATAATGCTTGTGACAGTGTGAGCTGACACATGAAGGCAGAGGATCATGATGTGCTCAGCCTGAGATTTACATGTTTGACAACTCAAAAATTAAAACTGCTTTATGTATATCTTCAAATGATTCATTCATTTAAAAATGTCCTTTTTACACCATTTTACACACAGTAGGTTTATTTATTTATATTTTCTAAGAGATGGTTAATATGAGACTTTACCTAATAGTTTAAAATGTTTTCACTTTGTTCTTCTGGTGAAGTGCATGGGAAACAAAAATCTTTGAAAAGAGGGAAAGAGCTGCATTTGAGCAAAAGCCCTACATAATTCTAGGGATGGATTTTTATGGGGCAAATGCATGCAGATATTTGACCACACAGCTGTTTCTTTTTCCAAATGTGGTTTCATGGACTCTAGATGGTACAGGAAGACTGAGGTAACTTTTGTCACCCCCAAAGTTTCCCTAATTCTGAATAAATTTTTAAAAGATTTTTTTTAATTTTATGTATGTGAATACACTGTAGCTATCTTCCAACACACCAGAAGAGGGCATCAGATCCCATTACAGATGGTTGTGAGCCACCATATGGTTTCTGGGAATTGAACTCAGGACCTCTGGAAGAGCAGTCAGTGCTCTTAACCACCGAGCCAGCCCTCCAGCCTATTCTGAATAATTTTAATAACAATGTGATATTAAAGATAATATAAAATGAGAAGAATGTACTAGTCTTTCACTATTTGCTTCCAAAACATTTGATGGACATGCAATGCAATCTGCTTTTATTTATGTTCTAGTTGTATGCTGGGATGAAACAGGAAGAGCAAAATGTGACTAACAAAATATGTTTTGTTATTGAGAAGGAATCCAGCACATCCTATTGTCTTCATTTAATGGTAGAAAAAGAATTTCATAGATATCATTTTACATTAGGTCAGGTGACACTACTACTAGGACCCTCTAGGTTTATCTGGGGAGCCCATTCTCATGACTCTGACACATGCAAGGATTTTCTTCTATCAGAATGGCCCAGCAGCATCTATAAGATAAGACATGTTGTTATCTTTCATTGCCTCTTTGAAGCTGATGTAATGATTCTAAGTGTCCTGTTTATTGCTATGGAAGTGTAGGATGTTAGACAACGATGTTAAACATTTTCCATCTCCCATCATGAGGCCTAGGAAACAGGAGCCTTCTCAGGTGCTAAGAGTAAGGCCATCATGATATAACTGGCTTCTGGCTCAAGCAAGGACCGTGTAACAGACTTCTGGGGAGAGTTAGGGATGGTCAGTATTGACTGCATAGGATGTGTAACTGAAAGCCCATTCCCAGTGAAGAGCCTGTCTAGATGGTGTACTACAGGAGGTGAACACATTATCCTCTTAAAAACCTTTGGTTTGCATTCTCTCCTGTTAGAACTGCTTGTAGATACATGCACACTCCCAATGCACCTTCTATATATGTGCCCTGAAATATTGTTCTGACCTCTTCTTCACTTTCCTAGCAAATAAATTACTTATAATTCTTTTTATAAAGAGATAATCAGCTAAAGAGCTTTCTTAAGGTGACAGAACTAGAAAGCAAATTAGTTTTATGATTTCAAAGAATTAGCTGACTATTCATTTATTATAATGTTTTCAGACTACTTAAAATTCTCAAAGGAAAAATAATGGTCCAGTATAGTGCTGTAAGGCTTCCTTTATGGATACAGTAAGCTATTTAATCTTGACATACTCAATTGTTTTTGATTTCCTGCCATTGATATCCATCACTGAAATAGTAGTTGTGATTAATAGCATTTTGCCCACTAACAAAAAGCATTTATAATGTATACCTGGAAAATATTTTAAAATGGAGAGTAACATTAAAGTTTAAAAACTTGGCCATTGAAAAGAATCAATATCTGTTGGGAAAGAGGGCAGTAAAGCCACTTTCAGAGAGATGTGTATGTTCACAATGTGGAAAATTCAATTAAATAGATATTGTAAATATTTCATTAGCAAAATCCTCATACATCTCTTCTCCCATTCATTTTCTACCCTTAAACCACAAGTTATAGATGTGGCATCAACAGTGCAGAGAGGGTAAGGTGGACTCAGAAAAGTAGCAGTGTCCCAAACTAGATTCTGTTCTAATATTTAATGGTGCCACATTCTCTCCCCTGGTATTGAGACCTATGAGATTAAAGCAAAACTGACAAGACAGGAGATGTGTCAGTTCATTTGGAAGGATTCTTGCAAAAAGTTTTCAACCCAGAAAAGTTTCCATATGAGTCTATATGGAAAGGACTAAACTTGGTCCACTGCACAGCTGATAGCATGACAGTGAGCATAGCTGTGGCCCTGTGTCACATACATGGGGCCCTGTGTTCAACCTCCAGGACCTCAAAACAAGAATAACAAAATGTACCAATGCTAACAACAACAGCAAACAACACTGTATATGCAGTCATTTAGCCAGTAATTAAATTAATTATGCAGATTATATGTTCAAGGGCTAATGGACAAATGTCTGAATTTCAATATCCAGAAAGACACTGGGTTAAGCAAATGAGACATGACTACTACTACCTTTTACAAGTGACAATTATGGAGGGTAAACTGTGGCCAGGTGCTTTATATAGAGTATATCAATTCTATGAGGTGGGTATTTTAAAAAAATAATTTCTTCTTTACTGTTTGATGAAATTGATTATGAAAGAGTTCAAATACATTGCTCAAAGTCACATAAGCAGTAAAAGGCTGAGTTAGGCTTCTGACCCAGCCTGTGATCTCTAAAGCTATACCTACAATCTAGCAGGACAGAGAAGCATGGGTAATTACTGGAAGTACAGATGAGAGCCTCTGAGCAGCACTCTGGGAGACCGTTTCTGACTGTACCGAGAAGGCAGCTGGTCACTCAGCCACTTCCTAGGTAACCCCTGGGAAAGCCTTTCAGAAGATATTATGGGAGCCAGGCCTTGAAGGCAGATGAGGAAGGCATTTTAATGACAAGAAAGTGTACTGCAGACTGAAGAAACAATCTTCAAAACTCAGTGGGTTGGGAAGGTTTCTTCAGTTCTTAACCTTTGCTTTGACCGTCAGTGGGATTTTATGTTCCTGTTGCTGTCTGTGATACAGGATCTCACTGTGTAGCTGGGAGCTAGCTATGTAGACTAGGATGGCCTGAATTTATGGATAACTGCCTGTTTCTGCCTCCCAAGTATAGCTGTTAAGGACATGTTCCATCACACCTGGTAGTTTTTTTTTTTTTTTTAAATAATGATTTACTATATAGTTCAGGCTGATTGACCATAACTCATGAACTAACTTCCTCCACCTCCTGAAGTGATCCATGTATCTGAGTCCTGGAAACAAGACTGGAGCTACAGGGAATGCAGAAAACACACACACGGCCAGCAGGGGGTTGGGAGTGGCCTTGTATCAGATGGGGTGGGCACTCTAGAAGAGACGCAGCAGCAGAGAAACTCAGCTTATTTTATATGGCTGAACACTGAACGAGGAGGGAGGGTTATTATGTAAACCCAAACAAGGAGTCAGGTCTAGCTAATCTTGGTAGGGAGATCTACTTAGGGAAGAAGTCTCAGGCTGTAAACATGCAGGAGGAGGAATCAATGAGCCATACTTTCTCGACACCCTGCCAACAAGGACCAGGGGAAGGCTTTGCTATTCCCATGGGTCTGAGGCATTGAGGTCCTTGACATGTCTGCTCTCATATCAAATAATTTACTGGGAACTTCATCTGCTCCCTGAAACCTCCTAAATGGTGGGATTAAAGGGCATACTTCTATGCCCAGTTTAATGTTTTCTTGTAATGTCATAGACATATATCTACCATAAGGATACATCATAATCGTTGGCTGCTTCCTGTCCTTTCTTTGCAGTCCAGCATCTAATGCACTACAGGTACTAAGTTGGCTTTCAATAAGTACGTGGAACTGAGTAGTTAAGAAGTTAAAGGACAAAAGACATGGAAGCCTGTTCTATGGCTACTTATATCTGGTCTAAATTAGTTATGTCTTGTCTATAATATTACAGTTCTCTGTAAGTAACATCATTCTTACAGTTTGAAAAAAAGCTGATAAAATTGGTTATTAAGTCTGTCTTTAATCTTTATTTCTAACTTTTTCCCAAAATGAAGCACAATGAAAATTGAATTCCTGATGAATGTCCTGAAATCACTCCAGTTCAGGCTGACCTCAAATAACGAGTCTTTTTCTACCTGAGCCTCCCAACTGTTGGGATTATAAGGATGATTCATCATTCCTGGCTCAAAGGGGTGTGTGTGTGTGTGTGAGAGAGAGAGAGACAGAGACAGAGACAGAGAGACAGAGAGAGAGAGAGAGAGAGAGAGAGACAGAGACAGAGACAGAGACAGAAAGAGATATGAACTAAATCTATGGTTTCATGCATGCTAGGCAAGTAAGTTCTCTCACTGAGCTACACTCCTGGCTCTAATGAAAATTAGGCTTAAAAATTCCCTATCAAAGGAGCAGAAAGATGGCCCATTGAGTAAAGGCACTTTCCCCAAAGCCTAATGACCTGTGTTTGATCCCAGGCACCTACATGGTAGAAGGAAATAACCCACTCCCACAAGTTGTCTGTTCTCTAACTTACACACATATACTACAGCACACACAGGCACACTAATAACAGGCACACCAATAAATGTGATTTTAAAAATGAAAAAATAATGCCTATAGAGAGTGAGAGATAGCTTAGTGGGTAAAGGCACTAGTCATGAAAGCCTGACAACCCCTTTGATCCTGGAGCTCATGTTCCAGGCCAAATGTAGTGGTACCTATCTGAAATCACAGCTAGGAGGAGGCAGAGACAGAATCTTCAGGAAACTCACCAGCCAGCTGGCCTGAACAGCCAGCAACAGAAAGAAGAAAGACTTTCAACAAGGTTAAAGCTAAGAACTAACTCCTAAAAATTGTCTCGTAGCCTTGACATGCCTGCAGTGGGAGATGTGCCCACATGCACTCTCTCACATGCAGATATTCTTTTTAAAAACGTATGAGATTATTGTATAAATATAGAGTGTATAATATTCCTTTTGGGGGGAGTGTTTGATATAGGGTCTGGTACATAATATTCTAAAAAGAGAGGTAATGCTAATTATTTTAATCACTTAATTTGTTTGATAATCACCAATAGTCTTTAAAGTGAATTGTTGTGGCCTGAAGAGTCACGTGAATTAATCTGTAATTTATGCAGAATTCCCAGTATGTCCTTTAGAGTTTGCCAATATGTTCAGTGATTAAACACATTAGGCCAAAATAGTCATTCTCTCTCTGCCTTGATGGTCGAGGAACAGTTACTGGAATAGAGGTTATCCATGAACCAAGCAAAGTGGTGCTATTAATCATAGCGTTAACTGCAGAGTTAGAAGTTCTAGTTGCATCATGTGGCTGCCAAAGAGAGACTTCCAGACACCCATGTGTTTACTCTCAGCTTTTAGTCAAAACAGGGCCAGATGACAGACACTTGGTTTTGACCTAATAAGACAACAACTTTACCATTTAAAAGTATTTTTGTTTGTAGACTATTGTGTATGTTTTGAAGCTTTTTTGAAAAGTGAGTCTGTTGATTTCTGTTTTTGATGTTCCTGTGAGCTTTGGCAGAGACTGAGAATAGCCAAAGTTTAATAGACTATAGTTTTCTTTTCTTCTTTCTTTTCTCTTTCTCTTTCTCTCTTTCTCTCTTTCTCTCTTTCTCTCTTTCTCTCTTTCTCTCTTTCTCTCTTTCTCTCTCTCTCTCTCTCTCTCTTTCTTTCTTTCTTTCTTTCTTTCTTTCTTTCTTTCTTTCTTTCTTTCTTTCTTTCTTTCTTTCTTTCTTTCTTTCTTTCCACACCCCAGGGCCTTCCATGTGCTAGATAAGAGCCCTATCACTGAGTTATCTCCAGCCCTCTTTTAAACTTAATTAAAATTATAAAACAGTATCACCAAGTTTCCCAAGCAGGCCTTGAACTAACTCTATATCTCCACTTAGCCTTGAGTTTTTTGACATTTGTAAATTAAGTATCCTTGCTATGTGTTTTTAAATTCACATCTTTGGTGTGTATGCATGCATGCATGCATGCCTGTGTGCCTGTGTGTATGTATGTGTGTAAGAGAGAGAGAGAGAGAGAGAGAGAGAGAGAGAGAGAGAGAGAGAGATGCACGATGTGCTAGCCTGTGTACCCTTTGCATGTAAAGGCCAGAAGAGAACATTGGTTGTCTTGCTTTGTCACTCTGCCTTCTTCCCTTGAAATAGCATATTTCTTTGAACCTGGAGCTAGGCTGGGGCCATCTCCCCGTCTCCATCCCCCACAGCACTGGAGTTTCAGTGGCATGCATCTATATCTTTTCTTTTCTTTTCCTTTTTCTTTAAAGAGTCCTGGAGATTATTTTAACACAGGTCCCGTCCTTGCAGAGCAAGCACCCTTAGTCATTGACCACTCTCCCAGCACTTTGCCTTAACTTTTGATTCTCTTGCCTCTACTTTTCTACTGGCTGGGAATAAAATCTGTGCTACTAGCCTGACTTTTAAAAGATGTGTCTGTGTGTGTGTGTGTGTGTGTGTCCCTCATGCCCACAGAGGCTAGAAAAAAGTATTAGAACCTCTAAAATTAGAGTTACAGGCAGTAATGAGCCATTTTTTATGGGCACTGGGAACCAAACTTGAATCCTCTGAGAACAAGCACTCTTAAAAATTGAACCACCTCTCCAGCTCCAAGAATTTCTAACTGCTTATTAAAATTCTAACAAAAAAGGCTTTTCAAAGCTTAGCTAGCAGAACTAACACATTTTATTTACATGCATTTAAAAATAAAATGTCCTCAACAACAACAAACAATATTTATCAATGTGATGGAGAAAGGTGATGAGAACCAGGAGAGATGAAGCACTGGCTCACCTTTTGGAGATACTTTGCTTTCTCTTCAGATTCCTGAATCCTTTGTGCTTTAGCAAAGATAATTGCATCCTCTAGAGAAAATAAAACCAAATTTAATCTGACATAACTTTGTCATAATTCGTACAGTTTTGACATGAAATTGGATATGGGAGAATAGAGTAGGAAGGGACACAAATACATACTGTCTTGAAATTATAATGATTGGTAAATAACTGAAGACTGCATTAATTATTCATGATGTCAGGAACCCTCCCATACCTTTACACGATGAGTAAAATCATGAGTGGAGATAAGAAACAGCCTCAAAAGAGAAAGTGCCTGTGGGGGTCAGGGATGCTGGGGAGAAAGTGCCTGTGGGACCAGGGATGCTGGGGAGAAAGTGCCTGTGGGACCAGGGATGCTGGGGAGAAAGTGCCTGTGGGACCAGGGATGCTGGGGAGAAAGTGCCTGTGGGACCAGGGATGCTGGAGAGAAAGTGCCTGTGGGGGTCAGGGATGCTGGAGAGAAAGTGCCTGTGGGGGTCAGGGATGCTGGAGAGAAAGTGCCTGTGGGGGTCAGGGATGCTGGAGAGAAAGTGCCTGTGGGGGTCAGGGATGCTGGAGAGAAAGTGCCTGTGGGGTCAGGGATGCTGGGGAGAAAGTGTCTGTAGAGTCAGAAAGTTATCTTCTGGGTGAGTATGTGGGCCCTGAAGCAAGGTGTGGGATATGCAGCTTAGTTATATCACAATGTAAATGTATACTTCTAGGAATTCTAAGATAATCTGGGGAGTCTACCTATAAAAAGGCATTAAAACTTGGTACTTACTGTCCTGATCAAAGGGAAAGGGCTGGACAGAACTTTTCTCTAAGAAATACAAATGAAGAGAAAGTTATTGGAAAAGCTGACATGAACAGTATTTTAATTTTCTATACCTATTAATATTGAATAAGAACCCTTTATACATCCTTGGCCTGAAGGCTTGTCAGTCAGGAAACAGGGTTCCTAAATTAGACTCTGCCAACAACTTTTTCTTGGGCTTTTAAATTTGAACTCAATTTTATGTAAATGCTTTCCTAATCTAAGCACCATTTCCTTAGATTAACCCATCATTTTTGCCAAATAAAAGCCATCATTTAAGGGACTCTTAGAATTTTTTTTTTAAGATTTTCATTTTATTTATGTGAGTACACTGTAGCTGTCTTCAGACACACCAGAAGAGGGCATCAGGTCCCATTACAGATGGTTGTGAGCCACCATGTGGTTGCTGGGAATTGAACTCAGGACCTCTGGAAAAGCAGTCAGTGCTCTTAACTGCTGAGCCATTTCTCCAGCTCTAGAATGTATTTATATGTAACAATGAGATCCTTTACAGTGGAGATTTGCAGCAGTTTTAGAATTGTTTATGTATTTGCATATACCTATTACTGCCTGTTTCTGCTTGTTTGTACTTCTCAATTGACTGACAATTAGGCCAGGCAGTTTCCCCTTCCAGGAGGTAGCCTTGCTACTCACCACTCAGAACGACTTTAGAGTTCCGCGCCACCGGTAGCCTCTGACTGCTGCCTCGGGTCAGCACGAGCTGAGATTCGGTAGTGGGGTACATGGACGCCCCGAGCCAAAACTGCTTAGCCAAGTTGGCATCCTGCTCAGAGCAGCCGGTGAACACCAGTAATCCAGGGGAGCAGATTTCCTGGGATTCCTTCCTCCCGCTAGGACAGCCTCTGGGCCCCGTTTCCATGGTGACTCAGGACGCTTTCCTCAGCTCTGGCGCCCTGCCCCCACCGGAGAACCGTCCTGTTGGTAACTGCCACCACCGGAATGCCTGTGTTTCTTCTTCCGTAGGATCTGGGGTTCCTCGAGGGCTTGTGGCCCATCAGCAGCTGGCTTCTGTCGAGGTCACAATTTTCGGGGCCAGTCAAGCCTTAAGAGTAAAAGCCTCAACTTTGTGATGTGTACAGTCCTGGACTGTCTCTTAGATCCTCAGCCAGCGTCTCCTCCTCCCCCAGATAACCCAATAATGTGAGCTTTAAAGAGCGCCCTCCTCTTTTGGACAAGATTGCCAAGGCTTCGCACTCTTACCTCCGGGGAAATTCTCAGGTTTGCATTGATACATCTGCATAATGCGCTAATCTAGAACTGGGCCGAGAGGTACCGGTGGATACAGCTTGTGTGATTTAAAACCTCTCAATTTTTTTATTAGATATTAGGAAACCAGCTGGTTTTAAATCGTGTTCACTAATTATTCCCACGAAAAGTTGCCTAGAACGCAACTGTTATCACCTTAAAATATATAGCTGGTTAAATGGGCTGAGTTCCCTTGCCCCATGGAAAATTATGAAAACATTTAACGTTCCCTTCCAGTTCACAATCATGTGTGAGACGTTTCCCTGGAGATTTTGTCTGTATAGCAACTAACCATTTAATGACTTTATAGGTTGACAGGAGCTGAAATGGAGATCCTAAAGCGAGTTTTTGGAAAGGAAATGAACACGATTGCTGAGATTTTCATGGCGCTTTATTTTTTAGAGTGTTATAAACATGTCAGGCAAAGTCCAAAGATTTATAATCACAAGTCAATATAATGACCAAATCAGCTAAGGGATAATTTCTATTTTCCAATATATCTAAACATCACCAAAAATGTACCCCACACAAATTGATACATTGTATACTTAGCAGCTAAGGGCTAGCGGTTTTTTCCCCCCTAAATCACTAATAGTATGGTAAGAATATTTCCCTATGGCTCTGTCCTCACCAAAATGACGATTCACAGGAGGCTCAGTCGGAGGAATTTCAGTCTTTTTACCTGGCTGTGTGGTTAGTGATTGGTACTATTAGCAATCAGCTAACTACACTGCCTAGTAACTAGACTCATAGAAAAAAGCATGCAGTCTATAGCTGGTGCTCTCACTTTGGTTGTGACCAGCAAATCGTCAGCCAAGCTGTGGTTGACTCTAGTCGCTGCCTTGGTGATAGCTTTCTCAGAAGTGGAAATCAGGCAGTGAATCACAGCAGCAGCAGGAACTGTTCTTGGGGGTTGGGGGTGGGCTCTTCCTGGCTTTTTTTTTTTTTTTAAATGTTAAGACCGGTGTATACCGATTCTCTTTACACATCACTGAACCGTTTTTTGCTCTGGCTCGTACACACAGGTAGCCGAACGGTCCCTAAAGGAGGCCGCCGGTCTCCGAGGATTACTTGCACTTAGACCTCGTGCTCCCGGCCCTTCGCTGACGCATCCTGGCTCCGGCCTCCGCTTTCTGCGGAGTCAGTGGGGCTGCAGCGCTGGCTTCTCCTCCCGCGGGCGGCGGGTGATGCTGTGCCTTGTTTTGATGGCAGTGGAGTTAGTGATTGTCAGCACCGCACTACAATCAGCTAATTACACTGCCTACAAACCGAGCACCGGGCGCCCGCCACTGCAGCTCCCGAGGGTCGGGCCCCTCGCCCCCTTTCGCCACGGTCGACAGGCGAGGGCGGCGGAGCGAGAGGTGCCTCAGGCTCCCGGGGCCCCTCCACACCCAGCAGGGCCGCGCGCGACCCCAGGTGACCCCCCCAGGCGCTGAGGCCCCCTGTCCCCGCCGTCCCCCGCCCCCGAGACCCTCCCACTCAGCCCGGACCCCAAGGCATCCGGCCCGAGTCCTTCTTCCCGCAAGCCGGGTCTGACCCGCCTCCGACAACTTCTTCACGGCTTCCAGACCCAAGTCTAGAGCCGGTTCTGTCCAGCCCGCGCGCCCCGCAGCTCCTACTGGCCGAGTGACCGTGGCTCTGCGACCAACCGCCCTTGGAACCCCGAGGCCGAGGGGGCGGGGCGAGTGGGGGAGGGGCGGCAGAAGCTACCAGAAGGGGCAATGGGAGGGCTCCTGCAGAGCCTCCTGGGAAGGGGCCTGGGAGATGGAGAGACAGATTCTTGAGAAGTTTATCTTCATAGTGTAGTTACTGCTACATTGAAGAAAGAAGCGCAGAGACCTACATCCATCTCTCCTTCCCTATTGCCCAAGAAGCCCCACGCCTCCTCACTGTTCATATGCCCATTCTCAGAAACCGCTTCCCAGGCGTCTCATCTGGAGCCTTCCTGCCTGGGCACTCATACCTGCAGGATTGCCCTTGCCTGTACCCAAGTTCTTTCTTAGGACTACTTCTTACAGGGCCATACAGTGAAGTGTGGGCCGCTCTTCTGGTCAAACATTGAACCAACACCCTTGTTGGTAGGTCAAAGTTGTGGCCCTTATAAGATCAAAGTCACAGTTTTGATGATCTCCCCGTGAGCCTTGAGGACATATATTCTCACTTTGGGCTCCTGTTTTATTTAAATGTTACAAATCCAGCACCTAACAGGCGTTTGTTTTACTACCCATCCGACAGTCTAGGTGGTAACAAAGTGTGAACACATTATTTATTACTCCAGACAGTATAAAGTTGCTAAACGGATAGATTTTCCTAATAGAAAGAAACAGGGGTGGGGGTGGGAGGTGTGCCAACAAGAGCTGACAAACACCATCATGGAGGAGGTGAGAGTTCAGGTAGGTCCTTGAAGCAAGGGTACATTTGGACATTAAGAATGAGGTCTGTGGAAGCCCGAGAAGTAATGTCTTCTTATCAGTTACATTCCCCTTGTCTTTGCTATTTTATATCTGATAACGGGGTGTGTGTTTGCGCATATTGGGAATAGGAGGGGCTGAGAGGACAGCATTTCTGCGCCATCTTCACTAGTATTTCTTTCCTTTAGTCTTTCCTCTCCTTTCCTTTAATTAATTGAGCCCAGAGAGGATATACAGTATTCTCTGATTGTAAACTTTGTGGAATTCAGTAGGAAGTAGCCGTCCCAGACTGGGGTCTTCCTGTATGCTGTATGATACCCATTTGTATTGATCCAACAGTCTTGCAGTCTACAAAGGGACATTTCTTAGCTATACACTGATACCTGTAAGCCCAGCAAATGGTCTTGTAGATGCCACTAATTACATGAATACATGCCAGTCATCAGGAACATTCAACACAAATTACAAGTGGAAACCATTAAAACCCAAGAACTTCCCAAGAATAAACTTGTGTATATTTTAACATTATCTTTGAAAGTAAAAGACAATGTTTTTTCCTTCAGAGTCATTGTTTTATGAAGGCTTAAGTGAAAGGAAAGTGAAGTAGAAAATGCCAGATAATTATAAAATTAACTTATGAGAGACATTTGTAAATAACTATCTTGTATTCAGTCTTCTTGTATTTGAGAAAAGTATAATGTATCCTACAAAAAGTCATTTAAACGTTCAAATATCAATCAAAGTAGTAGAAATAGCCTCCATCCCATAAACACTAGGAAGAGTTACAAGTTTTAGGAGGACATCATTAAAAAATCATTTATTTTGCATTTTGCTCAATTTCACTCCATGCGTCATTCTTCTACCCAGCTTAGGGATTTTCTCTATTAGTAGCATCTTAAATATCTTACCTGAATTTTATTGCTGCCATCCAAAGCTATCATTGCATAAGCTGTCTTGAAATTTAGACTAAATTTTTTTCTTCAATGATAAAAAGTAAAATGATGAAAAAAAAATGTGTGTGCCTAGTTCTGTTAGAAAGCAACAGTAGAAAAGAATGTCTGTTCTTAGGGTTGCTGTTGATCCTGCCCACAGTTACTAGAGAAACTCCAAGGATCTTATTGCATCTGCTGGTCATGCCTAGGCATGTCTAGAGACCAGGGAGACTCATGTTTTAATCTAAGTAAGAATGCCTGTGGTGTGGTTAAAATGCCCAAACAGACCATTACATTTGGTTAGATAGATCCAGGAAGGCACCTTGAGGAGGAGTTGTTTACTGCTTTAATTTCTGGGGTTTTTTGATCTGGGAGATGGGGTTGAGGAGATGGGTTGATAGTATTGACCGGAAGGAAACCATGAAAAGTATCAAAAACAAGAACTTCCTGCGTGACTCTGACAAATTTATCTTGGCTTAATTTATGACTCCTGTAAA
This sequence comes from Mus caroli, assembly GCF_978045245.1. Taxonomy (NCBI): domain Eukaryota; kingdom Metazoa; phylum Chordata; class Mammalia; order Rodentia; family Muridae; genus Mus; species Mus caroli. Next base: position 49,049,055 of record NW_028227266.1, read on the forward strand.
AAGGCCACCAAGAGACAACTTCCTCCTGTCAGTACACACAAGCACATCATCTGTACACGTCCTCTTTGTTTTTAGATAGGGACTCAATTAGCTCAGGCTGGCCTTGAGCTCTTGTTCTTCTTGATACAACCTCCCAATTGCAGGCTATTTCTGCAGCATTTGAAGGTTCTTGTTAGGGAGGAAAGAATGAAGGACACTAATTAGAAAGCAATGATCTTTAGCCATTTCTTTTAAAACATTTCAAAAATGCATACTTTCCTAGGAAATAAAACCATGTTTTTTTATGCAGACTATCAGATGTCAGATGACCATATTAATATTGACGATAGTATGCTTAGGAACTAGTTTATAAGTTGAAGCAAGGCTGAGTTGAAGTCAATTTAGCCCTTGAATAATTACAAATCAATGAATCTGTTTAATCATAGTGGGTTGTCGGCGGAGCCAGAATGAACTGCCAGCAGCTCTATACCTCTGGTTTCAACTCAATGAACTTTCATTAGGAAGAGTTCTCAATTAGCTTCTTGTTTCCATTTCTCAATTAACCAATAGTGTTGCTTTCAGTATCAAATGTTAATTTACTTTTTTAGGAACAATCTAACAAAAATAGCTTCCTAGTTAAGGTTGATGGAGCTCTTACTCCAGAAACAATTCTTGTCTGTTTCCCATCTCTAGGAAACAACAGTCTCCAGAGATGTGGTTTAATTGGAGGGATAGACAGTTTGTTTGTATAGATAATTAATATAGTTAAATTATGTTAATCATTAATGTTAATGCATCATAATATTAATATATAAATTATTATGTTAATGCATAAAATGTTTAGCTAATATATTTATATCACATAAAATATGTTGAATGTCTAAGTACTTAGATTGCTAAGTGCTTAAGAAATCTTGAATTCCAGTGCTGTTATTGTTAACATTTGGGGAAAACATAAGTAAAAAGCACCAAAATATGGGACAAAAACAGGGCTATATAGAAAAAAACAGCATTGACTGAATTATAGTAGGAGGTAGGCATGAGAGACTAGAAATGTTAGTGTAGGGAGTTTGAATATCATTCTGGCTCTCGGAGAGCCCCTGATGCCTACAGAGTGTAATGTTGTTTTATGGGGATTAAAGTATCATGGATTACAGACGGGGCTGAGCTTCAATGTAGGAGATGATTTTTAACAAATCTACATACAGAGTGATAGAGGAAATACAGAATAAGCGATTTTGTGAAAGAAAATGTTTAGGACTTGATGTCTGATTAACCATTTAACAAGATCAGCTGCCAACTCCCAGGGACAAGTTTGAGGAGCTGAGGGAAACACAGAATCAGAGGAGGTTTATAACGAGTTGAGTTTGGGTCTAAGCAAGGCTGGGTTTGGGCTATGGATGAACATCATAATGAAGGTAAGTATTTAAACTGGAATTCTGGAAAGAAGTCAGGATTAAGAAGAGAGATTAGCAGTTTTCTCAAACTGTGAAAATTAAGTCAAAGAGTTGAACAAAGTCCACGAAGGGCATGGTAGCTTATTCTTGCTTGTTATAGTTCATTCAGGAAGGAGGAAGTAAGTGACCAACAGTGGAATGCCCTCCTCTCCTTTTTAATCCTGGAAGGAACCCAGCTACATGTTAAGTAAGATGGTTTTCTCCAAGGTGTACGTAGACAGATGAACTTCCCTGGCTGTAGACTGGCTCCTGCCACTTTAAGCAGATCTCAAGTAGATTTCCTGGTTTGTAAAAGTAATTTTGGGGTTTCTGAGCAGCTAGCTGGTTGTCTGAGTGTGTTGCTGAAGAGTTCATTTTCCTTAAGAGGTCCTAGTAGGTATTCTTAAGTCTGTGAAGCCCAAAGAGGAAGCTACCTGTCAACTAATCTATTTACAAGCATGAAATCAGTATCTGCCTTTCTCAGAGGCGTCACTTTGTGCACAGTTATTCATTGCAGTTGTTTTTACTGTCCTCATTGAGCACTTAAGACTTCTTGATTCCTGTATCGAGCGTGCATATAGTTTAACAATTATACAACTCATTTCTTTATTTCCTCTAAACTCATAACGTGTATCTCAAGGATTTCGTTGTGTTTATATGTAGCTGAACTTATGTTGTCTTCTCCCCTCTTGGTCCGTCCAACAGCGTGTTTCAAGCTCAAGCCTATCTCCAGGAAAAATATCCCAAGGTGCCTTTAGAGCTCATCTTCTTTCTGTTTCTTCTTCTCTACTTTCTTTTGAACTCAATATACTCAGTTTATAGTTAGTATCTTCCATTAATAAACATATCAATCACCAATACTTTCCTTGCTTGATGAGGACAGCATCCAATGTTGTCACACATACAGACACATTTATTACATCAGTGCACACTGTGTGTGTAAACAGTTCTGCAAACTCCAATGTCACACATGCAGACACATTTATTACATCAGTGCACACTGTGTGTGTAAACAGTTCTGCAAACTCCAATGTCACACATGCAGACACATTTATTACATCAGTGCACACTGTGTGTGTAAACAGTTCTGCAAACTCCGAATTACTTTTACCTTAATGTCTTGGTTTTTCACTTACAACTTGGAAATTGTGTTTCAACAATTATTGGAGTTTTTTAAACTGCAGTTTGAATTTAATGAAATTGGGTTTACATAAAGAGTATAAAATACACTCATTGTTTTATGAAATAATGCTTCGTATTTTGTTACCAGAGACAAGCTTTCACTGAGAGTACGTTTTTTTCTAAAACATCTATATGCCCCATACTCTTATTAGGTGGGACATGCATTTGCAAATAAATACATGAGTCTAGAAATATAACTTGAAATTTAAGGAATGGATGTTAAAGAAATTAAATAGAAGCCAGATATGATGGCACGTGTCTTTCTTCTCAGTACTCAGGAGGTAGAGACAGACAGACCTCTGTGAGTTTCAGGCCAGCCTGGTCTACATAGTAAGTTGTAAGCCATTCAGGGCTATACAGTGAGACTCTGTCTCAAAAACTTAAGTAGGGCTGATTATAATCCTGTTCATCATTTCATAAATCCATCAAATTTAATGTTCAGTTTACATATTTTTGAAATTACTTTTCTGAAGTAAAATACCTGAATACACATATTTACTGGATGCACAATCTACCCAGGTGCCCATCAGTGGATAAACAGAAAATTAAAATATAGTATAGATACAGCTATAGTACTTAGCCATAAAGAATGAAATCATGGCATTTGAAGGGAAATGGATGGGAATATCATATTATGTGAAATAAGCTAGGCACAGAAAGACATATTGTAACTGAAAAAGAAAGACCTGAGAGAACAAGGCAGTTTATGAGGTGTGGGAAGGGTAAAACCCTTCAGTGAAACACACCGATTTGTTTAATATTCCTTAACAATTACAGTATAGTTCACAGCCCTGTCTTAAACTACTATAATCATAAATAAATTCATTTTATAAAGTTTAATTAAAATCAAGAAGAAACATGTAGAACCAAATCACATTTCACTTCTTAATAAAAGTTTTTTTTTTTTATTATTTTGATGTGTGTATGTGTGTGTGTGTAAGTGCCACGTGTGTGTGGGTGCTTCAGAAGGATAGATTGCATCCAGATCTCTTAGAGCTGGGGTTACAGGTGACTGTGAGCTGCCCAACAACATGGGTGCTGGGGACTGAACTTGGGTCCTCTGCAAGAGCATCAAGCACTCTTAACTACTGAGTCATGTTGCATTTGGGGGTTTGACTATACCTTGCCTTGTCAATCAGGTTGGACTCAGTATTTTAATGGAGAAATTGAGTTTTGGAAACCTCTTTGCACAAGGCCATTTTTGTGTTCTACTCACAGATAGAACATAAAGGAAAATGTATCTTTCTTAATCACAGGTACAACACAAAGGAAGATGTATCTTTCATTTTACCCCATTCTTTCTGATCATTGTCACTTAAATAGCCTGGAACCCCACTTCCCCCATGTCCTATGGCACCCTACCCAGGCTTAGCCCTCTTATCCAAACCCCAGAGGTCAGAACACCAAGATTACATGCTATGGATAAATCATCTGACATTAAAAAAAAAGAATTCCTTAAAAGACAGTATCTTAAGCAAGGGAATGGATGCCTTTTAATGGGAACTTTAGACATTACACATGAACAGCGAACAGATTTTATTTTTAAACTTTAAATTTTAGCATTTTCTAGCTAAGTGAGGTTAAAACTGGCCATACCTGCTGTCTCAGCACTTGGGAGGCAAAAGAAAAGAAGATTGCTGCAATTTGAGGCTAGCCTGATCTACATAGTAAGTACTGAACCAGTCAGGGCAACATAGGAAGCAATTTCAAATGAAAACAAACAAAAATCACAAAATCTGGCAACCAAACAATAAATCAATTGAGAGATTTTCTAGGGCTGGTCCATGTTGGATCTAAGTTCTTATATCTCTTCTTTATAAAATTATTTAAAATCACATTTATTTATATGTGTGGGCATAGGTAAACTATAGCACACGTGTCATGTGGAAGGAAGAGGAAATTATGGTAGATGATTCTCTACTTCTACCATGTGGGCCCTGGGCACTGAACTCAGGTTGTCAGGCTTGGGGACAGGTGACCTCACTTACTGAGCCACGTCCTTATCCTCCTCATATCCTTTCAATAGACTAGACATTTAGTTGTCACTGGAAATTCAATTTTAATCTTAACTAATCAGTATTTTGTTTTGTCCTGACTTTACTGAACTCTTTATTTCAATATTTTCTTGGTTACTAAGAACTTGGAGCCATTTTGTGAGTATCCCATTTTAGAAAACACCATACTTAAGCAATAGCTTGTGCGTGTGTTTGTTTTCCTTCTATAGATTACAGAAATTTTGAAAGCGAAGGTTGAGTCTTGTGTTTTGTTTGACCCACTCGACACACAGCAATGTCTAATGTTAGTGGGCGGCCAGTAGGAAACCAGGCAGTGTTAGGGAAGCAGAGGAGACAGACAGATGTCGTCCATTCGAGGGAGGAAACAGAGGTCGCGAGTTTGAAGTCGTAAGTAACTGAAGGAAGCATTGGGTAATGTTTACACTCAACTTGATTGTTCTTCCCTGAAATATAAGTACATTATTATTATATGATCCTATTCACACCTTCCAAGGCCTGTTTGGACCTGTTCAGAAAATAATGTTAGGGGAGGGTTCAAAACGTCAGCAGCGCCTGTGCCCCACCAACTCAATGTAGCCGAACAGCATGTCATCTGGGAAGGAGAAAGCAGAAAAGAGTTATTAAGCACATGGCATCACTAATTTAATAATGCAAACAGGAGGCACTTTCAAAGGAAAAGAGTGTGCTTGCTAATGTCTGTGTTGCTTTGGGTTGAGAAGCCAGCTCTATTTCAGCAAAGTGCAGTGAGTCTGAAGTTTTAGTCTTGCCATTTCTAACTAACGATTAAAAACACTGTTTGCAAATGTTAGCCTGATAAATGGCAAGAGACGATGAGAATGATTCCTGTGAATTAGTATACTCATCTCAAGGCATTGTTGGGTAATTAACTATGTAAAATCACATTTAGAATCTCCTTGACAGCCAGGTGATCGTGGGGTTAACGGCCTTTTCCTGCGCTACACATTACAGTGGGAGCATTGACAGTCTTGATGTTGAGGACTGGCATTTCTCCAATGTTATTCAAATGGCTGAGCACCTGGGAAAGTTGTTGCTGTTAGTGATACATGACATTCTGCTATTGGTCTCCATAGAATTTGAATTTCTGGAACTTTGGACAAAAAGTGACCCACTTTGCTGCGTTGAGTTGGTGTTTACAGATATTAACAGCCATAGGGGTATAGAAGCATTAAACTTATTTTTACCTATTTGAAAAGGGGGAACACACTGTATCAAATATGAAAGATCTTATCTACATGGGTAGTTTTTGTAGAAGCGAATGAAGTAATTTCTAAATTAAATAAAAGTGCTAATGTGAAGGTTTTACTTATTTTCAGTTCAATCACATTGCCAGGGGATAGGAGGCAGTCTTCGGTGTTTTTAAGGTGATTCCAAAGCATAGCAGTTTGGGATCCTCTGCCAAGAGTGAAGAATGAGAACTATATCGTGCATGACTGAAATAAACAAGCCCCAGTTTCACCTTTGCTTTGTTTGCATTATGTACTGGACATGGTCGACATATCAATACTGAACTAACCTTGATTTGATCTTAGGTAGACATTCTTAGACGACCAGGTACTCAGCCATCTATCTCAGGGGTCCCTGTGTAGCTTAGTGGTTTCTGTCTATCTCACTGGTCCTTCTACCATTTACATCTTCACACCTCTTGTGCATCAAGTATATTTTAACATGTAGGACAATCCCTAACATCTGTGTTATATCTTAATCCACCACTGCTAAGTTTGACACTCATGTCACTCCAACATGTCTGGAGCTTTCCAGATCCATATTCTATTACCTCTAGTCATGAGGTATTTACTCCAGCCAGGATGTGAGTATACAGACTCACATTTCACTTTATACTCTGCTTCTTTCAGAACATGCCTAGTACCAAATGTCTGTGGCTGAGTCCTGTAAGAACCGACTCTGAGTTGGGAGTTGTAGGTGGGAAGCTTTAGGGAAGTGAAAACTATGGGGTTGGGTAGACAGAGACTCCATCAGTGACCAAGTGGCATCAGGGGCCCTGTCCTGTCTTCTGGGGAAACCATAGAGACACAACTCTGGCCCTTCAGAGTTGCCAATTGAACCAAAGGGGTCAGCTTTCATACACACCGAAGCGAGCAGGCAGCTTAGGCTGTGCACCAGCGATCCTGACCCTAAGCAGGGCAAAGCTCTCAAGTCTCACTGAACAGATTGTTATATGTTGTGAAAGCTGGGATTACTTAGAACAAGAGGGCCATGACTGGTTAAAATTCCTTTTTTTTAAATGATACTACCACTTTCTTAGCAGATTAAGAACACCTTGATGGATTTGAAAAATAACTGGTGAGATCTTCATTTTACTGCCAACTCTTTCCACTGTATATGACTGGATCCATTGCTTGAAGAGAAAGAAACAGCAATTGCAGGAGGTAACGCCCAAGGCTTTGTCTAAGCCTTTGCTGGGTCTTATTCTGTTCACCTGGGATCTGGAAAGGCACAGGTGGTATTCTTTTTTTTTTATTCTTTTATTTTTTAATTTTTAATTTTTTAAATTTTTTTCGAGACAGGGTTTCTCTGTGTATTCCTGACTGTCCTGGAACTCACTCTGTAGACCAGGCTGGCCTTGAACTCAGAAATCCGCCTGCCTCTGCCTCCCAAGTGCTAGGATTAAAGGCGTGCGCCACCACGCCCGTCTACAGGTGGTATTCTTATTAACTTCACAAATGACAGAAAGTCAAAAGAGAGAATCAATTAAAAAACAAAATCTTGATTCACTGTAGCAGTAATCCAAGTTTAACATGTGCACAGGAAATATGGCTTATTGGTTGAGTACTTATCGAGCATGCGCTAGGCTCTGCACTTCAGATCAGTCAGTTAACCAACACAGCGACATGTGATAGTATAGCTGCAATATGAAGTTTTCTGTTCTAACTAGCTGATGCAGCATTTAAAAGGACAGAGTAAAATAAGCATAAAATCATTTGTAGTAGTTATTAAGACAGGCAGCCACTCTGAGCATTTTATGCCAGGTGGTTGTCTGTGTAATACTGTGCACACAGATCCCTATAAACATAGTCAAGTTGCTAGCAGAAGCAATAATATCTAACATTTATAGAGTAGTTACTGAGTCCCAGGTGTTGCTCTAAGCATTTCATACTTAATTCTCATAATAGGCCCCCGAAGTGGGCACTGTCATTTTCTCCTTTGTGTACACGAGGCAATGGAGGGTCAGAGTGGTAGACTCACCGGCTAAAGTCAAGCCCTGGAGGACCAGGATTCAAACCCACAATACTGATTTTATATCTGCTTTGTATCTTCTTTTTAACTGTTCCTCTGTACGGCCGTTCTGCAGGCTTCTGGTCAGGTATATTAATTATCTACTGTAATCTTGAACAACCCCGTGAAATTGTGTTTAAACCTCACACTCACTGATAGGAAACTGAAAATTATGAAGATTTGAAACCAGTTGTCAAGATTTTGAGGATAATGAGGGGTTTACTTCTCTCTCTCTCTCTCTCTCTCTCTCTCTCTCTTTCTCTCTCTCTCCTTCCCTCCTTCCCTCCTCTCCCTCTCCCCCTCTCTTTCTTTTCTTTCTTTCTTCTTTCTTTCTTTCTCTCATTTTATTATTGAGGTAAAGTCTTTGCTAAAACTCATAGGCCAGCTGCTTTCTGAACTCAAGGTCCTCCACTCCCAGCCTTCTTGAGAGCTGCAGCTTCAGGTGTGTGTCCCACTCCCTATACTCAGATAACAGATTGTGGGCAGGTAAATTGCAAATTCACAACCCATCAATGTTCTACTGGAGGAGAAAGTCTCGACAAAACTAGTGGCATCTCTGACAAAAGAGGACTTGCAGACGCAGTATGAGGGAGTAGTGTGGTATTGGAGGCAAACAGGAGAAGGCCACCTGCTGCTGCATCCAAGGACAGTGTTCAGGGCAAGTCAGGCAGCTGTCCCATTCTGGTCCTTACCAGTTGACACACCAGGAGCATTGTGAGCAAATCCTTAGCAGAGGATTCGAGCCTGTCACACAGTGTGATGCGCACCCATATGCGAGCTTGCCACACTCCACTTCCTGAGCAATACATCCACGGGAAGATACAGAACATCAGATAGCTCACAGTCAGAATATCCCCTTGTGGTAGAGGGTTACTTGCAATCTGTATAGTTCCAGTGTTGAAGATTAGGTTGCATAGGCACAACATCAAAGTGATGGATTTGTCTCCTTATAAGGTCTGGCTGTTATTTGGAGTTTTTGGGATATGAAATAGGTTTTCTGGTTAGAGAGTCAGTTTTTTTTCACTGTTGAAGAAACTGACCAGCAATTGTGGGCTACACACACAGACACACACTCACACTCCTGTGAAATTGGATATGAAGAATCATCTGGAGGAACTGGTTAAATATTGAGTAGTAGGCCATACCTTGCCTTTAGAAGACCACTTAAGTAGATCTGAGACTAATGTCTAGGGATCTGATTTCCTAACAAGCAGATCAGTAAGCTCTAACTTACTCCTTAGGAATGATTGAGAATCAACTTGTCTACTCATCCTACAAATGAACATTTGATTAAAAAAAATTAACAAAAACCAGTATGTACTCAACATAAGGATGGGTAACAAAATATTGGCTTAGGTTTTTTTTTAAAATCCAATAATAAATTCTTTACTATGTTGGCAAAGATGACATTATTGGAAAGTGTAATATATAGAAAGGGAGAAGAGTAGAGTTTTGCTATTTGTCATAAGTTGTCACATATTATTAGCAAAACAGAAAAAATAAATTCATTTTAGAAATATTTAAACACTTTAGAGAACAGTTTAAAATTGCCCTGGGGGAGTCAGATGAGTCCTTGGAAAAGCTGTGTGATTATTCTAGTGGATAGCACCTGTGTGGGGTGAGCAGCCAATCGGCCTTAACAGGCAGGCATATATGGAGTAGCCCCTAACCTCACCAAACGGGTATGGGTCAGAGTTGGCAGCAAGTAGTGTAGCTGGCTCTCTAACTTTGGGCCACTTTTTGTAGAGACCAGAGAAATCTTGCTAGCAAGTGTAATGTGTTTTTATTAATCTTTTACTGTGCAGTTTTGTAAGCCATATTTTCCAACGGCGGTCCTCTGAAGCCTGAAGCCTGAATATTTGACTCTATGTAAGTATGTTCTTTTTTTTTTTTTTTTGGTTTTTCGAGACAGGGTTTCTCTGTGTAGCCCTGACTGTCCTGGAACTCACTGTATGTTCTTAAAAGGTGGCTGCTAGCATGCTCCATTCTCCAGGCTGGTAGCTTGCTACTTCTGTAGCATCTTAATTGCTAAAGTGCTTTAAATTTTAGAAACATTGTTTCTCTTTTAGAAAAGCATGAAAAGAGGGAGGCTGAAGGTGTAGTTTGTTGTATTGATATTCTTAGTTCACTGGGGACTTTTTCCTACCTCAAAAAACGATTTAAGTTTAAGGCATATAAAATCTCCATCTAGTAGTTAACTATTGCTGCTAACTTAAGCCGTGGCTCCTCTGTGACCCTGTCTTGCTTTCTTCCCGTGGCTTCAGGTCTCTACACAGCCTGCTTTGGAATCATGAGAGACGAAATTGCAACAGCGGTTTTTTTTGTCACAAGATTGGTGAAAAAGCATAAGAAACTGAGTGCTCAACAGATAGAAACCTTTGCACTAAAGCTGATGACCGTCTTGTTTGAAAAGTACAGAGGTCACTGGCACCCTGACTGCCCTTCCAAGGGGCAGGCTTTTAGGTGAGAGCTCACATGACCAGAGGAGAGGGGAACTCAGTCACCAGTAGCATCTGCAGGGAGCACGGCAACTTGTGTTTTCTGTCTCCAAGTAAGGGGCCTTTGCTGGGCTTCTGTTAATTTGTTTGAACATGGCTTTAAGAGGAGGTGTGACAGATGATGTATAGGGAACGCTGCAGATCTGTGTAACTAGGTGCATTAGAGAGTTTCTCCTTTGTTTGCCAAAAAAGACAGACTGTGAATGTCTGGTGACCTAACAATGTGATCTAATGTCACGCCACCCATCCTGAGCCACTGTAGCAAAAAGCTAAATGAAGTTTTACTTTCATTTGCAAGCATGCAGGATAGAGGAGGATAAGAAGGTGTGGGTAGGGCAAGAGCTGTACCCCAGGATGTGTGATTTCCTGCTGAAATATTCACCAACATGCCTTGCTTGCTTTATATCCTCCTCAGGTGTATCAGGATAAACAACAATGAGAATAAAGACCCTGTTTTAGAAAGGGCTTGTGCTGAGAGTAATGTGAATTTTTTTCATCTGGGACTTCCAAAGGAGATGACCATATGGGTCGATCCCTATGAGGTGTGCTGTAGGTGAGTACTTTCGTGGTTGTATGCTTGGTGTTCCCAGAAACCTTAGGTGGTTTAGCCAGTTCTGTGTTCCTTTATGAAAGATGATGCCCAAAGCATTGGCTTAGCAACAAGGACACTGTTTGATCATGGTTTGAGATGTAAACTTTTACTAACCAACACACATTTCCATTAGGGATGGTTGACTTGGCAAGCACAAAGGCGCCGCAGTGTATTTTCAGTATGACTGGGGTCATTGCAGCCTATTGCATACTGCAGATTTACAGTTTTAAACACTGTAGGAAGCGTCTGGAAGTCAGAAGGATCATCTGACACAGTGGACAATTCAGTCCATTAATTGACCCAAAAGAAACAAAAAGTAATTTTTGTTGTTGTTCTTTCTGACCAATTAAAGGATATGGTGACAGGCTATGCTTCCTGACTATACACCATCACAGGAGCTTCAGGTTATAATATCATTCAGCATGCTTCCTTAAAAAGCTAGGGCCTTTAAAATAGAGATCAAATTTGTGAGGAGTTGAATCGCTAATGAATATTTTCTTTTCCTACATAGGTATGGTGAGAAAAAGCATCCCTTTACAATTGCTTCTTTTAAAGGTAGATGGGAGAACTGGGAGTTGGCTCAGCACGTCAGCTGTGCAGTTAACAGAGCCACTGGAGACTGCTCCTCTGGCACATCTTCTGATGAAGAAAGCTGCGGCAGGGAGGCCCAGGTCATCCCCAAAGTGAACAACCCAAAGAGCGTCTACCAGGTTGTGTGCAGCATCGTGTGCGGCATTGTGTGCAGTGTGCCTTCTCTATTCTAGAACATTCTAGAAGGAGCAGAAACGGGGAGATGGTAAAGATAAGTCCTCTTCCTGACGTCAGTATTTGGGCAGAATCTTTTCTGTCTCCCTACCCCTTGACTATTTTCACCACGTGGCTGAGTTCTTGAGTGTGATGTGATCTTTTGTTGCCCTGTTTATTCACAGAGCACTTGAAAGCACCTGGGTTTGCTTCTACATTAACTTCAGGTTCAATTGTATTATTTAGTGGTTTTTTTTTTTTTTTTTAAGTTTGAGACTCCCTAACTAGCCCAGGCGGGCCTGCAATTTATGATCCTCCTGTCTCTTACCTGCTTGAGTTCTGGATTAAATGTGTATGCATCCTCACTCAGTTTAGTAGATTTTTTTTTAAAATCAAAATGAACTAGCATGATAGATGCCTACTTAGATGCTGAGCCCAGTTCTCAGTCCCATCTGGTTCCCTTTTCTTTTTGAGAGATAGTCTCACTAATTTCCCCAAGAAAGCCATAAACTTTTAATCCTCCCTCTGCTTTCCAAATAGCTTACATTAAAGGCATTCCTAGAACACAGCTTAAATGTTTTTAGTTTCATTTAAGAATTTATTGTAGGTGCTGGAGAAGTGGCTGAGCAGTTCAGGGAACAAACTGCTCTTTCAGAGGACCCAAGCTCCTCCCAGTACCCACGTTTGTGGCTTATAACCAACTATAACTCCAGTCATGGGGGATCTGACACCCTCTTCTGGCTTCTGCTGGCTTCAATGGGCACCAGGCATGCACATGGTATAGATACATACTCAGGCAAAACATCCAAACACATAAACGAAAAAAATCACCTAGTTAAAGATTAAAAATTAATGATGATCCTCAAGGCATGTAAAATGCTAGAAATCTCCTGTCGGTGACTGTTTACTTTGATCTCTTAGTTTGTAATCCCTGTGGCTTTCAAAGGCCTTTAACTTCTGAGAAATGGGCTTATAGTCTCAAGAACTACCTATTAGTCCAGTGACCTTCCTAAATTGTTTTTCTTTTTTTTCCTTCCCAGGTTGAAAATTTCAAACAGTCATTGCAGCCGTGGTTCTGCCTCCCCCGTAGAAAGCATTTGGCAGATGGTCGTGGGTTCCTCCCGGGGGCTGCTTACCACCCAGTGCCCAAGAGCTCTAAGTGGTGCCGACCTGCTTCTCGCAGGGTGGACAGATATCACTGGGTCAACGCACAACTGTTCAGTGGTCAGACAGCACCAGGAGAGCCTGGAGAAGAGGCCTTGTCTTCCCTAAAGCAAAAATGAGGCTAAAGCCAAGAAATGACCCCAGTAGAAAAAAATGCCTGCTTCAGGAATGTGAGCACAGAAGGCCGTCCTTGCACACAGACCAGCACTTGACTTTTAGCTACTTTTAATTCTTATTTAACTTTATGTAAAATTTTATGAACACTAGTGAATATAGGTGCCTAGTAAAGTGATAGAACGGAGATGTTGCCGGTGATAAAATAAAATGAATTATAGGAAGGAAGACTTGAAATAAATACTCTTGTGTTTTTAACAAACTTCTAGTTCAGTTTGTTGCAAGAAAGTTTTAAGTCTTGTTTTAATCATTGTTTTGAAAGTAGGTTTTCAACTAAGGAAGATTGAGCCTGACAAAATCCCCTCTGGACTTGTCTTTTTCTTTTTTTTTCCTGTAACCAGTCTATTTTATAAATCTGTTAAAAGCTTGGTGGAAATTTTAAAGATTAATCCCCTTTTTATATCACAACTGAAAGTTAATAGATTTACCGATATGATCTATTTTATAAAAGTGGTACTTGCTTCTAATAAAAGTATTCAAACTAAGCCAAGAAATACAATACCGAAAGAAATATGAATTCCTATTAGCAAGCCTCATGTGACCACTAGTAACACTAAATGGTGGCCAGATTTAAGGTTGCAGATTTAAGAATGCATATAAACATTCTTATTGCATATAAACAGATTTAAGAATGGGGACATGCGTAGCCGGGCGTGGTGGCGCACGCCTTTAATCCCTGAACTCTGGGGGCAGAGGCAGGCAGATTTCTGAGTTCGAGGCCAGCCTGGTCTACAAAGTAAGTTCCAGGACAGCCAGGGCTACACAGAGAAACCCTTTCTCCAAAACAAAAACAAAAAAAATGGGTATACAGGGCTTCCAGATGTCTCAGCAGGTAGAGGGACTTGGCCTCAAGCCTATCACCTGAGTTCAAGTCTCAGGACACACATGGTGGAAGGGGAGAACTGACTCCCGAATTTGTCTTCTGATCTCCACATCATACCAGGGCAGCTGCATGCCCTTGCCCAAACATGTAGATGTGTGTGGGAGTGTGTGTGTGTATGTGTACATGTGTATGCACATGTGCCTGAGTGTACACTTGCTTGTGTACACAGGCCCAGGGTCTGTGCTGGGTGTCCCTTCATTGCTCTTCTCATTTTCTGAGACCAGATCTCTCCCTGAACGTGTGCTTGCTGATTGACTAGACTGGCTGCTTTGCAAACCTCTTGTTTCCACCTCCCCAGCGCTGGGCTCAGGTGGTACTGCCTGACTTTTTAGGTCCTGCTGGGAATCTGAACTCACGTCATGTTTTCACAACAAACACTGTAGTCATACCCATTTCCCTAGCTCCCTCCCATGTCATAAAAAAAAAAAAAGATTAAAAAAGTCGTATGTATGAGTGTTGGCCTGGTGTACATATGTGCACCACTTGTGTGCCTGGTGCCGGTAGAGGCCTATCCTGAGCCTCTGAACCAAGGTGGACGGATACCTCCATCTTGGGGTATCCAACTTTGTCCCCTTGTGCAAGATCATCTAAGCTGGGCATTTTGACCATTTACACTCCCCCATGAGGGGCAGAGAAGGCAGAGACCCACAGGTTAGTATCCAGGTACTCCCTACCATCAGTTGTGTATAACAGTGCCTTTTATTTTTTAAAAAATGTGGCCTTCCGGAGTTGTTATAGTATATAGGCAGGAGAAGATTAGGGGAGAGAGCCTCCAGCTATGTGGGCACAGGGAAGCCTTCATCCTTGCTGGGTAATGCTTTTCAGGTGTGGTCTGTTGGGGAAGGAGCACCACACCCCTGTAGGTAACCCTTCACCTGTGCTCTATAAGGAAGCCTCGTAAACTCCTTTGTTCTCTGAGTGAACTTTAGTGGAATCATGCCTCAGCTGGTCTTTGCACTTTAGGAAGAAGGTATATGCTGCTTACCTCTTCAGGGAAGGAATTTTAGCAACAAGGCCACACAGGAAGGCATCAGATCCCCTGGAACTGGAGTTACAGAGCTGCAATGTGGGTGCTGGGACCCAAACCAGTCAGTGTTCTTAACTGCTAAGCCATCTCTCCATAGGCCATGTCATTTTTAATGTCAAGATGTAATATATATATATATATATATATATATATATATATATATATATATATTCTTTCCATGGACAGTTATTCACATAGATCTTTATAATTCTATTTTAAATGGTTCGGTGCTCACTAAGAGTCTTTTATATCAAACCAATTTTGTTAAATTTTATGAAACGACTTTTCTACAAATGGCTCATAGGTGTGATCTAAATTCAACTGTAGGTTGGTTTGTTGTTTATTGTTTTTATTTTGATCTTGCAACTTCATTTTCTCCATGCTGATGTTTCTGGCAATGCCCGTTGAAGGGAGGAAAAAACTAACTCAGGCCAATTTGATTTCTTGGAACTCCTTGCCATGCACAAAAACTGTGCACATTTTACTTTCTTAAGTATCTGTCTTGTCCACCAATCTGGAAAATTAATTCAGTGTATTTGACTCAAATGTTTCAGCTAGCCATTCTGTATCGGTTTTTCTTGGAACATTGGATCTGCACAGATGGTATTTATTTATTTATTGCAATCATCTTTTCTATTGCTGTGACCTAAGCATCTTGTACAAGAAAGCATTTAATTGGGCTTAGGGTTCAGCTGTTTTGACAATGTGATGGTCAGGGAAGGTATGGGTGGCAGAGCAGCTGAGAGTTCACATCTTAAGCAGGAATCAGAGAGCACCCTGGGGTCTGGCAGGTGGCTTTGGAAACCTCAACCCTGCCTTCTAGAACACATCCCCTCCAGAACTGCCCCACCTCCTAATCCTTCCCAAGTGGCCACCAACTGGGAATTAAGTCTATGGGGACCCATCTCATTCAACCCCCACAGTATAGCACTTTGACCTTTGTGTATATTGTTCTTCATCCATTTTCATGGATACCACCATCTTTATATAAAGGATCTCTCTTTTCTCACCTGTTTATTTAACGACTTTCATTTTTTTCTTTCATTTTTCTTTAAGCCAGATTATCTTAAGCCTCCCTTCTGTCAACTTGATTCTCTGTCTTGCTCAGTCTGTCTCTTGTTTCTACACTACTTATTAGTTCTAAAGTATTTTGGATTTTAATTTGTGACTTTCTTTATAGTCTGCATTATATTTTTAACCATCTAGTTGTGTTTCAGCCACTGCTTTTAAGTATAAGCTATGAAAATAAGCTTTCTTCTGTGGCACAGCTTAAAATTTCTATCCCATTGGATTCCTTTGTATTTTATGTTAATCGTCTTAGTTGTATATCCATGTAATTACCGTGCTGGCCTTTTCCTTGTCCCTGTTTGCTGTGGACAGCTCTGTGTAGCATTCTCAGTATATATGGCACAGGGAGGATGATTCTTTTTGTCTTCTACAAAGTCTGTCTTCAGGGTGGGCTTATCTATCGTAGTTAATCCCCCTCCTTAGAGCCTAAAAGTGTTGCTGTTAGAGTAAACCAAACTCTGTTGTTTGGCAACATAATAGCAATGAGCAAAAGGACTTGGGATAGAAGGGTATGTCATCTGACAGTGCAATGTTAAGGGAAGTCAGGGAAGGAACTCTAGGCAGAACTCAGAAGCAGGCTGTGAAGCAGAGGCCACCGAGGAAAGCTGCTTCTCCTCAGGCTCACATTTGGTTACCTTTCTTATGTTTCCTAGGACCACCAGGGGTGTGAGAGCACCTACCGTGGGCTGGGCCTGCCCGTATCAATCACCACTCAACAAAACGCCCCGCAGACTTGCCTATAGGCCTGTCTGAAGGAGGCATTGTCTTTCCTTTTTTTTTTTTTTAATGTTTGTAAAACATGATTTTAATATTTTCAACTGTTAATAGTCAACAAACAGAATAATTATTGTAAGATATATTTCATTGTTATGTCTCCCTTTTCATTTCTGATTTCATTAATTTGGATACTGTCTCTGTGTCCTCTGGTTAGTCTGGCTAAGGGTTCATCTATCGTGTTGATTTTCTCAAAGAACCAGCTCCTGGTTTGGTTGACTCCTTGTATAGTTCTTTTTGTTTCTATTTGATTTCAGCCCTGAGTTTGATTATTTCCTGCCATCTACTCCTCTTGGGTGTATTTGCTTCCTTTTGTTCTAGAGCTTTCAGGTGTGCTGTTGAGTTTCTTTTTAGAGGCACTTAGAGCTGAGTTTCCCTCTTACCACTGCTTTCATTGTGTCCATAAGTTTGGGTATGATGTATTTTTATTTTCATTAAATTCTAAAAAGCCTTTATTTTTTTCCTTTATTTCTTCCTTGGCCAAGTTATCGTTGAGTAAAGCGTTGTTCAGCTTCCATGTGTATGTGTGCTTTCTGTTGTTTTTGTTGGTATTTAAGACCAGCTTTAGTCCATGCTGATCTGATAGGGTGCATGGGATTATTTCAGTCTTCTTGTATTTGTTGAGACCTGTTTTGTGACTAATATATGGTCAGTTTTGGAGAAGGTACCATGAGGTGCTGAGAAGAAGGTATATTCTTTTGCTTTAGGATGAAATGTTCTATAAATATCTGTTAAATTCATTTGGTTCACAACTTCTGTTAGTTTTACCGTGTCTCTGTTTAATTTCTGTTTCCATGATCTGTCCATTGCTGAGAGTGGGATGTTGAAGTCTCCCACTATTATTGTGTGGGGTGTGATGTGTGCTCTGAGCTTTAGTAAAGTTTCTTTTATGAATATGGGTGCCCTTGCATTTGGAGCATAGATGCTCAGAATTGAGAGTTCATCTTGGTAGATTTTTCCTTTGACCAGTATGAAGTGTCCTTCCTTATCTTTTTTGGATAACTTTTGGTTGAAAGTTGATTTTATTCCATATTAGAATGGCTACTCCAGCTTGTTTCTTGACACCATTTGCTTGGAAAATTGTTGTCCAATCTTTTACTCTGAGATAGTGTCTATCTTTGTCACTGAGGTATGTTTCCTGTATGCAGCAAATGCTGGATCCTGTTTATGTATCCAGACTGTTAGTTGATATCTTTTTATTGGAGAATTGAGTGCATTGATGTTAAGAGATATTAAAGTGGTTGTTACTTCCTGTTATTTTTGTTGTTAGAAGTGGAATTATGTTTCTGTGGCTATCTTCTTTTAGGTTTGTTGAAAGATTCCTCTCTTGTTTTTTCTAGGGTGTAGTTTCCTTCCTTGTGTTGGTGTTTTCCATCTATTATCCTTTGTAGGGCTGGGTTTATGGAAAGATATTGTATACATTTCGTTTTGTCATGGAATATCTTAGTTTCTCCGTCTATGGTAATTAAGAGTTTTACTGGGTATAGTAGCCTGTGCTGGCATTTGTGTTCTCTTAGGGTTAGTATGACATCTGCCCAGGATCTTCTAGATTTCATAGTCTCTGGTGAGAAGTCTGGTGTAGTTCTGATAGGCCTGCCTTTATACGTTACTTGACCTTTTTCCCTTACTGCTTTTAATATTCTTTCTTTGTTTAGTGCATTTGGTGTTTTGATTGTTATGTGACAGGAGGAATTTCTTTTCTGGTCCAGTCTATTTGGAGTTCTGTAGGTTTCTTGTATTGTATGTTCATGGGCATCTCTTTCTTTAGGTTAGGAAGTTTTCTTCTATAATTTTGTTGAGGATATTTACTGGCCCTTTAAGTTGGGAATCTTCACTTTCTTCTATAGCTATTATCCTTAGGTTTGGTCTTTTCATTGTGTCCTGGATTTCCTGGATGTTTTGGGTTAAGAACTTTTTGCATTTTGCATTTTGTTTGACTGTTGTGTCAATGTTTTCTATAGTATCTTCTGCACCCGAGATTCTCTCTCTCTCCTCTCTCTCTCTCTCTCTCTTTAATTAGATATTTTCTTTATTTACATTTTGAATGTTATCCCCTTTTCCTAGTTTCCCCTCTGAAAATCCCCTATGCCCTCCTTTCCTCCCTCTGCTCCCCAACCCAACCACTCCTGCTTCCTGGCCCTGGCATTCCCCTATACTGGGGAATAGAATCTTCACAGGACCAAGGGCCTCTCCTCCCATTGATGACCAACTAGATTATTCTCTGCTACATCTGCAGCTAGAACCATGAGTCCCACCATGTGTTTTCTTTCATTGTTGGTTTAATCCCAGGGAGCTCTGGGGGTACTGGTTAGTTCATATTTTTGTTCCTCCTATGGGGCTGCAAACCCCTCCAGCTCCTTGGGTACTTTCTCTAGCTTCTTCATTGGGGACCCTGTGCTTCATCCAATGGATGACTGTGAGCACCCACTTCTGTATTTGTCAGGCACTGTCAGAGCCTCTCAGGAGACAGATTTATCAGGCTCCTGTTGGCATCCGCAATATTGTCTGGATTTGGTGGTTGTTTATGGGATGAATCTCCAGGTGGGGCAATCTCTGGATGGTTATTCCTTCAGTCTCTGCTCCAAAAGTTGTCTCTGTAACTCCTTCCATGGGTATTTTGTTCCCTCTTCTAAGAAGGATCGAAGTATCCACACTTTGTTCTTCCTTCTTCTTGAGTTTCATGTGTTTTGCAAATTGTATCTTGGGTATTCTAATCTTCTATCTCTTGTATTCTGTTGGTGATGCTTGCGTCTATGACTCCTGATCTCTTTCCTAATTTTTCTAATCCCAGGGTTGTCTCCCTTTGTAATTTCTTTAATGCTTCCATTTCCATTTTTAGATCTTGGAAGGTTTTGTTCATTTCCTTTGCCTGTTTGTGTTTTCCTGTAATTCTTTAAGGAATTATTGTGTTTCTTCTTTAAGGGCTTCCAGCTGTTTACCTGTGTTCTCCTATATTCCTTTAAGGGAGTTATTTATGTCTTTCTTAAAGTCCCCTATCATCATCATGAGAAGTGATTTTAGATGCAAATCTTGTTTTTCCAGTGTGATGATGTATCCCGGACTTGCTATGGTGGGAGAATTGGGTTCTGATGATGTCAAGTAACTTCGGTTTCTGTTGCTTATGTTCTTTTGCTTGCCTCCTGCCATCCGATTATCTCTAGTGCTACCTGCCCTCACTATATCTGACTGGAGCCTGTGCTTCCTGTGATCTGGTTGTGTCAGAACACCTCAGAGTTCAGCTGTCTCTGTTATCCTGTGATTCTGGGATCTTGTGATCCTGAAATCCTGGGTGTGTCAGAACTCCTGGGAGTCAAGCTGCCTCTGGGCCCCTGAGATCTTGGGATCCTGGGCATATTGGAGTGCCTGGGAGTGAAGCTTCTTCTGGGTGTTGTGGGACTGGCTACAGAGTTTGCATCCAAGGTCTGCTCAGGGCATGGGCCCAGACTGGAAGGTAGCTGTGCCACTGGTCAGGCAGAGTTTCTGGGTGCCTGGGTCCCTTTGGTTCCAGTTACTTCCTGTGTTCAGGCGGATGGTCTGTCTTCCTCACCTCTGATCCTATGATCCTAGAAGTGTTAGAGCTCCTGGGAGTGGAGCTTCCTCTAGGTGTTGTGGGACTGCTGTGGAGTTTGTGCCCAAGATCTGCTCAGGGCACCTGCCCAGACTGGAAGGACAGGAGACATTTACTTAATGCACATTTTCTCTTCCTCAGTGATTCTAGTTTGTGTCAAGTTGGTAGAAAACTAACCAGCATGTGTTCCGCAAGTCCTTTTGGGTAGGTCTGCCTGGGACATAGTCTTTGTCCTCGTCTCTATAGACTGGTTCTACCAGTTATAGGGGTTCTGGGCTGTCTCCCCTCCTATTCCCCCAGCTCCCCCCAGCTTTTATGGTTTCTTGGGAGTGATTTGAAGTCACTTAGTTTTCCTCCATGGGTCAATTTCTCTGTCATGTTTCATGATTCTTCACTTTGCTCTTGGTTTGCATATGTATACCTATGACATGTGAGTTTCTTAGGGCTTATCCTGTTGGAGAATCATTGCACTTCTTCAGTTATTTCTCTTGCTAAATTTGCTCACAGGTTGGCTTTTGTTCCTTTGTTGTCTCAAATGCAGGATGTTTAGTTTTGTCCCCTTGGTCTCTAGACCTCTCTTCTCTTGTTCCTATCCCACCATTTATATTGCTTTACCCAGCAATCCATGGGTAGCTTTCCCTCTGTGCTTCCCATGGGCACTTTTGGTTGTGGCTTAATGCAGTGAAGCAGTTATCGTGTAAAAAGTTGTCTGTCTTGCTGTCTGTCCTGGACATCTGGATAAGGGTGAGCAGAATTCTGGGGTCTGTTATAATCATCACTTAGTGGCAGTGTGTAGTGTTACTGAGTATGTCATTTCCAATCTTGGAACACAGGTCAGCAAAGGAGCATTTGTGGACCTTGTCATTTCTTTCCTTAGGTTTGATGCTCCCTTCCACTCTGCTGCCTTACCTATACTTCTTTACACACACACACACACACACACACACACACACACACACACTCACACACACACATAAACACACACACACACACACAATTTTAGCTGTATATTTTGTGAGATGTATGGAGAATGCATCTACTTAACTTCCTGAAAGTGGATGTTCACATATCCACTTTAGAAATAATAAAACAGTGATGTGTGTGTGGAATAGGGGTATGCTATATATGTGTGATGCATGCATGCCAGTGTGAGTGCAGGCACCTGTGCATGTACATGTGGAAGATGGACAACACTGGATATTTACATCTTCCCTACTTGTTGCCTTGAGGCAGGGTCTCTCCTCGAGTTTGTTTAGGCTGCACTGGATGGCTACTGAGTTCCTAGGACCCACCTGGCTCTGCATCCCAATGCCAGGGTTACAGGCATGCACAGCCATCCAGTGCTAGGGTCACAGGCATGCACAGCCATCCAGTGCTAGGGTCACAGGCATGCACAGCAGTGTTTGGCTTTTTATGTCAGTGCTGGGAATTTGGACTCCAATCTTCATGTTTGCTGTTACCAACTGAGCCATTTCTCCAGCACTCAAAATGATTTTTTAAGAATTACAATCTGGGGAAAGGGTCCTTTTTGCTAAGAGTTGGTAAAACGTGATGTTTAGATGGGACTGTGACATGTCTCCCTCAGGCTCTCGTGTTTGAACACCTGTTCCCTGGATGGTGGCGCTGTTTTGAGAGTTTGTAGAACCTTTTAGAAGGTGGGGTGTGGTTCCATGGCTGGATCGCTGGGAGAGAGGCCTTGAAGGTGGTAGCACAGCCCTGTTTCTGTCCCTGCTTTCCACTTCCTGGTTGACTGCCATGATGTGCTTGACCACCCTATAGCACTGAACCACTCCTAGTGCCTGCCGTGCTTTCTCTCCAACAAGCTGAAGTCCCTGAAACCATAAGCAAAACCAAACCGTTCCTTCCTTCCTTAAGTGGCTTTCGTCTGGTATCTTGTCATGGCAATCCTTGTGATTCACGTCTGCTGCAGTTTTCCTGTCTTCTATCTGGGTGAGAGGATTCCCATGAGTGTGTGCACACAAGCCAGTTCCCTCAAGGTCACCAACAACTCAGACTTTCAAAAAGGATCTTGCTGTTGACTTGACTTAGCAGTAATTACACATAATGCAAGTGGGAAGGAGAATGTGATCCTGCCTTGGGTCCGTGGCCTTTCCATTATGGAAAGCTGGGAGCTGTTGGTGCACTAATGGAGATCTGATGGAAAGCCTGAGGAACTGGCCAGAGAATTAATATGATCATGTTCTGGGAGGTACCTTGTTCAGCCAAGAATGGGGGAAAATTCTGCACTCCTTTGATATATCTCCCAGGGGCCCTGGACTCTTGGCCTTACTATCCTAAGGAGGCTTGTGTCAGCTTTAATTCATCTTTACTTTGCTTTTTGGGGGGGAATGTATTTCATAATTTATTTGAGTAGCTAAGTTTTTGAGGACAGGCACCCAATATAAATAAAATCAAATCCTTCTCGAAGTGCAAGAGAGTTTTTAATCTTGTGAAGTTCTTAAATGTTGGTTTGAGAGTGCCCGGTTCAAGCTTGGCTTGGTGGGTCAGACTTGCAATCCCAGTTATATAGGGGACTGAGGCAGGAGGCTCACAAGTTTGAGGTAAGTTTGAACCACTTATAATGAGAGAGTGTTTCTGATTGCAAGTCAAAAGCACATGGGCACAGATCAGTGGTATAGCATTTCCTGAGCATGCGTGAGGCCCAGGGTCAATCTTCAGTACTGAAAAATGATTCTCATTTGTGTAAAGTATGCGAGAACAATTCATAGCTCAGGCTTATGGGCAACTGCCATGCTATTGGTGTCAGCGTTTTGAAGCAGCAAGTGATTTTAATCAGAATAGCAAGTAATGTAGGCATTTTAAAGTTCACACACTGTCTTAGTTACTTTTCAATTGCGGTGACAAAGCACCATGACCAAGACAACTTGTAGAAGAGTTTATTGTAGGTTTACACTTTCAGAGAATTAATCCATGACCATCACGGTGGGGAGCATGGGGCCCCAGGCACGCAGGCAGGCATAATGCTGGAGCAATAGCTGAGAGCTCACATGTAGCTCTCAATCATGAGTTAGGAAGAGCTAACTGGGAATGGTGTAGACTTATGAAACCTTAAAGCCTGGCTCCAGTGACAGACCTCCTTCAGATAGGTCACACCTTCACACTCACAACTCTTGCTGTGTTGAAATGCCATGACCGAAGCAAGCTGGGGAAGGAAGGGTTTATTTGGCTTAAACTTCAATATTCAACATTGAAAGAAGTCAGGACAGGAACTCAAGACAGTGCAGGAACCTGGAGACAGGAGCAGAAGCAGAGGCTGTGGAGGCTTGGCTTAGCCTGCTTTCTTAGAGAATCCAGGACCATCAGCCTGGAGATGACACCACTCCTAATGGGCAGGGCTCTCCCTCATCAATCACTAATTAAGAAAATGCCTTTCAGCTAGGTCTTATGGAGGTATTTTCTCAGTTGGTTCCTCCTTTCAAGTAACTCTACAAACTGAGTTGTGTTGTCATAAAACTAGCTTGTGTTGACCTAAAACTAGCCAGCACACCACCTAATCCTTCCCAAACAGTTCCACCAACTGGGACCAAGTATTTAAATATTTGAGCATGCAGGGCCATTGTCATTCAAACCACCACACACATTTACTCCTTACTTTGCACAATGACTAACCTAACGATTAAATAGAGCTAAGCTGAGAAGACAGCTGCAGCAGGAAAGAACTCTGAGTCAGTGACACAGGTGGAAGAAACAAGAGATGTTTCTGAGCAGATGTGCTTTATGGCTCGATTTTAAAACCCTTGTTAAACCTTAATTATAAATCTTATGGTGTCTCAAGTGGTTTTGTTTGGATCTTGAAACAGGGTTTCATCATGTAGCCCAAACTGGTCCGGGGGTCATGACTTCCTGTGTGTAGGGACCTGGGTTCGAGCCTCAGTATTTGTCAAACAAAACAAAATGAGCAAACCAATGAACTTACTGATTACTTACTGTTCACGTAAGGTTTGTGTAGACGTTTATTGTTTTATTGGTGTGGGGCAAGCACTGGAGATTGAACTCAGGACTGCATGGATGTCTACAAACCTATTGCATAAAGTTTTAATCTTCAACTAGTCCGCTTTCCTTTCATTGCCAAGGACGCTCCTTAACAGTTGCTACATTAAAAAAAAAATCATCTCTGCTATTCATCTTGCAGTGCATAAAAAGAATTATCCAAACAAGGAAAGGTTCGAATTGCAGCCACTGGATTTGTAATTTTGGTAGGTTTTTAATTTGGAGTTTGTATTTCAAAGTTTTCTTGTAAATATTCCATGTCCTGATGGTCTCTCTCCTGACCTTTAATTCACCCTGGAAACTTCAGCTTCAGATGGCATCTTACTGATCGGGGTGCTTCAGCCAAGCCCTGCAGAGAATTCTGTCACATAGTCTCCATCTTAAGTAAGTTGACACATAGTCTACATTGTCTACATTGACACACAGCCTCCATCTTAAGTACATCGACACATAGTCTACTTTGTCTATGTTTTGTTTTTTTGTTTTGTTTTTCAAGACAGGGTTTCTCCTGACTGTCCTGGAACTCACTTTGTAGACAAGGCTGATCTCGAACCCAGAAATCCGCCTGCCTCTGCCTTAAAGGTGTGCACCACCAAGCCCAGCTACTTTGTCTATGTTGACATGTCCTCAGAAATGTCCCTATACTTCTAACTACTTCATGTTACACAGTGGTAGAGATTTCCCTATTCCAGGAAGCGGTCAGTATACCTAACAAGACACCAGGTGTAATTTTTTTTAGTCATAATAACATCACCAAATTTGTTTCTTCTGTGACAGACACTTTACTATATATTTGTATGACTTATGCATGAAAAGACAGATATTTTCAGATAAATCATTTACATTTTATCAGATGTATTGAATATTTTTCCACCTTCCTCTCTAGATCAAAAAATAAAACGTGAAAAAGAGTTATTTTTTATCTTTACAGGGTTTGTAAAATTATGAAAAATAATTTC
Organism: Mus caroli; assembly: GCF_978045245.1. Classification (NCBI taxonomy): domain Eukaryota; kingdom Metazoa; phylum Chordata; class Mammalia; order Rodentia; family Muridae; genus Mus; species Mus caroli. The sequence continues at coordinate 49,074,384 of NW_028227266.1, forward strand.
TAGAGGTCAGTGAGAAAATAGGCAGCTCAGTGGGAAATGGACAAGATACTCAAACACTTGAATATTCACATGTGAAAGATGCCGAGTCTCAATGGTTATTATAAAATGAAAATTCAAACTGTCTGCCATATACCATATACCATATACCATATACCATAAGAAGAGGTAAATTACAAGGGATGTAAAATGCCAAATGTTGTTGAGATGCAGGCATCTCCTTCTCTATTGCAGTAGAGCATGGTTTGTCACTTTGGAATCCTAGTAAGTATTTACTAAGTGGGGCCCCACTCCTACTGGAGGAGATATTTGCCGTTGACGGATGCTGAAGGAGGACCACTCTTCCTTGGGGGGGGAATGTAGCCCCTGGTAAGCTGCTCATGTTCCAGTTGATAGTCACACACATGCATTAGAGATTTCCTTATTTACTTTGTTTTTGTGGCAAGCAGATCCTATTATGCTATATGTACATGCCAAACTGTAAGCTTATGTATCCCATCCATGAATAGGATTTGTTTACTTTTACAGTTGTATTAACATTTTTTAAAAATCATAAGGGTAGTCTTCAACTCAGGCATTAGAGATAATTTTAAATAAAGTAAATTAAGTCCGGAACTGGAGCCAGTTATTTCTGGAGGTAACCAGTTGCCGATCCTGATTTTGACTTATAGGTCACTACATTAGGAAACAAAGACATTGATGTCCTTCTCTCTGCTACCATTTTCATAGATATTATAAAATCATAATTTTGGTGACTTAGAATCAACCTTGCACATAAGGGCTCACAGAGCCTGGACCACCAACCAGATAACATGCATAGGTCAGACCTAGTCCCCCTACACACATGTAACATGTACAGCTTGATCCTCATGTGGGACCTCTAATAGCAGGAGCAGGAGCTGTCTCTGACTCTGTTGCCTGCCTTTGGATCCCATTTCCCTAACAGGATGGCCTTGTCCAGCCTCAATAGAAGAAGATACATCCAGTTCTACTATAATGTAATATGCCAATTTGGGTTGATATCCATAGAAGGTTTCTCTTCTCTGAGGAGAAAGGGAGGAGGTGTCGGGGAGGGGAGAGGGAGGGTCTCCTTTCTCTATAATAAATACTTATCCTGCATAAGGGCAGAGGAATAAACCGTATAATCTTTTAGATCCTTTGTACTCTAAGATCTAAGGTCTATCTGTTGGTACTAAGAAGGTTCGTTGAGTAATAATGTGCTTTAAACCACACCACTATTAATTCTCAATCCATTTATCTGCTGTTACATCCAGTTATAAACACGGCCCTAAATACACACCAATATACTTAGTGTATATGGCAAGTATAATTCCAGGGCTATTGATCAGCACTTAGACATGGCATCTCACCTTTATTTTGCTGCTGAGTCCAGCTCTTAATGTTATTAAGATTTATTGCTTGGCAGAAAGGATGCTTTTAATGAAATGTTCCATATTGTTGAAGAGGAGAAGCTCTTTGTTCTTCTTAATATACTGTAGAAAGCGGGAAGGACAGTGTTACTATCCTTTCTCTTACTTTAAGTACTCTTGGGTCTGCTAAGCCAAATGTGAATCTAGTAAGCAAGCCCGTGTAAAATTCTTAGCATAGCACTTGACACGTGACAGGCGTATAATCCGTGTTCCTATCGCTCCTCCTCCCAAACGCTGGCAGATTTGATAATGTCACTATGTAGCTTCAGATTCAAAAGAAATATATTGGTAAGTGCATGCAAAGTCTGGTAAGTGTGCTAAATCAGATAATAAAACCAACTGACATCCTTGTTCTCACGTAGCTCATACTGAAGCAATGGAGGAAACACAGAAGAGAAGGACGAGGAGGAAAAATTTGCAAAGCAATAGAGGAAAAACCAAACGAGGGCAGAGTGAGGAAGAAGTTGTGAATGAGTGTAAAAGACTGCAAAACAGGACAGCATTTGAGGGTGTCTGCAGTGGGGCTGACTGCATGTGAGGGTGTCTGCACTGGGGCTGACTGACAGCATGTGAGGGTGTCTGCACTGGGGCTGACTGACAGCATGTGAGGGTGTCTCCACTGGGCCTGACTGACAGCATGTGAGAGTGTCTGCACTGGGGCTGACTGACAGCATGTGAGGGTGTCTGCACTGGGGCTGACTGAGTACATGTGAGGGTGTCTGCACTGGGGCTGACTGACAGCATGTGAGGGTGTTTGCACTGGGGCTGACAGCATGTGAGGTTGTCTGCACTGGGGCTGACTGACTGCATGTGAGAGTGTCTGCACTGGGGCTGACTGACAGCATGTGAGGGTGTCTGCACTGGGGCTGACTGACAGCATGTGAGGGTGTCTGCACTGGGGCTGACAGCATGTGAGGTTGTCTGCACTGGGGCTGACTGACTGCATGTGAGAGTGTCTGCACTGGGGCTCACTGACAGCATGTGAGGGTGTCTGCACTGGGGCTGACTGACAGCATGTGAGGGTGTCTGCACTGGGGCTGACAGCATGTGAGGTTGTCTGCACTGGGACTGACTGACAGCATGTGAGGGTGTGAGGGTGTCTGCACTGGGGCTGACTGACAGCATGTGAGGGTGTCTGCACTGGGTCTGTCAGCCTGTGAGGGTGTCTGCACTGGGACTGACAGCATGTGAGGTGGTCTGCACTTGGGCTGACTGACTGCATATGAGGGTGTCTGCATTGGGGCTGACTGACAGCATGTGAGGGTGTCTGCACTGGGGCTCACTGACAGCATGTGAGGTTGTCTGCACTGGGACTGACAGCATGTGAGGTGGTCTGCATTGGGGCTAACAGCATGTGAGGGTGTCTGTACCGGGGCTGTCTGACTGCATGTGAGGCTGCGTTGGGGCTGACCTGTGAACAAAGACAAGAAAGACAAAGGTGATGAGGGAGTCCGGTGTTTTTCCTCCTTGGACCAGGCTTCTGGAGCTCAGCATCAGTTGAGATTTTGGGGTGAACCATTATTTGTTGTGTGGTCTTTCCTATGTTTTATATAAGCAGCATCCTTGTGGCCTACGCACTATTTGTCCATAGTACTTCCTTATCCTGAGTCATTGCATCAAAAATGTCTCTGACATTGATGAATGTGCTGGGGTGTGTGTGCAAAAGTCACTCCTGTTCAAGAAGCAATGCGATAGTGGGAAGAACAGTTCAGACAGAGGGCACCCTTCAGAAGCCGTGTACACCACATGTTTGGAGCTGGGTAAATGAAGTGGGCAGACTGGTAGGGGAGGATGAGAAGGGGCACTGGCTCCTCTCATTTATTTAAAATGAAATGGGAAGTCACAAGACAATTTTGAGAAGATATGATTTTCCTACTAAAAGATCCCTTTTCTGTGATGAGACTGAAGAGAGAGGCAAAGGTGGTCTTGGGGAGGCCAATTGCTATCAAGACATCCAAACATTCAAGAGATCCAGACAAGAGATGGTGGTGGCACTAAGCGGTGGCAGGACCATTCGTTGAACAGTGGTCAGATTCTGAATATGTTCTGGAGGCAGAACAGGACTTTCCTAATGAGTGGGCTGTGTGGTATACAATACAAAAAGAAGGTCTTGGCCTGAAAAAATCTGAAGAACGGAGTTGCCATCAACCAAGATGAACATGCTTTTAGGTGGATCACATTTGGAAAGATAAAAAATTGGGTCTTGGACCTGTTTAGTGAGACTTCATACTCATGTAGGTGCATACAGTTACTTAGCAATCTGATATGATTGAGTTAGGAAACAAATATATCCACAGGACAGAACTATGATCCTCTAATTCTGAGAGGTCAGAGAGAAGAAAAAGTACCAGAAAAGAGACAGGGAGGAAAAATCCAGAAGCACGGGAGAAAACCAGAGGATTCTCAATACCCTGGGAGCCGAGTGAGGAAAAGTACGGAAGAAGAGAAAGTGAGCAGATGGGTACTCACCGCTCAGGGACAGGGACAGGGAACTGAGAACCCTTCCTTAGGAGTTGGCCTATGACAGAGTTCTGTGGCCAACCCGATTGGATTGAGAGGGGCCAAAGATATCATCAGCCAAGCACCACACTTGGGTATGCCGACGAGGGCAGCTCTAGAGATAAGTGTACCATAAGGCTTTGGTCAAACCAACAGTTTAACTCAGTGGTAGATTCAAAATGTGAATGGATTGTTGGGAGCTGTTGGAATTGTTGGAATGCTAGGTTACCTGGGGAAAGTGGGCCTTTGGAAATGTGCCTTGAAAGGTATACCTGAGCCCCCTCCTTTCCAGTTCTCCCTCCTATGTGCCTTGAAGTGAGCAGGCTCAGCTACATGCTTCTGTTGCCATGATATGTTGCCTAGCCCTGGGTCCAAAGCAATAGATCTGCATCTTTGACTATGCTTAATGAGGTTACATAGTGTAAACTATGGTAGAGTCAAAGAGACCTGCCTACTATCTTGGTGGGCTCTGTAAGAGGGGATACTGGTGATTTAGGAAGCTCTGGTATAGATAGCAGTGGATGTGGTCTGCTCTCTGGATATGGGGTGTTCACTGTATAGTTACTACCACAATGGGAGTAGTGGCTCCTATTGGATAATTGGAATCTCTTTAGGCACTATTGTTGCCAGCTCTACTACTTATGAAGGACTCGGTCTAGCACTGCAGCCTAAGTAGTGGTGAGGGGCCTGGAGCACCTTGTGTTTGGAGCAATTGATGATGCTGTCTCACATCACTCATGGAGAGAGACAATGGTGGGAGCCTCAGCGCCATTCTGTTGTGTTCATACTCTGTCCTGACAGCAGTGTACAGTCAGACAAGATGTAGGGGTTGGGCACCAGTGGGAAATCTATAGATAGGGTGGCAGCTGGAACTATGGTATTCCTTTCTGCTGCTGCTGCTGGATGCCTGGTATTAATGCACTCTTGACAATGGGACTATGGGAAAGTTTTCCTGCCCCCCTTTTTTGATCTGTGTTTGCTGCTGGCAAGGATGTGGTTAGAGCTGTGCTCACCTGCTCTGCCCTACTCTTCCAGGCAGCGACAGAGAGCTACTTAGGCCCCCTCTCACACTCCTGCTAAGATGGCGAGGCCATCAGTGTAAGCCACAGTATTGCTTCCCTGCTTAGCAGTAACAGGATCTGGAAGGGTGGGAGATACTTTGTCTTCAGGTCTACACTGGCACATGCTCACTTGTAGCTGGTTATGTCTTTGGCCTTAGATGCTGAGTGCTCTGATAGGGTTCTGGATTGGGGACATCTCCATTTCCCTGTGTTACACCACTGCCCCCTACAGTGCAGTGTCCCCCAAACCACACAGCTTCCCTCTGATTGTCATTGTGACACTGTGATCTGTGCTTCAGTTCTTTTCTCTTGAAATAAGAAAGTATGTAATTTATTTTGGATTTTACAGAAGCCTGCAGTCAAGAGATTTTGGATCTGAGACACTTAAATTATTGAAAAAAAATGTAAAGACTGTGAGGCCTTTTAAAGTTGCACTGTACTTTATGACTTGAGTATGAGATATGGAGGGCAAGCAAGAAAGGAACTGTTATGGTTCACAGGGTTATATTTATGTGCCAAGTTGACAAGGGATGGACTTATGGTTAATTTTGGTTATCAACTTGACACACCTGAGAAAAGGGAACTGCTTTCATGAGAGTGGGCCAGTGAACACCTCTGTGAGACATGGTCTTGATCACTAACTGATATAAGAGTGCTCAGGCCACTGTGGGCCATGCCATCCCTGGGCAGGTAGGCCTTAGATGCATGAGAAAGGTGAGTCTGAATGCAAACCAGTAAGGAGCATCTCCCTGTGGGCTCTGTTTGCACTCTCTAGGTTCCTGCCTTAGTTTTCCTTGACAAAGGACTATACAGTATAAGCCAAACTTTCCTGGGTTGCTTTGATCATGGTGCTTGATATAGCAACAGAAGCCAAATGTGTCCAAATTGGGACTACTGTGCAAATTTCAGATTACCAGAGCAGTAGATCGGCAGTGTCGTCCCCCTGTAGCATAGTGCAGGGTAGGCTGCTGGTCTATGAGAGCCATGGCACTCTCCAGTAGTTAAAGTTGCCAACATCAGCACTGATAAGAGTTGGTGAGGCTCCCCACCCTGTGGGGCCAGGGTAGCAGATACCTGGCCTCAAGACTCTCATGTTCCCAGGCTCTCTGTTGCTTCTAGGTTGTGCTCACCTTAAAAGGTAACTATGTATCTATTTCTTTGGTTCTTTGTGGAGGAGGAGATGGATTCTAGGAGCTTCTATTTAGCTCTCTTGTATCTCCAGGATCTTTTTTTTTTAATTCTTAAAAGGATTATGAGATAATATTTTCATAAAGGTCCTTAATGATAGCTTATTATTAAGGCCACAGCCAAGTTTGCATAGAAAACAGCATATTATATTTGGATAAGTGTGGGGTAATTTTACACTTTCATTTAGTCTCTGAGTCATAATGAGGTTACAATAGACTTCCGCTTATTTCTTGATAATAGGGGTGGCAACTCAAGCCAATGTTGGAAATAACTGAATGGGCCATGTATCAAGTCCTCTTTCTTTGTGAAGGAGTTGATTTTTTTAACAAGATAAAGTTAGTTACCTCTTCTGATGACTCTCTTGCCAAGCAAGGCTCAGGTTTCTTCTCAATGAGTTTAGAGAGGAGATCTCTTTCTCTTTCAGAGACGGGCTGCTCTTTTAACAGAATAGCACTTAGGTTTTGATCAAACTTATTGTCCCAGGGAACTGCTGACATTTGCAATGTCGTAGTGAATGCCTCCTTGAAGTACACTCTCAGCCCCTGGTTAAGGAAGAGAAAAGACAGATCAGTGTGACTTGGGAGTAATAGTTAATAATGGTTGAAAGGAAAATGGGGCTTGAGACCATCTTTACCTGCCGTCTCCCTAACAATTACGGTGAGTTTTATGTATCAACAGTGTTGTCACAAAGCCATGGTGTTGTTCTCAGAGCTAGTCTACATCTCAATTGAAACATGCATTATGCCATATGCTATCCTAGGAAGTCTGACCAGGAAAAGCCTTTCCCCAGATAGTGGGAAACAAAGGTTACTGATGGGTCTCTAATAGATCCAACATATTGCAAAGCATACAGCATTTATTTTTCTGGGGAATGATGACCAAGTCACAGAGAAAGAGAATCTCAGTATATGTCATAAGTACCTTATAGAACAACTCCAGAAACCTGGGGTTGGAGTCCTGGTTAAAGTCCCCCGTAGCGATGTGGGCCAGGCAGTGGATCAAGAGCAGAACAAAACTCCCCACAGATGCCAAGCACTCTCTCTCAACAAATAGGGTGCTTTCAGTGCTCTGAGTGAGAAAGATGCCCAAGAAGAGACATGTCAACTTCAGGAAAATATCCACAACTCAGGAAAAGTTTACTTAAAATAAGACGCCTTGGATTTAATGATAATTTACTGAAAGGAAACATCAGAGATGAAGAAAAAAATGTGTTTTAGTTCAACTGTGGAAAAACAATTTAGTCCACTTTCATTTTTAAAAAAGAGTTATTTATTTATTTTGTGTATATGAGTACACTGTAGCTGTCTTCAGACGCACAGAAGAGAGCTTCGGATCTCATTACAGATGGCCGGGAGCCACTTTGTGGTTGCTGGAAATTGAACTCAGGACCTCTTAACTGCTGAGCCATCTCTCCAGTCCCTTTCTCTCAATTTCTTACTTCTTCTTTTTTTACATTTACTCTCTCTCTCTCTCTCTCTGTGTGTGTGTGTGTGTGTGTCTGTGTGTGTCTGTGTGTGTAAGTCACAACTTGAGGGAGTTGGTTCTCTTCTGGGAATCACATGCAGTTTATCTGGCTTGGTGGCAAGTATCCTTATCTACTGAGCCATCTCAAGAGCCCATCTCTTAACGTTTTTATCTTCCATCTTACAGAAAACAGACTATTAGAAATTCAGAGCCAAGTAACTTGTCTGTCTCTTCTTGGATTATCTAAGCAGTGTTTCCCTTATGCAAGGCCTCTCCAGCTTCAGTTGAATAGGGATTGCAAGAGAGGTGGTATTATTGTGAGAGCCCATTTCAGGATTTCTGCTTCTATGGGCTATGGCTGGGGGACAGGTAGTCGATGCAGGCAGTCCACAGACCACAGATTGAAAGTTACTATCTCAGAAGGTCTCAGGGTTTGTCTTTTTGCTTTTACCATAATCGGGTTCTCAGATCACTTGTGAGGGAAGTTATCTGAAATGACATCCTTATCTGTCTCCCCAGGGAACAGCTTAAGATGGTTGGAGTCAGTCTCAGAGCTGCATGGTGGGCTTGCTGTGGGTGAGGAGGATGCAGTGTGTGTCAGACACTGGAACTTGAGTCTCAACTCTTGCTAACACTTAGACGGGGACAGAACATCTCTCGGCCTCCACTGTCCAGTTATAAATGGAGACAGAGAGCGCCTGTCTTGGAGGGCTGCTGAGATAGAAAGCAATACAATACATGTAAGAAAGGCACTTGACAGCTAGTGTCTTTCCTGTGGGAATCCTGACTCCCTCCCCGACCCATTAGTAAATTGGAACTATTCTTGCTGAGTTCATAATTTCTTTGTAGGTCAAATGAAATAATGCTTACTTTGTGAGTTCCTATTAAAAACCGGAATGATACACAGCTAACCACGTTTAAACTGTTTCTGGGTCTCATTGACTTGCTGGCCCTCCTTAGAATGGGTCATGGGGACTGTCATCACTGCTTAAAGTGCATCATCTGCTCTGAGTTGCCAAGAAGGGGCTTCCACGCGATGTACCTGAGGAACTACTGAGGCAGGACAACTGTAGGGCCACTTCTGTAGAAAGATATGACTGTGCAAGAGACCCTGAAGCTGGGACCATGACTCTTACGGGAAATACCAGTTTGGAAACGCCAGCTGTCCAATGGCAGAGATCCATTATTAGGCACGAGGCCATTATGCTTCTTGGGGTACCAGCCAGGACACTGCACTTTGCTGATGAGAAAAGCTCTTACTCAGTGACATTTATTATGTTTTGGTTAATGGCTCCCCCCCAAAGGGGAATAAAATTCATTAGGATTTGAGGAAGAGGGATGTTTTTATAAAATCTGTTCCTTTTGCTTCTCTGCGTCTTGACTAGATCCCAGAATTCCCAGCCTGTATCTGAGGATGAATTTACACTACCTGATAGAAGAAGGAACCTTGGAAGACATTTCCTGAGACTTCCATGGCAGGAACGTGAGAAGCAATCTGTAGGGTGGTTTCTGGAGCCTGAAAAGAGTCACAAACACAACCCAAACTCACCTTTTGCTAAGAAGTTTTCTCAGCTATGTATCACCAAGCACAGTGAGAGGCAAATGCACTGGAACGTCTGTTTAAATTGTAAGGATATTCAAGGGAAGTAAAATCGAAAATGGACTTTTCAGCTAGTATTTTATATTTATACCAGTTATTATTGGTATAAACAACAATCTTCACTTCAACCCTCACTTCCCAACTGGCAGGCAGACCTAGAGTTTGCGATCGTATTTCCTGAATTCTAACCCTGGTTCCACCTTCCTGCTTATGATCATGAGTAAGTTGATCCAACCACTCTATCTTTCTCTCTCCATGTGAAAAGTGGCAAATGTAACCATATTGGTGTCATGGGGTTTTGCAGCAATTGAGAGAGTTACCTCATGAAAATTGCCAACCTTTTCTGGCATCTAGACAGTCTTTGATTCATTTTCTGTTCATGATTAATATCATTCAAGAGTTTCAGTTTTAGGTTGCTGACATAACTCCCACGAGCTGCCTTAAGGAGGCTGTTTGCTGCTGCAGGACTTTCTTCCTGGAGAGAATTCGTTGCTGAGCCTCTTCCTGGACACCCTGACCTCCATGGCTTCTGGGGAGATTTCTAGAAACAGACGTACCTGAAGCTGGGGAACAAGGAGGTGTAGGACAGAGAGGCCATACTGATAAACCACAAATTCCCAGGCAGAAAGCTTTGAGGCCTGCATAGTCTCCAGCTCTTCCTGCATTGTCTCAGCCTTCAGGAGATCCTTCAGAGAGTTTCTTGGTCCTGCAGGTATCAACACAAAGTGGTAATAATTTCATTATTTTCCTTCATATGGTAATGATATAACAACAACAAAACATGACAATTCAACTTAGAAAAATGTTCATTTCATCCATCTGTCCATCTGTCCATCTGTCCATCTGTGTATCCTCCAGTGAAGCCTGTGCCCATCCACAGGGAAGAATGTACCCCAGTCAATAGGAACAGAAGACCTAGATGGAGGCACGGGGAAGTTGGCAGTAGTTTTCTCTATTTTAATGTTTGGATCACTAAATGTGCCATACTCAGAATTGTGTCTGGCAGACAGAAAACACTTAGTAATGTTGGATGTATTCAGATTTTTGCTCATCTATAAAACTCTCTCTCTAATGGGTTTTTACATAATTGCTCTAAGTGGGTATATGTCTAAAAGGGACTTTAGACACTTGTCTTATTCCCAAGAGGACTGGGGCAGCGCCATGGAATGAGGAGAGCAGAGCTAGCTGTAGGAGGACCTTGTCCATGTGCAGGCTGTGTATGGCCCTGAGAGAGTCACATGCTTCTGAGTTTTGGTTCCCTCGGTTATATAAGAAATGAGCAGTGGAATCAGAGTTGGGTTTTCTGGGGCAAACAAGACAATACAGAGGCTTCAGTTTTCTTACCTATAATGTGACTATTAAAAAACACCTATTTTTCCAGGTTGTAAATGCGTTACCATAGGTTTAGAACAGTACATGGCATTGTAAAATACCCCTCATTGGCAAAGTGATCTGGGTGCCCTTTTTCTGGTGAAAAATACTCTTTTCTTTGGTTCTCCTGTTTTTAATCCTCGTGTCTTATTACATTTCTCATAAAGTCCAATTTACTATGTCGGTTGCATACCAAGGTTGATACTCAGTGTTCGATTGGAAGGTAGACTACCTTTAGGAACTGTCTTCTAAGAAATGACTAGTTATAGTTCAACAGCACTTTGAAAAATCTCCTGGGGGTCTGAGTAGGGTGGAGGCAGGGAGGTGAGGGTGACTGGTGAGGCGGCATTCGTATTCCTCAGATTCTCTGTTTTGAGGCTTGGAGGTTGTGCTATCATTTACCTAGAGTACATCATAATAATCTTCGAGGGAAAGGAGCTTACCTGGTCTGCGGTGCATTCGTCCTTGTAGTTCAGCCATTTCCCTGGGGTCTTGGGGCCAGGTATCTATTTTCTTCATGATGGAGAGTAATGGTGGCATCTCGATATGGTCAACTTTGTCTGCATCTGAATATGAGCGAGTGAGAACAAAGCAATGCAGGCAAAGCAAACGAAGATCCCAAGAGCCAGGCCTGGTTGTTCAGGCCTGTACTCTTAGCTGCTTGGGGAGGCAGAGACCGGAGGATCACAAGTCCAAGGCCTGCCTGGGCTGCAAAGTGAGTTTAAGGCCACAGTCTGCACAATTTAGTAAAACCTTGTCTTCAAATAAAAGATGGGGTGGGGGGCAGGGGAGCAGGCTGGAGATGTACTTCAGTGGTAGGGTACTTGTCTAACGTGTGCAAGCCCCTAGGTTAATCCCCAGTACAGCTGGCTTCTCTTCCTTCCTCTCTCCCTCCTCTCCTGTATCCCTTCTCTCTGCAAAATATGGTATTATGTATGACAGGCAGCTTTTAAGATGGCCCCAGTGATCTCTCCCAACATGTGTTAACTCTGGTGTGATTTCCCCCCCTCCCCGCCCCCTTGAGTGTGGGCTGGATCTAGTGATTCATTTCAACTGAATAAAATAGGGCAAGTGATGGAATGTCACTTTTGGGACGAATGCGCAAGAATCTATAAAAGCCCCCCATCTTGCTGGCTTTCACTTCCTGGCTTTACTTGCTCAGAGGGAAGCAGTTGCAAGCAGAGCTTTGCACTACCAAGACTCCGTGGTTAATAGCTTTGACCTGGGGAAGATCTGCCAGCAACCTCAAGGGTGAGTGTGGAGGTGAATCTTGCCCAGGTCAAGCCTTGAGATGTTGTCACCCTGGCCAGTACCTACACTGCAGCCTGCATGAGACCCTGAGCCAGAGTCACCCGGTAAACCTTACCCAGATTCTGACTCAGAAACCATAAGTTAAAAAGATTTTTTTTTAAAGCTTTGATATGATGGAGTAGTTATTAACAAACTATAGCAGTAATAGATAACTTATATATCGTGTTTCTCTGTATCTTTTCTAAGCAATATATTGTGGCCTGCTGCGTGGTCCCTGAAGCCCTAATTCCGGTATTACGAGTATCTGAGCATAGTCTGGGTTGTCAGAAGAAAAGGAAGGCGGGCAAGTGACTGGCCTGACCTGCTCCTGGCCTCTGATCTTCCAGCTCTAGATGACAACCTCGATCCTCTATGAGCATTGCAGTGATGCCTTTCAGGAAAGGGACCAACAGGGGGCAGTCAGCAGCCTGCTTCCCCAGAGAAGTGGTGACTGCTCCATAGAAACTCTCTCCAGGGTAATTCTCCAAACACACAGGAGTTCCCGACACCTTAAGCTAGGGTGAAAGCAAGAGCTGAATTTCATGCTTAGATCCCCCAACTTCATAAACCCACAGTTCCCATCAAAGATCGAAACTCAGATCTCTTTGGCCAAGTCTAGAGGACCAGTACCTGGATATGCAAGAGCTGGAGACGGCTGAGCTCCCGGTGGTACTGAAGTTGACCAAGAGCCCTGCCCAGGAAGTTCTGTCTGTCCCTCACTACCTCCTGAAACCCATCAGAGAGATGCTGTACTACCTAGAACAGAGGAAACATAACGCTACATTTAAATGGTCCTTTTTCACTCTTTCTGCTTGCTCTTCTTCATCTATCCAGCGTTCTTTGGCCCCACCAGTCCCTGAAAATTAAATGTCCCTGAAGGACCTTACAATGGTGTAGAGTGTCCTTATCCCATGGGACCCTCTTGCCAGTCTCAGGCCTTACCTTCCTCTGATGACTGCAGACTTGCGGACTCTGATCCTGACACTGCTGTAAGAACACCTCCTCCTTCTGGCCTTGTAACCTGAGGGACTCTTTCCTGAGTTTTTCTGAGGCCTGCCCTAAACTGTGGAGGACCTTCCGCATGCCCAGCACCACATGAGACTCTTCTTCCCACTCCTTTCTGTCTGCTGCAAAGGGCAAAGAGAGAGAGGCCACATGGCAACAGCTACCAGCATAGGAGGAGAAAAGAAAAGACAGCAGTTTTGATTTGAGCCCGGGAGCCTGCCAGATGTGAGCCAAGGCCTAGTGGGGACCTGGGAGGGATGTGCACATTCATGTGGTGGAGGGGACTCCTTGTGTTCCCGGGCAGTGGTGCATAAAAGCACTACTAGTAGGACTTGTTACCCACCTTGAGAAAGCAAGTGCCGCTCTGGGCTGCTGAGCATGCTCAGGGCTCTAGCTCGTCGTTCTGTCTCCTGCAGGCAGCAGGCCTCTAGGGCTGTACAAGCCTCCTCAGCAGCCCTCAGCTACATTGGACAGAAAGTACCAAGGGCTGAGCCCTGATGAGAAGGTAGGGCTCTAAGCCGGCCCACTTCATGCCAGCCTCCCTTCTACCTCCATACAGCTGAGAGACTTAGGGGTGACTGAGATCTAGAACCTGGTGAGTTTGGGGACTATGGTGGTTTGAATGAGAATAACCCCTCATTGGCCCATATATTGGAATATTTGGTCCCCAGTTGGCAGAACTGTTTGGGAAGGATTAAGGGGTGTGCCATGGGACTTTGAGGTTTCAAAAGACCCATGCCATTCCAAGTGTGCTCTCTGTGCCTCCAACTTGCAGATCAAATTGTGAACTCTCTTCTTTTCCTTCCCCGATGCCTTTGCTCTGCCACTATGGACTCTAACCCTCTGAAACCATAAGCCCAAGTAAGCATTTTATTTTATAAGTCACCTAATCATGGTGTTTTGTCACAGCAATAGAAAAGATAACTGAGATAGAGACTTTCTGCCCTAAGATGGATTCCTTTCTTGTGGTCAGTAGGGAAACAAGGGCTGTGGACATTAAAAGGACTTGATTGGTTTCTGAAGGAGTGGGGATGGTGGGATGGTACCTTAGGCCTTACCTCCAGCCTGGCTTCATGGCCTGGGTGGAAATGGAGCTCCTGGCTCAGGTGCCACAAGTGTTCTGCCAGGCACTGTTCCTCCTGCTCCTGGAGCTGCCAGTACTGCCGGCGGGCCCTTAGCTCCTGCTCCATGAGGCTCTGCTGCAATGTCAGACTGTTGAGGCCAAACATCTGCAGGCCCCATGACTTGGCTATAGATAGACCTCAAGGCTTCTCAGTATGCCCTGACACTTGGTGGGGCAGTTGACTTGGTTGGAGATGGGAAAACAACCCCATAGCTCTTTCCAGTTCCCCAGTCTCTCCTCCCATCTGACATCTAGCCTCTGTAGGGTCCCCGAGCGTCTGCCCCAACATTTCTCTTGGGAAAGCAAGGGGAGGAGGGTAAGGATGGCTGAGAATAGCTACCAACTCCAGCCCCTAATCTGGCTCCTTCATACAGATCTAAGAGATGGTGGCGTTGGGACTCAAATTTAATTTTCCTGGTTTCTATCACAAAAGCGTTCAATACATATCCATCTTTGTGTCTGAAGCTGTAACTGGGCTTAGAATGTATGGTAAGACACTAAATCACTTTTATTTTGATGGAAATCTGCCAATTGCTGAGTTACTGCGGCAACCTCCTGACAGGGCTTCCTGCTCTAGCCTGGCCCTGTTCCATTCATGCTTTGCACAGGTGCCAGAGGGAAATTTCTAGAATGCTGGTTATATATAGGCATAAAAATGTCTGGAAGGAGGTGTGACAACCTGTTAACAGCGGCTGCATTTGGTGGGTGAGAATGGAAGAGAGGCCAGTGGTGTCTGCAGGACACTGGCAGTGGGTACAGAGGGTGCTGGTGGTGGGAGGGCCCTTTGCTTCTTCATTTATATAATTTAAAAAGGTAGTGGGTTTATACATAACTTTTTGCCATTCCTCATTTTTCAAATTTGACAGTTTAAAAATAATTACCCTAGGACATTGCATATGTACTTGGGTCTACATGGCTTTCCCATTACACTTCTTAGCCTCTAAGCACAGGTCACTTGAGATTTGTTTCCTGTTGTCCTCACTGGCCTCTCTGCCTCTTTTCTCCCTCCTTCTGGCCACACATTTGCTTTCTCTGTTTCTCCTGCTGTCCTGAGACGGGAGTGGCCACTCCCTGCCTCCCTTCAAGTTTTGGCCCAAGCATTCTCTCTTCCTGTAAACCCTTCTTGAACTTCTCTCTGTCTTCTTCCAGTGCTCTTCCCCTGAACCCATTTAACATCCTCATCACCTCTAGTCAGGGTTTGAACTACTTCCCTAGAGAAAGACTTGCATCTCCACCCCTCCCACATTGCCTGGAACCAGGAGGCTCTCAGCATGTGGTTGCTGAGTGAGTGAATGCATTGAAGAAGCCCCTGGTACATACCAGCTCTGGGTCCCTCACTCCACGTGGCAAGGCCTCCAGCACCTGCACCACGGGCACTGCCACTCTGGCAGAGGGATCCATCTGAACAGCAATGACCGGACCATGCTCTCCAGTTAAGGGGTCTATGGCTTGAGCCCCAATGGAGATTGGGACAAGACCTGTGGGAAGCCAAAGCCACCACTGGCTTTAGTGACCAGATATAGGGGAAGGAAGGAAGGAAGGAAGCCTAGTCACAGGAAGAAGACCCAGGACCTGATCCATTGACACCCCCTGCCCCCGGCTTGTGTCCAAGGATCAGGGCCACCTCTCCTAAGCTTCGAAAGGCTTTTCCCACAGGGACTGAGCCACACTTCTGATCCCCTGGAGCTTGAAGGGGTCCATTCTGCTTTTTACCTTCACCAGCCGCATCCTGCATTGTGCCTGCCAGGGGTGTGGTAGCACCAGAATCCCCATCTTGATGCATGCCCAGGATAGGCACCATGAGCCCAGAGCCTTCAGGGTCTGGGATCTCCATTCCATACAGGGCTGGGACCCAGAGCTCTGTCCCAGGATAGCACATTATTCCTGATATTGGGAGAAGAAGAGTTGGGGGTTAGGCAAAACCACCTGAGTGTTTTCCAGGCTCCAAGTGCCCCATCCCTGACCAGAGAAACTGTTGTATAAACACGGCCTATGTTTCCTTTGGGCCCAAGGTGGCATATTGAATTTGAAAGGGAAGATGTGATGTTAGCATGGCCCGATTGGCACCAGATGTTTGGGGAAGCTGGGAAAGGCTTCCAGGCCACACTGAGAAGAGGGATGGAGTGAGATGGGAACTCATATTCCTGAGTGCCTATTCACTCAATGTGTCAGGATTTGAGCTAAGAACTCCACATACATTCGATTTTATTTCTGAAGTCTATGATGTACTGCAATTTTAACCCTCATTTTGAAGATGTAAAACAAGGTCAAAGAGTTAAGGGATAGGTATTCAAAGTCCAGTCAATTCTAACCCAAAACCCTGGGTCTTATTGGAGTGTGTGTGTGTGTGTGTGTGTGTGTGTATGTCACACTGTGGGCAGATGGGAGCTTTTAGAAAGAGTGAGATGTGAGATAAACTTCAGGAAAATGCCACTTCTACTTCCTCTTCCTTCCTCCCCCGACCCTTCACATCAGGGCCATAGGGAAGAGGGGGAACACAAGGGTGTCTCTTTCCCTGAGTTTATAGATGGCAAGGGAAGACTGTTAAGGAATAATAATAATGAGAAGGGGGTGGAGGGCTTAGGGGATTCCAGCCTTGGGCCTGACTCTGTTGCCAACTAGGGAGAACCCTTGCTGAGCAAGCTACTCAACTCCCTGACTGGTAGGGTCCCATGTAAGATGGGTGTCAGGCTGGGTATGAGCCTGGGAACCTTATGAGATCGCAAGACTGTCCATTTTATAAACACAAAGTATCAGACTCACTGAGTAATTAGGAGGATGGACAGGGAAGGCAGCCTAAAGCCACTGACAAGAGTTTGGTCCTGAGCTTGTCTCTTATTTTGGCCACACATATGCAAGGCCAGCCAAGCTGAGGTGCCCTTGCTCTGTGCTGTGAGGAACTGAAATATGGAGCCATTCTGGGACTGGGATTTCAGGGCCCAAAGCAACACATACCTATACAGCCACCACTGACTTCAATGTCATGCGCTGCCGCCAACTGCCTCTCCAGCCTCTGAGCCTGCTGGAGGATGTGGTGCAGACTCAGGGCCAGGGCTTGTCTCATGTCCTTTGTGGCAGACTCCAGCAGTCCTTGGGCCCCAGATCCTGTGGTCTCCCGACACTGCTGGAGCATCATAATCACTTGTCTCTGGGCCACCAAGACATTGGCATCCAGCAGGGCCTGTGACCCCCCTGCGTGGGCTGATATCTGCCCTGCCTGTTGGGAAGCTCCCAGGAGCCGGGCTGTCTTCCCACTCAGTGGCTCCACAAAGCTGTCACCAGGCATCAAGAGGCTCCCGGTGGCATCTCGAAGTCCTCCTACGGCAAGCACCTGACCTGGAAGAAAGACACCTAGAGGGTTAAGTGGGAAAAGAGACCTGTGGTGGTATAAACATGCAAGGCACAGGGAAGAAGGAAGGCAGGGCAGGGCCACAGCAGCACCAAGGGCAAGAAAAATGGAGGAACTGCCCTCCGTTTACTTCTACTGTAAACTTACCTTGGGGATACTGTGATAGAGATGGGGGAAGAGGAGAGGGAAACTTGGAAGAAGAGGGAAGGGTTGGGAGCAGAGGTAGAGCGGAAAGAGAGAATGGGGTATCGTTTTCAGCCTGACCAGAGCATGAGGAAGATAGGAGGCTGGGAGAAACTGGGCAGCTAGGCCAGGCAGGGGCAACAGGGTGGAAGGCATTAATCGTTTCCAGGAGACCTGTGTGTTCATCCATCCCAACGCCTAGGATTGGCACGATGCCTCCTGTGACTGGGTCCTCCATGGGTCCCCCCAATTCCAAAGGGGCCAGCGTCTTGGTGAGAGGATTGCAGTATGTTCCCCCGAGAGTGAGCCACTCTCTGGTTTGGGGATGCAGGGTCACAGCAAGCACAGGCACCTCCATGCCTGTGATGGGGTCAGACATGAGAGCCCCCAGCTGTGATGCTCTTCTTGGTTGTAGGATGGGCAGGCGAGTGTCTGCTGGGCAGCCTGTGACAGGATTCATTGGGTAGGGCATGTAGGGGAGAATAGCGGCCTCTGATGTTCGGACATCACCTGGATAGGGAGACAGGGAGGTGTTAGCAACACCCCATCTGCTAGCCTCTGCCCCTCTCCCCGTTTTGTAGATCATGGAAGACAGCAGCTGCTGTCTGTGGGACCTGCTCTCATTCAGTGAAGGGTTCTCTCCTCCTCTTCCCCCTCCCCCTCCTCTTCCTCCTCCTCTTCTCCCTCCCCCTCCTCTTCCTCCTCCTCTTCCCCCTCCCCCTCCTCTTCCTCCTCCTCTTCCCCCTCCCCCTCCTCTTCCTCCTCCTCTTCCCCTTCCTCCTCCTCCCCATTCTCCCCCTCTTTCCCCTCCTCCTCCTCTTTCCCCTCCTCCCCCTCCTCCTCTTCCTCCTCCTCCTCTTCCCCCTCTTTCTTTCTTGACAGAGTCTCTCTGTGAAGCCTCTCTGGCACTAAACTCACTCTGTAGACCAGGCTGGCCTCAAACTCACAAGAGATCCATCTGTTTCTGCCTCCCCACTGCTGGAGTAAAGGCATGCGCCACCCGAATCCAGCAGAAGTCACGGGTGAGGTGAAGGAGAAGGTCTTTACTACTTTGCTGGTCGACAATACCCCTGATCAAGGACAGAGCCATGCTGTGTGTGCACTCATTCTTGAGGTCCCCAGGGAGTATCGCCCTATCTCTGAAGCCCAAAATAAAGTTAGGGCTGGGAAGTGGGCCAGGGTCTTACCAGCATTAGAGTCAGCAATGGGGATCAGCGCTGAGCTCAGCAGATCGTATCCCAGGTGTCCAGCCTCAGGCAGCACACGCCCAGTGTCAGGGTGGATAAAGTAGCCAGGGGGTACAGGCCCTATGTGGCCACTTGTTGGGAGTATCATCGTACAGTTGGGTCCAGGGACCATCAACTTGGTGACAGGATTCACAATGATGTCATCAGTACCCTCTTGAGGACCTGCTGGGGCTGTAGGAAAGCAAAGGCTGCCTGCTGGGCTTCTCCCGAGGTGACTGGGGAGGCTAGGAGTCTTGGCTGGTGACAGACAGAAGTTAGCAGGAACTTCATCCCAACCTCCCAAGGATGGTGCTCCCCAGGGTGGTGCTCCCCAGGGTGGTGCTCCCCAGGGTGGTGCTCCCCAGGGTGGTGCTCCCCAGGATGATGCTCCCCAGGGTGGTGCTCCCCAGGGTGGTGCTCCCCAGGATGGTGCTCCCCAGGATGGTGCTCCCCAGGATGGTGCTCCCCAGGGTGGTGCTCCCCAGGGTGGTGCTCCCCAGGGTGGTGCTCCCCAGGGTGGTGCTCCCCAGGATGGTGCTCCCCAGGGTGGTGCTCCCCAGGGTGGTGCTCCCCAGGATAGAGACTTTTAATTTTTTTCTTTTTTTTTTTTTTTTTTTTGAGTTGAGCACAGAGCGTCACCATTGCAATGTCCAGTATCCTCAGGTTGCAGGCTAGGTAAAGGTCCTTTGGGGGAAAGTTTTGTGGGTACTGAGATGGGGCTGAGAACTTCTAGAACTTGCTCTGCTTTTAACGGATATCTTTTCAAGGCAAACCCAGCATTTTTCAAACCTGACTGTTCACATTTATCTGCTAGGCTTTTATTTTCAAGAAGTGTCATATGGTTTGCAAATCTGTCATTTGTGATGGCTTCCTTCCTCATCCTCCCTGTTTCTGAGCTCCCCTCTTCTTTTGTGTGGGGCCGTTGAACAGGAACGCCCTCCCATTCCCAGAGTTCCCCACTTCTGCCTCTGCAGGTGTTTTAGGGGAAGGTAGGTTTTTGAGGTGCCTAACATCCTGAATGCAGGGATTTAGTTTCAACATATGGACTAAGTTCCCATAGGTCCTAGATGAGGCCATCAGTGCTTACCTGCCCGTAGCAGCTCCGCCCCTGTGCCAGTGTCCAGGAAACCCCAAGCTTTCAAGCGGTGACCTTCTTGCAGCATGGCCCGGGACAAGCGGCCCAGCAGAGTGTCCAGCCGAGAAGTCACCCTGCAGAGACACATATGACAGGCCGGTCAGAGTGCAGAGACAATGAGAGATGGAAAAAGGACACTTAACGTCGCTACTTCTGGAACTCTGTGAAGCCATACTCTCTCTTTCCCTGGTTTGCATTCCACCCTCTGACTCAGGCTAACCAGGTACACATACTCTCCAGGGCTTTGCCCAGGCTGTGGGGACTTCTCTGGGCTAGAGCTTGCAGATGCCTTCAGCAGCCACCGAGCTTCCATCAACGCTGAGTAGAAAGAGGCCCACTGGTCCTGCCTGGCACAGAGGTCTTGGTGAAGGAGCTCCAGTTGGTGAGCAAGGCTTGCTGCATACTCGCCCACCAGGCTTCGCCTTTGTCTAGACTCTTCCTCTGCAGCCATGGCAACTGCCTTAGCAGCCTGGGTCAAAGACACATTGCTCTTTTTACCTGTAGGGCTCCAAGCACCAGGGACATCAACTTTGGGGGAGTTCCAGCTTCCTTTGGAACTTCAGAGTGTTCAGGACAGGAGTGAAGGTGCTGGAGGAGGGGTGGGCTGGTGGGGTGGGGGCGGGGGCAGGGAGGAGGGATGGGGTGGGGAGGGGGCAGGGCTTGGGGACTGTGAGAGGGCACAGAGGCTGGGTGGGAAGGTGCAAATTCAAAGTCCAACCTCTTGTTGCTTTCTCTGGGTTAGAGTCTGGTTAGTGGAAGCTGAGGTGCCACGCTGAGCACCCCACAGCTGCCGGAGGGAACCAGCTTCATTCAGAAGTTTGCGGTAGAGGACTTTGAGCTGAGAGAGAGGGCTGTTAGTCAGTCTTGACCACCACCCAAGAGCCACCAGCTTTTTACTGTAAGCTTAGAGCGCCCTCTACTGCCAGTATCTGGAGAGATGCCAGAGAACCGGCCTCTGACGACACTTGGAAGAAATGGATAAAACGGGCAAGAATAAAGTTCTCCCCTCAAGTCAATGCTGGGGATCAAACCTCATGCGTACAACACGCCAGGCGGATGCTGCCACTGAGATATGTCTCCAGCTCCTGGCCAGTTTGGATACTTAGACTTCTAATGTATTGACTTATTTCCAATGTCTGTCACTGAAGACCGGGGATAGGAATCTAAGGCCTATTTGGCTTTGCCTGCCTGCCTTCCTTCCTTCCTTCCTTCCTTCCTTCCTTCCTTCCTTCCTTCCTTCCTTCCTTCCTTCCTTCCTTCCTTCCTTCCTTCCTTCCTTCCTTATCTATTAGTCTATATGTTTCTTAATATCAGTCCTAATTAATCTGAAATTTTCTATCTTTCCTTTGCCCCGGAGATCTTTAGGCTTCATTCCATGTCCCATTCACCCCCCTCTCCCCCATTGCAACCACTTCCAGCCCTGCTTGTCTCTGCTGGCCATGAATGGAAGCACCTTTTGGGCCTTCCAGTTACCTCCTTGTTGATTTGGCTGAGACTGGCCGTCACCGTCAGAGACTGCCGATGCAGTATCCCAAAGAAGGCCTCTGTGTCAAACCATTCTAGGTCTACCTGGTCCTCCCAGGTCCCACCTGTGGGAGGGATGGACGTATGATTAGCGTCCCCACATGCAGATCTAGACACACCTTCAACGGATCTTCTTCCAGGTTCTCAGCAGATCCAGTCTGTCTCCTAAAGGCATGATGCTTGCATGGACCACAAGTGTTTCTGAGAAACTTGGCCGGAATGCAGAATGCTGTGCCTGACCCCCTGCCTTGTGGAGTCAGAAGACCATAGACTTCCCTCCCCACTGCTGCAAAGCCTTATGCATACTGAAGTTCTAGAGACACAACTTAAACCCAACCCTGCTCTCTGACTGAGCTTTGAGTGGCAACAGTTGGAAGGGGAGCTTCAGCAGGATGTACAATACGCTTTGCAACTTGCCCCTCGGTGGTGGAACAACATAACTCGTAAGAATATAACATACCCTCCATGCTGACAGTAAAGATAGCACTGAGTACACAGAGACATGGAGGCAGCCTGGGTCCAACTAGCCTTCTCTCCAAAAAAGACCCAGTTGACTATCTCACACCCACATTTGCATATCTCTGGCCTCTGTCTTATAGTCTATAAACTGTAACACCACCATAGTCCTGGTGGATAGAAATTAGATTTTTTCTCTGATTGGGCCAACCTAAAAATAAATTGTTTTCTTTCACCAACCTGTTTCCTAATTTCTTTTGGAATCCCGAGAATCTAGGGTAGTTGGTTCTAGATCTGTGTGTCAGTCAACAGTGGCCTTCCCCATTTCTTAATCTGAGTTCTCTGCGCATCGTTGTATTACTTTTTTACTTGACAAATTTGTGGTCAGATGTCTCTTTCCAACTCTACACTGTATTCCTAGTGCCTAGCAACATCTGTATACAGCAGCTGCTTAATAAATGCTCTCTGGGAAAACAAGAGGATGAATGATGTCTTCTAGGCAGCAGACTGAGCAACGAGTAACCCAGGAAGACGAAACAGGAAGAACCTGCCAGTTGGATTTGGGGCCCAGATTGTCACTCACCATGACTCCCTTCAGCTCTGAGGACCTCACAGTCTTGGGGTGATTGGCCTCTCCTCACTGATGTCATCCCAGTCCTTGGGAACATGTAGACATCAAGATTATATCTTTGCTGGTGAGTCCTGAAGACGGGGTGTGGAGCAGCCTTCCGAGCCCAGCTGAGGCTCTTACACTGAATCTACAGGGCACATACACCATGGGGAAAGGCAGGAAGGAGGAAGTTGAGAGGTATCCTTTCTGGAGAAGTTTCCCTCTTGGCTTGGGGGTATCTCATCTCCTTTGCTTTTACCCCATGAAAGGCCCTGTTCGCTGAAGCTGCCTCTTTAACCCTTCCCTGTCCTTAGGCTGTTGTGTATTACAAACTAAAGTCTTCTCAGGCGCTCTCATTCGCTCAGTATCCTCATTTTCTGCCTAGAAAACAAGCCTTCCTTAGTCTTCTTGGCCACAGCAGAGCTAGAAAGATGAGCTGTTCTAGCCTTATCTTTGGCTGCAGAGGCAGAGGCTCCAACCACAGCCACTTGGTCCCCAGAGCCAAAGACTGGTGTTTTATGTCTTTGAAACATTGCTGCTAATGCTGTCATCTCTTTATATCCACAGGGACTCGTTCCAGGACTTCCCGTGGGTACCAAAACCCACAGATGCTTAAGTCTTTGGTATTAGCTGGTATGTTATTTGTTTACAACTCACCCACACCCTGTGATGTATTTCAGATCATCTATACTTATGTATATTACCCAATGCAATGTAAATACTTTGTAAATAGTTGCCCTGATGTATTGTTTGGAGAATAATGGTGAGAAAAAGTCTGTGCTTGTTCGGTATAAATGCAATTCATTGTGTGTGTGTGTGTGTGTGTGTGTGTGTGTGTGTGTGTAGGTTAATGCATGTATTTGACTAGGGGTGCTGGCCAACAAGCCCCAGGGGTATCTTCATCTTCATCTCCTCAAAGCTGGGGTTACAGGCATGTGATGCTGTGCTCAGTTTTACATGCGTGCTGGGGATCAGGTTCAGGTCTTCAAGCTTGTAAGGTAAACACTTAACCTACTCACCTATCTTTCCAGCCTCTCCCGAATGCTTTGGCTGGTAGTTGATTGGATTTATAAGATACTTCTTTCTCTGGACTTGCTAACCCCCTTATTAGTACAGGGACCGTGCTCTTCTGTGTCTATCTCAGGGATTGTATCTTCTAGAAAGTCTATCCTGACCTCCCAGAGAGAATGCTCAGCCCTGTCTTTGTGTGGCCAGGGGCCCATGCAAGGCTTTACTACCAATCTGTCATATTTTGTTCTTGTATCTATTCTTCCTTCTGTTAGGCATGGCACTGGTGGCCCGAGGCCTCTGATCCTTCCTTCCATCTCCATCTTGGCAGCTGTTATGATGCCTCCTACAAGCAGGATTGGAAGGAAGGGACTTGCAAGTTGCTCTACTCACCAACAAAATCAGGCAGAGCCCTAGAAGAAACAGCATCGCCCCCAGGGCTCCTGGCCAGTGAGGCTTCTTCACTGGTTTGGGGATTTTGGCAATACCAGTCTGGATAAGATTCCTGGGTGTCGTCATGGCAAAGGGCCCATCCACAAAGCACCGGCCCCCAGTGGGGAGAGTACGGAGGTACTAGGTAGAAAGAAGCCTGTTCAGTCTTTGTGCCACCACTTGCTGGAGGCAGAGAGGCAGCCCAGGCATTCCAATATTAACCAGATAACCATTCATCCTTGGGGGCTAGTGGGCAAAAGTTGGGGTTTCCTGGGAAATCCATGCATATTGGATAACTCTCCATAGAGAGGGAAGTGGCTACGTGCTCTGGGATTTGGTCTACAGGACTCTTAGAAGATCTCTGTCTAACAGGATGAGATACTAAATCGCTTTGTGACACAGACAAGGTAGCCAGAGGTGTACAGGCATAGTGTAGTTCCTAAGGATAAGTTACTGTGCAGATTGGCTTAAGATGTGCAAGGATGAAAGATGGGTAGGCAGGGAAAATCAAATGGAAGGTCGTGAGAGATAAGCAAAGCTCCTAACCAGGCAGTGCACCATGCTTACACCCACCGAGCAGATCGGTCCTAACACGTCATATGCTGGGCTACTATGATGGGAACCTCAGTGAACCCCAAACCATATCTTAGGGTTATGAGAACCTGAATGTTTGATGGTGCCAAATAGTCCCTTTCTGTCATTGGGTTTTGTTTGTTTGTTTGTTTGTTTTGTTTTGTTTTTGAGGGGAAATGATTGCCGAAGTCTTAAACAAGGCATACTGTCAGAGACCATCTTCCGATGCCGGTTGCTGTTCAGATGGAAGACATAGACTCCCGGTAGCTGGAACTGCTGCAGGAAGAGGCGGGGCCTTTGCTCAGAGAGCTGAGACTCCTCAGCCAGGGCCCGGAAGCGCCCCCAGTCAAACTGCTGCACTGTGTTGTAGAAGTGGCCCCTGGGCATGGAGAGAGTAGGGCAAGTTACCTTTTGCTGGTAGTGCCTGATGCATGTCCTTCATGGTACAGGGCCATGACTCTGGATACTCACAGGTCATATTCTGGGTAATGCTCACGAGTCACCAGGAAAGCCAGCGTATCATTGGTTTGGAGGCAGACTATAGGGTTCTGGATACCCAACATATCTCCAGAGTATGTGGAATTGAGACCCAGGGACCAAGGGTAGGTCTGATGTTCATCTGTTAAGTTTCCTAGGAAGGATTCTGAGTAGGAGACACAGCAGCTACTTTCAGATGACCCTGAACTATAGCCTGGGATAGGGCAAGGAGGGGGAGGAGAGCCTATGGTGAGGTTAAGAGACTTACCTGGTCCCTGGTCTGAATGCCTGGGATCCATTAGAGGCAGGCCCAGCATGTGCAGAAGCTCAGGGCCTGGTCTGGTCAGACCCTGGAAGCCATGCTCTAGTCAGAGACAGAAAGCTTTGACCCTGTGGGCACTGGGCTGAGAGACTTTCCTACTACTAAAGCCAGGAAGCCCTGATTTGTACACTGTAAGAGTCTATCCTCTAAAACACAGAGGAACCAAAGTCCATCTGTTGTTCTCAGGGAGCCCTTAGGTAGGTGTTGCCTACCACTCCCCAACTTCTGCAGGAGGACAGAATATGCAAACATGCAAATTATTAAGTTTACACATGTGTGGTCCTGAGTCATGGTGTCCCCGTGTCCCCTACCCATTGATCTCTCTTACCATTCACACTGATCACATACAGAGGCACAGACTTCATCCCTTGGTCCAAGTTGCAGGGATGACCCACAGCACGTGGTGAGGAAGGCTTGTCCAAGAGGTAAAAACCCTAGAAATGAGGATGTGAGGGTTTGAGATAGGGAGTATTAGCTCTTTTCTGAAGACACCAAGAGGGACACTGTTGGTAGGAAGGTGTGGAGAATCTCTTGGGGAGCCCCATATGACTGGGGGGATGAACGGGAGGTGGTGTTATAGAAGATCTAAGATCAGAAACAACCTTGGATCATTTTCTCTCAGACATGTATCTCCTCCTTAGCACACTCAAGGCCTCTTTAATGAGATTATAAGAGGAAATAAAACTGCCCAAAGGGACTTTTCTATTGCTTTGGAACCTTATATATAGGGCAGGTTGCAACATGACGTGAGCTGGGATAGTGGCCTCTGGGCCTGTTTATGCACAGTCACCCCACACGGTCTATCTTTGAGGGCAGTTAGTCACACTACGGCTTAGTCACACTACGGCTTGGCCTTCAGAACATCATACCTGGCTTCCAGTGCCTTCAGTGATGAAGATCTGTGGGACGCCCTGAGCACAGCTGAGCTGCAGGATATGTCTCTGTTCTCTTGAGCAGAGGGGTCCACACATTCCACTCGACTGTTGTCCCCAGCACAAGCAGAGTCCCAGGCTTGGGTCATAGCCACGAGCATCTCCCGGGGTGGGACACACCTGAGCAGAGATTCCGACTGCTTAGGGATACTTCTCTGGAAGAGGGACTCCTTACTAATCTTCAGGTTTTCTTATGGGAACTATGTCAGACTTCAAAGTACAGCCCTCTGTGTTTCTAGGGAGGGCCTGCCTGGTAGAACAACCCAGCCTGGACTTGGAATAGCAGAAAGGAGATGCAGGAGGAAAGAGTGTGTTGTGGATTTGGTCTAATGCTGCTTATATTATGTTAATTTGGTTCACCAAATTGCATGAGAATCTGCACATGTGCACATAAGACACTGAGGGACCCTGCCTCCAGGTAGTTTTGATTGGTAAATAAAGTTGCCAACAGCCAATGGCTGGGCAGAGAGACAGACGTGGGACTTGAGGATCCCAGGCAAGGGGCTGAGGAAGGAGCAGGAAGGGAGATAGCTGCCATGCTAAGAAATGAGTAGAAGCCATGCCTGAGGTGTAGCAGACAGTGAACATGGCTGTCATGTAGGTGCTGGGGAACTAAGTCCAAGAGGGCTGCAGGTCTGGGTCTAGGGCAGCCAAGATGGAGTATAGGTTTTAGTAAGTAGTAAGTCAGGATTATCAGAGGTGAGTGTGTTAACCACATGGAGGTTTGGAAGTGGCCCAACCATTAAGCTGTTTAAGGCATATGAAAATATAAGGGTGTGTGTGTGTGTGTGTGTATGTGTGTGTGTTTCATTTGAGAACCCAGAATGTTGGGGCAGGTATAGAGGAGTGCAGCTGTCACCACCACCACCAGGGTCGATTTGAGTAGCCATATTTGGGTACAGCAACAAGGGTCTCTGAGCACCCTCCTACCTCCTGGGCACAGTGGTCACTCCATTGTTCTTTGGTCAGACATTTCCCCTCCTGGTTCCAAGTGGCTCCATCTTTGCAGTCGTGGTGTTCCCTCTGGACACAGCCCACTGGGTCACCAATGTCTTCATAGCCAGGGAGGCAAGGGCACTGGCCATCGCTGGGCTGGAAGTAAGGATGTGTGGGAGGAGGCCCATCTCAGGCTGGCTGGTTAATACCCTTTAGTTGTGAACATTTCTGAGATGGACCAGGAGAGAGGGCAGGAGAGGTGAAGTGAGCAGACAGGGTTGGAGTGGCACAGGGGCATGGTTGCTATGGTTACCGATATGCTATCATTTTAGTTAAGAGGACAGGAGAATTTCAGTAACAGAAGGGCTTCCAAGCACATTTGCTGGCTTACAGGAAAAATTCAGGTGAGAAGGGCCTGGGTGGAAGTGTGTTTTGAGGGATCACTGTATATAATGACATTTCCTTCCAGAAAGTTAACTATATTTAGCAAATTAACTAACTATCCAACTAACTATCCCCACAGAGCAACCAGTTAAATCTGAATTTCAGGTGTATGAATACTTTTTATTAGTCCCATAAGACACTAAAACACTATTCAGTATTTACTTGAAATTCACATTTAACTCTGCACCTCACAACCTTACTCCCAAGCCTACATTGGTCAGGTTACACCTGAGCTAAACTTGACTGGGAACCAAAACAGCCCTGGAAATGCAGCCCGCCCTTGGGTCCCACTGCAGGAGGGCATACCTGGAATCTACGTCCAGGTCTCTGACAGACACAGGTGTCCTTGCCCTCCTCTGGCTGGGTGGCCTCAGAGCCGCACGGGAAACATGCATTCTGGCCGTGCCAGGGGTTGAAGAACTCCGAAGGGCAGAGGTGGCAGAAAGGGGTGGTATGGCGACCCATTCCAGAGAGGAAAGTTCCAGGGGGACAAGGGGCAGGTGTCAGCACAGAGCAGGGCCTACCTATGGGGTGGGGTGGGGGTGACAGAAAGGGTTAACACCCAAGAGCTGGTCCCTGTGATTTCCCAGGGCTCCTCTTCCCCGACATTAGTCATTAGCTCCCCTCACAGCTGTCCCCTCTCCTCAATTTTACTCCCAAACTCCTTTGTACAAATTTAATTTAAGCCTCTACCCTCTGGGCATCCTGGTGGGTCCGGCTCTCCTTTTGCACAGGCAATCTCACCTTGGCAGGCCTGAGGATGCTCTATGACCAGGCATGTGGGTCTCTGGAGGATGAAGCAGAAGGCAGCTATGAGGACCGGTACCTCTGGGAGGTTCCCAAAGAAGAGACCCTTCATCTTCTGGGCAGGGGTAACAGCAGCAGAGAGCAAAGCAGATGTGGAGGTGGGGGAGGTGAGGCACCAAGGAAGGTTTCAGGCAGAGGTGGAGAGATAGGGGAGGCAAAGTGATGGACAGGGTGACAGGCATGAGGAGACAAGATAATGGTGTTCAACAGAGGCACAGAGTGATCTGGGCTCAGGAAGGACAGCTTCTGCCTGGTGGCAGCGATAGCTGTCAGTCACTGAATAAGTCATGAGGATGAAATCTGAGATATGGGTCCTCTGGGCAGCCTTGGCCCAGACCGTGCAATTCCATGGCTCCTTTTCTCTTCTCCTCTACCTTTCCTCCCAAGCAGCATGAGCCAGCAAGCTTAGGATTGGGCAAAGTGAAGCCAAGGGTTGTCCCAGCATTTTCCTTTCACAATGCTCCTTTAAGCATTCTGTGTGCAAAACCCATGAGAGATAATGTAGAGAGATTACAGTTTTTGTCTCTGCTACACGACACACAATACAGCACACACTCACAAACCCTTAGGGAGCCATCTAGCTCTTCCCCCTCATTTATAATGAAAAAGTTGGAGCCCCATTCTGGACTGAAATCCAGTTTTAACAGATTGGTGACGCCGTTCAAGTGCTCCTAGACCATGCATACAGGAAGTCACTGGAAACTGCAAAGCAGCTAGAGTCCCTGGTGCAACCAGGTGATTCCCCAGAGAAGATGGGCAGTGGATGCTGCTGAGAAAAGCAGGCTCTCAAAATGGAATAATCCATTGCTTTATTGCTTATAAAAAGTGATAGTGGGTAATACTGCCCAGCTTTCTTTATGGCTGCTGTGAAAAATCACTGATGCCCACAAGACCAGAAGTATTGTGAAAAGCGTAAACCCAGATCAGGTTCAGTGCTCTGTGTGATGGGTGGTTGCTTATAAGCCTTCAGAAAAATTCAATATATCACATTGCAGTGAGGCCTAATTTAAAAAAGAGGGAAGGGGAGGAAGATGAAGAAGAGGAGGAAAAAGAAGAGGAAGAGGAGGAGGAGGAGGAAGCAGAAGTGGATTTTGATTTGCCCTGTGTTATTCATCAATGTTCCCTTCAAGTAACTTATAATTGATTTCTTTTAAGAAGAGATCACCCACTCGACACCCAGACAAGTGACCCCAGTTCAGTTCAAGGGAATTCCATTCACTTAACCAGTTTTGATCTTTCGATCTATCATTATCTCGACCTATTATCTAATTTCTAGGCTCCTTTCTGGGCGTGGCGATACTTAAAAGGATGTCCTCGAAGCTCAGAAGGATCTATCGCTGGATGCTATTTTGCAGTCAGGGCTGGAAAGAGAATTATGAGGTGTAGAAGTAAAGGCTCCTTGTAGAGACACTTTTGAGGGGGAAATTTAGATTATAAGTGCTCACCGTCCCCCAGGCTGATAGCTTCCTGTAGGGCCACTGCTTTGCAGAGTCCCCAGCCTGTGAGAGACCCTTGATAGGCACCTGACTCCTTTCAGCTGTTTTGTTGTTGAGCCGTTCGCCCTGCCTGCTTTTTGTCTTGCCAGTAGGTGGCACTGTGAGCTTGCAGGAATTGGTGAGCTGGGCATGGACCAAGCCTTGGGGTGTAGGTATCTGCTAGAATGAGGGAGGAGAGAAAATGCTGTTAGCCGGTGTGTGTGTGTGTGTGTGTGTGTGTGTGTGTGTGTGTGTGTGTGTGTATGTCCTTTTAATGTTTAAGCAGACACTCTTTTGAACGCATTCAAATATGGTCACATTAACCGGCCTTGGGTTTTACTCCACATTAGCCCAGCACCATTTTGCAGGCTCACCTATGTCACATAGTCCTTCTCTGGCATGAAGCTCCTAAGGGGGCTCAGTGCTGGGCCTTGTCTTTTTGTTCAAGTTCTCTGATAGCTGGTCACTGCCAGGCCTACTGTATCTCCTCTGGTTCCAACTATCACTTCTGTCTGTCCATCTGTTTGTTTGATTTTTGAGACAGGGTTTCTCTGTGTAACCCTGGCTTCCTGGAACTCACTCTGCAGACCAGGCAGGCCTGGAACTCAGAGATCTGCCTGCCTCAGCCTCTTGAGTGCCGGGATTCAAGTCCTGCACTACCTTTAAGTGCCTGGCTTCCAACTGTCATTTCTGCCATTTCCTAACACTACCAGTTCCCAGGCTTCTGTTGGTGTCCTGGGTTGTCTTGCTCAGCTTTGATTTTCTGTGGATCTGCACTAGGTCATCAGGCTGGGGACTTCTGAACTTCCATGATCCTGGAAGCCACAGAGACACACACATTCTTCCCTTCGCCTTTGTAGTTAAGTTTTTCCTGGAATATGACAGTAATTATGTATTTTAATAAGCTTAGTTTCTAAAGAACAATTTCAGATTTACAGAAACTCTTAGAGTTCCTGTGTGTCCCACTCCTAGTAATTATAGATACTGGGTGAGCACTTTAGCTAATGGCCATACTATGTTCGCACTGCCTTATCTATTCCAGGGTCAAACATTATACTTAGTCATGTCCCTGCCTCCCTTTAACTGTGAAAGTTTCTCGAGAGTTGCCTTACTTTTGGCAATCTACATACACAAGTGCTCTGTAAAACAGGCCTTAGCTGGGTGGGATTCATTAGAAATCTCTATCGTCATTGGTCTGGAGTGTTTTTTATTTTTTAGAACACCACAGCAATAAAGTGATGTTTTCTTTATAGTGAAACAAAGGCAAATGCTATGAACATGGCATGACAGCACTTATGTTGCCCTTGGTCATCTGACTGTTAGGTTTTCTCCACTGTAATTCCTCCCTTGCCATACTGCACTTGTTGGCTAGAGAGTTCATTTGACCCACTCCACAATCTCTCTCTCTCTCTCTCTCTCTCTCTCTCTCTCTCTCTCTCTCGTGCATATGCACTTCCTTACCTCTTTTGGCATCACAAGATCTCAAGCTCTTCTTGTCTCTTTCCTGCCATAGCTGTTCATTCAATCAGCCATTTCCCCAGGGAGCTTTGACTCCCTTTAAGGACATTGGTTAGCATCCCGGGGTCTGAGTGATGGGTCTGCTTTGGTCCCTTAGTTTTTAACTCACCTTTCCTTTCCCTTTCCATTAACTCTTCCGTACCCAGACCATTATTTATGGAGGTTTCAAAGATTAAACCACACCTTCAACTCAACAACCTGACTCTGTCCAAATGCTCATGAGATACAGGCAATAGAGTAGAGTCTTGGAGGTCACAGTCAAGGTGAGATACAGGCAATAGAGTACAGTCTTGGAGTTCATAGTCAAGGTGGGAGACAGGTAGACATGAATAGCTCAAATGTTGGGACATGACACCCAAGGCCTAGAGAATCCCTAAGGAGCTAGTGACTAATTCAGACCAAGCCATGGTCTCCACATCCTGTTTCCCAGTTTAGAACATCCCTCTAAGCTGTAGCACCTGACCAATGCTCCCTCTATGACTAGAGCAGTCATCATCAATGCTGAGGTGACTTCTCTCTTCCCCACCAGGGCTTCTTTCTTCCCTCATGAAAATGGGCAGACTCAACTCTTCCCTCAACTCCTCTGAACCCTGAGAATTCATTTGGTAATCATTTATTTAGGTTAGATTTGGGTGCATGGCACTCTGTTATTATATTGTTTATTCCTTCTTCTGGCATGGCTTAAATACTTCATAATAAAATTCAAAACATATTTATGAAGAAAAAAAAAAGAAGGAAAGTCTATGTTCCCATCATGTGAGGATGAGGTTGTCAATGGTTAATGACCAACAAAGTGAGATTCTGGGATTTCTGAGCCCACATCATATGGCACCTTCTAGCTTCTGCACAGAGTCCCCACTTTGAGAGCAGGGACTTCCCTGCCAGACACCTGCCATTCCCAGACTGGAGCCAGGGGGCATGCAGCTGGCTTAAGTCTGCTGAAGCCTGTCTGATTAAGTGTTGCTAGGTACTTATGGGACTCAGTACCAAATGAAACGGATTGCCCTGCTCACTGGTAATCTGGTCTCTATGGTTCAGACAACCTGAGAACAGTGACATTGTGACAACCCTTGATAACAGGAGGTACATGCAACTAGAGCCATTTAGGAAAGTCCTGGCTTGAGATGTCAAGTCTAGAGCATTAACTGTCTGCCTTGTGGTGGTATCTTTGTGCCAGTCCTGAACTGACTCGTTTTCTTTTTTTTTCCAGTCTAAAGCCATCCTCAAATAAATATAAAAAAAATTTTGGTCTTGTGACAGTGGAGGGAAAGCTGAGGTCTTGCTGACAGCTGAGGGAATAAGAGGCAGGCCAGGCACTGGGCCAACTAGGGATGCTATAGTAGGTCAGAGCAAGGGTAGGTAGGATGTTAGTTTGAGTCTTTGGAGAAAAGTATGACAGTGATAACCAACCTAGCACAGGTAGGTTGGTAACAATAATGTTATATTCACAAGGCTAGGCTATGCAGTGCCAGGGAACTCTGTTCTGCACTGCTTTTAGGGCTAGTGCTCCTGAAAACACTTTAGGAGGATGTCTTCAGTGACCTTCGAAGTGAGATTCTGGGATTTCTGACACCTTATAGCCTCTGCAGTGTTCATTTGGATTATTCTCTCTGGAAGCCTTGATATACCGTGTAAAAGACCCCTATTGTCTGGAGACTGTCACACTTGAGAGGATTCCTAGCTGACACAAAAATTTAGCCACCCTTATTCACTTGGAAGCCGTGAATAGAAGATAGCTTTAGACTCTTAGGTTAGTCTGTCCATCAACCAAAGACCACAGGGTAACCTTCATCAATGAAATAGAGGAAAAGGCTTGCCCAGTTGAGCCCTGAACAGACTTCTGCACTATAACATCATGAAACATAATAAAGGGTCTTGTTTGATGCCTGCTAAAATAAATAGATAACCAAGATATCCAGGCCACCCAATTCAAACCAAAAGTCTGAGTACCTACCAATGTCTAAATACTGCATCAAAGTAAGAGGCAGGGGACCTTGCTTCATTCTGAAAACACTCTGACCAAGCAACTGGAGTGAAGACAGAAATTTCTGAGCATGTTGGCCCTGAAGGTCCTGGAGGCTGACATTTTAGGGTACCCTGACTCACCTGGTAAGGCCTACAGGAGCAAGCAGGAGAGCTGACTTAGAAATGACACCCGGATACAGGAATCTTTGTGCAGAAATGGAAGGGAGGAGTCTGGGAGGGGAAGCACGTGGAGGAAGGGTAGTCACAGGAAGAGGGAGATCAGCTCCACGCATAAAGAGGGGGCTGGATGTTGAGAGGAAGGGCTGAAGGTGTTTCCCAAGGGTTTCTTGCAGGGCCTACAATCATAACAGGCAGCCTAGGGGGGCTGTCTGCAGTAGTGCCAAGACTCGTGGTGCCTTCTCCCTGGCTCTAACTGCTCTCCCTATGCCTGGCTGTCTTTAAAAAGCCTTGATAGATGTCCAAATGAGCTCACACACAGCGCAGGTGCAGGCTTGGCCCGTAAACCACAACAGCAAGGGGCACTGGGTAAAACCTCTTGGAGGTGGGGGAGGGCAGATAAATAGTGATTATTTGTTTAGCATCATTAGTAAGAGTCCCAGAACCCTGCAAAGCACAGCAGAAACTTTTGTATTAAGGAGATTAAACCTTAAACTCAGCTGAGAAGACTCTCCTGTATTGAGTGGCTTTGTTGTGCCTGGCATTGTGTGATTATATGCAAATCATGGAGAGGCCTTTCTGGGGTCCTGACCACAGAGGCTTAGCCGCATGGCCAGGGTGAGTGTGTGGCAGGGACAGCCACACATGTTTGTCAGGCTGTATAGAGTAGGGAAGTCTGCATTTCCTGAAGTTCAGGGGCTTGGGGATTCAAAATTATGCTCAACATGTTAACCACTTTCTGATGGATGGCTAGAAGTTAGGGACAGAGGGGCACCTTGAAAGTACTACTGGTAATTCATGGCACTGTCCAGTGAAAATGTCCAGTGAGGGTCTCATATCACTTTGCTCACATCTCCTGTAGTATTATTTAGTATTTTTTCTTTTGTAATGTGTGTGCTCTCCAAGGAGATGGGGGCCATGTTTTGGTTTCCCCGTTCCTAGTTTTCTGAGTGTCTGACTTCAAACCCCTAGTAGCCAATCAGAAAGACGTTGGAAGATTATCCTGGATATGTTGACCAAGGAAGTATTTGTTCAATGTTCGTTCTTAGCAATGTAGAGTGTTAGGTGCTGGAAGAGGAGGTAATGAGAGATCTCTGGGAACAGAGATGAGTGAGACGCTCCCGCAGTCCAGACATTATCAAAATGCCTGGTAGGACTTAGTAAGCTCTGGGGGAATGACCCACAGAAGCACTTGGCTTCTTCATTAGGACTCACTGGAGAGGCTGGAGGTTTCACAGAAATAGAAACATTCAGAGCCAGGCCCTGAAGGTCTAGAAGTCATATGCAAAGAGGAAGGGTGTCACCCAAGCCAAAGGTAGGACACAGGCTGGCCCTGTACCTGGATTACACTGTGTTGGGACTGTGGACAGAGTTTGTGTACACTACCACTCAAGTTCTCAATTTTGTATTAGAAGTTGGCAAACTGGAGTAGAAGAATCTTAGACTTAGGGATTGTAGGACCCAGTGTCAGCATCCACAAAGCTGCCATTGGGACACTCCTGGAGAGTTCTGTGTTCTGCCGCTGTGGGTATTCTGGTATGCCTCCTCTTCCTCTGCTGAGAGCTAGCTGCTTCCCAGCCTGCCAGCACAGTTGGCTTGGACATCTCTAAGCCCCCTTTGGAAGATAGCCACAGAACTGGCCAACAGGATCAGCAGTTACGGCCATTAGTTTTTCTCTGTTGGGGCACAATGGGTATTCCTGAGGTCCTGTGGGAATAAGAACCGAGAGAAGACGGTAGAATGAGCTTGGCTCCTTACCTACAGGACCCATTACTCAGGCCACAAAAGACCACCCAACTGACCAGCAAGGCTGGGTAGGTCTTACTGACTCAACTATAAGCTATCAACTAGCAAGCTATCAACACGGGGGACCTTCCCAGGGTAGAGCCATAGAGACAGGGAGTTGATTGGGAAGCAGGGGTGATTATGGGCACTCCTAGTTGTGACTCGAACCTCAGGCATGGGTGCTGAAGACATCAGATGTCCTCTAACCTTTGGCTCGTAGGGTAGCTGAGTTGGTTCCTTGGTTGTGGGTTAGGAGGGAGAGGGAGTGAGGAAGATGGAGAGAAAAAAAAGTGGGAAAGAGAAAAGAGCAGAGGGGAAGGAGGGGGGTGGAGGGAGACAAAGGGACAGACTGGAGACAGAGGTTGTTCTAGGTGAGTAGACTAGGGCCAGGCCAGAGCATCCATTGTATGGCCTGAGACACATTATCTCCAACATTCCCATTCCCCAGGGCGTCCTTCTCTCAGGGATGACCTCTCTCAGGGAAGTAAAAGGCTGAGGGTCACCTCCTTCTGCTGAGGACTGGAGTCACTTCTGTTTTCCACAGCCCAGTGATCAGTACAGCCTTTGCCAGAAGTTTCTGTGATCATTCAGATCTCTGAGTTCTGAGGGGAGTGGAACGGATTCAGGAAAGAAGGAAGGAAATAGCTTTCTTGGAACCCAGGGTCCCTTGCCCCATCAGAGGAGCAGCTGGGTTTTTGTAAGCATGGAGGCTCTGGGGGGCTCCTGCAGGACCAGAGCCAGGCAGAAAAAAAGTTCCAGATGAGTTGAAAAGAATTCTGTAAAGATATTGTCTGCGACTTGGGTTGGATAAAAGGCGCCGGCAGACGGGGCTGTTCACCTGCTAGGCTTTTGTTCGGCCTTACGGGGCTTGCTTGCTACACAGCCCTTGGGGCGGGGTAGTGCTGGGGAGGGCACACTGTCTGCCATCTGCAGGAGAAATACAACAAACACCCACACGCGAGCCAACGGAAACTCTCAGCAAAACAAACAGCGAGAGGAGGGCTCTGGGCAGGA
This sequence comes from Mus caroli, assembly GCF_978045245.1. Taxonomy (NCBI): domain Eukaryota; kingdom Metazoa; phylum Chordata; class Mammalia; order Rodentia; family Muridae; genus Mus; species Mus caroli. Next base: position 49,110,760 of record NW_028227266.1, read on the forward strand.
GTGTGTGGATGGGCGGGGCAGGCAGGACCTGCGAGAGGGCACCTGCCAGGGTTGGGCTGTGGCTGGGCTGGCTGCCCTGATTAAGGGTCAGGACAGGCTGCTAAGGCCTGTCGGGTGAAAGCTTTTTTATTCGTTCACCATCTTGGGCTTCAATGCTGTGAGTTAGTCTGACCTCTGGTGCAGGAAAAGCCTTCTAGTCATCTCCAGGACCGAGGAAGACCAGGCTGCTGGTTTTGTAGTGACCGTGCAGGGGGGAGGGGGGAGGTGAAGTGTGGATTCAGGGTCTGGCAGTTGCTTCAGTTAGATACCTCTTGCTCACTATCTATTAAATGGGCAGATAAGGCCTGCCTTACACCATTAGTACAAGAATGAAAATAGTCGCGATAAACCCCTACCGTCTGCAAAGAGCAGTGGGAACGGTGATTGTGTCTATTCTTTGTGTCTGACCATTTGGATCTCCTTAAGTGCCCTTCCAGGGAAGCAAGCTCTGAGGTGGGTAGATAGGATCTTACCAGGCTCTGGCCCAACTCTGGGGGTGGGAGGTCTGCTTCCCCGCCTTTCCCCAGCGTCTGCTTCACAAGTGCACTGAGTGGCAGCCCGCTGTGTGTCCACAAACCTGTTAAGACAGGGAAGGGTGCTTGTTTGCTCTTCCCAGGGACCGGCCTGGTGGGCTGGACTCAGAAGTATTGTGTTACTCAGCCAAAGAATTCCTTTCCTCGCCTCTCTCCATTTATAAAGTGGAAACAAAACCCCTGAGCTATATTGCACTCATGGCCATAAGCCAGGTCCTCAAGTGTCATTTCTGGGTACAGCTTGCTTCCCAGGTAGGGTGCAGCCTTCTCGAGGAAAACAAGAGTTCTTTTTCCCTTTCTCACCCAAGACGGTGCTGGTGGGCATTCTCCTGTTCCCACCCACCCCAAAGAGGCCCTGGATTCTTTGTCATTGCCCTTGAACTTTCCTCCTTCACCAAGGTCTGACTCCTTGAGTGTCTTCTGACCCAGTGGAGACAAGGGCAGGGCTCCTGGGGCTCAGCCACATCCCTGGGTGGTGCTGGTCTACTCTGGCCAAGGGAATCACCCGTGAGGAACTCCTGCTTGTGGCCTGTTGCTCTCACGTCTGTTTGCTTTAAGAAACCGAGATGGCTTTTGGTTCCTCGAGGGCTTATTGTACTAGAGTTCTGGACAGAACTAGGTAGCCCCAGAGGAGTCCGGGCAGCTCTGGGCCAGTCTTTCTAAGCTGTATCCCACTGGAGGAGAGTCCTATGACCAGGGAGAGCCTGAACACTGAGCTGTCAAGTGACATTTATTGTTCTGCAGCCGGTTCAGGTTGGTTGGTAGAAGACGAGTCAGACGGATGAGGTGGGTCAATGAATGTACAGTTCTGAGACTGGCCTTGTAGGACCTGAGAGCTGCCCAGTCTCTTCATTTCTTCCTTGGTGGGTAGATCCTTTTCCCTGCTAGGATATATAAACTCGAGTCTGCCAGGACTACTAATCCACCACGGAAAACCCATCTCATAGCTTCATGCCTCAGTGTTTCATTTTGAAATTAAGGAAGTACGATTGGATGGTGTTCAAGGTCTCTTCTGTCTATACTATACATTTCAAAACCAACTTCAATCCCTGCAAGTGTAGAGGCCATGTTTATACCTTGGGCCGGACATTAACTGGGTGAAATCACAAGGCCTTGTAGAATTATTTCAAGGACAGTCAGAGGTAGTGCTGGAGATGTGGTGGTGATAAGACTCAGTTTCTGAGGACATGAAGGGCTGAGTGTTTTAAGGCAATGAAAAAGCAATTTATAATTAAATTTGGCCTGCATTTTTCTCCATCCCCAAATGTCTCTCCAAATAATTCTTCCATTTGGAAAGATAAACCCTTATTGGAGCATGTCTGGAGATTTCTTTAAACCAAATATTATTTAAGAATTTGCATCACAGAGTTGGTGAGCTACCTCCATGGAGGAATGCTTGCTTAGCACTCCTCTTACCACCACCCTACACCACATACTAGATCGCAGTTTAACGGTCTCTGTGTCATTTAGTGTCCATAGCCTATCCTCACTGTATCTGGAAAGCAGATGTCATGATCTAACACCCTCAGGTGGCCCTATGCCTTGACAAGAAGGATTCTTTGAGGTCAAGGCTTTCCTGGTCTTCAGGCCCTATTTACAGTACTGGCTCCCACTGGGGCTCAGTCAGTACTTGTTTAATGAATGGAATATCAAAGGGCTGAGCAGTCAGTGCCCACAGCACTCACCAGTGAGTCATCCTTTAGTTTGTTGCTGTTCTCTGACTCTGTAACACTCACGGGCTGCCTCCCCACCCATCCGACAACCACGCAGGCTCCAGCTTGGAGAGGTTCCTGACGCTCAGCTCTATAGCCTGCCTGTGTTCCCCACTGTAAATCCCAGCTACACTGCGCAGCAGTCTTGTTTACTTTCCTTCTGGTGGCTACATGGTGTGGGTCCCAGGTCTACATTTTGTGAAAGGTCTGACCTTGGCGTGCTGGTTGAGTACTAGAAGAAAACTTTGAAGTCACCCTTTAGTTTACTTCTTGGACTTCCCACATCATTCTCACATTAAGCCCCAACAGGCTGCCAGCATCACTCTTGCCCAGATCTAGTTGTCCCATGTCCTGCGTCTCCCCTTGCCCCTGTTGGTCCCTTCTCTACATGGCAAGCCTCTCTGCAATGGCAACTGCACATTCCCTGTGTCTGTCAATGTTGCCATGACACATACGTAATATTTATTAAGTGATAACTTTGTACATTTGAACTTAGATAGGAGGCATCATCTCTTAAATAGATTGTTGAGGTTGCCTCTGGTTTTGGAAGTAGAAAGCCCTGGGTCTAAATTCCACTTCTACCATCTACCAGCCATACGCATTAAGGAAAATGACTTCACTGACTTCTTGATTTCTGCATTGATAAAGCCTTGGTAATAATAGTACAGACCTCAGAGCCTTTGTATGCGGACTCATGCATTGAAAACTCAGTTCTTGGAGCAGTGCCTGGCGTGTGTCAGGAGCTTCTAGTTACTTGGTTGACATTGGTACAGAACATAGGGCTCTAGGCTGACCACAACAATATGTAGAGAACACAGGTTTCTGGGCTGACCACAGCGATATGAGCTGCTCTGACTCTGTCCTTCCCCAGTCCTTACAACACTGCAGGAAGACTCTTACTGTGTGGGTCAAGGTGTAAGGAGACATCCTACCTTCAGGTAAGCCCTTTAGTTTCCTTCCTGAGTTTGAATCAGACACAGATGCCGAGGAGGTCTAGATGAGAAGGAAAACACTCCATGTCTGTGTGAGCTGCTTTTACATATAGGTGTCTGCTTTCAAAAATGCATCTAACCTGGCAGAAAGCAGAGAGTGATATGTAAGGTGATCAGATATGCACACTCAGTTAAGGCAAGCCCTTGGTAACAGAGGTTAAAGGGTTCTATGGGGGAAATAATGAAATTGTATTATATGGTCAGACATAAAAGAAGTAGAACAGATGCTCTGAACTGGGCTGTGAAGACAGCCCCGCAGCTGAAGTGCTTACTGTGCAAAAGTGAGGCCTTGAGTCTGGATCCTCAGAGGCCATGTGAATGTCAAGTGAGGACGCTAGTGTTGTCCCCCATTGTGACTCCAATACTCAGGAGGGAGGGGCAGCAGATCCTGGCACAAGCTGCTCACTCAGGCTCGCCCAGTCAGGGAACCCTGGGTTCCCTTGAGAGAGCTCATCTCAATGACAATGGGAGGGATCTTGGGAGACAATCTGAAGTCAATCTTAGTCCTTTACACACACACACACACACACACACACACACACACACACACACACACACACGTCAACTCCATTCTCCATGAACGTGCATATGTAACACACACATTTAGTAAAAAGGGTTTTCTACTCATAAGAGCCATAATTCTGATCTTTGTACTGCTTCCTAGTGGCTGTATGACTTTGAGTAAAGTTACTTAGGGTCTTTGAGCCTATTTCTTCATCTGGGTTCTTTTATGGAGATCAAATGAGGGCATATGGCGTCTTTTTTTTGTAATCATGGTGGTTTGAATGACAATGTCCCCTATAATCTCAGGTATTTGTATGCCTAGTCTCCAGTCTTTGGTGCTGTTTGGGGATAAGGTTATGGGGAGGCGCAGCCTTGCTAAGGAGGTGTATCACTGGAGACAGGCCTAGAGTTCATAGCCTTGCCCTGCTTCCAGTTCCCTTACTGTGCTCTGCGACGGTGCTCTCTCAGCTTCCTGATCTGGCTGCCATCCTCTGTCATCATGGACTCTTATGCCTCTGGAACCGTGAACCAAAAATAAATGCTTCTATACATTGTTCCTGGTCTGATATTTCATCACAGAGACAGCTAAGTCACTGGTATAGCCGTGTGTGACGCGTAGCAAGGACTCTGTAAGAATTTACTACCTTTAGAATTTATTTATTTTTATTTTATGTGTACGAGTGCTTTGCTCACATGTTTGATTGTGCACCTCTAGGTGTGCCTGGTGCCCTATGATGTCAGAAGAGGTCCCCTAGAACTGGAATTATATCAATGGTTGTCAGCCACTATCTGGACCCTAGCAATCAAGCTCATGATCTCTGCAAGAACAAGTGCTCTGAACTGTTGAGGTCTCTCTCCAGACCCAAGTAGTTACTATTCTTACTGTTGTGTATTTTTCTGTGTTAGAATAAGGAGTGTCATTAAGATCTGTGCTCATCAGAAGGGGTGGGATAGAGACAAATTAAGGGTGAGATGACTTCTAGATAAAGGCAGTGTTGACAATGGGAACAGGTAGGAGATGAGGAAGATCCTAGAAAGAGTAAGGTGGGTAAGAGGCTCGGATGCCTTTCAGGAGCTCAGTGAAGAAATTGTCTAGGAAGACCTGGTGGAAGTAGGTGGGGCCTGGTGAAGGACATGTGATGTTGGGCATTGCCCCTTCATGGGCCATACTGGGCCTAGCGTGGCGTTTTTCTTAGCAAGTGATGATGACTTACTCTTGGAGTTCTTGGCTTCATTCACTGTGGCTTTGCTCTGTGGCTCATGGTTCCTCTGCCGAGGAGCCCCGCTGATCTGCTGCTGTCTTTTGTTGCTGCTGTTATTAACTGTCCCCTCCCCCCTTGTCTCCCACCCTCCTCCCCCACAAATTCCTAAAACCATCTGGTCAAAACCTCTCTAAAATTGTTCCTTCTTCTAGTGCCTTTAGGTATATCAAAATCCAAGGATTCCTTATCAATATTGTCTATTATGGAGAAGATAGCAAAGTCTCTGCCAGCCAGTGTGACTTCATCTGGCGTAGGACTTTGAACAAGTTTCTTGATTCCTAGGTTGTGTTTTCTCAAGCAGAATAGCTTTCAAGCAGTGTTCTAGTTGTCCGTTTGTTGTCTCTCAGCTCAGCGGCCTGCCTGCTCTATCCCAGCCCTATGTGCACATTTTCTCTTCCCTTGAGCATGATGCTCAGCTCTGTCAGTAGAAGGCAAGCTTCATGTGCTTGGTATTTCTTTTGGAGAATGACAGAGTTGTTCTGGAGCTAGATAATGGTGATGGCTGTACAACACTGGAAGTCACTTCGTTGTATGATTTAAGTGACGAAAATGGTGGATTTTGTGCAGTATTAATGTTAATTCAGTGACAATGTAAGGTGGGCTTGCCACTCAAGCATGAAGGCTGGAGTTCAGATGCCCAGAACCCATGTTGAAGTTGGCATGTGGTGGCTCACCTATAATATTAGTCTTGGAAGGTAGAGACAGGGCCCAGCCACCTGGTAAGACTAATCACATCTAGCTGTAGGTTAATCATATCTATCTGCTCAGCAAGCTCTGGGTTTAAATGAGAAACCCCATCTCAGTGAATGGTAGAACAATCACTACCTGATTCCTGACCGAGGCTCATAACCCCTAGCGCCTTCAGGAGAGAACAGAGGTTCCTTAGCTAGAGACACTGCAAAGCTCTATACCTTAGAATGGCCTACTGAGTCTCACAGGGACTGGAGGAAAAGAATTAAGAAGTGTAGGGCAGGATTTGAATATAATACCGAGGGTCTGGTTTGGAGAAGAATGTGGAGATCTCGGTGTAGATGGTGGAGGAGGCAGTTAGATAAGGGCATGGACATGTAATAAATTAGCTAAATTCTTTATTCCTTCCTTGTCATCTTACTTAGCTAAGGCTAGCCTCTCCATCTCCCTCTCCCTCTCCTGCTGTGTTAGGGGTATACATATGTGCACCTATGTGTCAAAGGTAGAGGTCAGCCTTGGATGTTGTTCTTTAAGGACAACCATCCACATTTTTGTAAGACAAAACAAAACTTATTTATTCTTTCACAATTACACACACACACACACACACACACAGAATTTCTAATCTGTATGTTCTCAAACTCTACATACGTGTGGGCAGCACCAACTCAAGAGATTTTAGTCAGAATATTTCCCTGAACATGTGGGTTAAGAAAATAGGATCTCTGGTCAAAACACTTTTCCTGTAGCTCTGCCTTGCTTTGTCATGGCTACTTTCTAGACCTTGTAGACCATGTGTGGGTGATTCTATTGCTTTGGGACATCTTTCTGCTGGGCTGTGTGTGTCCTCAGTCAGGAGGGTTAGGGACAATAAAATATGACGTGTCAAGTGACGCCATTCTCACTCTTGCTGTCTCGGGATGCTTCAAAGAGTACATGTCTATGCAGAAGGGAAGAGACTCGGGTTTTTCTGCTTTCGGGTCTCAAGAATCTGACTGACCCCTATTGCTGTGGCGTCCCTAAACTGCTAAGACATCCTATGAAGGCTCCCCTCGGACCTCCACTTAGATGTAGCTACCAAACATGTTTTTCGTCTTTATTAATCTTCATCTCTTCTCACGTTTCTCGGGTCACAGCTGCATTGTTATCTGATGGGCTTGCTGCCAGCGCCATGAAGCCTGACAGTTACAAAGAATGGATGAGTTGCAAAGAACTATTTATTAGAAAAAGTCCCTTTTTTTCTTTTTCTTTTTCTGTTGTCTTATGTGGTGTTGGCCATGTATTGCCTGCATGAGATAAGAGGCTTGTTCTGGGAGTGATGAGCAAAAGTCTGGGTGAGCAAGCATGGCCCTCCTTGCCTGCTACAGTTCATCTCCTCTAGCCTCTCCTGGGAGGTCCTAAAGGTCTATAATCAAGCTGCCTTTCTTCAAAAGGAGGAGGTGTGTGCCTCTGTGTGTGTGTGTGTGTGTGCGCGCATGAATTGTCTTCACCTTTTTTTTATTACCTTCAGAGCTGGAGAGGAGTAGAGAACAGATCATTGGTCAACGATTTCAATTTAATAGTTCCTTTTGCAAGGGTAAAAGAGTAGGTAGGGGGTTGGGTTTACAGCATTGTGAGAGAAAAGAGACATTTCAGTAAACCATAGAGATAGGCAGGGTCTTGTTCTTTACCTTTTTATGAAGAAATGCACATTTTAAGGTCTCAAAAGAAGTTAACTTATTTGCGGGGAGCCAGTTTTACTTCTGTTTCTGAGACTTCACTGATGGGTCATGCATTGAAGAAGGCTATACGCCTGGTAACTGTCCTGATGGAAACTCTTAGGCTCCGGGACAGCCTAGAGGGCCTGGTCTGTTGGTACATGTGCACTCTGAGTCACCTCTGGGGAGATGTCAGCTTTCCCATCCTAGCCCTGGGGGCTGGTTGGGTCAGGCCTGTCCAGGCATGCCTGTTTCTTGAGGTAGGAAGAGGTAAGAAGTTATGGGTGCTGGTAAAAAAAAGTAACTTCTGGTGTAGTGATGGTCACTATCTGGAAGCTGGGCCTTTCTAGTCCTTCAAGTACTGGGAAAAGCTAAGGAGTTAGGGTCTCTAGAAAGTGGAGATGAAGTCACTGTTGGACAAGAACTCCAGGTAAACTGCCAGCACTGCAAAGGACATTGGTGATGGAACCCCATTGTGCACCCTCCCAACAGGCGTACCACACAGGCCTAAGGGTGTGTGTCCCCATCACAAGACCATATATGGCCCAGGCTAATGTTAAACCCACCAGTGTGGCTTCAGATGATCTTGAACTCCTGATCTTCCTGTCTCCACCTTCCAAGTTCTAGTGTTACAGTATTATTTGGGATCACAGGCAGTTTATGGGATGGCAGGGTTTGAACCCAAGGCCATGTACATACTAGGCAAGCATACTACCGACTGAAGCATATCTCCAGTCACAGTCGTGCCTTCTCCATTATGTGTTCCCTGGGGGAAGGGTTAAGGCTTTTGAAAGTGAACTCATTTTTCCAAAGGGCTTAGAGTAGAGGTAGTACTAGGGCCTCAAGAAATGTGATTGCTTATAAGACAGCCCCTCTCCCCTCGTTGTTTGGCTACCTACATTCTCTTTTTCCTGATTTCTCAGCTATCGTTCACTGGATGGACCGCCATAGGCCTCACTGGTAGGTCAGACTCAGAGGGTGCATATCAACTCATCAGGTCCTCTGTCACTGCAGCATCTTCTTGACTCCCTTATGATCCAATGATGTCACCAGTATCATAGGACTCACCTTGGCTTGGGTCTAGCTCAGTTTCATTGCTTCCCATGTCCTGTCCTCCATGTCTTGCCAGCTCCCAAATTGAGTATAATGGCCGTCCTTAATCAAAGAGATATGTTATGCAACCCCAGTAGATTCCCAAAACCACAAAGAGTACTGAATCTATATATATTTTTTCCATATACTTTTATGCTAAAGTTTAATTTATAAATGAGATATGGTGGGTGACTGACAGTAAATGATAACATAATTATTTATAAAACTACTATAATAATATTTGTGTGAGTGCTTCCTCTCTCTCAAATACTGTATTTATGCTGCACTTAACTTCTTCACCCTTTGATGATGAGAGATAACATAATGTCTATGATGAGATGAAGTGACACATCATGATATCAGGTTGATATGTAAGGGTTATCTCCATTATAAGCACTGTGATACTGAGACCGTCAACCTGATATCTGAGACACTAAGTGTGTACTGGGCATAGTCCATTAGTACACAGCTTGAGCGACATTCTGGACAAGATGGAGCAGGATGCTGTAAGATTTTAGCAAGTTACTCAGACTTTATTGGATCAAAGGCAACTGCTAGCACACACAGTGGAATCTTGATAATGGGGGATTACTGTAAAGTCTACTTGAGCAGCACTCAGTATCCTTGGTACCAGACTGTGAAATTGACTGTGGATGGCAATTACCCTAAGATTAATCACAGAGCCTCCATCTTCCCTACAACCATATGCTCTTCTGACCACTTCTGACTGTTTCACAGTGTTGGTTGGGGTAGCAGAGACTAATGTTTTTCTCCAAGGCTTTGGGCTTCTTGTGTGTGGTTTCTGAAACTGAGGAAGCTGTGAAGGGGTTTCATGGTGACTCAGTACCTAAACAGGGATGTCAGGCTCTCTGAGTTCCTACCCTGGCAGGACTTGGGGAAGAGCTCAGGCCTCTGGGACTTCTGGATCCAAGGCCTTTCCTTCTGACCTCAGCTCATACATCTTTCCAAAGGTGGAATTTTGCAGAAGGACCTACATGCACCATCAGTCCACCTCAGCTTGTTCATGTATATATGTTCAGACATGTAGAGTTTTTTTTTAGGGTTATCTGGATGTCAGGGTACTTTGAGAATAATGTATGTTATATTTCATATAGTTACTTCTGTGACATGTCCCTGGACATTGTCAGCTTGTGTTTAGTTGTGAGTAGTGTTTTGTAACACCTTTGTGGGAAGGTAAGCCAGCTCTCTAGAAGGCTGTCAGCCTGGCTGTTTAACTGAGTTGCTCGGCATATTTGATTCTTTGAGCTTGACATATTTTGAACCCCCAAACTCACCCCATCAGTATGGTCTAACACTGAATTAAGGGCCTGTCCTAGTTTATAATTTAAAAATTTCTCTACCCCTCACTTTAGCCAAGGTCTTACATTATAGCCCAGATTTGGTCTCTTGCCTCAGACTCCTCGGTGTTTGGATTCCAGGTCTGCATCGCCATGCTTGGCTTTTGTTTTGAGTTTTCAGTTCTCTGGGGATCCCCAGCACTTACACAAAGGACTTTGGCTCCTCTAATCTCCAGGATGAAGCTATGCATATGTGAGAGTTGTAGATTGTGGGTGAGCTTGGGGTACTCCTGAAAACTAATTTTTTCTAGACAGCCAGTGGAGAGAGTCCCATCCCCACACTCTCCCTGGGTACCCCCACCACATGAGCTGTCAGTAGGGGGAGCCCCATTACTTATGGAGGCTCTCCTAGAAGAATCTGGGTGCAGAGTGTGTTTAGAGTCAGAGAAACTCCCTGAGGGGTAGCTAGTGGGCTTTACCTTCCTCAAGAACAACCCCGATGTATACTGCAGAGGATAAATCAGGAGTCAGCAGTACAGGGACTTGGCTAGAAAAGAAGTGGAAATCCACTGTTGTGGTCTGTTTCTTAAGTGTCCCCCAAAAGGCCATGTGCTGAAGGCATGGTCCCCAAATGTGGCAGTATTTTGAAGTGTGCCTTTGAGAGGCGACTGGATCATGAGGGCTCTGACTTCATGAATGGAAGAATCCATTGATGGATTCAAGGCTTAATGATTATTCAGGAGAGGGGCATTTGTTATAGATGCAAGCACTCTCTTTGCTTCTCAGCCACCATGAGAGGGGAGGCTTTGCAAGCAATGTGCTTTTTGTGCTCTGTGACTCAGATGGGAGCCTATAGGGATGTCCTGCTTCTCTGAAAGCTCAAGGCTAAATGTTACCTCTGCAAAGCACTTGGCTATCTCTGCTTGCTAGAAGCAAAGTATGCTCTAAAACTGCCTAGTTTTGGTGTTTGCAAATCCTGATGGGCTCAGACAAAAGGCTGCGTTTACTCTCTGCTTCTAGGTAAAATGAGGTAGGTAGGTGAGTATTCAGGCCAACATAGCCTATGACATCATGATTTCCTCTCCCTCACACTTTTCCATAGCTCACTTTGCTCTCAGATGAAAATAAGAACCTTTGTGTCAGTCAGTTTTTCATTGCTGTGACAAAAATACCCAAGGAAAACCAACACAAAGAAGGAAAGGTTCATCTTGATTCATGCTGTCAGAGGGTTCAGGCCGTGGTAACTTGGCCCCATGTTTCTTGATTTGTGGTGCATTGTGGTGGAAGGGTGTGGCAAGGAAAGGCACTCACTTATGGAAACTGGGAAGCAGAGAAAGAGGAGCCATAGATGGGCTACATCCTTCTAGGGCACACCCCCAGTGACCCACACTCTTCAACTAGATCCCTCCTCATCTTTTCCTCCACCTAATAATGCCACCAAGTTATAGCTCCATCAAGGACTTAATTTACCAATGAAGTTAGAGCCTTTGTGATCCAAAAACCCATAAACTAGAACCCTTTAACACTAGAGCCTTCAAGGAACAGTCCTTACTCAAACAACAACAACCCTCTAGAGAGTTTATAATGCTCTCCCTGAGAGATATGCTCTTCTGGTCCATCTGACACATATCTCCTAGATCCCTTGATTTTGACACACTCTTTCAGTCTTAAAGCCTTCATGCACGCCTGTTTTCTGGAGCTCATCTTTTAATTCAGGTACTTGCCATTCACCTTCCAGACTCCAGCCTAGGAGTTTGAAAGAATGTGAACTTCCTTGGGACAGAGCATGTAGACTTATTGTTTATCCTTTCCTATACCCAATATAATATCTTGTACAAATTGAGTGCTGGACAAGCTGTTTTGGCTGAATGAATGACTGACTGAATGAATAGGATCACCAGAAGGCCAGTGCTAAATACTCTCCTGGTCTTGTGAAGAGAGATTCCTCAAGTTGTATAGATGATGTTCTTCTTATCAATCAAAGGGGAGGGTAGATAGCATACTATCGTGCGCTATTGTCTCATCAGCAAGAACACACATGCGAACAACCGGATCCTTCTGCAGCAATTCTTTATTACGCTAGCTTCAGCATGAAGAGGAAGACCCCGAGCCCCAAAAAGGCGCTGCTTATATACACCTCAGTGCGGTGTGTCCACACCTGAATGGCTGCTCTCTCAGCACGCCCTGGGATGGGCAGTGACTTGGTGCGAACACACTCTTGCACATGAGCATATTGCTTGTTTACCAGTTAGGCCACGTAGGCACAGCAGAAACCAGCGCCATCTTGTAATGGCGATTGCAGATTGATAGGGACGGTTTCCCACAGCATACGTAGTCCTGTGTGTATCTCCTGGGACTTTTGAGTCTCATCTCTTCTGAGAGATGATCATGGTCTCACCTGTCCTGTCTGTTCCAGGACAGACACAGAGACAATTCCCCAATATGCTTACTGCCTGCTTTGTATAAAGGGGGAAAAAGTGGTTTTCTCCAGGCCAATCCCAGATTATCACCTGGCTCAGGAAGATGTGTTGGTGCTGATGTTCTGGCTTGCAGCTGGAGATCTAGCATCTTAGTTTGGTGTATGTGGCATTGATGCAATTTCAGGATGAGATTGTAGAAGGTGGCATCTAGCCTGCCTGAGATGGTTTGGGGGTAAGCTTCAACATCAGGCAGGGAAATTGGCAGCTGGTTTCTGTGAGCACTCCAGGGCTTTTCACCTTGAGGTCTACTCAGGTGCCACCAAGAAGACTAGGAACTTTCTTTTCCTCAGACAACTGGGCTGTATCTTAGGTGCTGGGCTCTGAGCATCACAAGCCATTTTAGTTGTTCCTTGTGGGCCTGCTTCATCCCCAGTCACTCCCCCAATAGCTTGCCTTTAGGCTTTCTCGAACTGAGTCAGCAGCATCCCCCTCCGTTGCCTTGGCATTGTGAAATCAAGCTAAGCCAACTCCGATTACAATGCATCAGTTCATCAGGGAGCCCACATCCTGTAATCCTTTCCAAAATGATGCTCAGCCAGCTGGCAAGCATTGGTAAAGAGCATCCGAGGGAGGCTGCTGAGGATTCAAGACTCTGTACAAGCCAACAGAAGGAGCCACAGGAAGGGGAGGTCATGCCACTAGCTGGATCTCTTCATGCCCCACGTTGGTTCTGTTTTGCTCACCCTATTTCTGGCTGGCACTCTGAAATCCACCAGCACTGCTTGTTGGTAGCCTGGCACTTCTCCACAGAGCCAGTACACTAGGCATTTGAAACTTTCCTCTGTGTTCTGCTGATGAGTTTTGAGAAGCAAGCCAGTAGTTTTCTTTGGAGATAGTCTCCATCCATATAATTTTTTTTTGTTATCGTCCCAAGGGAGAGACGTTTGCTGACTACTCTTGCCCTTGTCTTGAATACAGAGGTATTCGGGTGACCCCACTGCTAAGCAAAGGGGAATGAACAAGGCAGTGTATACATCAAGTAGTGTTGGCAAAATAGAATTAAATTTGGTCACTGGTGTGAATGGAGTTTTCTTTCAGTATCTTGGCTCTGGGATCGATTGTTTCTGTCTTTAACGAAAGCTCCCTAGTACTTCTCAAGTGCCATTGCTGACTTCTTTCCTTCCTCATTTTCTCTCCCTCCACATTCCCTTCCTTTCCCTCCCCTTTCTTCTATTCCTTTCTTCTACAGTCTTGGTGTGTGGCCCATGTTCATCTCAAGCTTACCACAATATCCTACACACTAGGATTGTAGGTATACACTACCATACCTGGCTACCAGAGTTGATTTTCTTATGGGAAATTGTGTCATTTTCTCCCCAAATTGTACATTGAAGATCCAATCTCCAGAAATGCCAGATTATGATTATCCTGGGCAATGGGGTCTTGAAAGAAGTAATAAAAATAAGACAAACTCATGAGTGGTCCATAATCCAATATGAAAATGTCCTTGTAAGAAGAGACTACGTCACACATACAAACAAAGAGAAGACTATGTGAAGGTGAAGATGTGAGGGGAGCTGCCTGCAAGCCAGGAAGAGACTCTTCAGAAGATGCCAATCCTGCTGACACCCTGTCACATGACAGGAGAGTAGATGGATGACTGTGCACATCTGTCTATTCTCCGTAACTGATAGGAAGTAATTTCTTTCCTGAAGCCACCCAGTTGTGATATTTTGTTTTGGCAGTCCTAGAACACAAACAAACAAACAAACAAACAACCCTAATTCAGACATAATTGAAGGCTTACAGAGGACCAAGAGAGCATTGGGCTAGATTTTTCTATTTTTACCAGTTTCTCGTTGAGATCTCAAGATTGGTGGTATCTCTCTGGCTTCTCCACCCTTTTCTGTCTAGGCAGCCATCAACCTTACCCCGTTTGGGTTACTTGACTAGTCTGGTCTTAGTTCCTTTTGTGAAAACCACGTAAAAGAACCCACAGAATATCAGTATCACCAGCATGGCAGGTCGTGACTTCTGGAAGTGTGTGTTTTATAGGCAGCGTGGTAGGTACCATGATAGGGGTCTGCAGAGATAGGGGAACACAAAGCAGGAGGGCATGAGCCCACTTGAGGAGATTGGAGAGGTGGTAGATGGGCCTGATGTCTGTCAATACTTTGAAGGCAGGAACTGGGTCTTGCTCACCTCCCCTTTGGGTACTCTCACACTATTCTTCGAACAGAGGAAGGAGTGACTATCTAGTATGCCAAGTGAGTGAAGGACTCTCTTGAAGTTCCTTCCAGGCTTCTGAGTCCATGAGTCTGTGATGTAAGAAGCCCACAGCAGTCAGCTGAAGGTAATGGAGGAAGGCGGCATGCAGACCCCAGATGTGGAGCAATGCAATATGCAAAGTCATTTCTGAGCAATCAAACTGGAAACAAGGGAGGCAGTGTATAGTGAGTCTCCTTTCTTAGCTCAGATTTCTGGGAGGATCCTGAGGCCCAACAACAGGAACCTGGTCATGACTGCTGGCTATACCTACGCCTCTTTAAACCCCTTAGCTCTTAATATAGTCACACCGATGGTCAAAGGTAACATCTTGTTCTCCGCAAAACGAAGGTTGGTCAAGCTCCTCACAGCTGTTTCCCGCCCAGAGGAAAGCCCCTAAGTTCCCAGGCGGTGTAAACGGTGTGTTTATAAAACACACCTTGTGCCCCGAGTATGTAAAAAAACACTTCTTGTGCACAAACTTGCAGCTGGTTCAGCAGGGAGGGATCCTAGACGCTCAGGAGCAGGGAGTGGGATAAGTATGGATAAGAGAAAGATTCAGTGCCAATCAAGACTGGCTGCTCTGCCCTGGAGACTACCCAAACAGATAGAAAACTGAACTTCAAAAACTGTCAGACATTGTGAGCTTTTGGAGAACAAATTGGGTCCAGACACCATTTAAAGCCAAGTGGCTAGCCCCAAGCAGAGACCCCAGGGAGTGATTGCTGGCCATCAGTCTGGGTACCCAGCATCTGAAGACTTAGAGGCAGCTTACTGCTCCCCATTTGAGGGATTTCAGGATTAGATAACCATCCTTTCTGGCTGGCTTTTTGCAATGTGGAGCAGAAAAGTAAAACGTCCTTTTTTTGTAAGAAAACAGCAGATGGGGGAAGGAGGTCCCTCCCTGCACGGGCTGTGTGGTGCCTTCAGATGGGCTGTTTTGCTTCACGCTGAGCTGAGCTCACCTGGGCAATGACCTTATGACAAGAATATCAGGCAGAGTCCAGATCAGCAAAGAGGGCAGGAAGGGGAAGGGGAAGAGGAAGAGAAGCGGGTGCAGCCATGTGAAGTCGTGACTGGCAGAAGCCCCATCGGAACTTAACCTCGCTTTGAATCCTTCAGTCAGATCTGATTAAACTTTAATAAGGAAACCTCTCAGTCTACCACAAATAAACAAACAAAACCAAAAGAGCTGGTTTCAACCAAAGATGAAAGACAGGATTACTGAAGTCATCAGCTGCTCTTTAAGATGTAAGAGCCTTCCTCAGCTATACTGGTTGCCTTAGGGTTAACAGGGCAAATGGTGTTAGTGCCCATAGTAGCTTATTGGGACTCTGGGAAGTGTTGGGGGTTCTAACAATGACTTTTATGGTAGTAAAAATAAGAAGAATGACTATTGCTGGTTGAGCATTGGATCTGTTCAAGGCCCTTGCTAGGTACACATTGTCTCCCTTAGTCCTATAAAAGATCATTTCTGTCCCTTTTCTACACATGAGAGAATGGGGTGTAGAGAAATCCACTTTTTTTTTTTTTTTGCAAAGTCACAGAGAAAAAGTGGAACTAGAATACAGTTTGAGGAGAGCTAAGGCCAGAGCCTGTGCTCACATGGTCCCACTTCGCTGCACTGAGGAGACACCTGGGCCCTTTTTTAGGGTGGGGTGGGGGTGGGTGTCAGGCTCTGCTAGGAAGAGTCATGGATGCTAGAACAAAAGCCTGCTCTGGGCCTGTGTGAAGCATCCCATCTTATTCTAGTCTGTCGTGCCACTGATTCTCAGACATGTTCTTCAGGGTGTCACTTCAGGTTCCTTGGAGGTCTGGGTGAGTGGATTTTGGGGGACACTAAATGAGAGTCATACGTACTTAAGATTGAATGTCATGGATATGACTGAGGAGAGAAAAGAGGAGAGGGGAGGGCGGACAGGAAATGGGTGGCTGGGAGAGAGTCAGAGACAGACAGCAACAGAGACAGAGAGTCACAGGCAAACAGACAGAGACTGAGACTGTGACTTAAGTTTATTGCATGAAGGGTCAGGAAAGGAAGTGACAATGAAGGCCTTCTCCTCCTGTTTTCCAAACTCAGGCTGTCTTATTCCTATAGATGTCCACACCTCAGCCCCAGAGCTGTCCCTCCCCCTGCTTCTGGCCTCATGCTCTGGTGGATGTAGTGTGCAGCCTGCGTCTCTGGCTTAGGTAATGGAGGCTGCTGGACTCACCACCAGTAGAGGCTGTCCTCAGGTCACACAGGGACACAGCCTCACCAGATTCCTGCTCTCACAGATGCATACTGCAAACCAACCCCACCTCTGCTTTTCTCTCTGTTCAGCCTGAGTCCTGGGCCAGGCGGCCTTAATGCTTCTAAGTAAAGAAATAATCCCCCTGTCCATTACCCTCCTTCCTTGGGAGTCCTGCACACAGAACTGCTTTAATCTTCCTCCAGTGATGTCTCAGGATGAAGGAGCATCAAGGTGAACTGTACCAATGGCCTGCTTACAGCCAAAGGCTTTGAAGAGGGTTGGAGGAGATGGGGAACTTTAGAGAAAAGAGGTGTGACTGAAGGTTTCTTTCTTCCTGGGTTAAAAGGACTAGCTAGTTAGTCTTACAGAACTGGTTGATTCTTCCTAAAAATCTTAGGTGTTTTGTAACCTTAAGCACTCATTCTCCCAGCCTCATCAGCTGGGAAGGTAGCAGCATCTCTAGCAACCTCAGGTTTCACATCTCCCCTTAGGAGGTGTAGGTTTGGGAGGGCATGCAGGTAGGTTTTGCTTGGGCATCTTAGGAGAAGAAAGGGAAGCCCAGAGACCTTGATCTTGTCCTATGCTTTGGGAAGCTGCATATCCCACTGTTGTGTTCCAGTGAGCCTGGGCTCGTTAGAAACACAGGGCGTGATTGTGAGGAGGGGGCCTGTGAAATGGGAACTTGGCCTAGCATCACCTTAAAGGGCCGGTGGGAGAGAACCACAAGCCTGTCCAGATCTTATCTTCTCAGGAAGGCGCAGGGAAAGGCACAGCAAAGCAGCAGCCTAGACAAGAACACCAGCTGCTGCCTTCACATCACACACCCACGTGTGGTAAAATTGCCGTTTCCCATGAAGATGAAAGAGAAGAGTGTAGCAGGGATTCCCTGAAGCTCAGTGGGGCAGGCAGGGGCCATGAGGACAACCCATGGCAATGGATCCTGCCTGGTCTCCCTGGAAAAACACCAAGGGTCCCACCAGCTCTTTTAGGAGAAGCCAATCCAGCAACATTCTGTGTCTACTCCTTCTCCTCCTTCCCCCTCTTCCCCCGCCTCCTCCTGTTTGTTTTTGAGACAAGGTCTAATGTAGCCCAGACTGTCCTTGAGCTCACCATGTAGGTGACGATGACCTTGAACTTGGGATCATTATGCCTCTTAAAGTTTATGAGATATATGTGGTGTTATATATATATATATATATATATATATATATATATATATATATCACCAATCACATGGCTCTCGGAAATCCAGCTGAACACCGGACAGCTCTTACCCACATAACAGAACCAACCACAAGAAAAGAGAAAGTTTACATGGCATGCAACACACACACACACACACACACACACACACACACCAGCACAAATTACACACAAGAGCCGTTACAAGTGGTACATGACTAATTGGCAAATGAAAGATATGCTCTTTCTCAGTTTGCTCCCACACTGACATTTTGCTAAACGGATGGAACAGCCGGAAAGGTGTCACAGCACTGCAGGTAGCTGAAGTGGGGGTGGGGGAATGGTGGCCCTTCTCTGAGAAGGCAGCTTCTTGGCCAGGGGTACCTGTATTCTTCTTCTGTTACAAGGTAAAAAGGTTTGTTTTTTGAACTAGATTTAGTTATAGCTTGGCAGTGCTCTCAGAAAGCTCTGGCTTGGTCACACAGGCTCCCTCCCCTCCCCCTCTTTCTCCATTCCTGGAGCTCCTGTTATTTGCCAGCTGATACAGGCCATGCTTCTGACCTTCAGGGTAGATGCTGCCTACAGTTTGTCTGCTATTGTTTTCCCTTTTCCTCCCCCAACCCCTCATCCCTGGATTGAATGCCCAAAGAATCCTAAATAGAAGTGAGTTGAATTTGAACAAATCCAGCCTCACTATCCTCTCTCTAGCAATGGTAGGTAAGCCTCAGCTTCCTCAGCTAGAGAGTGGGTGGGAGAAGGATACCATTACTGTATGATTGCTCTGGAACACAGATCAGACCCTGAACACCACCGAGTGCCAGACATCCTTTTCAAACTTGCATGTAGATTCAAATCACCCAAGGTGGTATCTTGTTAAAAATGCAGATTCTTTGTAGACTTGGGTGGAACTGGATTTTCCATATTTCTATTGTTTCCCAACTGGTCTAGTAGTTACTGGTCCAAGCACTGCACCAGGGGTAAAAAGGTACTACAGGACCCCAGGGTGATCAGCCTGACCTTGATCAGCCTTGATGGCCTCAACCAACTGTTGCTTTCTCAGCATGTGGTACCTCTTATCTCCCTCCTCTAACCTTGGCTTCACCGGACTCTTGTTACTGCTGGCCTCTTAATCACTTGGGTCTGCTTTCCTCTCTGACTCCATCCTTGCTCACCCTGACTGTGCCTCCTTAAAGTTCCTGGCTTTGTCTCATAGGTTACCCTTTGTCTCATAGGTTACCCTTGGTTAAAGCCTGTCAAGTTTTCCTTTTTCTCTGGCCCTCCAGAAATTTCATAGCTAATTTTTGAGTTCAGTTATAGCAACCCCACCCTACCCCCGTCCTCCACCAAGTTTTCTGATAAAATTAGCCTGTTCTCATTCACCATCCTTTTTAAGACTTGGTTCTGACATGCATTATTTTGTATTTGATTGTAAGTATCACTATTTTGCAATTCCCCCCTGTCCCTTGCTATAAGGTAGTCATAGTAATGGTTCCTACCTCATAAAATTGTTGGTAGGATCAAATGAGTCTTTGGAATAGTGTTTGATATCTGGCAAGCCTCTACAGATGTGATTGCTGTTTCAAATTTTCAAATCCTTTTGAGACATGAGATTATGTTGTGATCATCATCATCATCAATACCATCATCATCATCAGTAGCAGCATTAGTAGATGATATGCTAGCAAGCCTTCATATTCATTCGAATATATCCTTGAAGTTAGAAAGAAGTGGACAGATGACTAGTTAAACAGAGGGAGTAGTAAACTTCAGAGGACATGTCTCTTACAGTCCAATTGGGTGGTTGAAATAAAATAGAATCAGTTCTTACTATCTTTGTGTCTGTAGATCACAGCAGTGTATTTATGGGCCTATGATATCCACACCAAAATAATGATATTGGGCAGTATAGTCTCAACTAAAGCTGTTCTCTTGAACCTTGTCTTTTCCCATGTTATCTCTGTAGTTTTCTGGTCCATCTAGCCCTTGACCTTTGGGCTTCCTCTGTCATTACTATATTAACTAATTTTTTTTTATTCCAATGGCCAGTTTTCAGCTGACTTGGTACCACTTCATCCTCCAACTCACCACATTTACATCAGTCCCAGGAAACCACCATGCGTGACTCTACCTAGCTCCCAGGACTTACTTGATGTGTTTCTAGGGTTCTTCTGTACTTGCTCTGTCCTGTCACAATTCCTAATACATCCATCCTATGACATTTATGGTGTCTCCTTTACAAGATCCTAAAGGAAATGATAGGAGATGTAAGAGCAATCAAAAGTTCTGGTTTTCATACAAGCTTCATTTTAGCTGGGCTAGACAGGCAGCAAGCAGGTGGGTGTGCATAGGGACCTCAAGTCTACACTCCCCATGTGTAACCCGTGGCTGGGCCACATGCAGAGTGCCACCTTACAAAATTAGAATCTGTATGTGAACAAGACCTGCAGATTTGTGTGTGTATTACCATTTGAGACATGTTGTTTGTACAAGACTGTCCATGCCATGAAGGGAAAGGGAGATGTCTAAGTGGCTATCTCATGTGCCGTGGACAGAAAGGCCGATTTGGCAAGTTAGCATCTTAGTGACCGGAAGAGAGAAGAGCATGCCAACCTGAGGAGGTGGCAAGCACAGAGATCCCTAAACTGGAACGTAAGTGGCCTGGGCAAGAGACAGCATAAGATTATTGTGGCTGGAGCAGAGTGGAGAAAGGACAGAAGGACCAGAGGCAGGAGGGTGCCTGGCAGTGGAGAGTATGAACACAGCCAGATGGGAAGCCACAAGGGTACACTTAGGCTTTAGAACCTTCTCTAGCTACTCTCTGGGGTAGAACAGGAGTGGAGGCTAGAACAGGTAGGAAGGAGTCATGCTAATGTTAGTCATCCCTAATGTGCGATATGGGTTAGTGTGGTAGAGGAGAAAGGCTAGGAGGCAATTGGGTTGTTTACATAATTTGAAGTAGAGCAATAGAATTTTCTGATCGATCAGGATGACTCTAAGGTTTACAGCCGAGAGGCTAAGACTCCCCGTTGACGTTTGTAGGAGGAGCTTGTTTCATGGAGAAAAGGCTCTTAACCTGTCTTGTTTTGTGACAGGCTCCCACTCTCTGGAGCCCCAGTTGCTTCTAAAGACCCATTTGCTTCTGCCTCCTGAGTGCTGGGATGACAGGCGTGTGCCAGGCCCAATCAACATGTATATTTTCAAACACTTACTTATTTGTATTTATGTGTGTGTGCATGTGGGCACACACACCATAGTGCTTGTGTGGAGATCAGAGGAAGATTTGCAGGAGTCAGTCCTCTCCTTCTACTGTTTGAGTTGTGGAGATCAAACTCAGCTTGTCAGACCTGGCAGCAAGCACCATTATCCACGGAGCCACCTCAATAACTCCCTGTTTTAGACACATTAAGGGAAAGGTTAGCGAGACAGGCAGAGGATGTTGAGAGTTTTGGAAAACAGTTGAGGTAGTATTGACTTTGGTCACTTCTGATTAGCTAATTTCACAGCTGATAAACCGAATCTGCATGAAGTGAGGAGCTTCAACCATGTCACTGGCCATGGAGGTTAGGTTTTGTCCTTATTCTCACTATATGCCACCTCTAAGGATGAATTCTAAGTAAGTGAATAATTGAGGTGAATTGTTTACTTAGGGGAAATCCCCCAGCCTATGGATATATGGAACTATAAGAAATCCCAGCTCTGATGTTTTCTGCCAAGACTTCTGTCTTGGGTCAGAGGGCTCATGGGTTGAATCTGTGCAGCCATTTTAGAATCTCTAGTCATATTTGCCACCCTCTTAGGTGACAGAGTTGGAAACTGTTCAAATTTGTCCTAGGACACTGGCAGAGGCTCAGTGTAAAGTGGAATGGAGAAAGGACTTCAGGGCAGGAGAGGAAGCCCAATCAACATAGTAGTTGTTGGGCAAGCATGAGGACCTGCACTGGATCCCTGGAGTCCATGGCTGGTGGAGGGAAACACAGCCAGGTGTGATAATCCTAGTGCTGGAAACTCGGAGGCAGGAGGATCTCTGGGAGTCTCTGGCCAGTGGGCAACATCTGAGTGCAACTGTAGTAAAAATATTTTTAAAAAATCTCACCTCCCGTTGTGGGTTTCCTTCCTGCCTTAGACCATTTATGTCCCCAGATGTTTATATTTTAGCTTGCCCTAAGCAGCACAATAGCTGCCTAACCTCCATGCTGTTAGGATCCACTTTCCTGCCCAGAACTCTGAGTTACTACTTATTCTGCTTCATCTGGGCTGCTCTTAGCTCCAACTAGGCAGCGCTCTGGGTCATGTTCTCTTAACGCAGTGTCCATAGTCTTCTGCCTTCTCTATTTCATGGTGAAGAACCTCAGCCTCTTCCTCGTGGTCTCTAGCCCGGGATACCTAAACCCTGCCTACGTGCCTATGTCTCTTCTCCCCAGCTATTGGTTGATGGCATTTTTATTTAGCAATCATAATTAACTGGAGTCAGGGTCCCTCAGGCTACCTCCAGACTCCAAATTTTGGAGGCTAGCACTTAGCACTACAATAAACAGTAAAAGACAAACCTTAATATCTAACCCCTGGGGTTAACCTCTAGACTCGACTGCATCTACATGTATGTAGTGCACGCCCATTCACATGTGTGCCTACACATCCAGCATCCCAGTTGCTCTTCTCAGAGGTCACTGCATCCTGCCCTCAGCCATCTTCTTTCAGCTGCCCTTTCTGCCTTTTTACATCATTCCTGGCTCCTCTGTGACAGCATGAATCCTGACACCTTCTAAGATCTGCTTTCTTACAAAGCCTCCCTGGTTAGAAGGTAGGAATTCAACCTTGTACCTAGTTTAGAGAATGTTCATAGTAATGGACTTTGGTATGCATAGATGCACACACATCATGGTAATTTGGGTGACAACAATGATGACCTCATTACTGTCATCCCTGTGGGCCTAAATTCCCTAGTGAGGGAAGAGGCTTCATGCTATCTGACCTTCCTCTTAGCACACTAAACCCAGGACAACAATGAATGAAAGCAGATGTGTTCACTTTTGACAACAAAGGAACATAGTCTCTTGTGTCTAAAACTCTTGATAGTAGAGGTATAGGCAGTGCTGAGGATTATTGGTGAAGAGGTGGGCTTGCTTTTGTGTAGAGGGCTTGCTTTTGTGTAGAATGCTAAATTCCTTGTTCTTCCAGAGAGAGAATATATCTTCATTGCCAGTGGCCAAACTCACGGGTCTCTGAGGAGGCCAGTCATCCAGAGATTGGGCGATCAAGAGCATGTGCGTGTGCACGAGTGTGAGAAGAAGAGAGGGGGAGGGGAACAATCACATTATCCTTGATAATTTTCTGCAAACTCCAGGTAAACTTTGTCAGGGATTGAGATCCATAGCAGACTCAAGAGCTTTTATTTTAAATTGATAATCGATTATTTTATCATACAATGTATTCCAACCACAGTTTTCCCGACTCCTCCTAGATTACCCCACCTCCCTTTTCCCACAGATCTACTCCCCCACTGTTTTCTCGTCAGAAAAAAACTGGCTTCCAAAAGATAGTAGCTAAGCAGGACAAAACAAGGTACAATAAGACAAGGGAAAGTCTTCATACAGTGGCTGGACAAGGCAACCCAATAGGAGGAAAAGAGTGTCATGAGCAGGGGAAAGAGTCAGAGATACACATGCTCCCATTGTTAGAAGTCCCACACAAACACCAAGCTAAAAGCCATAATATATATGCAGAAGACCTGATGCAGAGGCCTGTAGGTCCTAATGCTTGCTGATTCAGTCTCCCTCCATGAGACCATGTGAGCTCTGCTTAGTTGATTCTGTGGACCATGTTCTCCTGATGTCCTCCATCCCCTCTGGTTCCTAAATTTTTTCCTCCCCTGCTTCTGAGGGGTTCTGTTCCCTGATCTCAGAGGGGTGGAACCCAAAGGGGACCTCCTTTTTAGACTCTTTCCTCATAATGTCTGCTTTGAGTCTCTGCGCCGACTTCCCTCTGCTGCCGAGAAAGACTATGTAAGAGTTTTCTTAAGGAGATAGCTTCCACACAATATAAAGAATGAGCAATTATTGTCTGTGCCAAGGATTCCCTGTGCTCAGGGAGCAGGGGAAGCTACCTGAGACCATGCTTTGTGGCACTCATAATGGAGCTTATCAGAAAACAGTTCAGCAGTTAGGAGAGTGGACTTGGGTCTGAGTGGCAGCTAAGCTATTTGATAGTTGTATAGCTTTGAAAAATATAGCTAGCCACTCTGTGTCTTAATTTTTAATCTATGAACGAGCATATTTTCAACCCATACAATTGCTGTGAGGGTCAAACACAGACAATTAGTGAAGTTGTTGGTGTATGACTCATGTTGAGTATGAACTGGACCTCATCACTGCTTTGGTAGACCATTCTGCAAGCAGAGGGTTTCTTAATCACGGGGTACAATGTAAATGACATTGCTTTCTCCCATCAAACCCATGAGACAGATTAATTATTATACTAACTTCAGAGAAGAGGAAATCTAAGACCAAAGTCATAAGTGGCTTACAAATAAATATGTACTCATTTCACAGCAAGCCAGTATCTTTGAATGACAGTGACCTTCATATAATAGGCAGCTTGTGCATTCCTAGAATGGGAAAGTTGGGTAGTCCCTTGGACTCTGATGACTCAAGAAAATCCTTTAACTTGGAAATGTTTCCTTAAAAAGAAAGACCAGGTCATCCACACAGGTTGTTTTCTGGATCAAACTGCAAGGACCCACTCTCTATCCACTGATCACCCTACATTTAGGTCATGCTTACTTCCAAGACTGTGTCTCTGCTCATTCCTCAGGTACAATGTCCCCACTGCACAATGAGAGCCACCAGGGGCTTTGGCTCTATTAACCCTAATGATTAATTTTCCTCGAGGGATGAAAATCTGTCAGCCATCAAGCTCAGCTATGTCCTATTTCATTGAGGCAGAAATGTGCAGGGGGCAGGGTTTTGGGTCCCAGGCACTTGAACACTGGAGAGCTGGCATCTTCTCTCTGTAAGTCCCAATATGTCTGGCTGATGGCATCTCCATTGTTCAGGCCTTTCATAGACAGCCACAAGCCTGGAGCCAAGTGCTGGAGAGGTGTTAAGGGTTAGCAAACAAGGGGAGCATGACAGTAAACCTCACAGCCCAAGGAGATTGGCTTAGCTCTTGTATAGCCAGTTGCATTGTGGATAAGCCTGCCTCATCTCAGATGCTAGTCTGTCCCTTCCTTCATAGCTCAGGGTGAGTTGTTTCTCTTCTATCTGGTGAGGAGTTGGAGAATTAACACAAACATAGCTTGTAGAACAAAGCTTAGCACAGGCGAAGCATGCAATTAAGGTTATCATGATTAGTATCAGTATATGGCATATATATATATATATATATATATATATATATATATATCCTGTGTATTATATATCATTACACATAGATCATTATTTAAATGATGGTATGTTTTTAAAAATATTCTGTAGTAACACCAAGAAAAGAGTGACTATTTATGATGAGGTAGGGTAAAGATATAGTTATAAAACAGAATAGTCAGAATAGCAAATATTCACTGTTTGTTGATGGTTCCAAGGCTTTTTATAAACATTGTTTAATATAAGCCTTGCCAAATATTGGGAGTGGGTATTATTTGCCAAAATTTGTCTGAGCAAACTAATGTTCATAGAGGCTAAGTAACTTGCATAGTACATTGTAGTTGAATTGTGATGTGTACCCATGTCATCCATAACACAGGATCTCACTATGTAGACCAGGCTTGCCTCAAACTGGTGACCTTCCTGCTCCTCTCAGGCACTTGAATTATAGACCAGCACTATTATGTTGGGTCAGGAGAGTCAACTTGGTTTTCAACTGGATCACAGACAAACTCTCTGGGTTCATGGTTCCAATTTCTTAATGTACAGAGTCTCCATGATAGATGAACCTGACTGAAGTGGATTTTACTCAGTAAATCATACCACAGATATCCATTACGTATGGGTACCATCGCAGCATACATCAGGGTCTGGAGAATAACATATAACAGAGGAAGATAATGGTAACTGCACCAATGAGTTAGAAATCCAGTTAGTAAGATCACATAGTAAAATAATAGAATAACAGGATGGCCACGTTATGTGATTATGTGCTAACACATGGAATTGTTACGTATCAGTGATGGAAACTATGGAAGATGAGTGGGTCATGCTGCCAACTGTACCTCAGTCATCTGCTCTTGTGCACAGCTATCAGTGTTTGCAGGGACATCATTGCCAGCGAGCATGGATGACCTGCTTGTTCTTTTCAAGGAAACGATTTCAAGTTGAATAGCATTCTCCATCTGGTAGCTCCTTCTGAATCCACCTAGATACCTTACTTTCTTCCTATGTTTGCCATCATCAGTTAGGAGAGAATTTGTGGTCTGCTGACTCTTGAGGAACTGTCATAGTGTGGTGGTTCACAGGAGGCCAGTTGCCAGGGCAGAAGGTTCTCCCATGAACTAGTTACTTCTCTCATGGCCATGTCAAAAGAATGAACAAAAGCAACATAGTAAGAGTTTATTTTCATTAGCAGTTGGAGGGCTTAGTCCATCCTGGGAAAAAATGGGCAGCCCTAGCTGTGCAGGCAGGAGCATGAGGCAGCTGGTCACATTGTATTGCAATCAGGAAGTAGGGGGAGGAAGATGAGGCAGCTGGTCACATTGTATTGTAATCAGGAAGTAGGGGGAGGAGCACCGAGGCAGCTGGTCACATTGCATCTGCAATCAGAAAGCAGAGAATGACGAAGGCAGGTGCTGTGCTCACCTTTGTTCTTTTTGTAAAAATAATAAAATACTTTATTTTTTTCTGAGAACTTCATACAATGTATTTCAATCATAGTCACTCCTAGTCCTCCCTGCAATCCATTCTCTCTCCTACCCACTTCCACTCATGTCCTTTTTAATAAACAAAACAAAAATCTGTTTTGCTACAAATGTCCAGGTTTTTATTTTTTAAATTTAGTCTTGAACCCCCATTCATAGGTTGGTGCCACCCACATTCAGGATAGATATCCCCATCTCAGTCACCACAGGGCTACTGTCTAAATTATTTTGAATTCTTTCAAGTTCACAAGGAGGAACCACTACCCCTGCCCTCTGTGGCTTTTGTGGCATACTCTTCCTTCCTAGGGTAGCAATGTAAATAGCACATATTTTTTAAAAACTGATTTTTTTCTGTTATTTAGCATTACTTGAGCTGTTATCACCACCATTATTATGAACACCAACAAATATCACTGAAATTGCTAACTAAGTTGGTTTGGCCGCCATTTTACTTCTTTGGTAGATTCCAGTCCTTTCTCTCCTAGCTGATTGACTTTTGTGTTGCTTAATCTCTTTGAGGTTTAGTTTTCCCATCTGTAAAATGGATGCATAAAAGTGGAAATGATGACAGGATAGTTATAGGGCTGGTGGTGGGAGAGAAGGGAGTAGGTTTTAGTTTCAGGATGGATTTGTGGATCCTTCCCAGCTTGAATCCTCTGTAGCTCTTGGATCTGCCCATGATAAACAGGTGACAATGGAGGGGTCTCTATTTTCCCACAGTCTAGGTAAAGCAGACCACAGTTTCCTTTCCCTTGTCTCATCATGGTGTAGGAAGACTCTTTGTCCCAACTTTAGATGACCTGATAGGAGTCCTCAGAGAAGCACACAGGGGTGTTTGAGGTTGGGAACAGAAGCACAAGAATCACCTTTGGCATCTCAGGTAGATGTCATGGACCCAACTGTTATCTATCTCTGTAACCTGCAGCTATACCTTGAGGGTCTCTGAAATAGAGAAATTTCCAATGGTGTGGCCAGAGACATGCTTGCTTAAGAGCTCTGAGGATGGTGGACATATAAATGTTATAGCCCTGAATAGCTATGCACCTCTAGCCCCCTCACAGAGGTCCTTCCCTGGAAAGAGCTGGTGTGATAATTCAGAAGAGCAAACAGACTTGATCTGCATTTTTTTTTTTTTTTTTTTTTGGCTAGGGAGTTCTCATTTAAAGTCCCAGTGTGTAAAGAAGAATTCGGTTCCGTTGAATTTCTTCACCAAATCAACACAATTGCAGCCGGGAAATGATTTTGTGGTGACATTTCCGATGCGGTATTTCACCTTTTTTTTGTTTGCCTTTGGCTAAAAGCACAGTCAGACCTTTGTGCACAGCATGGATTCTGAGAGGCCATTGAAGGTTGTGTGGGAGAAGCTTTCAGGCATCTCAGGGGAACACTGAGCACAAACACAGCTCGTGCCATCTTGCCTCGAGGCTGGGAAGGCTGAGGGTTTCTCTGCAGTAACTCCACTCTTCCTACATTCTATCCCTGGAAAGATCTAGAAGGCATATCCCTTGGCTGCTATAGGAGGCTCAGTCCATTCATCCATTGAATAAATATTTGTTGAGTCTCTCTTAGTGCCAAACCTATCCTAGATGCCGAGCATTTAACAGGAATAAAAAAGAGGGCAGTGATTCCCACTGACAACGTTTCCTGAGACTGACTGACTATTGCCCTACTCTTCCTGATGTTTTTGTATATGTTTGCTCCATATAAAATGTTTTCATGAAACTTAAGCTTTACATACCATCAGATTTGGATGAGTAAGATATAACAAAATCTGAGTTATTTTCTTATATAGATAGCATACAGATACAATTATACAGCTATACCTTCTTAGATTGTGTGTTCCAAGAAGACAGACTTAGGTTCATCCAATTATCTTTGTTTAGAACCCCGAATAGTAGTACCTTTCATGCTATGTGTATGTATGTGGAAGCTAGGCTAGCTAATCTTCCTGTTTCTACCTCCTTAGTACCAGAATTAAAATTGTCAAATGTCTACCAAAGAAGTTGTTTTGATGTTTTTGAGGGGAGGGCAGTCCTGTACATTGAAATTAGGTGTCGAGGCTTGTGTGATAATCAGTTTACTGACTGAGCCATCCCCCAACCCTCTAAAAATATATCATTTTAGTCTGCTGTTATTTTCTGGCTGTGTACTCTGAATTGGATGTAAGAGATAGTGATGGGCATTTTCACAGAGGTCTGTGGAGACCATCATCTTTAATCAGATATAAACATTTGCTTACAGATGGTTCTCAATCCTGGCTGGTGATCTGCAGGAAATTTGCCAAATAAGGTGGTCTGATGTCCAGGAATTGTTAGACTATGTAATAGTGATAGGAGAGGCATATCAATAGCAAGAAGCAATCCTGGGATGATGTCTCTCAGAGCTCACCCATAGCAGACCATGCAAAAAACAGTGAGCCATCTCCAGGAAAGTCATCTGTTAACTTTTATCTTGCCCTAGATGGCTCCTGACAGGTTATAAAGCATTCTTAAGTATCATATTCTCACTGTGTGACTCCTGGGTAAATATAATATCAGTGCCACTTGGGAACTTAGAAATGCAGAATTTCAAACCCACCGAATCAGGAACTCAGGGGTGGAAGCAAGCCATCTGCATGCATATTGCAAAGTCCTGGGGATGAGAGCTAGCAATCTGTGTATTATAGTCTTTCAAATGGCTCTGGTGCCCTCAGTTCTGAGGTCTGAGGGCCATTGCTTTAAACCCGAGAACTAAGTTGTATCTGGGACTATCAGCCAAGATTGAGGTTACTATGAAGCTATATTGCAAATATAGCTGGTAGTCCATGTACACACAAGGCCATCTGTGATTGTTTCTAAACCTGTGAAACTGTCTCAGATTTGCACATAAGCATCAGTCTTGGGGCTCAGGAAGTAGGGAGGAAAGGGACTAATTACCAAATGTGGAAACACAGGTTTGTTAATAGTACAAATGGGAGGTAATTAATTATGTCAGTGGCATTAACTACACCCTCTTTCCCTCTCGTGTCCCACAAGCCACAGACCACAAATGAGGGTTCTGGAAAGTGCCAAGGATAATGGCATGTCAGGGAATGTAAATTATTTCATTTGCTAAGCTAAATTGTGTGGAGTTATAGGCTATGGAGCTCCTTGGCATGGCAGTTTTGAGGGCATGTGTGAATGTATGCACAGGTGGTGCAGGTATGTGCACACAAATGTGGTGGAGCAAGAGTCTGGTATTGGTCCTCATCCTCCTGACTTTTTATATTGAAGCAGAGACCCTCACTTCAACCCAGAGCTCAGCAATTCAGCTAGTCTATCCAGAAAGCTTTCTCTGAGGGTCCCCTGACTCTCCCTTCCACACACTGGAACTACATTTTTGTGAGCTCTGGTGATTCAAACTCTGCTCTCTCTCTCTCTCTCTCTCTCTCTCTCTCTCTCTCTCTCTCTCTCTCTCTCTCTCTCTCTCTCTCCCCCGCATGTGTGCATCAAATTTTACCCACTCTATCGATGTGTGAACATTTTATTTGTAAGTTTTAATCTTAAAGCAGTAGTCTCCCCAAACATCAGAAGGTAGTGACTTTAAGACCTGAAAGGATTGTGAACAGGAAAGATTTCCCAAGCATTTACATGAAATGCATTTACATTTCAGTTCTCTTTAACTAGTACACTCTCTGTATTGACGACACAGGATGAGTAAGAGAGATACCATCAATAGCCATGGAGTCTGTCGGGGAAACAAGACAGCTGATGGTAAGGAGACCTAAGATGCTGCACGACCATTTAGCAACTGGCTGTATGCTATGTTGGGATGCAAGTAAGTCCTTGCTGAATAAGGATTCCTTATCTGAAAACTAAAGGTTAAATATTGCAACCAGCCAGGTGAAATGGTGCAGGGGAGAGAAGGAGAATGTGACGAGAAGAACATTCTAGAGAGAGGAAGGAGCACAAGTGAGAGCTTGTAACAGAGAGAGGCTGGGATGGAAGTTTTATTAGCTGTAAGCTGAGTGTGCTGGACCCTAGAAAGCATGGTGGAATGTGGTAGGAGAAGGGCTAAGGAAGGCATCCAGCATGGACCAGAGAGCCTAGGAAGTTAGACGGAGGATTTGGACCAGGACCCAGGGACAATTGGAAGCCATTGAGAGGTTTAACACAGTGGAAGAAAATGATGGATATTCATGAAACATGAATTTCTTGGCTGTATCTTGGAAGCGAATTGGAGGAAAAACTGTGGGTATTTGGGGACAGGAGATGTCTGTCATGCAGATTAAATTTACAAATGTTTGCTTAAGGGGAAAAATGAAACGAACTAAAAACTAGATTAAAACGTGTAGTTAATCGTGTGCTCTTTTTCAGCCTCAGTTTTGTTCCTTTGGATGAAATAGGTTTCTGACAGCTCTGGAGACCTAGCCAGGGGCATGAATCAATCAACAGGTAGTAACTGAACACTACCTATGTGCCAATCACAATATAACATACAGTGCCAGGGCCTGCAAGCTGGCTTAGTAGGTGAAGGGGCTTGCTGCCAAGTCTAAAAACTTGAGCTTGATCTCCAGTACCCATGTGGCAGAAGGAAAGAACCAATTCCTGCAAGTTATCCTCTTACCTTCACATGCATTCCATGGTATGTACACACACACACACACACACACACACACACACACACGTAACACAATGCTTTGCTGGATACCCTGGTCAGTTCTTAGAAGGCTTGGTCTTTGAATACTAGATACTAGTATCTAAGGAATAGGAATAAACAAAACGTCACAGATGTACACTGATGATTTAGTGTGTATGTGGCTAATTGTCAAAAATAAGAGTGGGGTTATAAACCTTCTACAAGGCGGGGGGTTAGACTTCATTCTGTGCAACAGGCAGGTTTGAGTAGAGTTCTGAGGGATCCTGGGAGTTTAGCAGATCAGCTGCTCTGGGAACACACTGTTTCAGGAGTGATGTGACCTGCAGACTTTGTGGTTACAGACACATCATGGTTTAATTTTAGACTTTCAGAGAAAGTAGACTGATCTTATTGATATGGGAAAGCACGTTACTGTCTTTTTTTTTGTCAAAGAATGGGGCACTAGCATGTGTCTTCTTCTTCACAAGTGACCATGTTCTGCTGCACCAGAATGCAGATTCTGGATTGCAACAGAATGGGGCATGCAGGTAGATTTGTTGCACAGGCATTGATTTGGAAGAGGCCTGGGAAGGATAGTGATAAGTAGGTTATTTATCAGAATGGGGCGTGTAGTGACTTCTCTAACTTTCAATGGTCCCTTCATAACTCAGGCACTGTCGTTCACATACATGTATCAGAAGTGTGTCATTGTAAAATCCAATCCCTAGACTCTCTTGTGCAGGAGAGAAATAGCCTTGAAGGGAACCTTTGGCTCTGAGTTACCCTCAAGTCTCAAGTTCATGTTCCTTAGTGTCAGCCATTTGTTACCAGCCTGAGGAGAAGCTGGTGAAGAGGCCGAGGGCACAGTGTTGAAAGTGTCCTGCACCAGATCATGTGATCTGGACCAGACTTGAGATAAGACAGGTGACACTAGTGGGGTGGCTTCTGGGAGATGCTGTGGGTTAGGTTGCAGAGACTGTAAGAATATCAAGGTAATACACAGAGCATGTCTGCTTGTCCTTCCTGAAGACACAGTCTGTAGGTTAAGTCCAAAGGGGTATGGTATATGGTAGAACATTTCCAACTTCGAAGTTTCTTTGTAGATGCTTATGGGGTTGGGGCAGCCAAAGATATAGAGACCCCTAAGATCACTAAGGGACCCCACCAACTCAATTGTCACAGGAGTTGGAGCTTTTTTTTTTTCATGTAGAGGATTTCATGC
Organism: Mus caroli; assembly: GCF_978045245.1. Lineage (NCBI taxonomy): Eukaryota > Metazoa > Chordata > Mammalia > Rodentia > Muridae > Mus > Mus caroli. Next base: position 49,143,346 of record NW_028227266.1, read on the forward strand.
ATCTCAGGCTAGCTTCAAATCTACTATGTAGCCAAGGATGGCCCTGAAATCCTTAATCTTCTCTCCATCTCCCAAGTACTAGAACTAAAGGTGTGTGTGTGCCTATGCTGTATGCAGTTCTAGAGATCAAACCCAGGGAGTTAGGAATTCTGGGAAAGCACTCAATTAGCTGAGCTACATACCTTCCCTTCCCTTGAACTTTTTCTTTTTTCTTTTCTTTTCTTTCCTTTTTTTTTTTTTTTTTTTTTTTTTTAGTTTTGTGAGTCTGTTCAGTAAAACTTTTAAAATAGTACCAAACATCCATCCAATGATAGAAACTAGCTGAACAACTCTGTCATTTGAATGGCCTTTCGCAGCATCCTCTTTGGTCCTTGCTTCCAGTATGTCTACAGCATTGCAGCACTGGGTCCCCAAACCTGCACAGTGTGCACAGATCAGGCAAATCCTGCTAAGGTGACTGTGGGCAAGAGTAGTGAGCACTTGTCAGAGAGCTGCTAGCAGGAAGAAGAACAATGAGCTAGTGTGCATGCTGCCTGAGGGGTCCGTGGAGGTGACAGTCCACTGGAACTGTGGAGACATGTTTGTCTAGGCAGGAAGCCATGTGGGACCCCAAGCCAACATACTCTGGCATCTCTCCTAACCATACCTGCAGTAGATCCTCTGGACACATTAAGGGGGGCAGGAGTTGTGCATCAGTACCCTGTCCACAACCCTTTTAGCGTTCAGTTTCTTCTGTTTCCTGGTTGGGGTTGAGACATTTCCTGGATCCAGGAAAAGTCTCTTCTATGTTCAAGCCACTTGGAATTCTTAGTTACTTCATGAACTCACTGTCTGGGAGCCAGAGACACTAAAGCCTGGTGAATTGGCAGGATAGAGAGGAGGGGAGAGGGAAAGAGTAGGGGAGAGAGGGAGGGAGGGAGGGAGGAAGGGAGGGAGGGAGGGAGGGAGAGAGAGAGAGAGAGAGAGAGAGAGAGAGAGAGAGAGAGAGAGAGAGAGAGAGAGAGAGAGAGAGAGATGATAGAGAGGATACCTGTGGGTTCTTTATTGATATGAACGAAATGAGTGATTCTGAGTATACCACCACGTTCTTCCACTGTGACCACACTGTCAGGATACCAAAGTTAGAATTGCATCTTTTGAGGAGTCATCATCTTGGCTGTCAATCATTTGAGGACACAGGGATATGCACAAGTGTTTGAGGAGAATGTCAAGATAAATCCATGTGGAGATAAACAGTACAAATGAGGAGTTAGAGAAGTGGACCAGAAATTCAACATCAATTATAATTCCACATGTGGAGAAGATGGGAAGTGCAACTCATAGGAATGAGCGAGACTTTGTTGGCGCAACTTCTTCCCAGTGCCTGGTATTCTTGGGCATGTTCTCAGAACAAGCTTCCTAGGCTAGCTTTTAGTGATAAAATGGCAATCAATGATTGGTCACACTCTTTTTATTTTAGGCAGCATTGACCCACGGCATCATATCAGCCCACTGAGGAACTATCTTGTCTAGGCTTTGCAGATCGGATGGTTGCAGCACGTAATGTTGAGGACTTTCTCAAGGTTCTGTTCTACTTTCTAAAGCTGGGATTTTGAACCCAAACCTATATGATTCCACATGTCACACTCTTAACTACTTTTTTGTTATGGAATCTTTTAGACAGTATCAGCCAATTTCAACTGCTCAAAGGAAGAGGCAAGTATCAAGTGTGGATGAAGCTTTATGCAAGGTCACAGAGCTCCCAGCAAGATGTGGCACTCGAGGACAGGCACTCTCTATGCCTGACCTCAGACACCAGTTTTGCATTAGTAACTGGGAAGCCTTCCTTCACGGCTTCTCTGAGCAGCCTCTTCAAGCTTTCTCCAAGGCTGGCAGGGGTTAATGACATTATTTTCAGAATATGATGGTGCATCCACATGTAAGACTAGGGTAGAAAATCTCCAAACACCATTGTCCTTCAGTGACAATGATGATAGGTTACAGAACCTTTCTGAGTACTAAAATTCATTAATGTTTGAGCCTTTCTAGAGAAGGGTATAATATTCATATATAGTCTATACATACTTTTCTATATACTTTAAATCATCACTAGATATTTAAAATACTAGATGCTCTATGAATACATTCTATGTCTAACAAGTCTATATATACTCATTATAGGCATCCTGTTTCTTTTTTAAATTTTTGTGATGTTTTCATTCTAGTTGGCTGAATCCACAGATAGTGAGCCCATGTATATAGAGAGCTGATAGTGTATATTTCTCTGGATGGCCACATCTCAGGACCCATATTTAGTGGTCACCTGGTTTAATATGTACTTCATGGCATCCATGGGACAGTTTCTATCAGTCAACTAATGTTGCTGCCCAAGGGTGTTGGAGGCCTGGGTAGTAGAAGACCAGTTGGAGCAGACAGCCTTATCTCTGGCAAGTGTGGGCATATGGCTGTCTGGGCTAGATTATGCATTCAATGATATTTGAAAACCATGAGTTACTAACCTGGTGTCTTGACCCTGAAGAACCATAGGAGAGCTCCATGATAATAGGGGATAGGCACTAGGCGATCTAGAAAATATCAGCCCACCGTTATATCTCACCTACAGATCTCTGAACTTAATGTCGATACATATACCTGTGCAACTCCGTGACTGTGTGATATCATCCATTATCATTTTGTTGTGTATTCTATCTTTCAGTGGTCCAGGGAGGATTGTCCTCAAGAACTAGGCTCAAACCCATTCATGGGATTAGAAAATAATAATATGCTTACTTTGTCAGCACTGTTCTTCTGCTTGGTGCAAGCAGATGCTTGATAAGTCATCCAGGCCTTTAATAAAATTCGATAATATAGGTATCCAGAAAAGATAAGATTGATGGAGGCATTTGGTTCACAGGTCTATGTTCTTAACTTACCAAGATCTGTGGCCACAGCTTATGCTGGAATGCCTGTTTTCCCAAGGCTCAGAGCCCAGCAGTGAAGGCTAAGTCTGGGCAGGCTCTGCTTTCTGAAAAAGACAGCTAAGTGCTCTGAAGGAGTTAAATAAGGTAATGGTTCTCAGACGTGATCTCAGGACTAGCAACCCAAGTAGTCATTTAGAACTTTTTAAAATACCAACTGTCTGGTCCTGTCTCCACTTGCCAAGTCAGAAATTCCAGCAGAAATGACTCTGCTGCAAGATAAGAATCAGAAATCACTGGGAAACAGAACCAAAGAGAGGGTAAGTTCTGGGCCCATTTCTGCTTGTTTTTAGATAACCGCAAATGTTCTTTTTTTCATTATTTAAAGGAAATTGGTTGTCTAAGCTGCACTTGGGGTTGCTCAGGTGTGCTCTGGTGTCTTTTCAGAAAGAGGGAGAGCAGAGATAAACAGGAGTCCTATTGCACATTAAGCTTCATGGCCCTCAAACTCCAGCACCAGCCTCCAGAGATATCTGAAAGAGTGAAAAGCTTGTCATCTCTTTCTCAGTCTCTAAGAACATGGGTCTCTCTGAGCTGGGTTTCTACATTTTCATTGTGAGGACATTCAAGTGATGTTTGTTGAATCTGTTGAACATGGAGTATTGTGGCTTAATGTCATTGATTTCCTATATCTGTATCTCTTAACAGGATTAAAAAAAATATTGTTCTAAAATTGTGCCTAAGATGTGGTTTTGAGAGTATATTCTCCCTCTACTGCTATTCTTGTTGAATGAATGTAGATTCTATAGAGTTGCAATTGCATTATTATGCGGTGCTATATACTCAATGCCAAATGCAGACAGGTGACAACAGGATGGCATTGAACACTTACCGATGGTGAGTGAATGGATAGATAGATGCAGGAGAGAACGCATGGATGGCTAGGATGGATGGGTAAACCATCTGCTGTCTGTGGCGTACTTCTCTTGTAGGGAAGTCATGTGACATGGTGTTTGACAGCTGTGCAGTCAGCTCACATTAGATCCTTGGCTCTCCTCTCGATAAAAAAATGTACATTAGCCAAGTTTCTTAACCTCATTATGTCTGCTTCTAGTGATGTGAGATGAGGCTCATGCTTGAAAGATTATTAAGGAAATTACATGAACTAGCATGTGCAGAGCACAAGAGTTCCTTCTGTAGGGTAAGTGCTCCAGAATCCTTCTCTGTGCTGGTTTTGGGAGCTACAACATGGGATTCTCAGCGTTGTTTGAGCACCACTACCCATCCCCCCCACTTTACTAACCCTGTCTCATAGCATGCCCGTGTCTGTTTGTGGGATATGTACCAAGGGCAATTTACTTTAGTTTTAGGAAAAAAAGTGCTTATTCAATTAACTGATGTGTATATATTTATCACTTTCAATGACTCTTTTCTCATTCATAATAGAAGGCACATGGCTCAAATGAAAAGCTCTCATATTTATTATTAATGAAAACAGTAACAATAGTAATGGGACTCATTTATAGAGCCTTTTCTGTGTGGTAGGTATTGCTTACTTTATTGGCTAAGGGATTGCCTGAGGCAGAAGATCTTATATCCAGGTAGTGAATGATATTAAGATCTGGCTTTGTTTCTGGGCTTACAGAGAGCAGGCTTGGCTTACTTCATTCACTGATATCATATTGGTGTCAGCGTGGCCAATAAGTATCCATGTAGCATATCTGCTTAATTGAATTAATTGCCTTGTTTTAGGAGGCACATTTCTTTTCCCTTTGGAATTAAACAACACCTACAATTTTGAGTTTTTTCTCTTTTCTCCTCAATCTCATACTTTTCATCTCTGTCCTCTTACCTTTCTATTTCTGTCGTTTTTACATTATCCACCCATCCATCCATCCATCCATCCATCCATCCATCCATCCATCCATCCATCCATCTACCCATCCACCCACCCATCCATCCATCCACCCACCCATCCATCCATCCATCCATCCATCCACCCACTGATTCAGGTTGCTATCCTCTTAGATTAAAACAAAGCACATAGCTTTGAGCTCTCCAGCTGCACCTGTGACTGAAAGCCTCTCAGGAGCTTGGCTCATATGCAAATCTACTTGTCCTCGCATGTTGGAACCTTTGCCTTTTGGTAGTAAACCGTCCCTTTGTTCACAAGGAAATGGACTTTGCCTTTATTGTAACCCCCATTTTCATAGTATTTGGGCACAAATTACAAAATATACCTGGTGAAAATCTGAGTCACTGGAGGGCTTGGCATTCCGGGAAGAAGAGGAGCTTCCTCTGTACATCTTTAAATGGATGCATGATTGACAAGCATTTCTGTAATCATCTGACAAGCTACCTTCATTTCTTTCTCCACAGCTTTCATCCCACGGACATCAGGGCACTAGGCTGGACAGGCCAATGGTCTGGGGGAAATTCTCTTCTTTTAATACTACCTAGAGAAGTACTGAGGCTGAGAGGTCTGAGCCTTGCAGTGGGTGGGTCACCAGGTCAGTATTCATTTGGACACTGTAGGAATGAGATTGTTCCTGGGAGGAGAACATTTATGAGGCCTGGCGTTCTCCTATGCATGGGAAATGGTAGTGATGTGTTTAGCTAGACCAAAGACCATTTCATGTTGTGCTTAAACTGAAGGTTTTTTTTTTAATTTTTAATATTTTTATTACATATTTTCCTCAATTACATTTCCAATGCTATCCCAAAAGTCCCCCATAGCGCCCCCCACTTCCCTACCCACCCCTTCCCATTCTTTTGGCCCTGGCATTCCCCTATATTGGGGCATATAAAGTTTGCAAGTCCAATGGGCCTCTCTTTCCATTGATGGCCGACTAGGCCATCTTTCGATACATATGCAGCTAGAGACAAGAGCTCCGGGGTTCTGGTTAGTACATCATGTTGTTCCAACAATAGGGTTGCAGATCCCTTTAGCTCCTTGGGTACTTTCTCTAGCTTCTCCATTGGGAGCCCTGTGATACATCCAATAGCTGACTGTGAACATCCACTCCTGTGTTTGCTAGGCCCCGGCATCGTCTCACAAGAGACAGCTATATTTGGGTCCTTTCAGCAAAATCTTGCTAGTGTATGCAATGGTGTCAGCGTTTAGAAGCTGATTATGGGATGGATCCCTGGATATGGCAGTCTCTAAATGGTCCATCCTTTCATCACAGCTCCGAACTTTGTCTCTGTAACTCCTTCCCTGGGTGTTTTGTTCCCAATTCTAAGAAGGTGCACAGTGTCCACACTTTGGTCTTCATTCTTCTTGAGTTTCATGCGTTTAGCAAATTGTATCTTATATCTTGGGTTTCCTAAGTTTTGGGCTAATATCCACTTATCAGTGAATACATATTGTGTGAGTTCTTTTGTGATTGTGTTACTTCACTCAAGATGATGCCCTCCAGGTCCATCCATTTGGCTAGGAATTTCATAAATTCATTCTTTTTAATAGCTGAGTAGTACTCCATTGTGTAAATGTACCATAATTTCTGTATCCATTCCTCTGTTGAGGGACATCTGGGTTCTTTCCAGCTTCTGGCTATTATAAATAGGGCTGCTATGAACATAGTGGAGCATGTGACCTTTTTACCGGTTGGGACATCTTCTGGATATATGCCCAGGAGAGGTATTGCTGGATCCTCCGGTAGTACTATGTCCAATTTTCTGAGGAACCGCCAGACTGATTTCCAGAGTGGTTGTACAAGCTTGCAATCCCACCAACAATGGAGTAGTGTTCCTCTTTCTCCACATCCTCGCCAGCATCTGCTGTCACCTGAATTTTTGAGCTTAGCCATTCTGACTGGTGTGAGGTGGAATCTCAGGGTTGTTTTGATTTGCATTTCCCTGATGATTAAGGATGTTGAACATTTTTTCAGGTGCTTCTCTGCCATTCGGTATTCCTCAGGTGAGAATTCTTTGTTCAGTTCTGAGCCCCATTTTTTAATGGGGTTATTTGACCTTCTGGAGTCCACTTTCTTGAGTTCTTTATATATATTGGATATTAGTCCCTTATCTGATTTAGGATAGGTGAAGATCCTTTCCCAATCTGTTGGTGGTTTTTTTGTCTTATTGATGGTGTCTTTAGCCTTGCAGAAGCTTTGTAGTTTCATGAGGTCCCACTTGTCAATTCTCGATCTTACAGCACAAGCCATTACTGTTCTATTCAGGAATTTTTCCCCTGTGCCCATATCTTCAAGGCTTTTCCCCACTTTCTCATCTATAAGTTTCAGTGTCTCTGGTTTTATGTGAAGTTCCTTGATCCACTTAGACTTGACCTTAGTACAAGGAGATAGGAATGGATCGATTCGCATTCTTCTACATGTTAACAACCAGTTGTGCCAGCACCATTTGTTGAAAATGCTGTCTTTCTTCCACTGGATGTTTTTAGCTCCCTTGTCGAAGATCAAGTGACCGTAGGTGTGTGGGTTCATTTCTGGGTCTTCAATTCTATTCCATTGGTCTATTTGTCTGTCACTATACCAGTACCATGCAGTTTTTATCACAATTGCTCTGTAGTAGAGCTTTAGGTCCAGCATGGTGATTCCACCAGAGGTTCTTTTATCCTTGAGAAGAGTTTTTGCTATCCTAGGTTTTTTGTTATTCCAGATGAATTTGCAGATTGTACTTTCTAATTCGTTGAAGAATTGATTTGGAATTTTGATGGGGATTGCATTGAATCTGTAGATTGCTTTTGGCAAGATAGCCATTTTTACAATGTTGATCCTGCCAATCCATGAGCATTGGAGATCTTTCCATCTTCTGAGATCTTCTATAATTTCTTTCTTCAGAGACTTGAAGTTTTTATTATACAGATCTTTCACTTCCTTAGTTAGAGTCACGCCAAGATATTTTATATTATTTGTGACTATTGAGAAGGGTGTTGTTTCCCTAATTTCTTTCTCAGCCTGTTTATTCTTTGTGTAGAGAAAGGCCATTGATTTGTTTGAGTTAATTTTATATCCAGCTACCTCACCGAAGCTGTTTATCATGCTTAGGAGTTCTCTGGTGGAATTTTTAGGGTCACTTATATATACTATCATATCATCTGCAAAGAGTGATATTTTGACTTCATCTTTTCCAATTTGTATCCCTTTGATCTCCTTTTGTTGTCGAATTGCTCTGGCTAGGACTTCAAGTACAATGTTGAATAGGTATGGAGAAAGTGGACAGCCTTGTCTAGTCCCTGATTTTAGAGGGATTGCTTCAAGCTTCTGACCATTTACTTTGATGTTGGCTACTGGTTTGCTGTAGATTGCTTTTATCATGTTTAGGTATGGGCCTTGAATTCCTGATCTTTCCAAGACTTTTATCATGAATGGGTGTTGGATCTTGTCAAATGCTTTTTCCGCATCTAAGGAGATGACCATGTGGTTTTTTTCTTTGAGTTTGTTTATATACTGGATTACGTTGATGGATTTCCGTATATTGAACCATCCCTGCATCCCTGGGATGAAACCTACTTGGTCAGGATGGATGATTGTTTTGATGTGTTCTTGGATTCGGTTAGCAAGAACTTTATTGAGGATTTTTGCATCAATATTCATAAGGGATATTGGTCTGAAGTTTTCTATCTTTGTTGGGTCTTTTTGTGGTTTAGGTATCAGAGTAATTGTGGCTTCATAGAATGAGTTGGGTAGAGTACCTTCTGTTTCTATTTTGTGGAATAGTTTGTGAAGAACTGGGATTAGATCTTCTTTGAAGGTCTGAGAGAACTCTGCACTAAACCCATCTGGTCCTGGGCTTTTTTTTAGTTGGGAGACTATTAATGACTGCTTCTATTTCTTTGGGGGATATAGGGCTGTTTAGATCATTAACCTGATCTTGATTCAACTTTGGTACCTGGTATCTGTCTAGGAACTTCTCCATTTCATCCAGGTTCTCCAGTTTTGTTGAGTATAGCCTTTGGTAGAAGGATCTGATGGTGTTTTGGATGTCTTCAGGATCTGTTGTTATGTCTCCTTTTTCATTTCTGATTTTGTTAATTAGGATGCTTTCCCTGTGCCCTCTAGTGAGTCTGGCTAAGGGTTTATCTATCTTGTTGATTTTCTCAAAGAACCAGCTCCTTGATTGGTTGATTCTTTGAATAGTTTTTCTTGTTTCCACTTGGTTGATTTCGCCCCTGAGTTTGATTATTTCCTGCAGTCTACTCCTCTTGGGTGAATTTGCTTCCTTTTGTTCTAGTGCTTTTAGGTATGTTGTCAAGCTGCTAATGTGTGCTCTCTCTAGTTTCCTTTTGGAGGCACTCAGAGCTATGAGTTTTCCTCTTAGAAATGCTTTCATTGCGTCCCATAAGTTTGGGTATGTTGTGGCTTCATTTTCATTGAACTCTAAAAAGTCCTTAATTTCTTTCTTTATTCCTTCCTTGACCAAGGTATCATTGAGAAGAGTGTTGTTCAGTTTCCACGTGAAGGTTGGCTTTCTATTATTTATTTTGTTATTGAAGATCAGCCTTAGTCCATGGTGATCTGATAGGATGCATGGGACAATTTCAATATTTTTGTATCTGTTGAGGCCTTTTTTGTGACCAATTATGTGGTCAATTTTGGAGAAGGTACCATGAGGTGCTGAGAAGAAGGTATATCCTTTTGTTTTAGGATAGAATGTTCTGTAGATATCTGCCAGATCCATTTGATTCATAATTTCTCTTAGTTTCTCTGTGTCCCTGTTTAGTTTCTGTTTCCATGATCTGTCCATTGGTGAAAGTGGTGTGTTGAAGTCTCCCACTATTATTGTATGAGGTGCAATGTGTGCTTTGAGATTTACTAAAGTTTCTTTAATGAATGTGGCTGCCTTTGTATTTGGAGCATAGATATTCAGGATTGATAGTTCCTCTTGGAGGATTTTACCTTTCATGAGTATGAAGTGTCCCTCCCTGTCTTTTTTAATGACTTTGGGTTGGAAGTCAATCTTATCAGATATTAGAATGGCTACTCCAGCTTGTTTCTTCATGCCATTTGCTTGAAAAATTGTTTTCCAGCCTTTCATTCTGAGGTAGTGTCTATCCTTTTCTCTGAGATGAGTTTCCTGTAAGCAGCAAAATGTTGGGTCTTGTTTGTGTAGCCAGTTTGTTAGTCTATGTCTTTTTATCGGGGAGTTGAGTCCATTGATATTAAGAGATATTAAGGAAAAGTAATTGTTGTTTCCTGTTATTTTTGTTGTTAAAGTTGGCATTCTGTTCTTGTGGCTGTCTTCTTTTAGGTTTGTTGAGGGATTACCTTCTTGTTGTTTCTAGGGCGTGGTTCCTGTCCTTGTATTGGTTTTTTTCTGTTATTATCCTTTGAAGGGCTGGATTCGTGGAGAGATAATGTGTGAATTTGGTTTTGTCGTGGAATACTTTGGTTTCTCCATCTATGTTAATTGAGAGTTTGGCTGGGTATAGTAGCCTGGGCTGGAATTTGTCTTCTTTTAGTGTCTGTATAACATCTGTCCAGGATCTTCTGGCTTTCATAGTCTCTGGTGAGAAATCTGGTGTAATTCTGATAGGCTTGCCTTTATATGTTACTTGGCCTTTTTCTCTTACTGCTTTTAGTATTCTATCTTTATTTAGAGCATTTGTTGTTCTGATTATTATGTGTCGGGAGGTATTTCTTTTCTGGTCCAGTCTATTTGGAGTTCTGTAGGCTTCTTGTATGTTCATGGGCATCTCTTTCTTTAGATTTGGGAAGTTTTCTTCTATAATTTTGTTGAAGATGTTTGCTGGTCCTTTGAGTTGAAAATCTTCATTCTCATCCACTCCTATTATCCGTAGGTTTGGTCTTCTCATTGCGTCCTGTATTTCTTGGATGTTTTGAGTTAGGATCTTTTTGCATTTTACATTTTCCTTGATTGTTGTGCCGATGTTCTCTATGGAATCTTCTGCACCTGAGATTCTCTCTTCCATCTCTTGTATTCTGTTGCTGATGCTGGTATCTATGGTTCCAGATTTCTTTCCTAGGGTTTCTATCTGTAGTGTTGCCTCATTTTGGGTTTTCTTTATTGTGTCTACTTCCCTTTTTAGGTCTAGTATGGTTTTGTTCATTTCCATCATCTGTTTGGATGTGTTTTCCTGTTTTTCATTAAGGACTTCTACCTGTTTGATTAGGTTATCCTGTTTTTCTTTAAGGATTTGAAACTCTTTAGCTGTGTTCTCCTGCAATTCTTTAAGGGATTTTTGTGCTTCCTCTTTAATGTCTTCTACCTGTTTACCAGTGTTCCTTTGTATTTCTTTAAGTGTGTTATTAAAGTCCTTCTTGAAGTCCTCTACCATCATCAGGAGATATGCTTTTAGATCCGTGTCTAGCTTTTCCGGTGTGTTGGGGTGCCCTGGACTGGGCGAAGTGGGAGTGCTGGGTTCTGATGATGGTGAGTGGTCTTGGTTTCTGTTAGTAAGATTATTATGTTTACCTTTCGCCATCTGGTAATCTCTGGGGTTAGTTGTTGTCGTTGTCACTGTTTAAAGATTGGAGCAGAAGCTGTGTTCCACTCACCAGCAGTCTCAAAATCCTGTGGCGGGGGTCGTGGGTAGCTGGCGGGTGTCAGGCAACCCTGCGCTCTAGCTACCCTGGCGCTGATCCGGCCGGATGAGGCCTGTGGCCCTACTCAGGCCGGTTTCTGCTTCCCTAACTAATGCAGTCTCAGGTCCCTCGCGCAATTGGATTGGAGCAGAAGCTGTGTTCCACTCACCAGAAGTCTTAAGATCCTGTGGTGGGTGTTGTGGGTAGCTGGCGAGTGTCAGCCAACCCTGCGCCCTAGCTACCCTGGTGCTTTTCTGACCGGAAGAGGCTTCGGTTTTTTGGTTTTTACCTCTGTTATCCTTTGTTGTTTTAGAATTTCATATAATATATAATTTTTCTACTTCCCAAACCCCTCCCAGGTCCTCCCCCATCTCCCTACTCACCCAAATTCATCTCCTAGAAGCAACCACCACCACCACCACCACAATAACAACAACAACAAACTGCAATCTCCATTAAAAAGCTTGGATCTGATTTGTGTTAGCTAGCTATTCCTGAACATGAGGCCAGGCCTGGAGTATGGATGATGTACCCAGTGTCACTCCATGAAAACAATTTGGTGTGTCCCTCTCTCACCATCTGTCAATTTCAGATGATAGCTTTTTGGCTAGGGGGGGGGGACTTTGTGCCTACTTCTCCTCTGTGCTGGGATTTTGTCTGGTCTGAACTTGTATAGAACGAGTGCGTGCTGACACAGGGTCTGTGAGTTCATATGTGCACCAAGCCCATTGTGTCTGGAAAGCTCAGTTTATTTGAAATTGTTTACCACCTGTGGCTCATAATCCTCTTCTGGATTGTTCCTTAGCCTTGAGGGAGGCTTGTGATAGAGATCCCACTTAGGGATGAGTATTCCAAAGTCATTCATTGTATTAGTCAGGATTCGCTAAGGAACTGAACTAATAGTATGGTGTGTGTGTCACACACACACGCACACACACACACACACCATATGGGATTTATTTGAGTGGTTTACATATGGTGCAAGAGGTCCAGCAATGTCTGTCTCCTGGTGGAAGGCCAATGATTCTGGAATTGTTTAGTCCACAAGACAGTATGCTTCAACAATCCCAGTCTGGTACTGGAGTCGTAGGGAAATCCTATAAGGCTGACAGTTTTCTAACACCAATGAACAAATGGCTTAGTGAAGTGAGGGCAAGCAGACTGAAAGCAGGAGCTTCCTTATCCCTTTTGCTTTCATATGGGCTTCGACCAGATGACAGGGGCCCAGAATTAGGGTGGCCCTTCTGACCTCAAATGATCCAGATTTAGAGTGAGTCTCCCACCTTAAATGATCTAGCCAAGAAAATCTCTCTCAGTGCACACAGCTGTTTGGGTTTTAGTTACTTCCAAATGTGGTCAAGTTGATAGTTCAGATTAGTCACCTACGCTCTACACGCAGTCTGTGTGTCAAATACCATCGATAGCAAGAAGCAACTTCTTTGGTAAGTGTTGAGTGCTGTGTAGATCTAAAGGTATGACAGTATACCGTCAGCAGTTGTTTTATTGCTATGTTCATTTAGCAAGATAGTAGTAGTAAGTTGTCCCCTAGAATCCATGACCTATCTCTCAGGGCTCTGGGGAACCATTTTTTTAAAAAGATTTTTACATTTATATTATGTGTATGTTTCCTTTACATGTATGGATGTGTACTACGAGTGGGCAGTGTGTATGCCTTGGGTCCTCAGAGGCCAGAAAAGGATGTCAAATCTCTTGGATTTGCGGCTACCGATGGCCGTGAGACACTATATAGGTGCTGGGAACTGAACTAAGGTCCTCTGGAAGAGCAGCAGGCTCTCTTAACCACTGAGCCACACCTCCAGCTCATAAGAAGTGAAACTACAGTTTTCATACCAATTTGAACATGGGAACTGTATTTTACTTATCTTAGCAATCCCAGTCTCCAGCACAAATTTCAACACAGCTTGCGTTGTTCCAACCAAGGATATTACAGAAATGTCCTGAAAGATGCATCTCAAAGTTGGCCATTGATTGTGCAGAGTTGGAAGAAGGTACTGTTGGCAATATGGCAAAAATATTAAGTAAATAAAGTTCATTATTCAGTAGTGAGTGGTAAAAGACTATGCTAAAACAGTGTCTTTTTGGACTGAAAGGACCACATAGTGGACAGAATAGCCTGGACCCTTTCTATTTGGCAAAGGCACCCCAGGAACAAAAAAGTGCACCAAAGAGAAGAGCCTCCAGGCTGTGTTGACTGTCTCCATCATTATTTATGGCGTACCGATACCATGGATAACAATCAAAATCACATGGCCCTTGATTTTCTCATCTGAAAATTGGAACATGAACACTTACCAGATGTCCGTGTCAGTGGAAAATTGTCATTGTGGCTAGAGGCCATCTGTCTGGTGCAGAAGCCATTCAAGAACAGCCATAAAGAGAGTTGGGCACTCCCCAGCTTGGCACAGAGGCCAGACTCTGGTGCACAATAAAGCCCTTGCTTCTGAACACTGGAGCCAGTCCAGACCATGTTGTTGATTCAATCACCATTTGGTTAGGGGTAGGTGATTTCTTTTACATAGTGCCTGGTTGTAATGTCCAATTATTTGAGGTGTGACTATACAGGAAATCTCAGCCACTAAATCCATTTTTAGATAAGGACCCGCCATGCAGCTGTCAGCCATATTTGTAGATGATGGTTGAGAAATTGGAGAGATGAGATACGGTCTGGATCTAGCTTCTGTTTTGATAAGCACAGCAGGACTTATTTTCCCCCACACCCTCCTTGGGAAAGTAGAAATTGGCAAAGCTTGAAGGGCTCCCTGCTCTGCATGAATTTGGGGAATAAAAATGTAAAAGAAAATCCATTGAAATAGTCTCTTGATTGGAATGTGATGACACAATTTTTTTGTGGATGGAAGATTCTACACTAGGCTATTGCACTCATTCGTTATGGTTATTTTGTTTCCATTTGGAAGAAGAAACCACAACTAAGAGAGTTTAAACAAGTCACCCTGCTCTCAAATCTTTTCAGGGGCAGCCAGATGGCAAGCCAGGCTCTCTACCTCTACAGTAGTATTTCACCATACTCTGCAGCCTGCCCTATTGGGAAATTACATGGCAGGATAGAATAGCGCTCACTCAGAGGAGAAGTGGGTTTAGTTAGCTCTCTCAGTGTGGAAGGGAATGGAGGGGATTCCTCAGGGACAGCGGTGAAGTTTAGTATTTTATTTGTGGATTTACCCATTTTGCCTTGGAGTCCATTATCCTAGCTGGGACTTAGGTAATGTCACATATTTTAAAATGTGATATTATAGTATTTCTCTTAAATAAGCAGTAGTTATTATCTGTGGAGTCTCAGAAACTCTATCTCCCAAGAAAATATATAGCAGCTAGCATCTTCTACAAGAAATTCATGGACTCTCTATTGCATACACTAGCAAGATTTTGCTGAAAGGACCCAGATATAGCTGTCTCTTGTGAGACAATGCTGGGGCCTAGCAGACACAGAAGTGGATGCTCACAGTCAGCTATTGGATGGATCACAGGGCCCCCAATGGAGGAGCTAGAGAAAGTACCCAAGGAGCTAAAGGGAACTGCAACCCCATAGGTGGAACATTATTATGAACTAACCAGTACCCCAGAGCTCTTGACTCTAGCTGCATTTGTATCAAAAGATGGCCTAGTCGGCCATCACTGGAAAGAGAGGCCCATTGGACTTGCCAACTTTATATGCCCCAGTACAGGGGAATGCCAGGGCCAAGGGGTGGGGGTGGGTGGGTGGGGGACTGGGGGGGTGTATTGGGGACTTTTTGGATAGCATTGGAAATGTAATTGAGGAAAATACCTAATAAAAAAAATATACTATGAAAGCAGGTAAAAAAAAAAATAAAATAAAATTATCCTGGTCTACTTACCTCTGTACCCACCTCCAAGGTCAACAAATCTCTTTCTTTAAATCTGATTTTGACAGATTTCCGGCCACATACATAATCTTTAGTCTGCTAATATTTACATTGGTGACAAATCTTGTATTAAAAAGTCATTTGAATTTTCTGTCTATCCAGCAATAATTTCCTGGTTATATGATATTGATAATTTCTATTTTGCTTATCGTTATATTTCTAAGGTGTGACTATGTGGTATAGTTTATATAGTTCTTGTGCTCAATATTTGTTTCAGAAAATTATAGATAAAAAATTTGGGAATGAATCTCATACAATAGAACAAATTGTTATTGGAAAGAATTTGTATTTCTCCATTATATATAACATTATTCTATCTCTTATTAAGTTAAGGAAGTTTGCCTCTAGTTTAATTTCCTAAGAATTATTTTTAAAATTGTAAGACTACATTAGACCTTATGAATTTTACTTTATGCATTAAGATAATTTTATAATTTTTCTTTTATGATTCATCAGTGTGGTGAGTTACTGTGGTAAGCTGTCTAAGAGGAAACTGCTCTTGCATCCCTGAGGTAAAGCCTACATATTGTGATATATGACCCTCATTCTATTGTGATTTATTATTATTTCTAAATACACTATAGAATCGTGCAAAATAATACTTAGGATTTTTAAATCTATGCTTAGAAGTTAAATGTCCTATAGTCTTCTTAAACTGATAACATCTAGTTTCAGAATCCAGTTTATAATAATTTTTATTTGAAAACTTCCTGTCAGTCTTCTTTGATCATGACTATGGTATTATATTGTTAGATCTTAGAAATATTCAAATTAATCTAGAATTTTTTTCTAATTAGTGAACTTAGTATTTTCACATTCATTACAGCTTCTGTACTATTAGCATGTACCATTTCTATTTTCTATATTTTAAAAATATTCTTTTCTTATTCTCCATAGAGATGTCCAGATTTATCTGTCTTAGAGATAAAATATCTATTTCTGTTTTCATATTAAGAATGAAGGAGGTGGTTCTGCTTTAAGGTTGAACTGAGGTTTCTTTTCTACACCGGGTTATTACATTTATCTATTTTTTTTTTTTTTTTTTGGGTTTTTCGAGACAGGGTTTCTCTGTGTAGCCCTGGCTGTCCTGGCACTCACTTTGTAGACCAGGCTGGCCTCGAACTCAGAAATCCACCTGCCTCTGCCTCCTGAGTGCTGGGATTAAAGGCGTGCGCCACCACGCCCGGCTATCTATCTTCTTTTTTGAGTTGACTATTCTTCATATCAAAATCCCCAATCTGAAATGTCCACAAATCACAAAATTTTTAAATGTTGATGATACAGCAAGTGAGAGGTGTCATTCCTGAGCTCATGTGAAAGACTTAGTACCAGTGCAGATACACTAAAAATATTGCCTAAAATTGCCTTCAGGGTCTGTGTAAGATGTAGAACGTGCATAAGGGAACCTGGATTTCATTATCAAGATAGTTTGTTATATATGCCAGTGTTCTAAGATCTGAAAAGAATCTGAGATTTACAGTGCTTTTGGTCCCACACATCTTAGAGAAGATTGCCTGGACCTCTGTGTTCCTCTTTGTACAATAGTAGCAACAGTGCATTTAAGTGCCCTCTTGAGTTCCCCTAGGGCCACACAAAACGTTATTACATACAAAGTGTGATTAATATAAATTATATTCTTTGAACTTGTGCAAGTGTGCTGATAGTTTGTTCTGGAGGAATTTTCTTTTCCCAGGTTTAAGAAAAACCCCGTAATAAACTTGATCCCCGTGTGTGACAGACATCCTCTAGTGTTTCCTGTGACATCCTCCCAGGAGCACTTTCTGTTCAAATACTTCCTCCAAGAGCAATGCTCATGTGGGGCTTTGTAGGCACTGTGATATTTTTGTTATACTACAATATTTGAATGACAGTTGGGCTTGCTTTAAAGAGACAGGTTCAGGGTGCAGGAGATGTCAGTTCCTACCAATGCTCTGCTGATCACTGGCTGTGTTCCCTTAATACATGGCAGGTTCATATTAATATTTTACAAATATTTCCTTGCTGTCTGAATCTATAATTTCACTGTGAGGCAGAACACTGCCACAGCAAGTTGCTATTTTGGTTGCTTTGTGGAGCTCATTATGCTGGGTCTGTGGCAAGACAAATAAAAAAAAAATCTTAATTCATGGTGTTGGAATAGGACAACCAAAATGTGAGCAATGCTATAGGAAGGGCCTTCTGTTGCTCCTGAGGACTCTGTGACATCTGGAGAACCAGTTCATTTCATAAACTCAGAAACCGAGATGAGAACAGTTGCATGGCATATTTGAGGGGACACAGCCAGTGATCAGTAGAGCACTGGTGGGAACTCACATCCCCTGCAGGCAAGCCAGTCCCGGTGGGAGGACACTTCCCAGTAAAGCCCAAGGCTCTGTGACACCTCCACCTGCTCTGCTAGTCCAGGTTGTGGTATGTCGTCCCTGCAGCAGGTCAGCAAGTCCCTTCCTTCATCATGGTTTGGAATGAGGGCTGATAATCTATCTAGGAGTGAGGCTTCTCTGTTGGATTATTGTATTGTGTGACCCGTGTTTCTCCTCAAGACCTCCCCTCAAGCAGACCATCCATTAGAGGTGTAAAAGGTGAAGTTTTACTGGGGGTTTAGCATACTCTCTGTCTTACATAGGCACAAAGATAAAACCTCCATGAGGTGTCTATACCGTCATGTGGCAGTTACACATGATGTAAACAACGGGCATAGTGCCCTAGGAACAGAGAGAAGGGGACTGATCATTTCTAGGCCAGGAAGTTCAAGGGGTGAGTCACAAAATTGTTTTGCCTGCCATGGCGCTATTGGTAGGACCTTGATGAAAGAAGTGTGTGTGGGGGGGGTGGGGGGGCTGTTTTCTTCAGATGGGGAAGACAGGGAGAGAGCACCAGCAGGTGAGACCAGTAAGTTAAAAAAAAGGCCGGACATAGTGGCATACGCCTTTAATCCTAGCACTTGGGAGGCAGAGGCAGGCGGATTTCTGAGTTCGAGGCCAGCCTGCTATACAGTGTGAGTTCCAGGACAGCAGGACAGCCAGGGCTACACAGAGAAACCCTGTCTCGAAAAAAAAACCAAAAACAAACAACAACAACAACAACAAAAAAAACAACCAACCAACCAAAAAAAGCTTGTAACTGGCTCACTGTGAAAGGTTTTAGTGTCTCAGCTCTGTGGCTAAAGGAAGAAAGAAGGCTTTTTTCTGATGTACTGGAGTGTGAACCTCAGACTTACCCATTCCAGTCAAGTGCTACCTTACTGAGCTATAGTCCTTTAGGGCAAGGCTTTTAACCCTGGAGAATGCAGGATCAGACCCAGAATGCATTAGATCACTCTGAGGCACCATGGAAGGCAAACCAGCAAGGTCTCTGGACTACCCGGGGGTATAACCATATGATGTTGACCTGAGAGTAACTGGGTCACTGGGATGGAGCCTATGAGTCTGTTTCAGATACACAGTGGCAGAATGTAGCCCCATACTGTATGTACTGCAGATGGCGAATCCATTACTCTTTCTTTGAGAGGCTTTCCATTAGCCGTGTTGGGGTCCTAGGAAATAAGCTGGTATTCCGAAATCCATTAAGTCACCTTTGGGAAATCAGCTTCAGTTAAGAAGCCTGAGTGTCTCTGTTTCTTCTTTGAGTGAGTCGGTTCCCCCTTTCTGTGTACATAACCAACCGTCTGAAACAGGGACCCCTATATTTAAACAATATTACATGCCGCCATTTTGCCAGGGACTGGGGCCAGGGGAGGAGCCGTTACATTTGAAAGTGGAATAAACAGAAAAGCAACACCGAGAACGAGGAGGCTGGTTAGTGAGGCTTGAAGTGAGGGCAGGTGTTTCCTCCCATGGTGAGAATAGTGACCCCTGGGAATCGCATTTCCCGTCGAGCTGGGACCTATGGTAAGGTCAGTCCTGTAAATGGCCTGCTAGTGTGGAACTGTATGTGAGTGCCAGAGAAAGCTCGGTGCTGTCTGTATTATCCTTTGAACCCCTCATTGCTCAAGGAGCGCTGATCCTTGACCTCATGGTCCACCCTTTGTGTTCCTACAGACTCTCACCCTCTTCCTATGTGCCATAACACCGTGGCTGTGTGCAAATGGCCGTGGCCTCCTGTGCTGTATGGTGGTTAGTCCCAATTGGCTGGCTCTGTGTCTCAAGCATTCTCCAGCCAGTGGGGGCCTTGGGGGTGCACACAGTGGGTTGACAGGCAGTAGTATTGCTGAAGAAAAAAAGTACAGCTCTGCCTGAGGTAGGAGGATGTGATGACGTGGCCCCTCTCAGCGGGAACTCGGGCCTTTAAAAAGCTGAAGAAACAGCCTCAGAGTAAACTGTGGTTCCACGGGAGGAAAGCACGCCCAGTCACATTAAAGAAGCCAAACTGTCTGCTTCAAAGAGAAAAGGCAACATCCTGTCACAAGCCATGCTCTGGCAAAAATGTAAGTGCTTTGCTTGTGGCTGTCAGAGCCAAGTAAGCAGAGGCAGGGTCCAGGAATAGAGAGCTACTATTGGTGATGGGAGCACCCAGTCTCGTCAGGGCCTCGGGGGGCATGGAGGGCTGAGGTGGGTGAGATGGAGCCTGTTGGAGATGATGCTCATTTTCCAACCCGGGGGAATGAACCAGTGTCCCAAGGTGGGGACAGCTCATTGCATCTCCGATTCTGTGCATGAATCACTGAGGTGACAGAAGGGCAGATTATGATTCATGAGACGGAAACCACATATGATACGGGTTAGGAGCCGTTCTTCACGTGAGGACCTTTCCTTTCACGGACCCCAGTTCTTCAGGTTGTTATTGAGTTTTTTTTGGCCCACTTCTAGCTGAATTCTGCCTGTGGATGTGTAGGGATGGGGTGGAAACTCAGTCTTATGAAACATGTCTCCTCTCTCTCTCTCTCTCTCTCTCTCTCTCTCTCTCTCTCTCTCTCCTCTTTTCATTCTCTTCCTTATTCTGTGGCAATGGTTGGTTTTGTGTTCCACTGCAAAAAACCTGTGGGTTTATCTTTGACCTTGATTTTTAATCCCTGGACTTGAATGGAACAACCATGAACTGTATTTTCCATTCTGTGGATTGAAAAGAATCTTCTGTTATCGATAAGGGAGGCTATATAGACATTCTCTACAACATTCCTTTCACGAGGCAAACAAAGTCAACTCAAGAGTCTTGCAAAAGGGGAACCTTATTAAGGCTCAGGGCTGTACTTCCTCAAGTAAAGAGCTATAATTTCCCTATCTTTCTTTGTAAGATGTTTAATTCCATAAAATGTCTTTTATTGGTTTAAGCATAGCATTCCTCAATCAAACTTATGTGATAATCCAGATTAAAAGAAAAAGAAATCATGGTTTTATTTGTAAAAAGTAATCTGACAATATTGGTCCATTGATTACAGTGTGACATAATCCCCTTATCACCCACCTATTCCCAAATTCTCTGAAATTGACTTTTTTCATCTGTGACTCAGAGAAGCAATCCCAACGTGCCTCAGTTTACTATCCCCATTGTTGATATGGGCAAGACTTTTTTGTTTAAATAAAAATAAATGAACTTTGATTTGGATTTGAGATTTCTGACCACAGATTCTAGTTTGGGTAGCTTGGGACTCATCCAAAAAGGTGACCAGAGCAAAACCTTATCTTTCTGGAAGCAGAGTGGCAGCCAACACCATTGTAAATACAATGAGATTGTAGGAACATGGATTTTAATGTCCTTCAAAGTGCCAATATGCCCTCTTGCTTCAAGTGAAATCATTTGAGTTTTGTGTGAGCTGCTTTTAGTTTTTAAACTCTTAGAGTTTGCATATTTAGAATGGAGTTAAAAATAATCCCACCATGTATAATTGCTCTTAATAAGTTGACAGGGACGGCCAGAATGCTGCCGGATGCTCTGCCCTGGTGTTAGCCCTGAGGTATGGGCTGTTTGCCTGTATGAAAAAGCCTCCATAGCCTCCCATTGTTACATAATCCATTTTCTCTCCTCCAGTGCCTCTTAAGGGATGAACAGATTTTCTTTTTGACAGTTGTTAGAGGTCTTGCTTCTTGCTCATAAACTCTCTTACTGTCTTTGGGGGGCTTGAAGGAAAACAAGAACAGGCCTTGTGCAACAGACCTATCCCTTTACCCTGGTCATATGGCTGACTAAGACTTGTGGGAAGTGAGTGAAGTCTAGGCAATGCCAGCGCAGGCGGGGAGGGCAGGGTTTGAAATCAGACACTGGGAGTGCTGAAAAGGCACTTTCTTTTTTTCAGAAAACACCCTTCAGGCTTGAGCTAAAATGACTGTACCCAGGGTGTTGGAGAGAGTTAAGAAAACAATCATATTGCCCCTGTTGCCTCCTGCCTGCTTGGCCTCTGACTCCTGTTAGTGGACTCATGGGGGAACACAGGCTTTGGTTAAGATGGGAGAACAGTGTGACAAAGCTCAGAACTGTTGACATTGAGATGTGGAAACCTGGAGGTCCCAGCCCTGGCTATGAGGTCCTCTCCACTGTCAGCCAGATAAAGATGTTGGTCCATCTTCAGACTTTCTCCTTAGGTTCTGCATTTGTAGTGCCAAGGAAGTGTTTGATCCCCCTTCACCCCCTACCCCCCCCAAGATAGGAGCCCATCTGATGCAACTCACAGCAGGGTCTTTATTCTATTCGAGCTAGCTCAATCAACCCATCTCCCTGTACACCATCATCATGGAGCAAGGCCTTATAGTAAGCATCGAATTGGAAAGCTACTGTGACCTTCAACATAATTGGCTGGTGCTGGGAGTCATATCATAAACTTAACTTCTGCTTCCCGCTGCATTGGTGGTCATTAGGTAGATGGCAGGCTTGTTATCTGGGGGTGCAGGTTTGTTGCGGGGGAATAACCTGGAGATGCTGGTCTTCTTGGGGATTAGCCTGGAGACTGGAGCTAGGCTCTGGTTTTGTTGGGGGCCAACTTGGAAACGAATGCTAGGTACCGGCCTGTTAGTTTACCTGAGTTCAAACTTTAGGTCTCTAGAATGGAGTCTGAATTTAAAAGATTTGGCCTCTTACATGAGAGATGTCTCTGTCTCATGTAGATGAGAACTAGTGTGCACAGGGTTGCATGTGACAATTGGCTCTGCAGCTGAGTAATGTCATCTCTTCTTCACTCTTAATGTGAAGATTTGAACGTGTGCCTCTCAAAGTGTTTGTGACATTCCAAGTAAGGAATGTAACTGCCTCTGGCCAGTATTGTCTGACATACTGGGACGCCAGATTGGGTTTTATGTTAACCGTTGGTTATAGTGCACTATATTCTGTATGCAAGCAGTCTCCAAAAAGTTTGCTCTTTCTCTGCTAATTAGAAAGATAGGCTCATATACAAACTCATGTGTTTCATCATGGCATCTTCCTACATATGTGTCACCATGCTTTGTCTTCCTCTGTCCCCACCCACGTGCCCCTTCCTTTGCTAAACTGATGTGGACACAATTCTTACCATGGTTTCCATTAAAATTTTAAGATAGAGAGAACATTGCAACAATTAAATTTCACATGAGTTAACATGCCAGCTGTCTGACAACTTTCTAGAGCTGTAGATTTGCTTAAAGTGACAAAAAACAAACAAAAACAAAACAAAACAAAGAAGCTCCAAACAAGAAAATGGTGTAAAATCACACTGTGCCATCCCAGCACACACTTAGTCTTTGTTCTAGAGTCTGAGTCCAGCAAAGCACTAACCTGCTTACATGTGAAACACTAACTTCTAAATTTGAATCACACATCCTCAAATGGAATTGACCCATATTACTTGTGTGAAAAAAATGTATTTTTTTCAGTTCAAGGTCATATTTTAAACTCTTATTAAGGTTTCAAAAACATCGAGATTATTTTATCTAGATGTAATTTTTTTGAAAGGTTGAACTTAGGAAAAAAAATGAATGTAGCTAAAGTGAAACTCAAGTCCCCAATAAGCAAGTCAGAGTGATCAGTCAATGTCCTCTCAGGCTATACCAGCGTCTTTCCTGCACATTGTTTCCTATACTTTAAACACTTCCAGTCCAAAAATTCTTGGGTGATAGAATCTAACAACATTTTCAAAGGTCTACAACATAGGTGTGCTTATATGGCCTATGCCCCAAATCAGGCTTATTGTCTATTTTTACAATTTAGGTTTTATTGGAACACAGCTATGTTTATTGTCTTGCATATTTTACAGGGCTGTTTTTGCTATAGCAACAGAGCTCTGCATCTGTAATGTTACTTGTATGGTCCTATCTTGCCCTTTATAGAAGTTTGTTCACTTCTAGACTTAGATGCCTGGTTGATACTTGAGACATTCATTTCTCTGGGTTTCTTTGGACTTGTATAGTGTTAGCATCAATGTTAGATAAAGCACGCAGATAGTTAATTCAATGTTTTGTTAACGACATGAATCTAATTAAAAATCTTTCTTAGAAATGGTGGAATAATGTAAAATAAATTCAATATCTCTTGTTGGGAAGTGTTGTGAACATGAAGATGAGATTTTAACCATGGCTTCTTGTATTAGGGAAAGATGTGTGATAGTGAGAGGTGAGGTTAACTACTTTTTCTTTGCATTGACTATCTCATGTCCCCTGGAGTTGGCCACGTTATGTTTTAACTGTATTAAGTTAGGGGCCCTTTAGGAACAGAAACTAGTTATTACCAGATCATTATGCCCATGTGCCTTTGTCAGACAACTGGAGCATATCAAAGGTTTAACAGATAACTTAGGAACTCACAATTCTCACAAATAGTGAAGTCTACCTTTAGGATTTAACCTAAGGTTCCACTAGCTAGGAAATTTAGTTTTAAGGGTAGCTAAAAAGACTCAGGGTGATACATATAACTTTTGAAACCTTGAAATCTCATGTATAAACTCAGTTATATTTATAACAGGAAGTAATTTAAACTATTGTGGAAACCTCTGACTTTTCTATTCTATGATACAGCCTTTGCTCAGTTAGCTTAGTAAA
The DNA here is from genome assembly GCF_978045245.1 of Mus caroli. Taxonomy (NCBI): domain Eukaryota; kingdom Metazoa; phylum Chordata; class Mammalia; order Rodentia; family Muridae; genus Mus; species Mus caroli. Next base: position 49,167,609 of record NW_028227266.1, read on the forward strand.
GACCTTCCTTACTGAGTTCATGAGGAGTCATTGGGTTTTAATGCTAACAGTAAGTGGAGTCCAAAGGAGAGCTGTAGAGAGTCACGGGTTCCTCATGCAGGTGAAATGGGGGTAGCCTGGGGAAGATACGTATCTCTCAGGCTCTTGCAGTCCCTTTACCCGGGAAGACAAGAACAAATGTCTAGCAAGCCAATGAAAGAACCAGATTCACAATTCTACACAAGGTTGGAGATATTATGAGTTTATTTGATTCATTTAAAGGAGCATGGGTCACCCCCATATCTGTATCACTAACAATTTCTACCCTAGCAAGAGTAATGACCTCCCTAAATCTGAGCAGTGGAGGCCCCTTTAGTTAATCCTATACTTCTTATAAGCTCTGTCAAGCAGCTCCTGAGATGAATTCTCATTGGGAAAGAATTACATACAGCTGGAGGGTAGGGGTCAGGAGTTAGGTGGGGATGTAATGATCTCTCCTACCCTCTCCTTCTATGATAGAGTGTGAACAGGCTCAGTCTTGTAGGGGTCTCATGGACAATCACTGATGCTCTGATTAAAATGGGATCAGCTGTGTGATTGCCCAGAATGGTCACCTTTTTTTTGTTTGTTTGTTTTTGTTTTTTGAGACAGGGTTTTTCTGTAGAGCCCTGGCTGTCCTGGAACTCACTCTGTAGACCAGGCTGGCCTCGAACTCAGAAATCTGCCTGCCTCTGCCTCCCAAGTGCTGGGATTAAAGGCGTGCATCACCACTGCCTGGCGGTGTTATTGCTCAGAGAACACTGTTCCACAACACAAAAATGAAGTTTAATTGGTAAAAGAGCAAATGGTATTCATGGTGGACATTTTCCTTGTCTTCCTATATTTACTAGAGATGTCAAATATGTATTCGTAATTCTCAATATACCAACTCAAAAGTGTTGAAAATGGTCCTCCGGTTCAGATCTGCAAATCTGTTCCTTTATGAAGAATAAAGAATTAAAAGTTGTCTGCACTTGTTCACTAAACGTCTGGATGTTGTATTTATTAAGAAGTTCTTAAATGTTTGCTCTTTAGCTTTCCCAGTACAAAGTAGGTGTATCAGGTCCCCTCGCCCTGACTTCCCTACAGTAGGTTGGTTTCCAATGAAGTGAAGGTGCTGGATAATTTCTCTTGCTCTCCAAACCAAGGTGGGTAATTGAGTATAAAAGTTATTAGAATAACTTTCCCGCTACAGCATCCTTAGTAACTCCCCTAGTTTTTTCAGTTTTAGGAAGAACCTCTTGATCAGAGTGGGACTGCCTTGGATGGAAGACCTTCTCCCCAGTACCTTGGTTGTGTGAGGCTGTGAACAGACACATTATCCTTGCATTTGTGTTTATACCTCTCAGTCTACAGCTAAACAGGCTTGGGACTTTTCAGCTACTACCAAACCACCATGGGACTAGTCTTTTCCTAGCTAAGATTAGATAGCTTGAACTCAATCTCTACTTGCTGAGTTTTCTTATGTATACACACACACACACACACACACACACACACACACACACACACATATATATATATATACATAATACATATCCTTGTTTATATATATAAACAAGGATTTGTAAGTTAATAGAAAGGAGTCTTGTATCTATCCAGAGTGTTCTTTTCAACATTGGTTAAATACTGAGATGTCTGAGATGAGATTTAAGGAATATCAATAACTTGATCCCACCTCAGAGCTTCTAATTAAGTTGCCCAGGAACAGGAATTAAGAATACATTGAGATGTAGTTTTTATTTGTGGGTTATGGTACTAGTTAACTACTGTGCTCAGTAGTTGACTAGTACCATATCCAATTTTCAATGCAACTTGAATTAGAAAAGGACATGAGAATAAAGATTGTTTAAGCTTTCTAGGCCTGGGAAATGGTGAGATAGAAAAGAGAGGCAAGAGTGGTAAAAACAGGAGCAGGTTTCAATCATCTTCTCATTATGCCTTGCTTGCATATATTTGTTTACTCTGTATTTCCCACCCAATAGGGTAACTTCTAGAAATTAAAGAACTATGAGCGAACCTCTTCCTCATCTTCTTCCTGGGTGATTTACTAGTGCTGATAGCTGAATCTTGACTCCTTTTTTTTTTTTTTTAGTCTTAACTCTTTAGTAGTAGGATAATGACTCCCCAAGCAACTTACACAGAGTGGAGGTAGGGTCTAGAACTTAATTATGAGAATATTGACTCTTTGTACTAGTATTAACAGAAAGTGCTCAGTTCTTCTGATAGTTTTAAATGGCAGTTGTGGGGTATGTACACTTGGTGCCGCTCAGAACATGAAATCATTTTGGGGGGCCACTCTGGCCGATATTTGGTTGCTAATATAGAGATGTGACATAACGTAAGTTTAAGTAAGATTGTGGACTGTACGTTTTACTACATAGAAGAAGTCCGTAGTAGCCTTCTCAGAATCCTATGGTCTCTGTACTGCCAACAATATTTGGGTTCATTTTGTCTTTCATTCTTATGTCTTTGTCATATGATGTTTGTTCTCAAAACTTCCTGATTGTCACTGTAACTTGACCCACTGCATCAATGATCATCAAATCTTGAAATAAGAACAAGGAAAAAGATCTATCTATCTATCTATTTATCTATCTATCTTTAATAACTGTACCTTCTCCTAACAGACAACCTCTTCTGACATCTGAAGGCCACTCCAGCTACAAAGGAGAAGATGTGACAACAGCCAGTCTTTGCTATACTTTGTTCTATTTAATCTAATTCTCATAATCTCTACATTAGCCATGATCTGGGTCCTGTTATAAGAACCTCCTCATTGATGAGAAAACTGAAGCTTAAATATTATATTAGTAACTTACCTATAAGATAACATTCATCTAAAGCAGACCCAAAATACCAACTTGCCAAGCTGCCCGGTCTCCTGCCAGATGTACTTGGTGAAAGGCAAGGCTTTCCATGTTAGATAAAGGCCAACTGTGAGATGAAATATAACAGACCCTCAGTATGTATTTGTGATGTGTTTTACTTACTGGAGAGAAATCTATAGTGAGTAGGGTTTTTATTTAGAGCCACAAAGGGATATTGCTGCTCTTAGTTTGCTTTGAGGAGTTTGAAGGCCAGTGTCAGGGTCAGGCAGATATGAATTTGAGACCTAGTCCTATCTATATTTTACTGGTTGTGATGCTGGTAAGTCCCTGCTCTTTCTGCATATACCAAGGATGTGGTTCTTCCTTCATGGGTTGTGGTGGGTGTTTATGACCATGCTTGACAGTAAGTAAATACCCAATAAGTTCTTGTTACTATTATTGTATTCTTTCATTGAGGACAGAGACTATGCAGGTTAATTATAGATTACAATTTGTGAGTCATTCATAGTGAAGTGGTAGGGTGCATATACATGGCCCTGTAATTAAGAATAAGACCTGGGATCAGGGTTAATGCTGATGGCTAAGGTGATCCGTTTGAGACCCACTTGTTCATGACTCCCTGACTACCCTCATCAGGTAGTATGAAGCTTGTGACTGGCAAATTTGTGTTTGTTTTTAATTCACAAATTTGGACCAAGGTATTTATAAATTGGGTGTGAGGAGAACAATACTTAAAATAGTCAAGAAATCGCACTAATGATACTGAAAACCGAAACACCAATGTGTTGCCTCAGGTTCTTAGTAATGGTTTCATTAGCACTACTTTCTGGGAAAAGCTGGCAGCTAAAGAATTATAAGCCAGAATCATTTTCAGACTAAGTGCTAGTGCCCAAAAGGAGTCTCCCACCCTTCAGGAAAGCTCAATTACCTTTTAATCTATTAGAATCAAGCTTTAGCTGGGAGGGGAAATAATAATAGAGCCATGATAATAAATATAAATAATAAAGTAATGACAAATGTTGAGGAGCTGAAAAAGAAAAGAATGAGAAAAAGAGTAGAAAATTGTAAGTTCTAATATTGGATGAAAGCTCTGTCAGCTCAGGAGAGAAGAGTGTAGAAAGATAGACAACCCATCTTTTCATTATGCTGTGCTTGTGTGTACTCATACAGGCATCCAGTCTAGTGTTGGAACTCCTAGAGTAATGAAGCAATGGAATAAAATGTCTTCAGCAAAGGGGAAGATAGGACCAGGGATGATGGCATGAAACTTTTGTAGGATATGAAGGACACATGATGATAATTAAGTTCATTGCTTAGATTCTGGGAAATATACTGGCATCTGAGCATTTGAATAGAAATCCAAGGATGTCTAGGCCGATGCACATAAATGTTGTAATTCCTTCTATACCTTCCTAATGCTATAACTCTTTAATACAATTCCTCATGTTGTGGTGATTCCAAGCCATAAAATTATTTCATTGCTCTACTTCAGAATTGTTATTTTGATACTGTTATGAATTGTAATGTAAATATCTGATATGTAGGATAGCTGATATGTGACTATAAAGGGGTTGCAACCCACTGGTTAAGATCCACCACTCTCTTCAAATCAATTCTCTTGCAGGAGTCCAACATCAAGTCAAGATGAAGGATCTCTGGGATAAGGATGCTTAGAACTTGATTTGTTTGTTAATGTCCCAATTTTCTTGCCTCTGTAGGCACTTGCTAGCATCATAATTGTGTCCTAGGGTTCTAACCAGCCCTTCACCTCTTTGGCTAAGAGCCCTGGTAGCTAGTCACAGGTTCTTGGCTTACAGAATGAGTCTCTGTGAAGCACTGTCTCGATTTTCATGAAGTGTTGCAGCTGTGAAAGTTATGTCTTCAGTCATGTGAGTTTCTTGTGAATTAGGGAGTAGGCAATTTCCTAAAATATGACTTAGTGACATATTTATCAGACTTGATATTCTAATAACCACTCCTCTAATGTTCCTCATGAGGTAGTCTCCCATATCATGAGAGCCACTGGTTAGTAAACTTGAGAATTGTCCCAAAAGCTCATCTTGTCTACAAGTTATGTTTTTCTTCATGAGTCAGTCACCAGGACTAACTTTACATGTGGACCAAAACCCTATGCTAGTCCTAAGCTTTGAGGCTTGGGTAGTTGGACCTGACCCTTAAATACAACCCCTGCTGCTTCTAAAAATCCTTGAATAGAGTAGTCCTAAATCCAAGAATCTCAGGAAAAAATATTTCTTTTGTAAGACTGTCTTTAGCCTTGAAAGTCTAAACAATGTGTTGCTTAAGTCAAGAAACTGAGTATCCATCTGCATCTTCAAGCTGCCTAACAACAGTTTCTTCCTGACCTATATCAGATAGAGCTAATAGTTCTAGATTCAGGTCTTTGTTTAGTAAAGAAAGATGTATTCCATTCCTATGCTCCATCCCTCCTTGTAGAGTTGCTTTCCTGGAGAAGTTAGATTTGCAATGGATGGCTAAGTGTAATGTGGGACTGATGCTCATAGTTCTCAAGGCCGTTTAACCCCCACCTTGAGGCTGCTGCTCTCTGTGAAGCTGAGGTTTCCAGTGTGTGAGCCAGGAGTCTGCCTTGCCCTAACAGGTGATACAACACCTACAGCCCCCAAACACTACATTCTAGAATTGTATTCCAGTGTGTATATAGCCACATATTTACTTCATCCCGACTCATTGATATCTACAACCCAGCCTCAGTTGTGGCTATGTCCATGTCTTTTTAGAGACACCTACAGATTCCTTAAGGGCTAGTTAACAGCAGAGATCAGGACAAGGATAAGTCGTTGTACTCTGTCTCCTATTTAACTGCTAGCACTCAAAAGTTTTCAAGGTATTTACTCTTAGGTGCAACTTTTAAAAATTCCTTAAATATACCATAAACTCCCATTTATCTGGTGGCTTCTAAAGATAGAACTATGCTCTGCTCATACAAGTTTTACAAAAGCCAAGGCTTTGGTTTCCTGTTCAGGGTTGCTGTCTTTAAGTGAGGTCTTTGGCCAATCCCTTGTCATTGCTGACTAAGCCTAAATAGGCTTTCCTTGGGAACTTTAGGCCCATGGACTTGAAGGTGACTTTCAGGATCATAATAAAGACAAAGGGAGACAGGCTTTGTAGGTAGCAGAGTTCTGGATATGCCCAGATATTTAGTCTCAGTCTGTAACAAGATGTGCTGAGCTATAGTGACTTTTACTTGGTACCTATTGTATGCCACATGTGTTAGCTAATACACAATCTTTATAATGGCTCCTTGAGACAGACAATTTTATTTTCATTTTACAAGTAGAGAAACTGAGGCTTGCACAAGTAAGTTACTTGTTGAGGGTAACACAGGTGTTAAGCAATGTAGCAAGCTTTCCAAACTAGGTCTGCCTGGTCCTAACCCTGCGAAGGGATCTTGAAGGGCACTGGATTTTCATTCCACTTTCAATTGAAATAGGTCCACCCTAGATGGAGGTGGGCTATGAGTTCATCAAGGCTAACTCTACACTGACTCAAACATCACTGCAAATTTGAGTATCAGAAAGAGATACTGAATGGATAGAGCTCCGTCGGTAAAACGCTTGCCATGCTAGGATGAGTACTGAGTTTGGCATGGTATCATGTGCATATAATCCTAGTCCTAGGAAGGTAGAAACAAGACATCCCTGGTGATCCTCTGGCTTTTCAGCCTAGCTGAATCAGTACGTTCTAGGCCAGTGAGAGACCCTACCTCAAGAAGAAAACAAAACAACTAAGGTAGACGCCATGTAGGTTGACATGTGTACACACACACACACACACACACACACACACACACACTTACTCCCTGTGTCCTTCACAGACATGCACATACAAGAAAAGAATTAAAAGACATTAATATTTGAGATGAGTACAGATTCTGAATCTAGACGATGTTCATCTTATAATGACAACTTGGGGCTGTTCTTCTGATAAGCTGATCAGCCAAGGGCAGAGAGCAGTCGGTGAAACTTCCTGAGGAGTCACAGAGGGTCTGTCACTTTGAGTATCTTGGCAGAGACTGATACTTTCATACTCATGGTATGGCCTGAGCCACTGACCCCAGGTCATTCTCTACATTGGAGAGAGACCATCTGCCTTGCTTCTAACCTCTCTCCTCTTTATATATCTCTAGAGACAACTTGCTGCTTATTCAAGCATTAATGAGTCAGGTAGAGGCGGAAGTCAAAACTCTTCAGTTCTGAAGCAGCTACAGCTTCATTACAATTCATTTGCTTGTGTGATGATTTCATTAAAGTCTGCATATGAAACCTGAGTGGACTGAAAGTCCCCAATGGCAGGGATCTAGTCTGATCTGTTCAACAAGTATTTGCTAGATAAATGGTCTACTAGATGTTTCTTGGTCTTGACCCTGAATTGGAGATGTGTATTTGAGGTGGGAACCCTTTCTGCTCTGGTGACCCTAGTTTCTATAAAAGGCAAGCAGATGCAGCTGGCTTCTCAGGTGGACTCATCCGCTCTCATTTCAGTAGAAAAATACCCAAAATAAAACCCTGCCAGGAATCGAGTCTCTCGGTTCTTGTCACTTCTCATGTGAGTAGACTTTTGGCAAATTTTTTTTGTGGAAGACTCTCTGACCTCAAAACACCATTTTCTTTTTTGGAGAATTGGCCATCAAGAGGATCACATGGTCCAAGCCAGTACTCCAACTGAAGGAAGGATGGTTAGGATTGGCCCAGGGACCTTCAAGGCCACATAGAGGAAAAAAAATGAGACATCTAGAGGCAAGAAGAAGGTATGTGGTGAAGCAAAAATGGGCTGTGTTGGAATCAGAGGTCCTAAATTTGGTCAGTGACACCACTACTGTTCCTTGGAAAGTTCACTAAATATCTCTTAAGCATCACCTTCTTCATCCCTAAAAGAAGGGATGGAGAGTAGACTAGATTCTTTGTCTGTTTCAGAGGTTATAGTGCAGCCCCCCATGATATCCTTTATGTTAGAGGTTCTGAGAACCACAATGAAATGAAACTTAATGAAAATGTAGGTGAGGATTTCAGAGTTTCCAGGAGTTACAATCATGTTTTAAAAACACCTGGGCTATTACCACTCAATAATTCAACATTAAATTGGTGTACATACAGAAGAGGTATCTGCAGCAGCTTCCAGTACCCTGCTAGTCCTCAGTAGATTGGAAAGAGAGTGGACAAGTGGCATGCCTAGTGCAGTTGGGAAAGGAATCTTGGGCAGTGGGGTTTGTGTGTTAAGGAACATTGCCACACAGAAAGCTCCCACACCACCAGCCCGTGGCTAACTTTGCTTGAGGCCCTGGTGAAGGACAGCTATAATTCAAGGCTTCCACAAAGAAACACCATAGGCAGAAGTTGGGTAAGTCAGGATGAGCCATGTATAAATGAGCTTTTTGAGAGGCATAGGCATGATCCTGGCTGTTGATTCTATGATCTCCATGGTTTTCATGAGACAGCATCATGCTTAAATAACTTTGATCTGAGGTTTGGGATTCTAAAACTGCAGTCACCCCCACACAGCATCAGAACTGGCTCATGCTACTCACCTCTGCCGGTCTTGTTTCTAGGGGCCCTCTTACCACGTCCAAGTTTGAGGACTTTCTTTGTGACTCTAGCCCTCCTTGAGCTTTTCCCAGTGGGCTCACCTGTGGCTGATTTTGAACACTGCAGGACTGTTGAGGGAAGAACATGCTTTTTTGGAGGTCTTGGGGAGAGGAAAGAAAATTGCCAGTGGTTTCCTCTTGTCTGACTAAGCCAGCTTCATCCACCATTTTGGGGCCTCTTAATAGAGACCTCTCAGGTCAGTCACCAGGACCTTGCTGTTTTCTCTCTGCCACTCTAGCAGCCTTACATACGGTATCATCCTATAATCCAAGTGCAGTCCATTTTCTCTCAGATCTTCTGAGAAGCTTTTGTGAGGCTGTGCTCCCTTCCCTTGCCCCTTTCACATCTCTGTTTCTTCTCTGCCTTGAGTATTATCTAGCTTGCTAGAATGTATAGATGGCACATTTATTTTTCCCTTCTGGGGTGTCTCCTGGTTCAAGCATTAGTGATAGAAAGCACACATTCACATATACCTAGGATCTTTTTTACATTAGAAGGAGAAGAAGGGGAAGGAGGAGGAGAAGGGGGATGAGGAGAAGAAGAAGAAGAAGAAGAAGAAGAAGAAGAAGAAGAAGAAGAAGAAGAAGAAGAAGCAGAAGAAGAAGAAGAAGAAGAAGAAGAAGAAGAAGAAGAAGAAGAAGAAGAAGAAGAAGAAGAAGAAGAAGAAGCAGAAGAAGAAGCAGAAGCAGAAGCAGAAGCAGAAGCAGAAGCAGAAGCAGAAGCAGAAGAAGAAGAAGAAGAAGAAGAAGAAGAAGAAGAAGAAGAAGAAGAAGAAGAAGAAGAAGAAGAAGAAGAAGAAATCGAGTGGGAAAGTCTTTCTGTAGTATCAAGTCCTTCTGGCCAAAGAAAAAAGTCTTCCTGTTTGAAAAAAATCAGCCATTGTCCATAAATGAATAAATGTGAAAACTCTGACTGAGAACTTCACCCTAAGAAGAGCACCTGCAGTAGCGTTTTCATAAAGAATGTGAACAAGCCTGTGGCCTCCCTGAACTCATGTTTCCCAGAAGATCTCAGCCATCTCAGGCCAGCAACACAAACATGATTCTTCACATTAAAGTGTCAGCAACTTTTCAGATTTTGTTTTCAGTAGAGCTAGGACAAGTTTGTTAGCCCCAGGCTTGGGACGTCCTATTGTTTGACTATTTGTTTTGGTTTTGCTACAAGTAAAGAGAGTATTAGTGGTCTTCCTCCTTAATGAGTTCTATTTTCTTTTTGATAATATTGAACACCAGCAGTGAAAGGAAATATCCCACAGCGTAATCTGGAGTGATTCAGAGGGTGTCTTACATGGTAGCATGTCATGTGACCTTCACATCTAGGTGATTACTTTTCAAAGTAGCCCATGTGGCTAAGCTGTGAGGCTCTACTAGTTGTGAATTGAAACTTGAGCCATCTGTTGAGTTGGGATGGAAGGGCTCCTATAGATGTGAGTTCTCTTGTTCTTTTATTCCCTGGTGATGCAAATCCATTCTTAACTATATATTACGTAGGTTTTTGTTTTTTGTTTTTTTGTTTTTTTGTTTTTTGTTTTTTTTTTGGCAGAGCTCTTAATTGTTGTCCTGTCTGTTGATTGGCCTGATGACCTATGGGAAATCTCAAGAGAACAATGGCTGAGGCAAGGGTCTTCTCTCAGAAAACACCTATTGGACATAAGCTCATTTAAAGCTAAACTGAAAGACTAGTTACAGATGCTTGGGGCTGGCAACTGGCTCTGTAGCTGAGTAGCACGTGTGCTGTGGTTTGCATGGGCTTGCTAAATAAACAGGTATTGTGGTTCTGCATAACTCCTTAGTGAGATTTTATTGTACTTTATTGAGGAACCCAGAGTACCATGCTTATTTCACTCAGTAGAATCCTGTATCTCTCAGGTTGGTGGACAGTAAGCATAGATACCAATGTGCATACAGGGGCTGTGGAATGTGTGACCTATTGGCTTCATCCTGTTGCACTGTGTACCTTCAGGTGGGTGGCAGCCTCTGGCCTCTTTTTTTTTTCTGTGATGTACAGCATATCTGGGTGTGTGGTGGGGGAACTGAAATGCCCTCTGCTGACTGTTTTAACTCTAGGCCATTCATTGCTCATTTGGAAAAGGGGTAGCTCTCTCTGTGACTACATGTATGGGTTTTGCTATCAACTAGGCTTCTTAAAAGCTTTTTGTCCTCGAATACCACTGGCAACTGATGTCCAAAAGTAAAGAAAAGCAGCAAGGTAAACACCTGTCCAAAGATTCCCAGAGGTTCATGTTCACGTAGACTGATTTTCCATTGTGATGGATTCTTCAAGCCTACAGAAGCTACAAGGGTCCTCAGACTAACAAGAGGAATGGTCAGAAAGTTTCCAGCCTTTGCCAGGATGCCGTCCAGAGCTGCAGTTTGACTAGGGAGTTATTAAATTCTCTAGTTAGGCTTTCCTTTTTGCCAGTAGAGTATTATTTCAACTTTCTATTTTATTTCCTTCATATACCATTTAAAATTGCTATCTTAAATTATTTTGATATCTTGTTTAAAAAGTCCCATAATACTTCAGTGCAGTCATTGGAAACTTAGATCAGTTCAAGGATTCAGCAGCCCCAAGCCAAGGTAATCGTGGTTTTGGACAACTTGTTTTCTTCTTCCAAATTTCCATAGTGTTGGTGCAGGTCACAGTTGAGGTCATGGTGTTTACTGACTCTTGCTTTCCATAGATTAGTGTGAAAGATCCTAACAACAAGTTGTCAACTTGCAAATACTCTTTTCTATTGAGCTTCTGAGGGAGATGTCTCGGGGCTTTGGATTCAGATATTTTGTCAGCACTTTGAAGAGACATGATCAAAAGCATCCTCACTCTTGCCTGCTCAGGTAGAGTCAGTTACAAGGCTCCCTGTCAGATGGCTATGGATACAGAGCTGTGGGAGTTTCGCAGCTGTACTAGAATGAAGTGGAGACAGAGATGATCTTACTGTCTCTCATGCCAGTCTATACACATTGGGTCTGTGGGCAGCACCAGATATCATTCTTGCACACATAGACATCATTCTTGCACACATAGACGAGTCATGCAAACAGCTCTTGTGCAGGGCTGACACGTTCAGAAGGATGATTAGGGGCTAGAAACATGCCACTGAGAAATTTAAACCTGACCCTGTTTCACAGATAAGGAAAACGAAGTCTAGAGTCAGTATATAAAGCTGGGAATTTTCTACTAATAGGTGATAGGTCATTTTTGAAAGTGGGTATTTCTGGCTCTTATGTCTGTTGTCATTGCTGCTTTGAGCAAAGATGAAGATGGTCTTAGGGCACAGTTACTATGCTGGCTTTTTCTCATATACACTCTTATGCCAGTCCAAACCTCTCATTTGTTATATTCATCTCATTGGTGGGGATTTTATTGTTTATGTTCTCTGGAATACTTACAATCCATGTGAGTAGGGACCACATCCACATGTGTTCAGAAACATTCTGGAAGAATGAGTATGGGAGAGAGATTCCCTTTTATGACAGTGAATACTAACATGAGGATCATCTCCTGCTGGAATGCTATAGAGTGGTTCTAGTGTTAGGTTGGGGATGAAGTATCAGAGCTCTAACCCCAGTCATCTTCAGAAACACTGCAAGTACTTTTATACAGACAGACTCCTTGGCTTAAGTGGATCCTCCAAATTATATTCCATGAGAACAAGACCCTGGGTATCTGTATTTTGCATCAGTTTCTAGTTGGTTCTGTTGCATGGTCAGGGAAGAGACCATAGCATCTATAGAATCCTAGACTGAGGTGCTAAGTCTTGACTCTCACTGTCTGCCTCTGGGGTTCATTCTCCCTCCACTTGCTGGCCATGCATGGCTTCTTTGCCTTCCAGCTTTCAAGACCAGACCATACTGGTGCTGAGAGCCCAGAGATCCTGCAAGAGGTCTTGTGCAGACTGGGGCACTGTTGTTATCAGTATCAGCTGGGTGTTTACTGAACAAAGTTCAGTCAAGGCAGGCCTGTGGATCCGGGTTGAACAGATACCATGGCTTCCTGGCCTTTGATACAAAGCGTGTGTCCTTGGGCTCTTATCAGTGGAGGATAATGGGCTCCTTGTGTGAGTCCCAGAGACCATTGCTTCTTGATCTTGGATGACCTTGATCTTGGCCTACCTGCCATGGGCCTTTCCATCTGAGAGGGTAGGTTGTCTCTGATCTCCCAGGCAATGAAAATCCCTATGCCCTGACTTGGATTTAATTGATGCTTTCTTGGAGTTTTTGAGAAAAGGGAAAGGAAACATTGTCCCAGCCTCCACAAGGTGGATACTCCAGTTCTAGGACGCATGAGTCAGAGGTGGATGTTTGTCTCATGTACTGAAGATAACCAAGGACCTGGCAGCCAAGTTTTTTTTTTTTCCCTCTCAGTTCATTAACCCTAAAGATCCAGGAGAAGTGAGAGAAGACAAAAGAAAGGACATTTGAAAGCACTATTCACTTGATCAGTTAATGAATTGCCATGACTAAGCTTACAAAAAGACTAGACACGGTCTGCCACTCCAGGGGGCAGAAACAACGCCATATCTTGAGAGGTTTATAATCTAGAAATCATTTTAAATTCACCTCACCAAGGATAACAGATCATTACCTAGCAGGCTATAGATTTATTGAATTTGTGGGGCAGAGGGTGTAGCTCAGTTGTAGAAACTTGTCTAGCATGTCTGACGCTCTGGGCAATATCCATAGCACCAACAAAACAAGGAGACAAGAAAACAAATTGCACCAATACCCACCTGATAAGAAACTAGAGATTGTGAGGCTCAGAGTAATTTGAGGACTTCACAGGATGCCATAGCTAGATTGTGACTGAGAGGGGATTGGAATACAGTTATACCTGGCTCGAGAGTTCTCGGGCTGATTAGCATCCCTTACTGCCACTTATGTGAAAGCTAGTCAGATCTAGGTGTGTTGGAGAGATAGATGTAGGAATTCCATGGCTTGCAGTGGTCAAAGAAGTTGTCCCCAGATCAGAATTCTGACTATAAGGAATAGCAACAAAGGTAGAGAGGTGAAACAAAGGGCATGCAGAGGAATGTAACCAGGCCTTCTTGCTAGATCCAGTTTATATAGCCTCAGAAAAATGGGTTTCTGGTACCTTTGGGAAGCCCTGTCACTTTTAGACAAAGGAGAGAGGGCTTAATTATTTGAATTTAGTAGGGCCACGGAATGGTTGGGGACAGAAGGAGTCTTGGGAGAAATACTCTAGGAGGTCTCACAGAGATTCAAGCTCAAGTACAACTTAGTTAAACAGTAGAGGAAGTGGGCATTTTGTGGTTGGGGATATCTGAGAAGGGCCACAAGTTCAAGTGACATTCCCCTTCATAGCCACAGCTCCAGAGCAAGCTCCTGCCCCACCACGGCCATACCAGGGCGTTCGAGTCAAGGAGCCAGTGAAGGAGCTACTGAGAAGAAAGCGTGGCCATACCAGCGTTGGGGCAGCTGGGCCACCGACCGCGGTGAGGAGCTACTGTGGGCTGTGTGACTGCAGTGTGTGTGTGTGTGTGTGTGCAGTTGGACTTGGCAGGGTGGTCAGAGGGATAAGGCAAGAGTGTCCTTCTCTGACTCATGCACTGTCTGTGGGGCATGAAGGCGGAGGATTACATGGAGAAGGTGGAATTGGATCCAATAAGCTGGTGGTTTGTTGGGTGGTCAGGGGAATAGAGGAGCTTCTTGCTTTTATCCATAAGGAAAAATCTATTGGTGAGGCTTCAGGGAGCCAATTGTACACATCCTAGTGTGAGTTGGGAGTTCATTACGTTTCTCCAACGTACAGCCTTCTTGCTAAACTGAAATACAAATCCCTCAAAAATGCAGGTGGCGATGATTGGGGTGTGGGATGGCAGGTTCTTCCCTCATGATTCTCCTATCCTGGGACCCAGAGAGTCCCTGAGAGGGCTTGCAGCAGATAGATAAACACCCATTCTGGTCTTCTTGTCCCCATTCTAGGTGGTACTGCCCCACCAGCCCCTGGCCACCTACAGCACTGTGGGTAAGAGCTCTCCTACATAGTTTGGTGTCTTTGGGGCCCCCCTTCTGGGGGAGCCTGCACTTCTGTTATTTCCTTTTTCCCACAGGTCCTTCCTGCCTTGATATGGAGGTTTCTGCTTCCACAGTGACAGAGGAGGGAACATTATGTGCTGGCTGGCTCTCCCAACCTGCCCCGGCCACTCTTCAGCCATTGGCTCCATGGACACCCTACACGGAGTATGTGTCCCATGAAGCTGTCAGCTGCCCCTACTCCACTGACATGTACGTGCAGCCTGTGTGCCCCAGCTACACAGTGGTGGGACCCTCCTCAGTGTTGACCTATGCTTCTCCACCACTCATCACTAATGTCACGGTATGTCACACAAAAGTAGAGATCTATCCACCAATGCTGATACACTCTCTGAGAAGATTTGGTTTTCTTGTCTATTGATTTCCATGGTTACTGGGTCAATTAAGTTCACTGCATCCTCCAGGGTGACTTGTTCCTATTCCTATTGACTGAAACTATTTATTCTCTACAAAGACACTGTATGCTTGAGTTGTCACATCCTTTACTTCTGTGGGTTGGGAAGATCTGTTGCTTCTAGCCCAAACCTTCCCAGCTACTCTGGAAGCAGTGGGTCTCAGTGAGTGAAGTTTTTGGCAGATGAAGTATTAGGTGAAATCTGTGTAGGGTCTGGGTTCTTGTCAGTTCAGATAACCTAGGGAGTAGTGTACACTTAGCAATGGGAACTACTATAATACTTCCAGGCTGAGCGAAAGTTAATACTAGTCATCAAGGGAACTACTTTGGGGTCATTTTTTTTTCATTTCTTGCTGTAACATCAAGTTACCTGTATTTATCACTCTTTCTCTTTTTCTTAATAGCCCTCTGCTTAATACTTTGACCTCTCTGAACCCAGAGTCCTCATCTATAAGATGGGAGAGACTAACAAGATGGTTGCTATTGGGATCAGATGAGCTAATACATATAGGACTGTGTTTAGCACAGAGACAGCACTCCTTAAATGTTAGTTATTAGCCTCATGGCCATAGTCTGCCAGCAGTGTCAACAAATGACTACCTTCACATGTCAGGTAGGCTGGGAGGCCTCTCATCCTTGATGAGTAAAGGAAAGGAGTTATAGTTTTATATGCTGGGTGGCTATGTCTCCAAAAGAATGGGAATCCCTGAGATGCTTGTGAGGAGAGGCCTAGGAAGCAGTGATGACCAGTGCCACTCTGGAGCTCTGGGCAGGACAGCTGGAACCTCCCTAGTGGTCTCAGAACCCTTGCCTGAGATCCCCACGTCCCCTCTGCTTACCGTCACTCTAGTTTTCTACTTCAAAGCATTTTCCTGGCAAAGTCTCCCCTGTCATGCCCACTTGAATACCCAACAAGGTGATTTTGGGGGTGGGTCTTGATGCCAGGGAGTAGGAAGGAGTTAATTGAACACCTTCCCTAGGCAACTCATTTCCATAGTGGGGGACCTGGGGTGGAGGATGTGGTGGTTCACAGCCTTCTCACTATTGAAGATTCTGTTCATTATTTATCCCCTTCTGTCATCTGCACCTTCCCCTCGGAAAGGTTCTGGGTATCAAACAAACTGTATTTATTAAGAAATGATCTGTTTTGTCGTTTTGTAAATTAACTCATCAAAGCTTCTGGCTCAGCACTTCTGAGCAGCAGAGATAAGACCCGCAATTCTATCCCTTGGCCGTTGACCTGTATAGGTAGAGGAGTCAAAAGTCAAATGTGGATTTTAAAAATAATGATAGTAAGGTTCTACCAGGTCATGTCTGCTTTCAGGAATCCAGGCTGGGGAGCGGGGGCTCACCCCGAAAGAGAAGAAACCATTTATGCAGTAGGATATACACACTAGCCTGCATGTTGGGAGCCCCCAACTCCATTGTTCAAATAGAGAAACTTCAGGAAGCCTTGCTTCTCAAACTGTAATCCCCACATCAGCCATGTTAGCATCCTCAGAGGTCTGACTGGACTTGCAGAATCCCAGGCCCTACTCCAAACCTCTGGGATTGGGATTCATATAGTGACAAACTCTCCAGGAGGCTGATGAAAATTCTTCTCTAAATGACTCTAGCGGCTTATTCTTAAGATGCAGTGGCAGCTGAGAAGATGACAGGGGAGGATGGGGATGGAAAGTGGGGTTTGGAAATGTCTTTCTTCTGCCCATGCAGAGAACTTCCTTATCCATTGGCTTGCTGTGGAAAGATAATAAGAACATAGGCCCTGCCTCGCCGGCTTGAGGTTTGTTCGAGTAGCTGATAGTTGAATGTGATGTACGGTTTGTAGAGTACCTGGGGGAATAGCCCCCTGCCACAGGGAGCAGCTCAGAGAAAAGGGGAGAGCAGGGTCAGGTACCAGACAATAGCTGGATGAGGCCACAATGGCAGATAAAACAGTGCTCCCATGCCACAGGAATGCTAGGCTTCCTGTATTGGTCAGTACTAGAAAGGCAAGAGCTGAGTGAGCTATATTAACCCAGGGGACCTAAGGATGTCAAAGCTGCTTGGGAATTGTTTTAATTAGTGTCTTGTTGCCATGAATAGACACCATGAGCATGGCAACTCTTATAAAAGAAAACATTTAATTGGGGCTGGCTTACAGTTTCAGAGGTTTTGTTCATTATCATCATGGTATGAGGTATGTCAGTATGCAGGTAGACATGGTACTGAAGGAGCCAAGAGTTTCTACCTTTTGATTCATAGGAAGCAGAAGGAGACTGTGAAGCATACTGGGTATAACTTGAGCATAGGAGACCTCAAAGCCCACCCCCACAGTGACACAGTTTCTCCAGCAAGGTCATACTTACTCCAGCAAGGCCACACCTCCTAATAGTGCATACCCTGGGTGCCAAGCATTCAAACATATGAGTCTATGGGTGTCATATCTATTTAAATCTCCATATTCCACTCTCTAGCCCCCATAGGTTTATAGCTATAATACAAAATGCACATAATATAACTAAAAATCCCCATAATCTATCATAGTCTCAACAATTTCTAAAAGTTCAGTTCAAAATGTCTTCTGAGATTCATGCAATCTCTTAACTATAATCCCTTTTATAAATAAAAGGTGACTAAAAAAACCAGATCACATACTTCCAACATATAACGTCACAGAATATATACTACTATTGCAAAAGGGAGTGTAGTAAAGAAATACTGGACCAAAGTAAGACCAAAAAATAACTGGGAAAACTCCAAAGTCTGCATCTCCGTGTCTGACATCAAAGCACTCTTCAGATCTCCAATTCCTTTCAGCTTTGTTGAGTGCAACACACGTATTTATCTTGGGCTGGTTCCATTTCCTGTTAGCAGTTTTCCTCAGCAGGTTTCCCACAGCTCTTGTGTCTCTAATATCTTGGGGTCTCCAAGGCAGAACAGGCTTCACCTTCATAGCTTCACACATGGTCTTTCTAGGCTTCCATGCAGGGCCACCCCTGCCACGCACCTGGCCTTAGCAACTTTTCTTAGTCTCGGATAGAGATTCCATAACCTCTTTTATCTATTCTTAACTCTAAAGCCAGAACTACAGATGCCAAGTTCTGCTACTTGCTGGGGTTGGAACATGAGCCCCTTGCTCAATTACATCTTCCCCAGTTTTCTGTTTCCAGTAATGATTTCCTTTACTGCCTAAATTTGACTGTCATGGAACGTGTGCTGCAGAACTCAGAGATGTGCACATCTCTGTCTCCTGAGTTCCAGGCATGAGCCATCATCACACCTGGACCTAAATTGCTCTTTAATTTCTTTTCACAAGATGGAAGCTTAGCTATGTGGGATCCTGCCCTGAGGTCAGCACTCCCTCAGTTCCATTTAACATCTTGAATCTGTTTATTTCTATCAACAGAGGATTTAGTTCCATTCCACTTCTTGGTGCCCCCTTTCTCCTTGACCCATACATTTTGTATTTTTTTCTCGCTTAGCTTGCTCCTTTCGATCAAAACACTCTTCGTAAGAGTGAACCACACAAAGTCTATACTATACTGTTTTGAGATTTCCTTTTTCAGTGCAATTAATCTAACAATCTTTACTTTAGCCTCAGGCAGACTCTTCAGACAAGGGCAACAAGCAGCCACATTCCTCGCCAAAATATCACAAGAAGAATTCTAGGCAAAATATTAAAATTCTTCTCCTCTGAAACCTCTTAAGCCAGCCCCCCTCCCCCACAGTTCAAATAACCCTCAGCACCACTGTCCTTCATGTTCTTACTAGTATGGCCCATTAAGTCCCCATTAAAGCATTTAACTGCTTTTCTAATCTAAAGTCCAAGAATCCACAACCTTCCAAACAAAAACATGGCCAGGTCTAGCAGACCAATACCTCAGTCCCTGGTAACAACTTCTGTCTTAGTTAGGATTTCACTGCTGTGAAGAGACACCATGAGCGAGGCAAACTCTTATAAAGGAAAACATTTAATTGGGGATGGCATACAGGTTCAGAGGTTTAGTCCATTATCATCTTGGTGGGAAGCATGGTGGCATGTAGGCAGATGTCTGGAGAAGGAGCTAAAAAGAAGGGGACTGTGTACCCCACTGGGTATAGTTTGAGCATAAGGAGACTTCAAAGTCTACCCCCATAGTTGCACACTTCCTCCAATAAAACCATATATACTACAACAAGGACATATCTCCTAATACTGCCATACCCTATGGGCCAAACATTCAAACACATGAGTCTGTGGGACCATACCTATTCAAACCACCACAAGGGGCTGTGTCACCTTTCTGTCTGGGCTTGATAGTAGTCATCTTCCAGAAACAGCTACAACGCTATGAGACAGGCTCATTATATATCAAGAATATATTTTGCATAGTTTAAGGGTTTTTTTCTGTCATTTTTTGTTTTTTTGCAATTAGAATATATTTTATATTCAGTGAAACCTATAAGGCCTTTAGTTTTTCAGGGGTATGACATCATTATTTTCTGCACCCTCTTTCATGAAAAAGTCAAGCTTCCAAGTTGGGAAGTAGCAGAAGTATACAGTTAGAGGGGGGGGGCACAGCTGAAACGTGTCAGGCTTTCTCTTCTAGGAGACTGAGCAGGAGGAGGTGGAGCCCCATGAAGTGTAACACCAGTAAGGGAAGGTGGGGTATAATAGATCATGATGGGGGCAAGGAGGCAGGTGGGCACCCCAGTTCTGCTAACCATTGCTCCTATGTTTTTCATCACAGCCAAGAAGCACTGCTACACCCGCGGTGGGGCCCCAGCTGGAGGGCCCCGAGCACCAGGCGCCCCTCACCTATTTCCCGTGGCCTCAGCCCCTTTCCACACTGCCCACCTCCAGCCTGCAGTATCAACCTCCTGCCCCAACCCTGTCTGGGCCCCAGTTTGTCCAGCTCCCCATCTCTATCCCAGAGCCAGTCCTTCAGGACATGGATGACCCCAGAAGGGCCATCAGCTCCCTGACCATTGACAAGCTTCTTCTGGAGGAAGAGGAAAGCAACACGTACGAGCTCAACCACACCCTCTCCGTGGAGGGCTTTTAGGGCTGGCTTGCATCTAACAGCTGTTTCACCCATAACTCAGATTTTAAAAGCGCTCAATAGAGCCCAGACTTCTGTTTGAAGTAGCTATTTCATAGGCTTCCTTTCTTCCTAGAGCTAAATTGTATCCCTTCCTTTCTCCCTTCTTCCTTCCCTCCGCTTCCTTCCTTCCCCACTGCCGTCTTGCTTATTTCTTATTTCTCCTTCCAGTTTTCTTCCTCTGGAGCGGCAGATGATAGTGGTATTATGAACAACGCTTTATACGGAATGTCACCAAGTCTGCAGCTCAAGGTTTTCCTTTGGTGGCACATCATTGGGGAAGCAACCTTCTTGCAGGTGCCCCCTGCTTCCTGGTAGCAGTAGCTTTATAGATCTACTCTATGATCCGTTCTGCCATTCTGAAATGCACCCCAGTTTTGTTTTGTGTGCTGTTCTCAGCCTTGGCCAGATGTACTATCTAAGTGAATGTTTCTGGTCTGGTTACAGGGGGATGGGACAGGACCATCAGGGTGGGTAGGGACAGTGAGTGAGTGATGGGAGACCGGGCTGAGGAGCAGCAGGACACACATGTGTGTCTGTGGTTAGAGAGGAAGTGAGGATGGGCAGGGGAAGGAGTGACCTAACAGTCAGCTTTGAAAAAAAATACCACTTTAATGTGGTTTAGCTGTTCTTGTCAGCGATTAGGAGGAAAGCTGGATATGGTACGGAGGATAAATGACGAGTCTGCTTATTTCTGCCTCTCTGCAGGCCCACTAACATGATGCCAGCACTTAAAATACTTCTGTCAGCATATTGCCATAGCAACAGGAAAAGAAACAGGTGAAGCCTATCAGTGAGGAAGCTCACACTTAGTCCTTCCACGTGGGCTTTTAATTCCTGTTGTGACTCACCCAGGGCCATCCTGACGCGTTGCTATGGATTCTTGCGCCCACTCACCAGCTGTCTCTGGGGTCCTGAAGTCCTGGTCAGCAGACCCGCTAGCCTTCATTTTCAGTTTTATTGCAGTTTTTGCTGGAGAAGCATAACACTTGCTGTTGAGTGTTTTGCTGTCTCCTTGTGCTTTGCTCCTGAAGGGAATTGGCCCATTGTTTACTAATGATACCATCATTACATACACACAAGTTTTAGTCTGTAGAATCCATGTAGAACCAATAGATGTTCTAGAAAATGACAGTTTCTTTGATATCCCACCCCCTTTCTTTCTGTTTTCAATGAAAACTTAGAGCTACCTGTCTTTTTTTTTTCTTTCTTTCTCTGCTTTGTGTTATTTTGATTCAGACATCTCATTATCTACCTGAAGTCCTGGTATACTTAGCTTGAATTTGTAATTCCTCTTTAATATTTAGATTAAATGCTAGATCTGAATGATAGGTTTACAATTCTGTTGGTGGTTACCATGAACAAGAAAGGGAGAGGGAAGCCTCAGCCTATTTAATTAAGACCTTGTTGCACTTAAAAACACTATTTAACATTTCCCAGCTGCTTGGGAGTTTGAGGCAATCACAGAGGAGTTAACACTGGGAAAACAAACAAAACAGCAAAGAAAGTAGTGTGAGCAGTTGCTGGGATTGAATTGGTGTCTTTTTCGCTTCTTATCTTGAGACCTCAAGTCTTGGCTGCAGGCATCCAAACAGATTTCCTCCAGAGCCTCATATGCAACATTTTCAATAAAGATTTGTTAGATGACTTTCCTGTGCCGAAGTGTTTTATTTCTCATCTATTAATTCCTCTTATCTCTCAGTAGAGAATCTTTAGAGGAAGACACTTTCAGTAGGACTGAGCTTGCAAACGGATCTGTTGCTCTAGGAGGGGAAAGCTGTCCCCACTGTGTCTGTTGGGCACTTTTCACAGTGGAATATGTATTGGTTGGCGGGTTTACTCTTCAGGGCAGTGGGGGCTTAGAGGGTGGGAGGAAATCTTCCTAGCCTACTGCTCTTCCTGTTATCTATGCTACATGTCTTAGTTAGGGTTTTACTGCTGTGAACAGACACCATGACCAAGGCAAGTCTTTTAAAAAAACAACATTTAATTGGGGCTGGCTTACAGGTTCAGAGGTTCAGTCCATTATCATCTAGGTGGGAGCATGGCAGTATCCAGACAGGCATGGCACAGGAGGAGCTGAGAGTTCTATGTCTTCATCCAAAGGCTGCTAGTTGAAGACTGACTTCCAGGCAACTAGGGTGAGGATCTTATACCCACACCCACAGTGACACACCCATTCCAAACAGGTCACACCTATTCCAACAAGGCCACACCTTCAGATGGTGCCACTCCCTGGTCCAAGGATATACAAACCATCACATTCCACTCCCTGGTCCCCATAGACCTGTTCAAAAACATGAGTCTATGGGGGCCACACTTAAACATAGCATAATGCAAAATGTATTTAGTCCAACTTTCAAAGTTTTCATAGTCTATAACAGTCACAAAAATGTTAAAAGTCCAAAGTTCAAGGTCTCTTCTGAGATTCATCCAACTTAATTAACTGTAATCTCCAAAGCAAGGCAGGAAACCAGCTGGGCAAACTCCAAACTCTGCATCTCCATGGCTGATGTCAAAGCGGTCTTCAGATCTCCACTCCTTTTTCATCTTTGTTGACTGCAACAAACTGCTTTCTCCTGGGCTGGTTCCACTCCCTGTTAGCAGCTTTCCTCAGCATGTATCTCATGACTCTGGCATCTTTATCATCTGAGTCTCCAAGAAAATTTCAATGTTACAGCTTCTTATTTCAATGTCTGGGATTCCACTTGATCTTTTGGACTCCTCCTAAGGGCTGGCATCACTTTTCCAGCTCTGCCCTCTGTAGCACTCTAAGCTCAGGTTGATCCACTCCACTACGGCTGCAGTTCTTGGTGATCACTCCATGATACTGACATCTCCAATACACTGGGATATTACACTCCAACTAGGCTTCACCAATAGCCTCTCATAGGCTCTCTTCAGGGTGCCAAGCCTCAAATCCTTTGCATGACCCCTTCAGTCCTGGGCCATCAACTACAGCTGAGGCTTCACCTTCTCCAATGGCGTTCCTTGGCCTCTCACAGTGCTAAGCCTCAGCTTCTCTCCATTATCCCTTCATTCCTTCACAAGCAGTATCACCTGAGTGACTCTTACATATTACCAAGTCCATCCGCAGCATGAGGTGCAACCTTGGTTATCTCTGGAACACAACTTCTTTGTGCTCCCAGAAAACAATTTCCAGAAGATTTCACCTCAGTGATGCTGGTCTCTTCTTAATCACTGCTAATTCCTTAGCTCCAGCTAACCAGCATCAATTTTCCCAGTAGTTCCTTCCATTCTTAACTCTAGAGCCAGAGGCACATGGCTGAAGCTGCCGAGTTCCGCTGCTTACAGGAACTAGAACATGATCCCCTTGTCACTGGCTTTATGTTTTCTAAATCCTTCACTGCCTAAGCTTGGCTATCTTGGTTCTTGCTCTGTAGATTGACCTTGAATGTAGAGATCAGCATGCTTGTCTCATGGGATTAAAGGTGTGTACCACCATGCCTGGATCTAATTTAGCTGGGTAGGATCTTGCCCCAAGGTCCCACTCCCTTAATCTTTATCTCCTAGAACACAAGATTTTGCTCCATTTCACTTCCTGGTACTCCTTTAATACTCAAACCATATATTTTATATTTTTCCTTTCTAAGCTTGCTATGCTTGTTCAAACTTCTCTTCATGAGACTTAACCAGAGAACAAAGTCTCTGCTGGGATTTTTTGAAACTTCTTTTGTCAATGCAATTAATCCAAGTCTCTTCACCTTAGCCTCAGACAAACCTTTCAGACAAGGGCAAAAAGTAGCCACATTCTTTACCAAAATACCACAAAACCAGTCTTTATGCCACATTCTGAAATTCTTCTCCTTTGAAATCTCTTGGGCCAGGTCAACACAGTTCAAATTACTCCCAGCAACAAAATCTTCCATATTCCTACTAGGATGACCCATTAAGCCCCATTTAAGGCATTCCACTGCTTTCCAAATCCAAAATCCCAAAATCCACATTCTTTCAAATAAAAGCATGGTCAGGCCTATCACAGCAATACCCCACTCCTGGTACCAACTTCTGTCTTAGTTAGGGTTTTACTGCTGTGAACAGACACCATGACCAAGGCAAGTCTTTTAAAAAAACAACATTTAATTGGGGCTGGCTTACAGGTTCAGAGGTTCAGTCCATTATCATCTAGGTGGGAGCATGGCAGTATCCAGACAGGCATGGCACAGGAGGAGCTGAGAGTTCTATGTCTTCATCCAAAGGCTGCTAGTTGAAGACTGACTTCCAGGCAACTAGGGTGAGGATCTTATACCCACACCCACAGTGACACACCCATTCCAAACAGGTCACACCTATTCCAACAAGGCCACACCTTCAGATGGTGCCACTCCCTGGTCCAAGGATATACAAACCATCACACTACATGAGCGACTTCTCTTGATGCTTGGTGTCTGGGTTTCTACCACAGGCCTTGGTGAAGCTGGCAGTCAGGACCCTGGACATGTGACACAAAGAGAGACCTGAGAAGGCGGTCATGTCCCCCACCCAGACTCCATCCTTGCAGCAAGTAATTCTTTCTGAGGGGTGATTTGGAAAAAAAAAGTGCAATTATATTTATTCATTTAATTATTTTCTGAGTTTACTGCCTTCATTGTCCATCTTTATGGAGTCATTGTTGTAAATCATCCACGTTATTCTGCTGTATAATTATTTCCACATACCAGAATCACTTGAACAATCAGCATCATTATTTCTACACATTTACACACAATTTAAGAGGGGGAAAGGCATAGAACAGAAGGGATTTGATGGGAAGAGAGAAGTCTATGTACCTTAGTGTAAAAGGAACCAGGAGCAGACAAGGGTGTGGTCAGACAAAGTGGACCATGGAGAAAGAATCAAAGTTACAACAGAGCCATCCCAATTCTTCTGAGTATCAGGCTGCACTGACCTTTAAGTGGAATTTTGAAGTTAAGTTCTCTCTCTCTCTCTCTCTCTCTCTCTCTCTCTCTCTCCCTCTCTCTCTCCCTCCCTCCATTCCTTCCTCCTTTCTTCCCTACATGTGTATGTATGCTCAGGTGCCTGTGAAGGCCAAAGGTCAATTCCAATTGTCTTCCTCAGTGTCTTCCTTAATTTCTTGCCACTTTATTATTATGTGATAGTTTCTCAGGGAAGCTGGACTTCACAGGTTCAGCCAGAGTTGCTGGCCAGAAAGTTTCAGCCATCCTCTTATCTCTGCCTCTTCAGTGCTAGGATTATAGGTGCATGAGGCTTAACTTGGCTTTTCTGAGGGTGCTGGGGTTCTCAGCCTTGCACAGGAAGTGCTGGCCGACAGAGTCATCTCCTCAACATCTGTTACCAAACATGCGATTTTTGACACCAGAAAACCTGGCTAACTTAAACAATACAAAACAAAACAAAACAAAACATTGTTTACTTAATCTTCGAGGATCTCAGTGAATCCCTGTTGAGCAGGGGTTAATTTGGGAGGTTCTCCGTCAGCTGTTCCTAAACACTGATGTGGATGCCTGTAAACAGATTGCTCTGGCATCTTTCTCAGTGAAACACAGACACATGATACTGCCCACATGTTCCAAATGTTTTCTCTGCATGTTTGGAGAGACGCATTCATTAGCCCGTGTCCTTAAACCTGTTTGTCAGTTCTTCAACTCTGGGTACTGTGGGAAGAAGTTTTGTTCTTTCATTCAACCCCTTAAAAATTTATCATAATTTAAGCATTTATCATTATATGTATTGATGGTATACACAGTGTTGTTATGAGGTACTTTGAATGGGTGCTATACCTGTAAATGATGCCATAGGATGATATTTATATCCAAATAAAAACAGTGGATTATTGGCTATGCTAGGTAATTAAGGAAGACAACATTAAAAAATCCTTTCCCTCAGTTCCATGCAAATGCTTTATTTTGAAATTGGCAGGTAAGTTTCTATTTTTGCTAGTGTCCACTAGTCTTGAAGACTTGAAGACTTTACATCCAAACAGCATTTTTTCAGTCTGTGTACACATGTGTGCAGTGTATACATGTTTGTAACTGGGGATGGCATAAGTCTTTTGAAACCTCAAAGCTCAGCCCCAGTGCCAAACCTCCTCCACC
This sequence comes from Mus caroli, assembly GCF_978045245.1. Classification (NCBI taxonomy): domain Eukaryota; kingdom Metazoa; phylum Chordata; class Mammalia; order Rodentia; family Muridae; genus Mus; species Mus caroli. Next base: position 49,193,669 of record NW_028227266.1, read on the forward strand.
ATGTCCACACCTCCTAATTCCCAAACAATCCCAGCAGGTGAGGACCAAGTACTCCAATTTATGAGCCCATAGGAGGTGGTAGGGAAATTCCCATTCAAAACACCACAACTTCCCTTTTTATTCCCTGGAAAGTTAAAAATAGATTTTTCTGCTTGCCTGTGGTGACACATGCCTTTGATCTGCACTCAGGAGGCAAAGGCAGGCAGATCTCTGAGTTTGAGACCAGCCTGGTCTACAGAGTGAGTTGCAGGACAGCCAAGACTACAAAAAGGAAACTCTGTCTTGTAAAAACAGTACACACACACACACACACATTCACGCACACACACACACACATGCACGCACGCACACAGACATTTGACAGTTTCTTTTAAGTTATCCAATGTGTTGGCATACCCTTTCCTAGATGAGCTATCAGCAATTAATGGCTGCAGAAATAGGGAGAACCAGTCTTCTCCAGGGACCATCTCTGCAGGTGTTTATCTAACACACAGTCATCAGCCCTCAAGAGCAACACTAAATGGCCTTGGTGTCTCAGAAGGGCGGGTGTGGTGTGTGTGTGTGTGTGTGTGTGTGTGTGTAATAATAATTAAAGATGAGGCCATGAATTCTGAGAAGGAGTTGGCAGGACAGAAAGGGATAAATGATAAAAATCCAGTATTCATTTAAAATTCTCTAAAAAATCTAAATGAGAAGAATGGGGGCATTGTAACTCAAATATAATGCCATTTGGTGGGACAGGACTGAAGCTGGGAGGGGGATTAAAGAGTGTCTTTTGTGGGGTTATCAGGAACTAATTTTTATGATCTGGCTCTTTGGGGTGTTTTCATTAAGTGGGGTTTTATGGGCAGTGTCATTCTAACGCCAGGGTGGGCTCCCTTGGAGCGGCCAGGGATGGGGTGGGAGCCCTGAGCTATGCCGCAGGGAGACTCAGCACAGAAACCAGTTGTACACACACAGCATTGGAGTCTCTGGTGAGGCTTCCAAGAAGCCGGACAATTAACCACAGAGAATTAGCATCAGTAATTTGGGGGCTACACACCTCACCCCTCTTTCTTCCACATCTTCATTTGATCCTCTTATTTCTGCACCCCAACCATACATAATGAAATCTTTTATTTCCACCCTTCCCAGGCGGATTCATCCCTTCCTACTCCTCCCTCACTTTATCCCTAGCCTCTGTCATTAGATACAGTTTGGCTTGCTTATTGAAGATTTAGCATCCACATAGAAACACATTACACACCATATTTGTCTTTCTGGGTCTCAGTTACTTCACTCAGGATGAGTTTTCCTTGCTCTGTCCATTTACCTGTGAATTCTGCGATTTCACTTTTTAACAGACGAGTAATACTCTATTGTGTACATGTACCACATATTCTTTATCTACTCATCCATTGATGGGCATTTAGTCTGTTTCTAATTTCTGGCTACTTAAGAATAGAGCAGCAATGACCATGGTTGAACAAGTGTCTCTGTAGTAGGATGAAGCATCTTTTGAGTATATGCTCAAGAGTGGTGTAGCTGGACCTTGAGGTAGATCTTTTCCCAGTGTCCTGCCGAACTGCTACACTGATTTCCATAGAGGCTGTGCAAGTTGGCACCCCTACCAGCAGTGGATGAATGCTCTCCTTCCTCTGCATCCTCTGCAGCATGAACTGTCATTTGTTTTATTGATCTTGGCTATTTAGGCCAGTGTCAGATAAAAATCTCAAAGTAGTTCTGATTTGCATTTCCCTGATGACTAAGGATGTTGAACATTTCTTTAAGCATTCCTCAGCCATTTGTGTTTCCTCTTTGAGAATTCTCTATTAAGATCCATATACCATTCTTTAATTATGTTGTTTGTTCTCTTGATGTCAAGGTTCTTGAATTCTTTATATATATATATATATATATTAGATATTAGCCCTCTATAATTGCTAAGAATATTTCCCCATTTTACAGCTTACTATTTTGTCTGAATGATGGTTCCCTTTGCTTTCAGTTTCATAAGGTTTGATTTATTAATTGTTGTTCTTAGTGCCTGTGTTGTTGGTCTTCTGTTCAGAAAGTGTGAATGAATTCAAGACTGTGTCCTACTTTCTATTCTATTAGATTCAGTGCATCTTGTCTTAGGTTGAGGCCTTTGATATAAGTGGAGCTGAGTTCTGTGCACAGTGTAAGTATGGATCTGTTTGGATTCCTCTACTGGTAGCCATCTAGTTTGGGCAATACCATTTGCTGAAGATGCTGTCTTTTTTTCCAGTTTATGTTTCTGACTACTGTATTAAAAATCAGGTGTACATAGGTGTGTGGACTTATGACTGGGACTTCAATTCAATTCCATTGACCAACATGTTGGTTTGGGGCCAATATCATGGTACTTCTATTACTATGGTACTACTGTTACTACTGCTACTACTACTACTATTACTATTGCTGCTGCTGCTACTACTACTACTACTACTACTACTAAATAGTAATAGTGTAATATAGTTTGAGATTGGGGTGGTGGTGCCTCCAGAATTTTCTTTTACTATTTAGAACTGTTCGAGCTATCCTGGATTTTTGTATGCTTCCATATTAAGCTGAAAATTGTTCTTTCAGTTTCTGTGAAGAATTATGTTGGGATTTTGCTGGGGATTGCATTAAATCTGTAGGTTGCTTTTGGTAGGTGTATTAGTCAGGGTTCCCTGGAATCACAGAACCAATGAAATGGTTCTGTCTTAGGTAGGGTTTTACTGCTGTGAACAGACACCAGGACCAAGGCAAGTCTTATAAAAAGCAACATTTAATTGGGGCTGGCTTACAGGTTCAGAGGTTCAGTCTATTATCATCAAGGTGGGAGCATGGCAGTATCCAGGCAGGCATGGTGCAGGAGGAGCTGAGAGTTCTATGTCTTCATCCAAATGCTGTTAATGGAAGACTGACTTCCAGGCAACTAGGGTGAGGATTTTATACCCACACCCACAGTGACATACCCATTCCAACCAGGCCACACCTATTCCAACAAGGCCACACCTTCAGATGGTGCCACTCCCTGGTCCAGTGATATACAAACCATCACATTCCACTCCCTGGTCCCCATAGACTTGTTCAAAAACATGAGTCTATGGGGGCCATACTTAAACATAGCATAATGCAAAATGCATTTAGTCCAACTTTCAAAGTCCTCATCGTCTATAACAGTTGCAACAATGTTAAAAGTCCAAAGTTCAAGGTCTCTTCTTAGATTCATTCGACTTAATTAACTGTAATCCCCAAAGCAAGGCAGGAAACCAGCTGGGCAAACTCCAAACTCTGCATCTCCATGGCTGATGTCAAAGCGGTCTTCAGATCTCCACTCCTTTTTCATCTTTGTTGACTGCAACAAACTGCTTTCTCCTGGGCTGGTTCTACTCCCTGTTAGTAGCTTTCCTCAGCTTATATCCCATGGCTCTGGCATCTTTAACATCTGTGAGTCTCCAAGGCAATTTCAATGTTACAGCTTCTTGTTTCAGTGTCTAGGATTCCACTTGATCTTTTGGACTCCTCCTAAGGGCTGGCCTCACTTTTCCAGCTCTGCCCTCTGTAGCACTCTAAGCTCAGGATGATCCACTCCACTACGGCTGCTGTTCTTGGTGATCATCCCATGGTACTGACATCTCCAATACACTGGGGTGTTCCACTCCAACTAGGCTTCACCAATAGCCTCTCATAGGCTCTCTTCAGGGTGCCAAGCCTCAAATTCTTTGCATGACCCCTTCAGTCCTGGGCCATCAACTACAGCTGAGGCTTCACCTTCTCCAATGGCCTTCCCTGGCCTCTCACAGTGCTAAGCCTCAGCTTCTCTCCATGATCCCTTCATTCCTTCACAAGCAGTACCACCTGAGTGACTCTTACACATTACCAAGTCCAGCCACAGCATGAGGTGCAACCTCGGGTATCTCTGGAACACAGCTTCTTTGTGCTCCCAGAAAACAATTTCCAGAAGATTTCACCTCAGTGATGCTGGTCTCTTCTTAATCACTGCTAATTCCTTAGCTCCAGCTAACCACCATCAATTTTCCCAGTAGTTCCTTCCATTCTTAACTCTAGAGCCAGAGCCACGTGGCTGAAGCTGCCGAGTTCTGCTGCTTACAGGAACTAGAACATGATCCCCTTGTACTATTACATTACCATTAGCTTTATGTTTTCTAAATCTTTCACGGCCTAAGCTTGGCTATCCTGGTTCTTGCTCTGTAGATTGACCTTGAATGCAGAGATCAGTATTCGATTAAAGGTGTGTACCACCATGCCTGGATCTAATTAAGCTGGGTAGAATCTTGCCCCAAGGTCCCACTCCCTTAATCTGTTATCTCCTAGAACAACAAGATTTTGCTCCATTTCACTTCCTGGTACTCCTTTAATATTCGAACAATTTATTTTATATTTTGCCTTTCTAAGCTTGCTATGCTTGTTCAAACTTCTCTTTGTGAGACTTAACCAGAGAACAAAGTCTCTGCTGGGCTTTTTTGAAACTTCTTTTGTCAATGCAATTAATCCAAGTCTCTTCACCTTAGCCTCAGGCAAACTTTTCAGACAAGGGCAAAAAGTAGCCACACTCTTCACCAAAATACCACAAAACCAGTCTTTATGCCACATTCTGAAATTCTTCTCCTTTGAAATCTCTTGGGCCAGGTCAACACAGTTCAAATTACTCCCAGCAACTAAGTCTTCCATATTCCTACTAGGATGACCCATTAAGCCCCATTTAAAGCATTCCATTGCTTTCCAAATACAAAGTCCCCAAATCCACATTCTTTCGAATAAAAACATGGTCAGGCCTATCACAGCAATACCCCACTCCCAGTACCAATTTTTGTATGCTTCCACATTAAGCTGAAAATTGTTCTTTCAGTTTCTGTGAAGAATTATGTTGGGATTTTGCTGGGGATTGCATTAAATCTGTAGGTTGCTTTTGGTAGGTGTATTAGTCAGGGTTCCCTGGAATCACAGAACCAATGAAATGTCTCTCTATATTAAGGGGATTTATTGTAATGACTTACAGTCTGGAATCTGACTAACCCAATAATGGGCGGCTGTGAATGGGAAGTCTGAGAATCTTGTAGTTGCTCAGTCCCATGAGACTAGTTGTTTCAGCTGGCCTTCTGTATAAGCTGGAATCCTGAAGAAGTAGGTTCCAACAGATGTGCTGACAAGTAATTGCAAGCAAGGGAAGGAGAGTGAGCCTTCCTTCTTCCAATGTCATGTAGGCCTCCAGCAGAAGGTGTGGCCCAGATTAAAGGTGTGTACTACAGCACCTGGATCTGGAGTTTGCTTTGTCCCAGTCTGTCCTTGAACTCAGAGATCTGCTTGCCTTAGTTTCCTGGGATTAAAGGCATGCACTATCTGGCCTGGGCCTAAGCTTTTCATAGCCACTATTCCTCAATATCTCCATGTCAAGATCTGGGTCAAAAGTCTGTGTCTTCTAGCCTTAAGATCTGGATCACAGGTGTACTCTCCATTTTTGGATTGTAATTCATTCCAGATATAGTCAAGTAGACAACCAAGAATAGCCATCACAGTAGGATAGCCATTTTCACCATATCAATACATCTTCTGATTTTATTTAATTTCTTTCTTCAAAGACTTAAAGTTTTTGTTGTACAAGTCCTTGATTTGATTGACTAGAGTTACCTCAAGATATTCTATATTATTTGATTTGAGGCTATTGTGAAAGGCGCTGTTCCCCTGATGTCTTTCCCAGTCTGTCATTTATCATATAGGAAGGCAGCTGATTTTTATGAATTTTTATGATTTTTATGAATTAGCAATTGAATTTTATTTGTCTAAATCTCATGTCTTGCTCTTAAATGTTCAGTGCCCACCAGAAAGGGGATTTAGCTAGGAACTGAATGCTTATTTTCTGTTTTCTTGTTTAGATGCTGAGTTTTATGATGCCTACACTCGAACTTGTGATTTTATTAAAATTTCTATTTTTGTTACCTTATTTTCTTCCTAACAAAACTGTATGGTGCCTTTGGTTGTCACTGAGCTCAACCTTCTAATCTTTACTTCAACTACTTAGTGTTCTTCAAAATAACTTCCCACCCCTGCATCTTTGACATGGCCTTGCTCCATGGTCATTCATCTCCAATGTCCAGATCAAAAGCCACCTTCCCAAAAACTCCTCAAGTATTTGGCCAATCAGAGTAAATAAATGAATTCCTAAGGCCCTTAGAAGAGGTCACTCCCTTTCTCAAGAGCCCTAAGAATGAACTATATGAAATTCACCAACCCCTTCAGAACATAGGGTAGACATTAGCTTCTAAACCCTTCAGGGCAGGGACAACCAGCGAATCCCTCAATTCCCCCTAAGTGGTCACTTTCTTCTCACTGGCTTTCAGGCTGTAGGAAATTTCTATCAACTGAAATATCAACTTTTGTTTTGTAGATGTATAGAAAAAGTTAAATAGTTCAGCAATTTCCAACTTGCCTGGCTTGGTAGTTTCTGAAGAATCTGGAAACAAATAATTTGCATACTGTAGACCTACCTCCTGGAAGGTACAGTTCCTGAAATCCAAATGGAAATCAACTCTAGCTGTATTAAGAGCTGAGGTATGTCCCAGGTGTCTTTTAGGAGAATACCTTTTTCTTTCTTCCCCAAAGGCCCCCAAAGACCTTACAGTTCTTCTATCTACCATGAATCTCATCTTGGAGATGACTCTTATTTTTTCCTAGCACACGGTATTAGGGATACAGTCAGGAGTTGAGTGACCTATAAAAGTCTAAGGTACTCTTCAGTCTCACTTCATTTTATTGCTTCTTTCGAGGTTCCTGACAGCATAAATATACAAGGTCATCTCCCATGATCTCAGAAAGCATCTTATTATTTAACAAACACTTGTATAGTGGTTACTATGGGTGAGGCTCTGCTGTAAGCATTCAACAGATATGAGCTATTTCATCCCGATGCATGCTCAAAACCCTATCTCTGGCCTAAACTGGCCATGACCATGAGCTACACGGTCATAGAGATAGAAAGTCACAGCTTGTTTTATACTGTTTGGTGAACTTGATATTTTGTCTCTTTTATCTACTGTAAAAGCCATACCATGGAGTGGTCATCTCAGTAGATCCTGTAACATGCCCTGTTCACATAATCTGGTGCCAAAAACCATGCATAAAATCTGTATGCTGAACTCTCTCCATCTGTAAAATGCATCCTGAAGGGATTACCTTAAAAATAGATTAGATGATACATGCAAATCATGGAGTCTGGGGACCAATGTCTTTCACAATTAGTGGCTATAATGACAATGATGAAAACAGAACAACAACAACAACAATAACAACAACCCCCAAAACCAAAATCATGTTCCCTGAGTGAATTATCTGTGGACTTGTGGGATCAGTGAATGAGCAGAAGACTGTCTACAATGGTCTTGGTATATGTGATTCCATGACCTTAGATCTGTTAGCTATTGAAGTGTGGAGGGGAATGCTGTTGAACCAGAGGTCCTACGAGAAGAGTCTTAGAGACTGTCCAGACAGAAGGCTTAGCTGGGGTGTATTTGTGTCTCTGGTTGTTTTTCTTCTCTACAGAGACCTTGTGTTTTCTAACAGTCTATTAGATAATTAGGCAATTACTCCATTAGACAATAACCATATGGTGTTTTGAATGAGTGAGTTTATTAAGTATAATGAAAGCCAAAGTAAAAAAATAAATAATAGGGAGATAGGTAAGTAGACAGATAAATAGGTACGTAGATTAAGTGATGCTCTAAATATCCAGCAGAAATTGACAGAGGAAGTCGTAGACAGACAGTCAGCTAGATTTCTTGATAGAGAGAAGGATCCTTGGCAAAGCAGTTTTCCCCTGAGAATTCCAACCAAAAGAATAGCTAACAGCAGAGAGCTAACCAAAGACATGGAGGGTTATAAATGCACAGCAGAAACTAACTGGGGAAACACTGTGAAGATAGCCAGGTAGAGTTCCCAGCTACGAGAGTCTCTAACAGAGCAGGTGTACTCATGGATGAGGCTTCCAAATTAAGCAGAAATAGCAGCAGAAAGAACTTACATCATCAAATTGGGTGCTCACAGTATGAAACAGAAACTGACATGGGAAGTTGAAGAAGTCATCTGGGGTTTCTAATTAAGCTTTTTCTCCTAATGGATGACTTTTCCGTGGCTGAACTTCTGACCTCTCTTTCCCTCCACAGACATTGTTATAGCAGGGGATAAATAGTGGTACCCTCTGTTGGAAGTGATGTTTACCTTCTAGCTGTTCTCAAGGGCACAGTGTCTTTACTCTTGTGGTAATTTGTTACTCTCTTCCCTGGCAGAGTTAGCAGTAGGTAGCCCATCCCAAGACAAGGGATCTTAGGGAACACAGTGACAGGAGCATACTTAGGTCTGAAATGGGGAAGGAACCAACCTCACTTCTAAATCCAGCTTCTCGGTGAACTCAATCAGTACATGAAAACTTATCACTCTTGGTAGTTTGGATGAAAATGGGCCCTATAGGTCCAGGAAGTGGCACTATTAGGAGATGTGGTCTTGTTGGAGGATCCTCTCCCAGACTCCTCAAACAATATTTCATCAGTAAATTGTTGGACCCTACAATTCTTTTACTGGTCCATGACTGATTATTGACAGGAACAGTCTTCTGAAGGCCCAGTATCCATGGCACTGTGAGCTCATGATTACAACGCCTATGCTGTTCTCAGAGGCTGACATATCTCAGCCCCTCTACTTGTCTTCCAGCTTTTATATTCCTCTCCTTCTCTTCTCTGCAATGTTCCCTGAATCTCAGAGGGTGTGGTAGAGATGCCTTGTTTAGGGCTGAACCCTCATCTGCCATTCATCTTGGCATCTTGGGCAACTATGTATCTCTCCATTCATTGCAAATAGAGATTTCTCTGAGGCTGGGAGTCTCTTCTGCTTATGGGTAGAAGAGGACATTAAGATGGCAATTCAATTCTTTTTCAGTTTAGCTAAACAGAAGTAACAAGTTCCATGTTGGGCCTTTGACCTGTCCAGACAGGGATTATTAACTGGTTTACAGTACAGGCATGGATTCTACCTTGTGGAACAGTTCTTAGTACAAACAAAGAGCATTTGGTTGTCCCTATAACAGCTGTACAAGTGTTGCTCAGGGGTGCACATCTTGCCTAGCCCATTGGCTTCATAGTTCATAAGGTTCACAGCTAGATAAGACCACTGATGCTTCTTGACCCCCTAGAAATCTGCATAGATCCTCCCAGCACTTTAAAGAATTGGAGTAAAAGTCTACAGGCCAGTTCCAAATTGTTTTCTCAGAGATGTGTGATGTCTTCAGCCATAGAGTTATATTCTTTTGTTTGGGTGTATATTCAGGAAGACTGATTAGTCTGTATTGTTTGAGGGACCTTCCTGACCACAATTCCTACAGAAGGCATCTCATATCTAGTATTCCTGGCACTGTGAGTTTTGTTTAGTGACCCATTGCTTCTAAGAGTAGCATTGTTTAGTCATGCAGACTATGCCACTTCAATATCTCTCTTTTATATACATTAACTGGGTCATAAGGCAGTGGATTTCCATATGACTTTTCACACACCCTTCATTTTGGTTAACATACATCCCTTTATCTCTTCAGTCCCCTTGCCTCCCATTTAATCTTTTTATGCCCAATATCATCCCTCTCTGGCTACCTAGGACAGTAGCCATCCCTTCCTCATCCACAGAGAGAAGAAAACATTTCAAACCTGTTTCTTTGGTGGAAATGAAGATGGACTGGAATCTTGATTAAGGGCCTATTGTGTTTCCTGGAAAAAGACATGAAGAGGCTGGAGTCCACGATGACACAGACGAGCCTGAAAGGCATACACTCTTTGGTGTTGACATGTCACTTTAGACTCATTCTTTCTCTGAGGTCTGGGACTCTTGGTCGTCCTTGCACTTGTGCAGGCTTCTTGACCTCTGGTCCAGAAGGCATGAAATTGTTGGGGGATTCAGACACCAAAGAGCCTTCCCAAGCCCTCTCCCTAACCTACAAGTTCACAACCTGAGTAATGCATTAAGTTTCACAGGTGATATTATTTTTTCACCATTTACCTCAGATGTAAGCTGATTTTGTTGAGGAGTGTGGATTTAGATCTTATAGGTCTCAGAGCAGTATATGCTAAGTTCGCCTGTGACAGCATCGATGGTTGTGATATGGGGATAAATTTTACTCATGTAGTTCTTGGGGGAACTGGGTTTTCATTGACTCTAGATGATGCTTGGAGAGCTATTGCCAATACTTAATAAGGATACATAGGATTCAGCTCTCAAAGCCACACTTAGGACTTGAGTTTGCAGGCTCTTGTTGGGAGCCAAGGAAAGTCCCTGGCATAAGCTTTAAGGGCAAGATTCCATATCTGCTTTCTCAGACTCAGTGATGGGGATTTGGATGGATATATATTGGGCTGTACAGTACTCTGGGTCCCTGTGTCTTTCATAGCATGTTGGAAATTTGTATCTGTGCTTGGATAAGAGGGAGCATGGCTGGAAAGTTTAGTCCTTACTTTCCAACTTGACCTTCCTGGTCCTTCTTATTGTTGCCAATGTTCTGCCTACCTACTCTACCCTGCTGGTGCTCAGAGTCAACCAAGTGAAGGCTTCACAGAAATTTGCTCCTGTCTCCCTCCAGATGATTCTTTCTAGGGATCTGCTCTCCCAGGAAGTGGCTCTCCTGATTTCAGAGCTAAGAGGATTCCTGCATTCTGCCAAACTAGGGCAGAACTAGATAGTCTGCTGTGAAACCTGGCTTCCTGACCCATGTGTCCTCTGATCTCAACAACCAAGTGTACAGCCTTATCTCCTAACCAAATTGCCTGGCAAACATCCTCTGACTGTCCATGTTGTCTCTCATGGTATGAGTGTGTGAGCATGGGTGTGTGTGTGTGTGTGTGTGTGTGTGTGTGTGTAGACACATTGTGCATTTGTCTTTGGTGGTATGAGCATAATCTTTCATTATCCTATTAGAACTCTCAGATCTGTGATGATGCTCCACCCTCCCCAACAGCTTTCTGCCATGCTGGATCTCAAAGCACACTTCCTCAATGGACTTAAGGAATCAGTGATGCCAATAATTATTGATCTATGTGTTCTGAGTAAAGGATATAGGGCTTTATCTATCATTTCATATTTTCAGGGGTTTTATTATTTGAGTAACTTAATTTGATGGGTGAAGGTCAAGAGACATGCACAAGCCTTATAACAATCACTTAAGGTCAAAAGCCATTCAGTGACCAAGTTAGGATGAAAACCAAGAGTGACCTACATCTGCACTGCTTCCTTGGCTACAGTTTCCAACTGGAAAGAACTAAAAGGACTTCCTTTTAGAATATTTTTGATTATTCTAATTATTTATTATTTTTATGTATGTGAGTCTTTTGTCTGCGTGTATGACTGTGCACCAATATATGCAGTGCTCGTGGAAATCAGAAAAGGGATTTCAGGTGCCCTGGGACTGAAGTGACAGATAGTTGTGAGCCCCAATGTGGATGCTGGGAACCTGACCTGGGTCCTCTGGGAAAGCGGCCAATGCTCTTAACCACTGACATCTCTCCTTCTCCACTGATGTCCCTCCATCCCCACTGATGTCTCTCTATCCCCAATGTCTTTATTTTATATTCACTACAACCACAAAGGGAATGCATAAATACATTATTGTTTTTAAAAGATGATACTCAGAAAAGGCTGCAATGCCCCTGAGGAACAATCGCTATTTCCTACTGCTTTCTCCCACCCTGTGAGTAACTGAGATCTTTGGCCCTTATCTAATTTCTCCCTCTCCACACACATACCAATACGTGGGAAACACTAGCCTCTCCTGCTGTTCTGCGGTAAACGGAATCACAGATATGGAAGCTCTCTTGAAATAAGTTTCCCATCACAATCTCTCCTGACCCTCTTCTCGTGCCTCTAAGCAGTTTCTTTCATTGCTTTATTCCACAGCCCCACACTTCACACCATGATTGTGCTCTGGTTCCCTTTTTCTGGTCTTTTCTGGTTGGTGAATATTTAAGTTGTAATCCATGATCTTTATGCTTCAGTGAAGATCCTTAGACAGAATTCCTCGCGTACTTTGATGGACATTTTTGAAGGGAAGCAGAATTGCTGTGTGATAGAGCACCCAAATGAAAAAAAAATTAATAGACAATGACAAATGCTTCTTCAAACTGGTTTTAAAAGCTGATAACACTGAAAGGATTATTACCCCATGTCTGGGGAAAATCAGGGTCTCTGAGGTGAGCTTCCTGTCCTAGAGGTGGCCATACTGAAATCTGAGCTGGTGCCTAACTCATGGAGAGGCAATTAAGTGAGCAATAGCAGGTGCTCCTGCTTTCTGCTTTCTGTTTTCTGCTTCGTGGAGTCACTTCTTGAGTGTGATATGGGTCCTGAGACCACCTTCTCTCAAGACTTGGTGGGATCTACAAGCTTCAGAAAGGAGACAGAGTAGCCAGCCAGCAGTCAGTCCTGAGCTTGGGGCTAGGGCTCAGCAGCACTGACAGAGCCAAGCCAGGCTCCTTTCTAGCAGCCTGGGTAGCAGAAGCCAGCCCGAGCCAAGAACCAGACCACAGGTAGAGTCTGCAGGGAAAGCACCCACAATCACAGAGGTGGAGTCCTGCACATTTCGGCTGCATCTCCCAGGAACAAGTCTGGACTGGCTTCCATGTTATTTTCTTCCTCCTTTTTGGCTTTCAAGTTATAATAGATGAATTTCAGAAATAAGAAAACCCTCTAGCAAATATGCAAATGGTTTTAATTTGAGGTGTAACAGACAGGTGGAATTAATACTCTAATGTGAGCACTTTCTTCTTCCTTTACAACTAAGAGCTCAAAATAAAGTGGTTTTTTTTTTTTCATATAGAAATGGAACCTTTTGCATCTGGTGGTCATTGTTGGCAGTTGGAGAAGGAAGTAGTCAAGGAGAAAAACTTAAGAAGAAACTTTTGTTTGTTTTGCTTTTGAATCTCACACCAGTTCCTATGTGTGTCTATTAGGAATGAACAAGGCTGTGGCTCAGAGGGGAGTTGAGTCAGTCCTAGGCAATAGAGGAAGACAACCCCAACCCTGGCTCCCCAGAGCTTATTTTGGTATTTCCTTGTCTGTTTATCTTTCTTCTGTTTGGAGGGACACTCTGTTCTGCCAGGGAAATGGACCCTGACCACGTAACTGGCATGAAGATATTGAACACTTAAAAGCAAGAGTTTCTGAGTTGGGCAGATGTAGATTTAGAGCCTGGTTTTCTTCCCTCGTATGCTGTACCTTTGAATGCTTTATTTAACTACATAGACTCAATTACCTGCAGAGTGAACATGAGCAGAATCGGTTCCATTTTGGCAGGGTGTCAAACACAATGATGCAGCACACTACCGTTTAAGAGTCTACTACAGAATGGTGAACAGTATTGCTGCTATACTGGGGAGTTCCAATCCACCAATGATGAGTGTGTGTGTGTGTGTGTGTGTCACATTAGAGTCCACATGCTGGGTCTGCAGAGGGGAGAAGTTATATGGAGCTAAGAGAAAGCACAATCATGGTTCTTAGCTCTGAGGAACTCTAGAAGTAAAGAGAACTACCTTTGATTGGAAAGTAATAGTTTAAATAGAACCAAACTGAGTCTTCAATAAAATGCTAATTGGGTGAGGCAGGTGATCAGAAAGATTGAAACTCTGGGAAGAAAGAGTACTTTCTTCCAGTTTATTCAGGACGGGACCCTCAATTCTTCACATTCCTAAGAGCTGGACAATTTTTCTTTTTTCTTTTTCCATTTTATTCAGAGAAGGGTGCCAAGGCTCAGAAGTCCAAAGCAAGTCATTTAAGGTCACACAGGTTGAGATGGGCTAGACTTTGCATTTGAAACTCTACCACTGAGGGCAGGTCTGAGCCAACCTTGAAAGAAGGGTGGGCTTTGAGAGGTAACAGGGATATGCTAATGAGTTGGCTGTTTCCTTTTCCTCCATTAGTTAATTTATTTATTCACTTTACATCCTGATTGCAGCCTCCCTCTCTTCCCAGTCCCTCCCTCATACAGCCCCTCCCCCATACTTCCTCCACTTGTCCTCTGAGAAGGGGGAGCTCTCCCCACTATACAAACCCACCAGGGCACATTAAGTTACTGCAGGACTAGGCACATCCTCTCCCACTGAGGCCGGACAAGGCAGCCCAGTTAGGGAGTAGGATACACAGGCAGGCAACAGAGCCAGGGACAGTCCATGCTCAAGTTGTTGGGGAACCTGCATGAAGACCAAGCTGCACATCTGCTATGTGTGTGTGTGTGTGTGTGTGTGGCCTTCTGTCCAACCTATGTATGCTCTTTGGTTGGTGGTTCAGTTTCTGGAAGCACTCAAGGGTCTTCCTGTAGAGTACCTATCCCCCCTGGGACCCTCAATCCTTCCCCTAACTGTTTCACAACCCACCCTGAGATCCCTAATGTTTGGCTTTGGGTCTCTGCATCTGTTTGGTCAGCTGCTGGGTGAAGCCTCTCAGAGGACAGTTATGCTAGGCTCCTGTCTGCAGCATAACAGAGTCGTATTAATAGTGTCAGGCTGGGCGTGGTGGCACACGCCTTTAATCCCAGCACTTGGGAGGCAGAGGCAGGCAGATTTCTGAGTTCAAGGCCAGCCTGGTCTACAAAGTGAGTTCCAGGACTGCCAGGGCTACAGAGAAACCGTGTCTCAAAAAAACAAAAAACAAAAAACAAAAAAAAAAACCAAACAAACAAAAAAAAAATTAGTGTCGGGGACTGGTTTTTGCCCATGGATAAGTATCAAGTTGGGCCAGTCATTGGTTGGCTATTCCCTCCGGCTCTGCTCTATCTTTGTCCCTGCACTTCTTGTAGGCAGGAGAAAGTTTGGGTTAGTGGTTTCCTGGGTGGATTAGTGTCCTTATCCCTCTATTTTGACTCCTGCCTGGTACAGGAGGTGGCCACTTCAAGCGCCGTATACACCACAACTAAGAGTCTCAGCTAGGATCACCCTTATAGGCTTGCTGGAGCCTCCCCTGTCCCAGGTCTCTGGCACATCCTAGAGATGCCCCCCTCATGCCAGCCTCCGATTTTCATTCACTCTCCTGCCCTTTTCCCCAGCTCTCACCACATCTGATCCTCTTTCCCACTCCTCTTCCCCATCCCCTCTCCTACTCAGTTCCCTCCCTCCATCAACCTCAGATGACTCAAGAGCCTTTCTTGGCTCTTCTTGTTACCTAGCTTCTTTGGGTTTGTGGATTGTAGCACGGGTATCCTGTACTTTATAGCTAATATCCACTTATAAGTGAGTACACGTTCTTTTGGGTTTAGGTTACCTCACTCAGAATGATATTTTCTAGTTCTATCCATTTGCCTGCAAATTTAATAATGCCTTTGCTTGCTTGCTTGCTTTCTGTCTTTCTTTCTTTCTTTCTTTCTTTCTGTCTGTCTGTCTGTCTGTCTGTCTGTCTGTCTTTCTTTCTTTCTTTCTTCCTTTTTATTTTCGAGACAGGGTTTTTCTGTGTAGCCCTGGCTGTCCTGGAACTCACTCTGTAGACCAGGCTGGCCTCGAACTCAGAAATCTGCCTGCCTCTGCCTCCTGAGTGCTAGGATTAAAGGCGTGCGCCACCACACCAGGCCCCTGTCTTTGTTTTCTTATAGCTAAGTAGTATTCCATTGTGTAAACAAACCACATTTTCTTTAGTCTTTGGTTGAGGGCTATCTTGGTTTTGTTTTGTTTTGTTTTTCCAGTTTCATTCTATTAGGAACAAAGCTGTAATGAGCATAGTTGACCAAGTGTCCTTGTGGTAAGGTAGAACACTTTTTTGAGGGGTGGTATATGCCCAGGACTGATATATCTAAGTTTTGAGGTAGAACTATTTATTATTATTATTATTATTATTATTATTATTATTATTATTATTAAGGTAGAACTAATTTTCTGAGAAAACACCAAATTAATTTCCAAAGTGGTTGTACAAGTTGTCACTCCCACCAGCAATGAGGGAGGGTTTCCCTTGTTCCACCTCTGCTCCAGCATGTGCTGTTGCTTGAGTTTTTATCTTAGCCCCTCTGGTGGGTATAAGGTGGAATCTCAAAGTTGTTTTGATTTGTATTTCAGCACCAAGAAACCAAATAACCCAATTTAAAAATGGGGTGCAGAGGTAAACAGAGAATTCTCAGCAGGGATCTCTAATGGCCAAGAAACACTTAAAGAAATGTTCAACATCCTTAGTCATCAGGACACCAGGAATTTGCCTTCTTATCAGGCTGGGCACATTCCATAGTGAAGTGGCCACCCGGGGTTCTCCATCAGGGAAGATGAGCATTTGCATTGCTGTCTACCCAGGAAATTTTGCATGTTTGAGAGCCTTGCCTGGTTCAAAGTGATGATGTGCTACTGAGGACTGAGGACATCCTGGGCCAAGTACTAGTTTTGTAGAAGAATAATTAGTTTTGAATCCTGTTCTGACATTGTTTAAGCCCATAAGTTTGGTCAGGTCAACTTACTTTTATAGGTTGCCATTTTTCTTATGAAAACGGTTAAAAGAAATATTCTTTGTTTCATACTGAATATTAGCTGTTAGAAAAAGCCTGAGCTGTGTTGGTGAGAACTTAATATAAATCCTTATATCCTTTTGAAATAGCTCAGTGGTAGGGCAATTAATTGTTTAGCATGTACAAGACCCTAGGTTCAAGATAGATTATATATATATATATATATATATATATATATATATATATATATATAAACAGTAGGAACTGCAACCACAAGCATTTCTATACTTAGTGGCATTAACTGTTTATAGTAGTTTGAATAAGAATGGCCCCCATAGACTAAAGTGTGTGGAGACTGGTTAATGGTGCTGTTGGGGCAATTTAGGAGGGACAGCCTTGTTAGGGGAAGAATTTGGTTCAAATCTGTCACCTGCTTGGGAACCATGTCTCATGGTGGTAGTCATCATGGGCATGTTTCTCACATATTGGGTTTACGGGCTCACAGGATGGCCAAACTGCAGCTATCCATTGCAGTAGTTTGTTGTCTGTATGAACTTCACTCCTCATGCTTCTTATATGAGGAGAGCTGAGTTCCTTCAGATTTTCATTCTCTGTTACAGCTCAGGAGGTTGGTCTTCTAGGCTAGAAGGACTGACTCTCCTTACCTTCTCTTTCTCTGGGCATTTGTAGTATCTTTAAAAGGTTGGTGGTGTTGTATACATTACCAAGAGTGACTTGGTCAAGACCACTCATCTAAGAATGAAGTGTCTTCCCAGGATCAAGACAGGTCCCACTGGCAGGTCCTTTGGAAGGTGCCTGGACCAGATATTTAGCTTGAGACACTGAACTTTTCTTTTGGGTCATCAGTGACTGTGTTTTCCACAACTCAAATTTGTGGGCTCTGCTGATATCCAGCTGGATATTTGCATAGTGTATCTCTGAGAACAATCTCAGGTCCAAACTTCACATTTTATGAGAAGTTGGCTGATTGCATGAGGCACTGCTGGCTGATTGCCAAGGATCAGATTGGGCAGACAGGCTATTTTAAGATATAAAAATTTTCTAGGCAGCTATTGTCAAAAAAGCTTTAAGATGGACTGTCACGTGTTTCCATGGAGACCTTTTAGGAGGGGAGGGTCTGACTCTATTGAGAGTCACTAGAGAAGGATAAGGCTTTAATTTTAATAATTTCCACTTTGAATAGATTTTATTCTCAAACAGTGGCTGACTGGCCACCAGTTCTGAAGTCCACCCCTAGTTATAACGCAGAGTTGTGGGGTGGGGGATGGTGGCAGGAAGTATTGGTTAGTCCAGGCTGTTTTCTGAGATGCTGAAATATGGGTGATCACTGAGAGGTGGCAGGCTTGTGGGTCCAATAGGAACTATTTTCTATTGGAAAATGAGAGAGAAATTCACAGATAACAGAACCACTATACACTTTGGTGTATATAGCTCTAGCAGCATTTCTTCTCTTGGGCTTGACTTTAGTAGCAAGAATAGATGGCTACTGCCTGCTATTTGCCCCAAGGAGTAAGAAAAAAGAGGGCTGGGGACTTCATAGTTATGTGCACTAGGCCAGGAAGATCAAACCTTTCCCATCCAATTGCTTGTGACCTTGCTCAGCTTTAAACTTGGAAGAGGCAAGACATGGATGCATGGCTTAGACCTAGGGATGCTTTGATTGGCAGCTTGGGGGTGGGGTCTCAAATTCAGGCGTAAGAGCTGGTGCATTCCTCACTTCAGTTGCCTTGTAGGATTCTGCTATTTATCCAGTCTATCCATGGAAGAAAAGACAAAAGTTCTATCTTGGTGTGCTTATTCTCTAACAGATCACCCAAAGCTGGGCAATTCGTACAGAATAGAAATGTATTCAGTTCTCAAGGTTGAGAAATTTAAGACCAAAGCTGTGGTAGGCTGCTGTGTCCCAGAGTGCCTCTGTGACCTTGTGTTCCTGGACATGGCAGAAAACAAAAGGACAAGCAGAAGGATTTCTCCCAAGGCTATTTTCAGAGAACCCAATCCCATCACTTCATGGCCTCACCGCTTCTTAAAGCCCTTACCATCTTTATGTCACACTGGCAACAACTAGATGTTGAAAGAGATACAGTTAAGCTACAGCATACCCAGTTCTGCCATTTCCCCTGACACACTGCTAATGCCCACCCGGTTTCTCTGGAGTCTTTTTCTTTTTCCTAGGCAGTGGGCATGCGTTCATTAGCATCGACTTGGGTTTTCCCTTTTTAGTTATTTTCATTGATGTATTCATGATCCTTACCCTCTGGCTTCCTGGTTTCTTTCTTTGTCATGCTCCAGTGTTTCCATTTTCTCTTCATCTATTGATTTGGGTCCTTATCTATAACAGTCTTGTGTCCTTAACAGTGCTTTGAGCCTCTGGAACCATGTCTGAGCTCACATCAGCCTGACACCTGTGGTGACTTTCCAGAAACACTCGTCGGCCGGCCAGGTTTGATCTTCCTGGGCACTATTGAAAAGATGA
This sequence comes from Mus caroli, assembly GCF_978045245.1. Taxonomy (NCBI): domain Eukaryota; kingdom Metazoa; phylum Chordata; class Mammalia; order Rodentia; family Muridae; genus Mus; species Mus caroli. Next base: position 49,212,610 of record NW_028227266.1, read on the forward strand.
GGCAAGCTCACTCTCCTGCCCGTGAACCATCCTGAGATCCGCTCTGAGCTGGCTATTGCTTGGGCAGTTCAGGGAGCTGGCGGCTGCCTTGTTTCTCAGGATCAGCTGGTTTCTGTCCTCAGCCCCATGATGCCAACCACAGCTGCTTGTTTTGGCCGCACAGGTTTTTTTTCTCAGAGAGAAGAAGTGGTTTGGGTACCATATAGACGGGTCTCAGGTTTCCCGTTCTTGGTATTTCTTTATTCTGTCAGTGACAACAAGAGTCTGTAGTAGCTGGAAAAACTAAACTCATCACAGAACTTCGAGCCGCTGACTGAGCCCATCTGAAGAGCCACAGGCGATTGACACGGAGGCACATTCCTGCAACCCTGGGACCAGAAGGTGAAAACAGAAGGATCAGGAGGTCCAGGCTGGCCTGGACTTCATAGTAAGACCCTGTTACAAAGCCAATCAAGCAAATCAAAACCACACAACAAAACAAGCAGAGAGTTAATTCTCTAACAGCATCACTGAGACGCTAAGGCTAACATCTTGATTTTTCATTACTATACATTATGGTCATAATGCAGAGTTGTAAGAGAGTAGGAAAAAATTCTCCATGGAAACTTCAAATGGAAACCTTAAGGTTGCATAGCTTCGCCTTGGCTGTGTAGCTTCAGGCCAGGTATAGGGCTGAGAGCCTAGTGACCATTCTCTGGAGCCCATAGGAGACAAAGGAGTAACATTGTCATGCTCATTTACATGTAAGCAAACTGAGGCTTAGGAAAGGCTAGTTTACTCAAACATCTATCTTTTGGGGGATTCAAACCTGAGAGTAACTTAATTTTTTTTTTGCTACCTCCAAAAGGAAACCGTAGTTCCGAAGTTTTAGAATACTTTCAGGAATCAGAGACTGGATGGAGGCAATCCAACCCGCAGGGAGCTCCAAGATGAAGAACAGCAGTTTTTGCTTCACTTTCCCCATGAGGGCTGTGATAGATTAGATTCGGCCTACAGAAGCAAACCACTTTCTTCTGGGCCCCGTGAATGAGAGACAGCATCAGGACCAATCAGGAGCTCATGGGATCGAGGGCTACTAAGTTAGAATCTCTACCTGAACAGGATCCCCAGTGGATCCCTGTGCGCACGGACACATGAGAGGACTCCATGGCTGAGGATGGAACCTACACATTTGGGATTTTTTTTTTCAAAGAAGAAATAACTGAAAGGTAAGAGGATTTATTCACAGTTAAATACTTCTTCTCTACAGGAGTGTAACTTGTCATTATTAAAACAAATTATCCACTCATAACTTGACTGACGATGATCACCAACTCCACAAATATTTTTTGTCTCATTTGAGGTTCACAGCAAACCCAGGAGGTAAATACTACTCTTTATCCTCATCTCTCACAAAGGAGAGAATGGCATAGACAGTAAATAAATTCTTCAAGGTTGACAGTACAAGGGAAAAAAGCCCATTCTTTTGAACAGTAAAGTTTCTCTGAAACCAAATCTTTAGGCACTCTTAAGTACAGCACCTGTGGGACACCACCCAGTTCCAAGCCAATACTTATCAACTTTCCAAATTACTCCACAAGATAAGGGCTAGGCCACAGTGCAATTAACTATGTAGATATCTGTTTGCACACTAGAGAGGAAAGCAAGATAATGACTTCTTATTAAATACTTAGACTTGATAGTTCTCTGCTTATGTTCTAATTTTTCCATATTTCATTTTTTTATCTTTTCTGACTTGGTAGAAAGAATTTCATACAGGAATATGAGCATGAACCTCCTTTGAGATGAAACGAGTCCTGACTAGCTTTCCACCTATAGAGAGGCCATCAGAGAATTTCCTATGTGGTAGCAACACAATGAATGTCCTGTGAATATAGACTATAGCCTGGAAACTTCAAGCCCTTTCCAGGAATGCCCCTTTCAATTTTTCTTCAGGATTCTCAGGCTGATAGTTCAGGGGCTGGCGAGATGACTCATTTGCCGAAGATTTGCTTTGGTAGCACAAGAACCTGAGTTCAATCTCAGAAACCGTGTTAAAAACAAACAGACAAAACAAATAACAAAAACTAGGTATATAGAACATTCTTGTATTCTCAATAATAAGGAGGCAGAGACATGGCTTACTCGCTTAGGATACTTAGCTAGTTCCAGGCCAATGAGAGACCTTGTCTTAAAAACCAAATAAGCACAAAGGAGGACAAAACATGAGGAATGGTACCTGAAGTTGTGCTCTGGCTCACAAACACACACACACACACCCCACATATACATACATACCACACCACACACATATAATGAGCACACATACACAAGACTATACATATACTACATGCACACATATACACACACACCACACACACACATATACATACATACATACCACACACACACAAACACACATACGTATACATATACACGCAGACTATACACATAATACACACACACATGTATACATACACACACAGACTATACACATAATACACACACACACACACACACACACACACACACACACACACACACACACAAACACAATCAAAGGTTTCATTTGAAATCAGGACTCTACAGGTCCCTCACAGAGACCATGATAATATCCTACCAGATTTATTAGGCTCTTTGTATTTACACTACATTTTACTACAGAAATTTCCACTTCAGCATTTGGTGGTCAGACTGAATGATCCTTATTCTGCTGCAGTCCTGAGCAGGAGAAAGAATGGACCAGTTGTTTGTATGCCTGTTGCAGGAGAATTCCATTCCAGAGAAGTGACCTTTCTCAGGGAAGGAAAGGCTAGACTATGAACTCCTATAGGTTTATGTTGGCATCTTGGTCATGTAATTTATTGACTTGGGCCTTTGATTCTCTTTGAATCTGGTTTCTCATCTGGAAATGAGATAACAACACCTGCCTTATTGCTTGTGTTCTAGTTTACTTTCTGCTGCTGTGATAAAGACCATGATCAGACGAGACTTGGGGAGGAAGTTCACTTTGCAGACTGCAATCTCTCAAGTCAGGGTAGGAGCACAAGGCAGGAACCTAGAGGCAGGAACTGAAGCAGAGACCACAGAGGGACCCTAGCTTGCTAATCATGGCCCATTCAGTTTGCTTTCTTATACAACCCAGGACCACCTGCTTAGGGAAGGCAGTGTACTGGGCTTTCTCACACCCCCATCACTTGCCTATCTGATGAAGGCATTCTCTCAGTTGAAGTCTCCTCTTCCCAGATGATCAGAGCCTGTGTCAAGTTGACAAAAAAATACTAACCAGCACAGCTGGATTTAGGGAAGAAATGAAATGAAGGCTGGTTGCAGTCTAACAGGAACTGGTACAGCAGACAAAATAGGTGGGGGGTGGGGTGGAACATATCAGCAGAGGTGAATGGCTGAAGTAACAAAGACTTTTCTTAGACTTTTGTGCCATTGACAATACTCTTCTTATCCTTCCAAATAAAGAAAGCGTTGTGTCTCAACATCTTGGAGAATTTGGGATGCTTTGGGATGCTTTGGGATGCTCTGGGATGTGGGGAGGAGTTTGGATTTCTGGAATGATACCAGATGTGCTCTTCTCATGATCAATGCAACAATCAACCAAATAATCAACCAAACTGAACCAAAACCACCTCCCCAACCACGGATTACATAGATGTTCCTAGGGTGAAGCCCATGTTCTAAACGTGGAGCTTTTACTTTATTGGTTTGTGTGCTTCTGGTTTCTAAATTACGTCTCAGAAAGGTGCTTTGCCCAATGTTACAAGGTAACTGGTCAGAGTCAAGCAAGTTGAACCTGGCACTAGAGTCCAGGTCTGGACTATATTGCTTTATGTGGAAGTAGAGCTAGCTTTTGGGAAGGTGAAGCCCCTGCTCTCTTTTACTTGGACCAAGAGAGGCAGAAAATGAATCCTCCACGGTCTTCAGAGGGAGTGGAAGCAGATGCTGTAGCGCAGGCATCCATGGCTACTACATTACTAGGCTCACTTAGCCTTCCACACATGGCTTCCTCCATTAATCATTGAGTTCCTCTTCCTCAGCCAAGACCCTGGGGGTAGCAAAAATGGCTGCCCATCAAGCAAGACGGTGGTCCTTCCTTGTTGTTCCATCTGGAGGGGAAATGAAGGTTTGGAGAATAGCATCGAAATCCACAGAAGCCTTGAGTCTTCTGTTTGTCTTCTTATGGACGCAGGAACAGAAAGAACACGTTAGCCTTTGAGCTTGGCCAGCAATGAATGCTTAAAACTTTCCAGAAAGAAGTTTAAAGGAGCCGTCTTGAGATCCTATCTGTCTATGCCTAGTAACTTTGGTGGCACAAGGGACAAAGAGCTCCTGGGAGTCTGGCTCCTCACACTGACATTGGAAGCTGGCCTGAGAGCCAAAAGCAGGTTCTGGGAGCAGAATGAGAAGTTGATGGAGCTGGGAGCTCAGAGTTCCAATCTGCAACAGCCAGAGGGGACCCCTTCTATGCCCCCCCCCCATCTTATTGCAGCTTCCCCAGCCCTAGACTTCAGTGCAGTTCAGAGAAATGTCCTGGCTGCATTTTTTATTTCAGTTGGAAGGCTGGTATGCAAAAGGATAGACCAAGACAGTTTTGGGAGGGAGCCATCCTGTCTTTCCTTGGGCTATATCCCATGTGCTGTCTCAGAGTGTGAGGAGTAGGAAGCTAGGAGAGAAGGAAGAAAGTCATGTAGGCTAATCAGTGCAGGAGAGCGCTGACAGCGAAAACCTTGGGTGCCGCAGAGTGAGTGAGCTCTCTCACTTGCCTGACCAAAGGCTTAAGTGGGAACAGAAAGGGTGTTCATGGGAAAGCAGGGTGGGAGGTTACATTGACAAGCCTTACTGTGTCCCCAGCCTCTGGAAGTCTCTTTGGAATATAGAGCAAGCGGAACAAAGTCTACAGCACGTCAGACCCCCGATCCCTCCAAGCCAACACTCGTCAGTAACAATAGCACAGGAAGCCTGTGCTTACTATTTGCCAAGGCCCATGTGTTTCATGACTCTTGAAGTCTGTCAGAAGGGTGGGGATGCAGCCCAATTGGCACAGTGACGGCCCTAGGTGCACAGAGCTCTGGGTTCACTTATCACAGCTGCACTCTCAGCACTGGGAGGTGGAGGTAAGAGGATCAGAGGTTCAAAATTGTCATTGGCTACAGAGAGAGGCTGAAGTTAGCTCAAGATGTATGACACACTGTTGTCCCCCCAATAAAATAAAATAAAATAAAATAAAATAAAATAAAATAAAATAAAACAAAAAGAGGTTAAAATGACTGTTAAAATTTCTGTTTCTTCCCGAGGATGACTTAAACTGGGCACACTCTTTGGGCTCACCCTCCCTGTGCCTCCGTACCAGGGAATCAGCTTTTTATTGACCTATAACCCACAAAGGAGTAGAGGTTAAGTTCACGTGCAGCAACTCAGATGGTCATCTGCCTTCACTGGCGAAGAGAGGTCGCCCTCTTGGGATAAGTCATTCTGCCTTTTGATTCAATCTCTTCATTTGTAAAATGAGGCCAGGCTTGACTGAACTCCAAGTTCTCTGTCCTGTGAATCAAAATCTTCAGATAACTTAAAAAAGAACAATCAAACAATGGCATCTTATTCAGCCATGAAGAAAAATGAGAACTTCAGGAAAGTAAGCAGAACTGGGAAAATATTTTAAATGATGTAATCCAGGCTCAGAAGGACACATGACGTCAGTCCTCTCATGCATAGGTCCTAAGTCTCTGTTAAATGTCGGTTAGATTTCCAGGTGGGGCTAAATACAGAGAGCCCAGAAAAATAGAAAGAGGTGCACATCATTAGGGCTGGGTAAGATGATAGAACAAAGTGTGTGTGTGTGTGTGTGTGTGTGTGTGTATGAAGACAATTTTGGTGTCGTTCCTCAGGCACTGTCCACCTTGCTTGAGTCAGGATCTCTCACTCACTTAGAACTCACCAAGCTGGCTAGGCTGGCTGGCCAACAAGCCCCAAACCGCCTCAGCTCGGGATTACGAGGGCCTGCCATCATTCTCAGCTTAGATGTTAATGCTTTTAGAAATCTCCTCAAATCTTCATGATGTGCTGCAGTAGGTGGGGTCCACTGAAGTAGATGATCTCCAAGTCTCTTCCTAGGTCCTAAAAATATCATCAATCAAATTGATCAAACCCTCTTCAATGCCCATGTTCAATATACAGGTGCAGAATATATTTTGAGTGTATTTATTTTTCCATGAAAACCTTCTTGAGTGACACAAGCTTCAACCTCTTGCATGGTGACCACCCTCCTGTTCTATGCAGGCTTGGAGCTATTGCTTCTTAATTGATGTCCTTGACCATGACTTTAACCTTTGTCATTTCTCATAGGGTTCCTTTCTATGAACAGTTTATCACAAGTCTCTGAAATCAGACAGTACTGATTCCACAACGGTTTCAACTGAGAGGGAGCGAGCGAGGGAGTGAGTGAGCGAGAGAGAGAGAGAGAGAGAGAATGAGAGAGAGAGAGAGAGAGAGAGAGAGAGCTAGCTCTGTTCTCTAGTATTGACTTTATTCTCTGTTTTTTTCCTTCATCCAAGAGCAATATCTTACTGAAAGAAAATGGATTTATCCAATAAGATGCAAGAGAGGAAGAGTTCAAACATAATGTGCCAATATAGGCTTGGGTTCATGACCCCAAAGAAAAACACCCCTGAATTATACCTCTCACAGGGTGCTTACTTAAAGATGACCCCAATTCCCCTGGTGATCCCTGCCTTCTGGTGAGTCCTTGCACGGAACTGATCCTTTGTAGGAACACAGGGAAATTCCTTACTCTAATCCATAGGGGGAGTGATACTACTTGCTTTCAAATTAACCCCACCCCAGGATTCACATCTCCCCTCATTAGGGCAATGCTAAGACTGTGATAACTCTATCAAAACTCTTCAAAAATTACTCCTCAGCCAAACATACACAAGGGAAGGAGAGGCGATTCTACTAGAAAAGCCCTGGGGGAGCTGTGTTACTCCATGTCTAATCTACAGGTTAAGGGGCAGATAGGTGTCTCCTCCTTCCCATTAATTATCCAGGTGACAATTGCTGGAACACACAGACACACAGACACAGACACACACACCACACATATACACAGGGGAGAGGGAGAGAGAGGGAGCAGGAGATGGGAGAAGAAGAGAGAGAGGGAGAGGGAGAAGGAAGTAGTGGGGAGGTGGGGAGGGAGGGAGGGAGAGAGAGAGAGAGAGAGAGAGAGAGAGAGAGAGAGAGAGAGAGAGAGAGAGATTATACTTCCGTATTTTCCAAGGCTTGAAGGATGTTCTTTGCCTATACTAAGTAAGATAAGCTTTGTAGTCTGACCTAGATAACACAGATTTCTGTTTGCAATGAGTCTGATGCTTCATTTTCATGCAAAAGTGTATTCAAAATTGTTCATATTTCTAGTCTCTACATATTACCAAAGTCCTCTGGAAGTACAGAGGTTAATACTCTGCCTTTAAACAAGGTGGGTTCCAAATGGCATCCTCTGGACACATTAAAATCAATCTCCAAGGCTTTCGGATACTTCACTGATCAAGCTGTGTTCACGAGCAGCTCACCTCCTTACTGCTACAGGCAAGAGAAGGGGTGGCAGGGTGGGGTAGCTTTCCAGAGCAGTGTTACCAGTGTGTCATATGAGGGCTTAATTGTGTAGGTTCACTGCCCCACCCGGGGATCCATCCCATAATCAGCCACCAAACCCAGACACTATTGCATATGCCAGCAAGATTTTGCTGAAAGGACCCTGATATAGCTGTCTCTTGTGAAACTATGCCGGTGCCTGGCAAACACAGAAGTGGATGCTCACAGTCAGCTATTGGATGGAACACAGGGCCCCCAATGGAGGAGCTAGGGAAAGTACCCAAGGAGCTGAAGGGGTCTGCAACCCTATAGGTGGAACAATAATATGAACTAACCAGTACCCCCAGAGCTCATGTCTCTAGCTGCATATGTAGCAGAAGATGGCCTAGTCAGCCATCATTGGGAAGAGAGGCTCCTTGGTCTTGCAAACTTTATATGCCCCAGTACAGGGGAACGCCAGGGCCAAGAAGTGGGAGTGGGTGGATAGGGGAGCAGGGTGTGAGGGGAGGGTATAGGGGACTTTTGGGGATAGCATTTGAAATGTAAATAAAGAAAATATCTAATAAAATTGGGGAAAAAAAGAATTTGGCAATGATGATGAGACTGTGTTTATTTTGATTTTGGTTGTTCACAATGTTATTGGCTTTGTCCATAACCTAACATATTTTAAATATGAATCTTTTTAGATTAATGAGTTAGTAATAAGAAATGTATGGATCAATAGGCAGCTCCTCTCTATCATTCAGTTGTCCTTGTATATCTACAGAGGGCTCTCAAATGTTCCCCTGCAGGCTTAGACCAAGATGTCTGTGCTCTAGGTCACTGTGTGAGGTAAGAGTTTACAAACATTTACTACCTTCTACTCTGATTCATCTGCTCTCTCCTGGGTTTAAGAGTTGACCCATAATTTTAGTTTCCAGAGGACTTGAAAGTAAGTGTGTGCCCATCCAAACTGAACTTCTCACCGACCTCGATTTTAAGACCTGCGTCTCTTTAATCCTCCCCTTCGCACTCTGAAAGCACACTCTGAACATTTGGTTCATATTGGCTAATATTCTCAATGGTTCTAGAATAACAGATTCATTCATTCATTCAAGTTTCCAAGGATAATTTTATTAAATGTCTATGCTGCCTGAGGAGTCAACTAAGATACAGTTATGACTTTTATGGTGAAAGGTGAAATTCTAAAAAGATTGTTTTTCTAGGTATGGAGCATGTACTGAAGAAACTTCAGGAGTTTGGACCATATCCTCGGATATCCTGTGTGTAAGAACTCTTATTAGAAGTATTGTGACATGGGACAAAGTTTTCATCTTCTTAAGTCCAGTTTCATCATTTATAAAAATGAGACAATAGGGATCCGATGCCTGTGTGGCTGTGTGCAGGTTACAGGATGATCCCAGAAGCACAGGTGCACAGAAAGAAGACAGAGCAAGTAAGTGATTATCATTATGCTAATAGACCCTTCCATCAAATGGCCAGGCATTGACTATGCAGTGTATTCAAAGGGCTATGAAAGGTCTACACTGACTGTGCAATGTAGACAAAGGACTAGGATAAATGTATGTATTTGTAGGACATGTAGATACCTAGTCAAAACCCACACTTACCCTGTCATGCTTTCTCACACTGAGGCACAGGCACATTGTCATGTGATTATGGACTCTGCCAATGGTTCTTAACCTTCCTAATGCTGTTCCTCATGTGGTTGTGACCCTTAATCGTAAAAGTGATTTTCCCACTTCTATGAATCATAATATAATTATCTGATAAACAGGATATCTGATCTTTGGCTCCTAAAAAGGTTCATGACTCACAGGTTGAGAACCATTGGTCTAGGTTGTTCTGTGTTGCTGGCAATGCACCATTCCAGAGATTCCCTGTGAGCTATGGCAGATGTGTGGGCAGAGTCCATCCACTTAGTCATATGTTACCTGGCCTATTGGTCTGGCTTCAAATCTAAAAATTCTTTTTTTTTTTTTCAAGACAGATTTTTTCTGTATAGCCCCGGCTCTCCTGGAACTCACTTTGTAGACCAGGCTGGCCTCAAACTCAGAAATCCTGCCTCTGCCTCCCGAGTGCTGGGATTAAAGGCGTGTGCCACCACACCGGGCAAATCTAAAAACTCTTAAACAGTATTTTAAGGAGAAGTGATTATCTGTCTGTCTACCGATATCTATTCATAGCCTCACCACACACACATATACATACACATGAGATGTGTGCATGCCTCCCTGAGAGAAAGGGAGGGAGGGAGGGAGAGAGAGAGAGAGAGAATGAGAGAGAGAGAGAGAGAGAGAGAGAGAGAGAGAGAGAGAGAGAGAGAATAAGAAAATCAGGGTGCCAGAAACATCCTTTGTTAAAACTGGAAGGAAGTTGATTCAGAACATACAAAACTGATGGAGAAAGAGGAGTAAAATGGAAGAGGAGGAGGAGGAGGAGGAGGAGAAGGAGGAGGAATAGGAAGAGGAGGAGGAAAAAGAAGAATGGGGAAGAGGAGAAGCAGGAACAGGAAGGAAATGGAATCTAGGGCAGAGACATATAACAGCAATCACTGGACAACGTTTGCGCCTCTGCTCTCTCTTGGGGACAGCTGCTGGAGCCATACTCCATGGAGAGTATGAAGTGGCTTTGAACCGCATGAATAGGTATTTGTTGACTTCAGGCCAGCATCAATTTAATTTCAAGCCATTAAAAGACTAATTTTATTGGCACTTCAGAAAGGCAGCAATTGTTCCGTTTCCATGGCACAGCCTTTCTTTGAGGCAGGCTAGAACTTGCTCTGTTTGCTCAAGCCTTAGCTAAGTCCTCAGGGAGAGAAGAGGTGGTGTCATTCAGAAAGCACCCCTGTCTTCTCATAAGGAGAAAGCCACTGAGGAGCAGTGAGTCAGCTTCTCCTTTTAGGCCCTCCAGCTACCCTGGGGCTTCAGCAGTTTTTAATGCTTCACACTCTGGTGTCTTTTGGACAGTTTGATCCTTCCAGGGAGGTCTGGCACAGCTGACAACAGACCTTTCTGTGGGGTTAAGTGACTCCATAGTGTACTGAGCAGTATTTCATAAACCGTGGCTCAAACTTCCTGCCACGTGAGGGTGAGGAGCAGAGTTTGGAGTTCTTTCAGACTCCGGTTTGGGTGCTCACTGTCTGGGAGAATTAAGTTTCCAAGCCTTAGACTCCTCCTGTATTCTCAATGTTGTTATGATGAGTGAGTGAATGGGACAGTGCCTGAGAAATCTGCACACAGTATATACCACACAGGAAGGGCTCAGAGAACTGTAGCTGTGGCACCAATATTATACCACATATTGAAAGAGGGGATATGGGAAATGTACCCCAGATTTTACCTCTATGGACTCCAGATGCCCTGAGCAAGCAAGATTAAAGGGTACAGTTTGACTCTGCACAAGCTACTTCTCTTGACTTTGAAAGACAGCTGGGCTCCTCACTCGACTGATTGGAGGACTCAAACTCTTTGAAAGTCAGTTGTAAAGGATACATTCTTATAAATCCCCGAGTAGGCATGTGTAAGACATATTTAGAGATCTAAGGCAGAAGTTCAGGAAGAGAAGATAAGCATGCATCTAAACCCATCACTGGGTGTAAACTACGGCAGTTGTCAAGGGGATGAAGTTCCATGTTTGCGGAGGAAGTTTATAGAACAGGCACTTTGGAAATGCAAAAGAGTTGTCTCAAGGTTGACACTGCTGTAGGTAAAGAGTGCGCTTTGGGTCACATTAACATTCCATTGACGGATGCTGGATAGGAGAGGTAAGTGAGTCATCGAATTTTTGTCTGATGATCCTCCAAAATGTACATCCTTGGTTAACCAAAGCAGGCTTTTCTGTTCTCAGCATCTCAGCAATGCCTACCCCTCTGTTCTGTGGCATCCAGGTCTTTTCATCATATTAGAATGATTTTAAATGCACAAATAAGTTACGATGAAACTATTCAAGTATAGTTAGTTATTTCCCGGTTAGTTGATAATACTGAAATCAAAGGATACTACTATTGGAAATTGAGAAAAACAACCCAACATGTATTATACAAAGTTATTTATTAGTTTACAAAAGAGTTTGTTTGTTATACCGAGAAGGAAGGCACTGGAAAAAGCCATACAAAAAAATTTTAACAGTGAGTGTATAAAATAAGACTGTCACAAGACCAAGTTTGAGGGCATTGTGTTGATTCCTACGCTAGCTATCAGGTGATTGAAAATGGTGAAACGTAAACCATATGTGGGGTAGTTTGTGAAAGGGTTGGATGGTTGAAGTGTCATCAAGATGCAGTAGAGAAAGAGATACACTCATGACACATTCTTGTATGGTTTCTACTAACTATAGCAGGCATCACAGCTTGTCTCCCTCTTATAGAAATCGCCAGTGGTGGCCATGGGAGGGGCAAAGTCCACACAGTCCATGCCCGAGTAGGAGAAGAACTCTGTGGTTCTGAGGGCATCCAGATGCTCTGCCTCACAGGATGCATAGTAGCAGACCGAGGAGGGGGTGGCTGGGGACGAGTGGCTGTACTGGGGGTGAGAAGGCCAATGTTGGCAGAAGTAGCCATCTTCTGGGAGGCTGGAGTGTAGGGAATCCAGAGAAGGAGGTGAGCTGTAATTTTCTGGAGTGTAGGAAGGCAGCTGAGTTGGTGAGTAACTGCAATCAAAGGAGCCAGAGAGACTGGAGGAATCCGAAGGTGATCCTGGAATCTAGAGAAAGGAAAACCAGGGAACAAAAGCTGGGTAACTTAGACAGGATGAAAGAAATTGAGCAGTGTGGATTTACTCAAGCACAGTGAGAACACTAGGGCTAAGAATGAACCTCAAACCCTTAACTTAAGTCCTTGGAAGTAATCTCATTTGCCGACTGTGATTTCATGACACCGCACCCCAGATTTCTTTTCCTCCTTCTCAACAATCGATTGCCTTGCTCCACTGCCTTCCTTTGTTAAAACCTTGCAGGATGTTTTGTTCTTAAACCACGAAATCTCACTATGTCTCAGGTCACCTGCACGTCAGATCCTGCTGCGTGCCACAGTGTAAGCTGCAGGTGGCACCTTGGGCCACACCCTTGACGTGAGCAGCCAGGTAAACACATAGAGGTAGAACCCAAGTCCTCATAGGCCCGGCATCTAGAACACCCAAGGATGAGAAAAGCCCTTCCTGCCACCAGTGTATTCCTCTGCTAGTGGCCAGAGATCTAACACATCTTAAGCACGCTGACAGTGGCCAACCTTGGCAGCTGAGCTGAAACTGTGTGTTATGTTCCCGTGAAATGATGCACGCGCATTCTGTAGGGTTACTTCCCAATCTTCTCTAAATTCAGTTTCCCTTAATATAGACTTTTGACAAATGAAAATAAAAAGTGTTCACAGTTTTTAAAAGAAAAAAAAACTTACAAAGTTTTAAAAAATTATAAATCCCCAAAACATACAAACAACAATCTTACTCATTTTAAAGAGAACACACTTTTGAACATTTGAGATCCATCAAGAATAGAAAATCCAAATTCTTTCAAAGATTAGGACTGCTTTGTCTTGTTTTGAGAGAAGGTCTCATGTAGCCTCCTAGGCTATACCTTAACTCTATATTTAGCTGAGACTGACCTTGAACTCCTAGCCCTCTTGTCTATGCCTCCCAAGTGCTTGGATTAAGGCATATTCCACAGGCTTAAATATCAACCATCTCAGGCTTAGATATGTTCTTTTGCCTATGGCAGCCCAAACCAGCCAGTAAGTGGAGCCAGTTCAGCAGTTAAGCCAGGCCCCATTAGAATGTTGGTATCACATATACGTAGCCTTGATCCATTTCAAGGACTTAAAAAATCTAAGGGCTATTGTTGAAACTATTTATTTCCAAATAAACAGATGTCTTAACAGATATTTTTAAAAAGGAGTAGCACCTTTTTATTGCCAGACATCCATTTACATGGGAAATCATAATATGTGTATTCAAAGGCTTATGCCCTTCACGGTGCCCACACATTGAACTTTAAAATGCTTCCCTGACTATTTCCTGGTTGATAACATTTGTATGCTTTCTCACGAGATGATGCAAACACTTCTACAAAGCATCTCTACCCCACAGTTAGCAAGCACCAGGCTCCAGGAAGGATGTGGATTAATTACCAGGCTCTGGTTGTGGCAGAAAGGGGCCACTTGACAGCTCTCTGGGAAATAGTGGGGAGCAATCTGTGCAGAGTTGAGCAAAGGCTCCGGGAGTGTGTCTGTCTGAAGGTAGGACTCGAAGATCTGGTCGAGGCAGCTAGGACTTTCTTCACAAGAGACACAGGTGGAAAATTCTCGAGTTTGAAAATAACTGGGCGTGGAAGACGTTGGTTCAGGCTCAAAATACAGTCCTATAAGAGAAAGGGAAATGATTGTTGTTTAAAAATTGCAAAATAGGTTTGAATAGAGTTTTCTTCTATTTATTATATCTAGGGGGAAATGGAGGTTGGGAAATTCCTTATAAGTAAACACTTTTGGAATTTGGACTGTGTTAGTTGTCTTAGGTTAATCCAAGTCCCAGAGAAATTAATCTGGTCAGTAATGTGATGGATAGCTTTCAGTATGGTTAGGCTGAAGTAAAAGAATGCATGTGGCCCAGCCAGTATCTAAATGCCACATTCAGGGAATAGCACCAGCCCCCGCCTTCAGGGCTATAAAAGCACTAATGCCGAAAGCTATCTGCAGCGCAAGGAAACCGCTCTGATGAATTTACTGGGGGGCGTTGGAAACCTGCTGGTGTTACGATCTTGCTGCTTACCTAATCTTTTTACATAAGGGACTTAAATTGTTGAGAAGAGGGTTTGGAGAAATGATATAAACAGTGATGCACATGCTAATGTAGTGTACAAATTAATAGCACTTTGCTTTTAGAAGAAGTACAAAGGGCAGGAGTGTCTTATTTGTGGATACGTTAAGATGAGAGTACAATGGGAAAAATATGATAGAGAATAATGTGGATAATCTGCAAAGAGCATCGCCCCCTTTCCAGTTAATAGGAATATTCCCAGTGTGTGATAATCAGTCTTAAAGGTTCAAAGGGGTGGGGGAAGATTTAGAGGAAGCCCATTAAAGGTCTCAGGTTCCTTTCAGGTTAAGTTAAAGTGATGTATTTGGTGGGAACTGCTATAAGCACAGGCTTCCTTCTATATGACCTCCTTAAATTCGTAGCTGCTGAGTGGCATAGGAAGGACTGTTTATGTAACAGAGTTGTTTGTTTGGGGCTGGGGAAACTTACACTTGTTTGAACGGCTCTCTGGGAAGAGAGTGGAGAGTGGGAAGGAAGCCCCTGTCGACTATATGCTAGGTGAACAAGAGCAAAGGCATTATCCTGGATGATTACAACCCATACTGCACCAAGAAAAGACGGAAAGATTCTAAAGCAAACCCTGCTTTTATCGTGGAGCCGAGGTGCTTGGAGACCAGCGACTGGGATAAATGTCAAGGACAGAGTCTTGGTACAGAGTAGACAGTTCAGAATGAAGATAAAACTATGTCTTTCTTTCCTTTCTGGGCTTGCATCTGGAGTCACCTTCTGATTGGTTGGATTCCAATTAAATGGTGGTGCCTCTCTTAACCCCTGCATCAGGCTCTGAAGGGCTTCTGAGATGGACTTTTGAAAGGGTTTGAGGGAACCATAAAGCTGGCTGTACTGACCTGCGGAAGATGGCATGGTAGTGTCTGGAAGGTGGAGAGCGCTGCTTCCTGACAGCTGTCAAGGCAAGAAGAGGAACTTGAAGCAAAGGGAAGGGCTGCGCTTCCTCACTGGGGAAACTGGGCAGGGGATTCGATGGGGACAGCCGCTTCTGTTTTGCGGTAAGCCTTCCTCTAAGAACCCTGGACTTCAAACACAGCCAGCTTTATGTTTGAGATTTGCGTTTTTGTTTGCTTACTTGAGCATTGTTTCTCCCCCCACCCCCCGCCACGAATATCAGATTCCTTGATAAAATGTTAAGTTATTAATTTTGATAAGGGTTAATATAAGTCACTTATTTTGTTACAGACAGAGGGCAATTCAAGTAAAGTCAGCAAGCAGCCTTTCTATTAAACTATTTTATAATGAGTAAGACTTAACATTCACTTAACCCAACTATGACAACAGTCAATACATTTTCAAGTTTGTACCTACTACTTTGTTTCTTTGTCCTAGGAATTAATTTCCCCTAAAGAAATAAGTAATAATTAGACATTGTTTCTAAAATTTTTAAATCTGAGAAGTTAAAATATTCACATTTATGACCTTTAAAATATAAGAAAAAATTTGAAGTAGTTAGTGATTCAGAGTCTATGAACATTTGAGTTCATAGCCAGAAAATAATTCTTTGCAGATTAATTTTTTCTATTTTCTATGTAATTTGCTTTTAAAAATTATAGTATCTAAATACTGAAGATTCATGGGGCTAAACCTTTCAAACGTTTAAAGTTAAGCAGCTTGCCACTTCCAGCTGAAAGGACAATTATGCTAGCCCAATAATGCTGGCATTGTTTTCTTTTAGATTTCAGGTGGTGACTTTAAAGTTTAAAGGGGCCCTGGCTGTGGCTCTGGGCTAGGACGGGGAGCTCACCACTCCTCTCTGGGGTTGCAGGGTAGACTCACTCCTGTTCTCTGAGCCACTGCAAGCATCACACAGCCAGCCACTGCTCAAACAGGAGGTGTGTTAATTTTGAAAACGATCCATGCTGTAATGTCATGAACCAGGAAGCTGGAGGCCTTTACCAGCTCTTTATGCAAATATTTGGCTGCAGCTTGAGCTGGAGGACTTGGAAGGAGGGTTTATTATTTTTTTTAAATCTGCTTCATTGTAGAGCTTGCTTTTAACCCCCTGCTTCCCCCCATTGGCCTATTTGCTTGCTTCCCAGTAATCCTGTTATCTCCTGGACGTATGTTTACAATGTCCTAATTGATATTATCTTTCTGGCCCTTGGTGGTTCACTTTTTGCCTTGCTCCCAGAATACAAAGAATGGTGCCTCTCTTATTTCAAACAGCACACACATCCACAATCGACAATATATAAAAACGCATTAAGCCTATTAAAACAAAACAAAGGAAAACCAGTGGTTAAAAAGAAGAAAGGTAAATTTTATCTTTAGATAAGTACCAACTCGAGTTTCTCTTTACTCCAAGGGCAAAGAAGTGGTGTGTGTGTGTGTGTGTGTGTGTGTGTGTGTGTTTGTGTGTGTGTGTGTGCATGTGTACTGATAAGGCTGAAATAAAAATTTAATATAACTGTACTAGTCTGACACATATACTTTCTTCTGCTACAACTTGAGACTTAGATATCTACCTCAGTCTATAACTTCATGATTAGTTTCTTAAAGTTTCAAACAGTTATTATTCTGACTTCATAGCCAATGAAGGCAGATTTACTCTTGCTTTGCAGTGTTTGGCACAATTAATTCTCTCCTGGATTACTGTTTCCCAGAGATGTCTTTAATGTTGGACCAAGTTGGATATAGTCTCTGTTAAACTAGAAAAGTCTGCCTGGAGTAGGCATACATTATTCTTCCTGGGGAGCAGTCTATCACCCTTGCTGACTGGGTACACTGTATAGCAGTCCCAGAATCCCAAAATCCTTCTGTTTGCTCTCAGAAAAAGATTTTACATCTGGGTCTCCTACTGAAATTCTATGTGCATGACTCCTGTGAGCTGGAAGGGGTGGGGAATGAGAAGTTTCTAGGAAGCACAGTAGGGCACATTCCAGAAAGCAGCGTTATGTTCTTAATAGACATTGGTTCTGAAGGCTTGCTTCATTCTCACAGGGAACTCAGAAAATGGCAAATGAGACTTCTCTCAAGATCAGAGCCTGGTCAAGTACTGAGATTCAATCCTTCCTCTTGCCCTGTACTCTGCTAGGAGCCAAGGGTGGTCACAACGATTTTAAGAACCCAACAGGATTGCTTTGCCTAAGTGGGATGCTCTGGGTATGGCTGAAGCCGAGTTCTGCAAGTACCAAAGCTCCTGGTTCTCGTTTTATTAATGGTATAGTTATGGACTACTGAGGTTATTAAACTCCTGTTAGTATGATCGGCTCTGTAGAAAGATGAAACTAGAGAGCCAATACTGAAAAATAAGATGATCTTGTTTCTACCTTTAGCCTGTTTCTAACTTCAAGACTTTGGATCTTAGCTGTCATGAGGAATACAGATTTTTATGATCTATTCATGTCATCTGATCATTACAATCAAATGAAATAATGAATATACAAAGGTACTTTGAACAAAGAATCACTGAAAATCCACCTTAGTATTGTAAGGACATTCTATTGTTGCCTGAAATTCTGCAAATGGGGACAACTAATTTATCTAGCTGTATGTATCAAATCATAACAAATGTGCTTGAACTCTAAGTTCTGAGAGAAAGGTGTAATATACATTAGTGTAAATGGCCCATCCACCCTTGGTTGGAATTTACTTTAGTGATCTGTTGATCACTCACTGTGGAGAATGCCCCTAAACACTTATTTAGCCTTTATACAATCCTCTTAGCTTTCAACAGAACGATTAGGGGAACAGACAAAAAAGTCTCT
Source organism: Mus caroli (assembly GCF_978045245.1). Lineage (NCBI taxonomy): Eukaryota > Metazoa > Chordata > Mammalia > Rodentia > Muridae > Mus > Mus caroli. Next base: position 49,230,713 of record NW_028227266.1, read on the forward strand.
AGTAAGTCAATGTATTGGAGGACATGTGCCACAGAGTCACTGAGAACTAAGCCCAAGTCCTCTGGCTCAGAAACCTATCTCACCATCGCTCCATAATTTCTCCCTCCTGTTGCTTGAGGTGCCAAAGTTCCATTCATGAAGTCCAACATGGAACTCGCACAGGATCACATGCTGACGAGACCAGTGAAATCATAGATGACTGGAATCCTGTCTGATCCTCCCTCCACACCTACACCTACCCACAAGCAATAACAGTGTCACGTGTAGAAGGCTCTTCAAATTGAACTCTCTCTCGGTGGACAAGCACGCCTAGTTTACATGGTTCTGCAGCTGCCCCGAGCACTCGGGTAATAAATGTGAGGTGTCAGAGTGTCTTATGACTACCCAGATCAGTTCTGTCATAGTTCTGTGTATTCTAGAGACAGAGGCCTTTTCTTCCAGAGACTTCCAGTGACTGCTGGTTTTTCATATACATGACCTCAGAGCCTAAATTACAGAGAAACTAGGTGGGTTTCTGGGAGATATTTTTTTTTCAATGAGTTTGTTGGGGCTGTATCTATACTCTCTTAACACTATAAAAACATATTTAACCTGTTGGCTGCCTCTCTTCCTTGCAGAGGACCAAGAAGCCTTCCCCACTCAGCTATGAGCAGTGAGAGGTGAGCCTCCCACAGTCCTGAGCCCTACACCATGTCCCACAGGTTTTTGTGGCTGCCTATGGTGACCTGGGAAGTTGGGGACAGATGTAAGAATCCCTCCCTGAGCAGGGCTGTGCTTATGTGTGGCCTCTGCATCTTCCCTTACACAGGGCTGAATGAAACCTTCGATGGACTGGGAGGGACAGAGAGGGAGAGGGTGGTGCTTACGTTTGCCCCTGAGGCGGCCTGGTGTGCCCTTCTTTGCTGCAGAAGCTCTTTCACGGTCATCTTCACACGGACGCCTTGATATACCTTAGGTTTTTCTGGGGAGAGGCAACAGGGTTAGTGGTCAGTTTCAAAGCTTGGGTGTCAAGGGGATACAGTGAGGGTTCCCTTGGTACGGCTAGGATACCCAAGGCCAAGTTCTACCTTTGCAGAACACCCGAAGGGAATGAAAAAAGAAAAAGAAAAAAAGAATAAAAAAGAAAAGGAAAGATAACATTAAAAAAAATACCCACATTTCTCAAACTAGAAAAGGTTAAGCACGGGCAGGTGCTTCAGGGTCCTAGTGGGAACAGTACCTGTGGGCAACTATGAAATTATTCATCCCTAGCTGGGCCCCATCCTCAGGACAGTACCAGCTGTTCTGCTCTGGAATGTGGAGGGAGGTCAAACAAGCCTGCTATTTTGGCTATGTTATTAAATCTGGGGTTCCGGCTCAGCTTGTGGATCTGGGGTGCTCTCTGTTTCAAACTGATCTCGCCGACCTCACCATAATGTGAACAACGGCCCCTCTCCCCATGCCCCCCGCCCCACTGTATTCCTCTATCAGTCCAGGCATGGCTTCTGGAGAAGTACAACCTTTATTTGTGGTGCCCTTGGTCTGGAAGCCAGCCCTGAGACAAGCGACAAGCTACAGGGATCGGGGCAGTCAGTCTGTCCTGGCCCTGTTAAGAACTTACTGCACTGACCCCAGAAAAGGAGCCAAGATCGGGAAATAGTCTCCTGTCGGTCCTTTCTCTTTTACAAAAATGTCTTTTCTTCCTCACCCCCTTCCTCCCTCTAGACTCCAACTCTGTCGCTCTCTTCATCTCTTCCCACCCCCTCCCTATCCGGTGCAGGCGTTTGGAGAACTGAGCTGTGGCGAGTTCTCCAGCAAGAGCTGCAGCTCTGGAGTAATGGCATCCCCGAGGCTCCCTAGGACCGCGCAGTCGCCTGGAGGCAGCCCTCCGGAAGGGGCCGCCCCTGAGCCGGCAGAGCTGGGCCGGGAGACCTGGGAGAGCCCAAGTGGCGGACCGTGCTAGGCGGGGGTCGGCTGGGAGGGACCGGTGACTGCCGGGGGTCCCGGCAGAGCGCAGTGAGTAGGTCTGGCTGATTGTTAGGCCAGGCTAGACCCGGCAGAGGCACTTTCCGAGTAGGGTTTGACTTAGAAGCCCAGTGTGACTCCCACCCGACCTTGACCCTGGAGAGAGCGCTTATTAGAATCACGGGGAGGGGCGGAGCACAGTGGCCCCTGGCCTAGGCGTTTGGAGACCGTGCCAGGCCACCAGCGCCTCGCCTGGTTAGTGTAGGGACCGCGGCTGGACAGCAGGGAGACCCCCACCCACGAGCCAGATCCTGAAAGTTAGGATCCCTCAGGAAAGTTAGTGCGCTATTCTTCCCGGTCCTGGGCATCGGTTTGTCTTGCTGCAGTGCCAGGACGCGCCCACTCCACTCCAGTCTCCTTTCCTCCCATTCCCACTGACTGGGTCGGCTCTGGGATCTGCAGGCAGCGCGGGCGCGCCTCGGGGTCCACGCGGGGCCAGCCCCAGCCCAGCTCCCAGCCGGGAGCGTCCTGCTCCAGTCCAGGGCTCACCATGAGCCTCTAGCTCCCCCGCGCCGCCGCTTCTGGGCTCACAAGGTCGGCGCCTCCAAATTCCCAGGACGCCAAGGTGGAAAAGTGAAAGGGCAGGCAGGGGCGTGGGGGACTCGATTGTCTTTCCGGAGTGGCCTTATAGGTCTCTGGGCCTCTGCTCTGGGGAGCAGTCACCCAGAGGGACCCGACACAGCGGGATCGCGTCCCCTCTGGATCCATGCCCGGCCCTGACTATTATTCCCTGACTTTGTGCCTCTCTGTTATACGCAGGAAAAGCAGAGGAAATACACTCGGATCCAAGTGCCCCTGGCCCTCATGACCCAACCCCTGGAAAAGCATCTGAGTTACCCGACATCCTGGTCAGCAGGAGCTGGGCTGGAGACTGGATGCTGCAGCTTCAGAGACTCAGCACCTAGGAAGGCTCCTGTGCAGGGAGAAAGGCAGAGATGCGACATTTTTAAAGTTTCACAAAACACGAGGCAGCACCCAGGTCCCTGGATCAGGAGACACACAGAATTAATGTTTTATACCTTCGGGTATAGGTTTGAGTTTTTTCCCCCTCATGCCAAGTATTTAAAACCTCTAGAAACCCATGATTTGACAATCAATGATTGCGCGATACTTTCAATTTGAATATTCAAAGGCTTAACAAAATGGACTATCTTCTGCAGAAATCCTGCACACAGGCACCTCACAGAGAGTCCAGAGAAACAGAGAGTGAGATCCCTTTGGGTCCTGACCCTTGCTTTTCTCCTATTTTAAACATTTTGTCCACCTGCCCACAGGCAGAGCAGGTGTCCTCAAAGATGCTCTATGTTAGTGCCTCAAAGGCTGCCCAGAAGCCCCCACTGACCCAGGCTGTTCCCTGTGGACCACCTGAACCAGGTTGGACAGCCACAATGAATCTCTCTTGTCCACTCTCCATTTTAAGGGGAAATGGCAGGTTTTGGGGAATGAACATGGCAGACAGAGGGTGTGGCACAGCAAAGAGCCACTTTGGGCCCAGGCTGCAGGTCAGAGGACAGCAGAGGCCGAAACTTTGTGCTTTGTATCCCTTTGGCCCTGCCTGGCCACAAGGCTTGCCGGTCCAATCTGCATCCTCCCTCCTGCTAGGTCACAGACACTGGGCTTCCAGCAAGCAGTCCTTGCACATCAGCGCTCTCTTTGCTCTTTGGAGCTGTAGACCAACACAGCTGCCCTTGACCCATCTGAGATTCCTTTAGGCCAGGTTTCCACTGCTGCATTGTGGCAATCCGTATTCCTATGTTTTGGTTTGTTTTTAATTCCTCGAACCCCAGCCTTTTTACCTCATAGAACTCCTGCTTCCTTTAGAGGAAGGCCATGGTTTCTTTCTTTTCTTTCTTTCTTTCTTTCTTTCTTTCTTTCTTTCTTTCTTTCTTTCTTTCTTTCTTTCTTTCTTTCTTTCTTTCTTTCTTCCTTCCTTCCTTCCTTCCTTCCTTCCTTCCTTCCTTCCTTTCTTTCTTTCTTTCTTTCTTTCTTTCTTTCTTTCTTTCTTTCGAAGGCTCTGAGGAGAGAGGTAGGAGGGGTTTGGAACCAACCTGTCTTCTTGGACCCCTCATGAATATGAGTAACCCGGGCCCATGCTGATGTGTATTTTGGAAGCTCTGCCTGAGATGCTCTCTGTCCTATGATTTGAAGGATGAAGAGACTGGAGTGATATGGAATGTCAGGTCAAGACGTCACAGGGGACAGAAGGGTCCCCTTTGCAAATAACTAGGAAGTTTTCAGGAATGCAGATAAAGTGATGGCATAGGCCTCTCTTTTTTAATCCCTGAGTTGTCTGAAGCGCAAACAAAATAAAAAATAAACCAAACAAACAAAATCCAAAAAAACCCCCCACCAAGCTTTAGATTAAAAAAATCTTTAGAAAAAATATCTGAAAACTTAAAAATATATCAGACATAATATATTAGATATAGAGTATCTAACAAACATCTCAGCTAAAGGGTCTCTGGGGGTGATACAAGCATTCAGGGTAGACCTGTCTGCTAGGCAGGTGGAGCCACACATATCTGGAAAAGGGTCAGGGCTGGGGACACTTGAAGTAGCATCTGGCGGTGGAGAAGTAGGGTGAGATGTGGTTGTATTTGGTCCAGCTGGTGTTTATCAGCCACTGGACCCTACTTTTGCAAAATCAGGCCTGAGGACCAGACCAGAGAAAGGACCAGGGGATCTGAGAGAAACCCTCTCCCTGGGACCCCATCCTTCCTTCCTCTAGTCAATGTTTTCCCTTGCTGCTGTCCTCCTTTCTGTCTTGCTTTTAAGATCTCCTCGTTGTCCTTTGGCTGTTTTGTTTATTCTGCCCCCCCCCCATTTTCTGTCCCTTGTTTTTTTCCCTGTTGATACTTTTTTTTTTTCATTTCTTGTCTCTCTTTTCTCTCTGACTCTATACATGCCTCTCTTTCCCCTCGTGCTCTCATTCTTTTACACTAAATATTTTTCTTCAGCTCCCCTTTCACACAGGATTGAGCAGAGGTGCCCTAAGGTCACAGTTTTCCCTTGACAATATCAAGAACAGTAGTGTTGGTGACTGAGTTCTCCAGAGAGAACACAGACTGGAAGACAGGCTCTTTAGAAGCCTGGTGTCTATAGGGATAAGAACGAAGACATCTGCATCTTTTCTCCCAGAAGTCTTTGCCTGAGCCATAGCGAACATCCTGGGGCATCTGTGTGCTGGTGCAGTTCCTGAGGTTCAGAGTCTGATGATGTTACTGACAAATAACTTCAGAAAACTATTTCCACAGGCCCACTTTGAGAATCTTCCCTGTGCTATCTATATTGCAGGTCAGCTCAACATTCAGGAGTTTTGATTCTTGTTCTTGTAACTGAAAAGCCTCAGCACAGACATTTCAGAGCCAAAGCCCTGCTTCAGGGGGCTGGAGACAATGCTTTTTCAGTAGATCCTCTTTGCATCTCTCTCTCCTTTCCCCCTCTCTCTGTCTTTCTGTTTCTGTGTGGTGTGCATGTGTGTGTGTCTGTGTGTCTGTGTGATGATGATATCTAAAGCAACCAGGTATTTTTACCTTGAGATTCCAAATGCCGTTAGAAGTTGGTACCCTGCTTCAGTTGCTTGCTCGCTCTCATGCTTGCCCATCCATCCATCCATCCATCCATCCATCCATCCATCCATCCACCCATCTACCCATCCATCCATCCATCCATCCATCCATCCATCCATCCATCCATCCATCCATCCATCAATCCATCCATCCATCCCAGTGTTGAGATAGAATCTAGAGCATGCTGGGTAAGCACTCTACAGCAGAACAACATCCCTAGCTCAGAAGATTATTTAAAGTTCTCATCTCTTGCTCCTGGGTACCAGGCCTGTATTATTGCATAGCAAATGACAGACCTGGTGTTCAGACTTTTGTAAGTATCACCCCAAAGTCTTTGCTGTCTTATCAGCATGTCCCAGGGGCTTCTAGAAACCTGGAGCTCTGAAGAAGCAACTGGCTAGTGGTGAGGACAAGCTGGTCATTATGCTGACTGTAGTTTGGGTTATCCAACCAGAACCCTCTTCCTGGGGGCTGAATGCTTCTAGGATGCCTCCCTGAAGTTCCAACAGTCCCTCTGAGGTTGTAAAAAATTGGGGGGTCTGGTCTTCTGCCACAAGCCCCTTCACTTATAACACTATCTTGATGTTGGGTGTGGGAGAGGATATTGACATGCTGAGAGGGAGTGGCATCATGACCTGTGGCTTTCTAGCTTGTAGCTCCATTGTTGGCACATATAAAATCTGTGTGGAGGAGATGGGTCTCGCTGTTTGTAAGGCAGATTTTGCCTTTAAATGAGTGATAATCCATCGAGATGTTCTTTCCTTGAGCATCAGGTGTGTATCAGGCACAGTAACGAGTACCAGGAGTACAAAGATCAGTAAGCCTTGGTTTCTGCCAGCAATGGCTCTGTTCTCCCACGTGCTCACTGCTTTCCTATTGTAGGTTAATTTGCAAATCCATTCATTCATTCACCATTTATTCAACCACCTTATGTTAATTGCTCCAACTGGTCCAGTTCTTGCTTTCCACCCAAGCCTTTTCCCCTGAAAGCCTCTCTGTCCAGTTTTCCCCATCCTTCCTAAATCAGCTTTTCAAATCTCTGCTTTTCCATACCACAAACTCAGAAATCCTTCAGTCTGTCAACTGTTCATCAATCATAAAGTCAGCAGCACCTGGGGGGAGCAGAATGGGCATTGTTAATGTGTAAAGTTGAACGTTTTTAATTGGAAAAAATATCGATGGTCTTCTGCATGCAAATGACCTTGCACAGCATTGTGCTTTCCCCTCTCAAGCAGGTTTTATTAAACGTAGACGTGCATATTAAAAGACCTTCAGTATGAGGAAAGGGTGTCATTATTCCTTCTGAATTTGACTATAGCCCTAAATTTTCTTTAGTAATGCAAAATTCTTTTGTCACCTCAATGTTGGGACACTGTTACCGAATGTTGTGGGAAATATCAAGTTCCAAAATGTTGAATGCATAGAAGAAACAAGTATTTATGGGTCCTTAGGAAGCAAGTTTGATCCATGTGAACCATGTGACCAAGGAGACTAGGAGATGGAGGTTGTGTAATAATAATGCAGCCATAGTCAGTTTCTCCACATACTATATATTCAGAATTTAGACTTTCCTCTAAGAGAAGCTTATGATGAGCCAACCTTTGATCATTTATTATTTATACAAGAAAAGTACCGTATCACACTGCTTGCAAAGTTACTGTTTTAGTTAAAACATTTTTTTATTGCACCATAGTTCTAACACAAAAGTGTGTAGAGAATGCCATCAGGCAAAGCTGTGAATATTTCACCAAAGCTGGGAAATAAAATAGCTGAGCAAGCACACTTTTGCATTCTACTTTCTAAGCATTGGACCTTCTGGATCCTTCCACTTAAGATATCTGACTAGTGGAACAGTTCTGTTATTTTTCTTACTGGAGAAGAGTTGAAATCTTGGTATTATTTGTTAGGACTACAGTTTCTCCTTTTGGAACATGCAACTTTTTCCCTGTTCTTTTTTTTTGTAATCTATTGACAATGCATTTTGCAAACCTCTATGTCTTATCTGGTCTGAAGTTGTCGTTAAAAGATATTTATGTATCACATATCTAATAAAGCATGATACCAATGTTTGAAAATAACTCTGGAAAGATTTATTATCACTTAGTTTGGCCCTGGGAGATTATAGTTCTTGATTTATTGTGTTTGCTTTAATCGCACCAGAGATATCAAGCCCCAAATAACTAATTTGCATGTCATCTTAGAAACACGTCAAAGTATACGTGGTTAGTAAAAGATATAACAGTATGTTTTCTGTACTCTCCAGACGTGCATCAATTTTTATCCTTAAAGATATTTTAAAGCACTTAATCAGCCATCTTAAGAATGTGCCCACACATTTTCAATATTCATTCATGGTCAACTTGTTTTAGAGGGCTGTTATCCACAGAGTCAGGGGCTAAATGGCTGCTCATTTTTATGGTACTTTTAATTCAATCTAAGGAAAGTTTACTGAGCACCTGCTGGCCCCAAGCCAAGTGAGCCATTCATGATGGCCCCACCCCCTTGAATCTTTAACCAGATAATCACTCTTTGTCTAGAGCAGTGGCTCTCAACCTTAATAATTCAACCCTTTCATACAGTTCCTCCTGTTGTTCCTAAACCAGAAAATTATTTTCCTAACTACTTTGGAACTGTATTTTTGCTACTATTATGAATGACATGCAGGGTATCTGATAGGTGACTGCAGGGGATCTCGACCCATGGGTTAAGATACATTGATTTTAGAGTGTAGGTTATATATCTATATCTATATCTATATCTATATCTATCTATCTATCTATCTATCTATCTATCTATCTATCTATCTATCTATCTATCTAAATTTACATATTGAAAAGATAGATCTCCAGAAAGTCTTTTGTGTGGACACCTCTGCCTCTCTCTATGCAAGCATCTAACTTACTGGTGAGGTTAGTAACGGTCCTCTTTGTGACCTTCTTCTGGGGCACTTTAATAGCACCCTGCTATTGTTTTATTAACTCAGCCATGGAAAGTCATAATGATCACTTAAAAGTACTTATTAAACAAACAAAGTAAAGATGTGGTTTCCTTCTCTCGTTCTTCAGGGTTCGAATTACACTGTAAGAGAATTGCAAACACTTCAACAACGTGCTGTATGTCCAGTGATTCACCGAGCGATTGTCTACAAGGCAGGCTTTGCACGGGCAAATTTTACATTTCACTTAATGATTTTTATTGCATGAGTTTATTTGTTTGTACATGGAGTGTGTGCATAAGGGGTGTATGCATGTCACATTACACGTGTGAAAGTCACTTCTCCCCTTCCTACTACGAGGGACCTGCTAAGCCTTACTGCTGGTCCTTAAGTTTCACCTTTGACTTCTGGTATTTTCTTCTTCTTTTTTTTTTTGTAACTTTTTCCAATTTTTTATTAGGCATTTTCTTCATTTACATTTCAAATGCTATCCCCAAAAGTCCCCTATACCCTTCCTCTACCCTGCTCCCCTACCCACCCACTCCCACTTCTTGGCCTTGGTGTTCCCCTGCACTGGGGCATATAAAGTTTGCAAGACCAAGGGGCCTCTCTTCCTAATGATGGCTGACTAGGCCATCTTATGCTACATATGCAGATAGAGACACAAGCTCTGGGGGTACTGGTTAGTTCATGTTGTTGTTCCACTTATAGGGTTGCAGACCCCTTCAGCTCCTTGGGTACTTTCTCTAGCTCCTCCATTGGGGGTCCTGTGTTCCATCCAATAGCTGACTGTGAGCATCCACTTCTGTGTTTGCCAGGCACTGGCATAGCCTCACGAGAGACAGCTATATCAGGGTCCTTTCAGCAAAATCTTGCTGGTATATGCATTAGTGTCTGCGTTTGGTGGCTGATTATGGGATGGATCCCCGGGTGGGGTAGTCTCTGGATGGTCCATCCTTTCGTCTCAGCTCCAAACTTTGTCTCTGTAACTGCTTCCGTGGGTATTTTGTTCCCAATTCTAAGAATGGGGGAAGTATCCACACGTTGGTCTTCCTTCTTCTTGAGTTTCATGTGTTTTGCAAATTGTATCTTGGGTATCTTAAGTAGGTTGAACTTGACATTATCACTTTCACCCAACTTAAACCGTAAACATGCCCTGAGTCTTGGCAAGGCCTAAAAGAGATGGCATGCTGAGCTGAGGCTCACAGTTTACTTGGGTTCTTCCGTGGGAGGGTATGAGTCACAAGGCATCAGGGTGGGGGGTAGGGGTGGAGTAAAGGGGGAAGGAGGGGGAGAGAGGAATGCATTTTTTCCACATTCTGGTATTGTGCAACCAAAGGTGTGGTTGATATCCACATGTTGCATAGGAAATAGTGTAGGGAAATGTGATTAATTTCCCTGACAGAACTTTGTAGTTTGTTTCCATTTTTTTAAAAAAATAAGACATTTCTAGAACAATAAAAAGGACCAAATTAGAATATATGAAAGTGACACACAGTCCTTAAAATTCATCCACCACTTGGAATTTATCAGCCTCATTCTTACTCCCCCATCCACCTCTCCTGTGGGCCTGACAGCTATAAGGGGCAGTTGATGGAGAGCTGGCTGTGTGCATCTTCCTTGTTAAAGGTTAACCTTGTGGACACTGTGAACCTAGTTAGCCAGTTTAAGAAGAGTGGAGACACCTTGATGTGCTTCTTTTCTCTCTACATTCCAAGGCCTGGTAGCCAGGCTCTATTTGTTAGAGAACCAGTGTCTCTTCAGAGTATTACAAGATAAAAGATCAAAAGGTTCAAGTAGATAAATGCACAGTGAGTCAAGAAGATGACTACTGAACATCATAGCCAAATAGATGTTAGAATTATAATTTACAGAAACCATATTATACACTCACAACTTGGTAACTTTCCCTGGTGGGTACTGCAGAACTATTGTTATTAAAACATTTACACAACCAATCTAAAAACAAAACAAAACAAAACAAAACAAAACAAAACAAAACAAAACAAAACACCTGACTCTCAGGCCGTCATGAAGATCCCTAATCTACAGAGGTCACAAGTTTCTTCCTTTCAGTGCAGAGGCCTGATGCTTGGGTCTTGGGAACAGCTGGATGACAGAGGGTCTTAGAGAGCTCCTTGGGACCAGAACAGAGGGATCTTAAGTGGCAGAAGAGTCCAGAAAGAACAACTCTCCTCTGCTTCCATGGATGATGTTAGCTTTCCCAGGTAGGCCCACACTAAGCAGAGCAGAACTTAGACTGACCTTTCCTTCGGGTGGGTACTCAGTGTAGTGTACATTAGGATTGCTGGCTATGGGCTTGTTGTTTCTGATGTTTTGAGGAATCTGTTGAAGAGCCACCGACACTCAAATTAACCTAAATGTTTATCAGTGGATAAACAGATAAAGAACCCCCCTCCCCCCAACACCCTCAATCCTCACTCTTGTGATTTGTGACAATATAGAGGAAACTCAGGAGCACACATTTAAGTGAAATAAGCCAGGTGCCCAAAGATAAGTGTTGCATGATCTCATTCATAGACACTGTATAGATGTATAGAGGTCTATATATTGTATAAACCTTTTTAGAAATGATTAACAGAATCTAAGGTGGGGAAGGGGAGGGAGCTAGGAAAGAAGTTGGTCATTGGGTACAAACTTAAATTAGGATAAGCAAGTTTTGGCATACGACTGCACAGTAGAGTGACTACATCAATAATTACATAGTTGATATTTCAAAAAACCTAGAAGAGATGATTCCCCTATTTTTATTGTATTCATTGAAGAAAGGCTTTTAATGTTTTACTACCAAGACAGGATGATGTTTTGAAGCCATGGGTGTGATAATTGCCATGACTTGATCACTGTGTAATGTTTGCATATTGTGTGAGTGTTCTGTCAACCTGACATAGGCTAGAGTCATCTGGAAGAGGGAACCTCAGCTGAGAAAAATGACCTCCTTGGATTGGTCTGCAGGAAAGTCCTTGGGGCCATTTTCTTGGTAAAGGGTTGGTGTATGAGGGCACAGTCCACTGAGGGTAGTGCCACCCTGGACAGGAGGTTCTGAGTTATAAAAACAAAACCAAAAAGCCGAGGGAGCTATGGGGAACAGGTCAGGAAGCAGTGTTCCTCTGCGAGTCTCTTGCCTCCAGGTTTCTGCCCTGATTTTCCTTCATGATGGGCTAAGCTGGAGCTTTGGGAGGCCTTGCCTTCCCAAGCTGCTTTTGGCCATGACGGCTACCATGGCAACAGAAAGCAAATTAGAACATGCAGATTGAAGTATCACATTGTACATCCACAGATGTATATAATCATTTTATATACATATGTACATATATACATACATGTGTGTGTACATATCTAGTGCTGCCTAAAACTGGATGTTGAGAGAGAGGAAGTCACCAGTGAGAGGAGGCTATACAGCAGCCACCGAAGCTCCCTTTTCCTTTGCTTCTGCATGGGTACCCTCCAGGGAGGGAGCTTGGCGCACAAGGAAGAGGGAGGCTTTTAACTTTAGCATCTCTGTTCGTATTCCACAAGCTAGGGGGTAGTTTGCTGAGACAGAAAACCCCACCAGAAGATGAGAGAAGGAGGCATGTCCACTATTTGCATCTAAGTATGAATGACTACCTGGATTAGAATTTGTGCACCCTGACTTCCTAGCTGAGGTAAGCAATAAGACAACAACAGAGGACATTTGGGGACTCTCTGGAAGAACTGGGCCAAACTGGAACTTGAGAGACCTTGATAGAACACACGAGTCTTGGCTTCCAGGAGATAGGAGGGACCAGAAGATGTGAAAGGAAGTAAAGAAAGAGTTGTGCTAGGAGATTGTAAGGGTCACCTTGGTTTATGCATACACAGTGTCAAGGTGGAGGCAGGTCATTTATGATGGGTGTGACCTGCAGGGACCCACACTACCACGTGGACATTGTTCAGCTCAGCAAAGGAATTTATTCTGCCCAGACTCACCAGAGGCAGATTCCCGTTTCTCACGTCGGTTTCTTTTCTTTGTATATGGTAAATGATATACACCTCTTCCCAGTAAGCCACAGAGGTCTTCCTTTGCATAGCTGGAAAATATGTATCATTGATGACCCTTGCCTGGCAATGTGTGCTTTCTCAATGTCCCTTTGCCTCTTGGTGTCCTGTTTGTTGCCTGCTACAACCTAGTCCTACCTTCTAGATTTTCTTTGAAATATAAGATTTGTTTTTCTTTGATCATTGAATGTCCATTGCATTCAGACACTTTGGTAACTGTAATGGATTCCATTAGCCAGATACTGCCTAGTTTAACTGAAGCTGGGGGTGGGGAAGTATTCTGAAATAACATTTGGACATCCTGGATAAAACTTTACCTTTACAAAGCCACCTCCTGACCTCGGACTATTTTATTGACAATAAGGCACTTATATCAGGTGCCATACTATTTTTTTTTTACTGTGCCTTTACAAGTCCTTGTAATAATGGAAATGTGTATAATACTACACACTTTAAAGTAACATGCTATATAAAATAAGTTTTGTTTTATGTGCTTCAAACTGCATAGACCATTTCCTCTTTCTTTGGCTAAATACACATAGTTTTTAACTAATAAAATTAGACAGGAAAATCATGTTTTATGTTCTGCACAAAGTTTTTAATGCAATATAAGAAAAATAACTAGTGCCAAAAAATAATGCTTTAAAGGTAACAGAAAATTTAGAATGAAACGGGATCCTAAAGCTCTAAAGCGGCCTCCTTGCAAAGGTTGTCTCATTAGGATGTGATCCACAAAACATTTGATTGACATTGTAGTGTTTTGTAGGGGTTTTACAGTGGATAAGAACAGGGATGAGTACCGTTGTCAACTAGCACTGACAGAATTGTGGCTTAAACTGAAAATCCAGTTCTGAATGAGCTAGCACACCTAGAAAAATCTGTGGACACAGAGTCCAACTTCTCTATAAGGATGCAGAAGTCCTCTGGCCTGCTTCTCAGTAAGCTCTCCGACACTCATAAGAGCCCCAGGCCATACTGCCATCTTCTTTTGTCCAAGGTGAAGGATCATGAAGGGAAGAGACATCTGACCCTTCCCCTGGGGAGAGGGGCCCCACCTTGGGTGGGAGGTCATTTGACACTGTCATGAAAGATGTGAAGGGGTATGGAGGTGAGGTAGGGTACCCTGGTGTGTGGTGCAGATCTTCCAGTGCATGCAGCGAGTAGGACTGAGTCCCAGCAAGGGATGCCCCCCAGCCCATGTTTCTGTGCTGGGTGCTGCTTCCTGACTCCAGTTGGGAGAGGCAACTGGTGCTGGGTGGCAAAGTCTGCAGGGCATCAGCAGGCATGGGGTCCGGCTGGCTGAGACCATCTGGTACCGTCTGTTCCCAGGAGTCTCTCTAAGGAAAACAGCAAAAGCACAGGAATTATTCTTTGGTTGATGCTCCGAGGATGCAGAGCTGCCACTGGACCGAGGCATCCGGAGAAACTTTGCATGCTTTCCGCTGCTTCTGAAGCCCGCCTTGCAGACAGCTTTTCCCGCTAGTGTTTGATCCTAAGCCAGGAAAATCTGGGCTAATTTCTACTTGAGGATGTAAGTCTGGGCCCCACATTCTCCTTTACAGAAGCAAGGGAAGGCAGCACTCATTTCTGGTTTGGGTGAGTAGTAGCCCTCCAATGACCTAGGCTCTAGAATGACCTGGGGTTGGAACTCCCTACCCGCTCAACAGTACTTTTCTTGGGGTGGAATGAGTTCACTCACAGTACCACCTACCACTCTCCGGACACTGAGACACTGAGCTGTTCATCTGTGACATGGGGCACAGATTTCCTGAGTTGCTGCAAGCCCTAAATGAACAAAAGTCCATAGAAGTCCTTGCCGCAGAATAAGGTTAATTCCCGGTCCCACCCTTTTGGTCTAAAATTCCACCTTCAGCCATTCATCCTATTGTGGCAGAAGGCTTTGCAGTTTTCTATTAAGGGACTATTAGAAGCGTTTAGATCTTTCTGAACCTATTTCTTTGGAGGGATCAAGAGAGAACGAGGTAGGAGGGTGTGTTGTGAGGAAGCTAGAGCCCAGGGACTGGGAAGGAAATGGAAGAGGAAGCTGGGTAAATCTCTTGGGGGAGTTGGTCTAGTCCTATCTAGATGTGACTCCAACCTTCGTTCCTTAGGGCTCAGAGGCCTGAAGGAGTCTTGCATTAGCAGCATGGGGGAACATTTAGCAAACAGAATAGTAACAAAATGCATGTGAGTTCTATCTTACAGACCCCGGCTCCGGAACCCTAGACTTTTGATGTCTCGGTTTTGATGTGATCTTTGAGCTGGATTTCCTCAGAGGCTCCCCAGCAACGCCAGCCTGACCCAGCACCTCAGGTGTGAGCAGAATCCCCAGGTGAGTCATCTGCCTTCAGCTTGGTCACCATGCACCAGTGCTGGGCCACAGGAGCTGGGACCCCCTCCCCCTCCCTCCCTGCACACGAAATAACCACACTCACAAAGACGAAATGAGTTGGGTCACTGGGGAACGGAGGCGGCAAGAGCGGTGGCAGAGTCGAGGTGCTGAACAGGGAACTGGGTGTGGGGGTCAGCGCTGGTGGGCGGTAGTCTCCATAGGGCTCAGCCAGGTAGGACTCCAGCAGGCCTGTGTGACTCTGCCCAGCCGTGGATTCGCAGGCAAAGGGCTTGCTCATGCTGGAGGTGTAGAGGTCATTCGAGAACTGTTTGCTGCTATGGAAGTCGGAATCGGACAGGAAAGATCTCCTGACACCATAGTAACCTGACATCACTGGCGATCCTGTAGCCAAATGAAAGAGAAATGGGCAGAAGGTTCCAGTAGGAAGCTCAGAGTTGGCGGTTCTGCATTTGGTGCCATGTGAAAAGATGGTACCCACGTGCCTGACACCATCGTTAACAAAAAAATCCACATGTCTCGAATGGCATGCAATGTTCCTGTATCACTGTTTCAAGTTCACTTTGACCTTAGAGATGAATTCATGTCAGAGTACAATAACTTTACCTAGATAACGATTTATCATGCATCTTTTAGGTCCAGATACTTCTAGGAAGAGGCACCGAGAGATAGTTAGAGAATCCCTGGGTATGGTATCCCAGCCAGCATTAACCATCAACCTGACATAGCCTAGAACCAATTGCAAAGAGAGTCTCAAATAGTCTTTATCAAGTCAGTCTGTGGGTATGGATGTAAGAGATTGCTTTGATTATAAAGTGACGTTAGGTGTGCCCACTGTGGGAGGCACTATTCCCTAGGTAGGTAGCCCTGGGCCGTATAAAAAAACTAGCTGAGTGTAAGCCTGTGAGCGAGTCAACAATTAACATTCATCTATGCTTCCTGCTTCAAGTTCCTGTCCTAATGTCCCTCAATGATGGACAGTAATATGGAAGCTGAGATAATCCCTTGCCTTCTTAGAGTGGGTTTTGGTCATGATACTTGTGGCAGCAACAGAATCAAATTGGAATATTTGGAATCTACACTTTTTGATGGGACTATAAACATCTTTTCACAGCTTCTGAGCTGCTGCATCCCGAATATACAGGACTGCATCCCATAATATACAGGACAACATCCATAATATGCAGCCAAGAGGCTGCTTCTGGGATTTTTACATCCGATAATACATCTCTCTGGGTAAGAGGAGACATACCTCACTTTAAGCCAGGGACAGGTGGATTGCCTTTTCATTTTTCTGCACACCGATCTTCACCACCATGTCTCACACCCAGCCTGCACCAGGAGATGGCTTGCCCTGAGCTGAGTGCTGAGAAGCCAGGTTTTGAGGAAAAAACAACAAACCCTCTGACATTGCAGGCTTTGATGGTTCTAGTGTAATTTGCTGCCCCCTTGTGGTCAGACTGGATTCCCTCATTCATCTCTCTGACTTAGAGTAGTCGGTTTGTAAAGAGAAAGCTTGGCAGAGTTTTGTCAGGAGGAAGAGAGAGAAAAGCTGAAATTGGAGAGAGTTTTATTTAAGAAAAGACCAATGAAATAGTTGCTGCGTTTGACACTCTCTGACCCTGCAGTCGTCTGCAGCAGGAAATGGGTGGTTTGTTGGAAATCCGTTTGGGGCACAGGATCTAGGGCCGTGTAATTTATCATTTTATATATCCCATCTTAGACCTTTATAACTTGCGTTTGCATATCTTAAATTGCCTTCCCAGACCCTCACAACTCACTTAAGCTTTCATATCCTCAGACCTTTATACACCTTAGATATCTTTCTCAAGGGAGAAGATGTCCCTCTTCCCTCCCTCCAACAACAGTGAGTCCCATTGAGCTTTGTTGTCACCTCCCACCCCCTGAAGAGAAACCAAGATCCTTAGCCACCCTTCCCCGGGTGACTCGTTCACAGTGAGAACCTGAGCCTCTCCCACCTAGTGTAGTATTTTTATTTTGCTCTTTACGCTGTGACCTGCTACCGCTATCTTCTCAGGGGTTCTAAGAGCTCTGTGGTGGTAGATCAGGCCTCATACACTGTCTGGTCTGTAAATCTGGGAGTGGAATGCTGCATTCAGCATGCCACGCAAATGTATTCATTTGGGGAGACACTCAAGTTCCCCACCTTTAGCATGCTTTGGCTCGATACACTTCCATGTTAAATCCACCGATTTCCAATCGGCCTGTAAGGCTGTGAGTGAGTCAGCAAGAAGAATTCGTCTACACTTTCTGCTTCAAGTTTCTTCTCTGACTTCACTCAATGATGGATTCTGTAGTGACAGTTTTAATTATAAACACACTGGGAGAGGAATCTGGGCAAATACAAAAATTCATGCCATGAAGTTCTAGCCCACAGATTGGTGAGGGCGGTGAATAGGTAATCATACTTCCAGGGCGGTGCATTTATAGTTCTACTTTCAAAATAAAAAACAATCATGAAGAAAAGCCCTCTGCTTTCCCAAGTGTATCTATTTCCACTCAAAAAGAGGAGGAGAATTCTAGAAGGTAGGAGAATCTGCAGAAACTCCTTTTAGTACAAAAGAGCAGATGCAGCCAAATTTGAATGGAAGTAAACTCAGGGGTGGTGGTGGTGGGAATGCATTTACATCAGTTATCTGGGATGCTTCAGAACTGCTTTTCCCATGCAACTTGGAAAGTGTTAAATCACTTTGGAGTTTGAAATCCGGAAGGGATCATGTGTGGTGGGGCTGGGTGTACAAGGATGTTTATCACTGTTACAAAACTTCCTTTCCCACCCTCACATCCACACAGCACACGGAACTCACTGTGTGACATGCAGGAGGAATTTAATAAATGTAGCCCCAACCCCTCATGTTCTCTTCTCCTTGGGCATATCATCTAAAACAGTGATCCTCAACCTTCCCAATGCTGCAGCCCTTTAATACAGTTCCTCATGTTGTAGTGACCCCCCCAACATAAAATTATGATTGTTGCTACTTCATAACTGTATTTTTGCTTACTGGTATGAATTATAAGTATCTGATATGCAGAATATTTGATATCACGACCCACAGGTTGAGAACTGCTGGCGGTCATGATGTCAGAGCTTTAGATGTTTCCACACTGTGTCAGGAGCCTGCTAGTTTTGTCTAGAAGCTTCTCCCAGGCAGGAGATCGAAAGGCCCATCTTTCAAGACCCAATCAATTAAGTTCAGGGTGATTCAATGAGATCTATCTTCACTGATCAGTTTTTTCCCCTCAAAGAAGCAAAAATGAGAACGTAGGTGTTAAGGAAACGTTGGAAGCTCTTGGCTGGAGACAGAACGTGGTCGTAGAGAGTCGTTACACAGCATGTGTTCGACTCTGGTGTCTGTGGTTCCCTGCACTGGGAAACAAAGCACATGCGCTCACTTAATACTTAAAAGGGAGTAAATTGCTTGTTGAGTTAAAGATCTCACCTGGCATCTGGATGAACGGAGGCTGGGAGGAGCTGACACTGCCCTGGAAGGCAAACAGAAGGCAGGTGTTTTCGTCTTTAGTTACAAGCTTGAATTTAATTTTAAAATCAGGAATATATTTTTCAAACTATCCTTCTTCCCTCCCTCTTTCCTTCTGTCTCTCCCTTCCTTTTGTTTTTGGGTGTGAATGTGTATGCATTTGTGTGTGTGTGTGTGTGTGTGTATATATATATGGTTGTACATATGTATGTATTTGTATATGTGTGTATTTATGAGTGTGAATGTGTTTGCATATGTGTTTGGGCATATATGTGTATTTGTATATGTGTGTATGTATATATGTGTTTGCGTATATATGTGCATTTGTATATGTGTGTATGTGTGTATATATGTGTTTGTACATATGTGTGTATGTGTCTTAGTCAGGGTTTCTATTCCTGCACAAACATCATGACCAAGAAGCAAGTTGGGGAGGAAAGGGTTTATTTGGCTTACACTTCCATCCTGCTGTTCATCACCAAGGAAGTCAGGACTGGAACTCAAGCAGGTTAGAAAGCAGGAGCTGATGCAGAGGCCATGGAGGGATGTTCTTTACTGGCTTGCTTCCCCTGGCTTGCTCAGCCTGCTCTCTTATAGAACCCAAGACTACCAGGCCAGAGATGGTCCCACCTACAAGGGGCCTTTCCCCCTTGATCACTAACTGAGAAAATGCCCCACAGCCAGATCTCATGGAGGCATTTCCTCAACTGAAGCTCCTTTCTCTGTGATAACTCCAGCTGTGTCAAGTTGACACAAAACTAGCCAGTACAGTATGTGTGCATGCATTGTGGAAGGGTGTGCATGTGGAGGTCAGAGCACAGCTTGCGGGAGTCAGGTACGTTCTACCTTCCAAGTGTTGAACTTCATCAGGCTAGGAGGTAAGTATCTTTAGTTCCTGAGCCCCAACACTGAAGTCTTATCAATTCCTAGTGACTGTGACTATAACTGTATTTAGAAATAGGATCTTTCAAGGTGTAATTACTTAAAAATAAGATGTGGTCATACTGAATTAGGATGTGCCTCCAATCCCAGATGACTAATGTCCCTATAAGAAGAGAAGAGGAAGTGGAGAGATGTCTTAGTGGTTAAGAGCCCTTCCTGAACAGGTTAAATTCCCAGGTCTCACAGGGTGGTTCCCAACCATCTGTAACTCCAGTCCCTAGGGATCGGATGCCCTCTCTGGCCTCTGTGGATACTGCATGCAGGCAAAAATCCATATAAGTAAAATATAAAACATTTTTTTAAAAAAATAAGAACACACTCAATGATACAGACATGGTGGGGGTCATATAGAGACAAGAAAAACACAAATAATCTAACCTCATGACTGGGGGTCAAGGAACCCTGGTGACCAGCAGAAGAAAGGAGGAAGGGAAAGGGACTCTGTTTCTTTAGCTCAGGACCAGGGCCTGCTCACATCTCTAGAACCAGTAATGCTACTGTTTAAGCCATCTGCTTAGTGCTTGCCTGTGTCAATAGCCACTGTGGGAGACTAGTGATACAGAAATGTAAGGGATGTCTGACTGGGAAAGATGACTGAGGTGGGTGGTGGGGATGCACAGGAACACACCCATGTGGAGGTGATGTTGTACAGACATCAGAATGAAGGGTATCTAGATGTGTGGACTCTTAGAAGATTACAAATGGGGGCAGGCAAGTCAGTTGTGCAAGCACCAGGCTGTGACGCTGGGTTTCCAGAAGCCGTGTGAAAACCTGGGTAGGCAGCACGCGTCTGTAACCCTTGCCTTACGTTACAGACAAGTGTATCCCTGAAGCTAGCAGGCCAGCCATTCTAGCTGAATTCATGAGCTTCAGGGTTAGTGGGAGAGTAATTGAGGAAAGACGTTCAACAGTGACCTGAGGACTCTACATGCACACATACACAGATGCTCACAGCACACATGTACACAACAGCACATAGAGAGTCACATAAGATACAAAAAAAAATGAATATTACATAAGCAAATGCTAGCTCCAAAATGGCCCCCATTAAAGTCCATGGTGAAAATACCTTCCAAGGAGGTCAAGCATCCTTAAGACCTCAGGCAGAGCTCTTAGCCTAAGTCCTCCAGGCCCTGCAGACTCTGAGAGCTGGAGAGGATTCACAGAGTCTCACGCAATCACTCTGCATGTTTCCAACACCATATATTGAATGTCCAACAATGGAGAACTCAGTGCTCTGGCGCCCCCCCCCCCTGTCTTGGAGATCTCTGACTCTTTAAACTCAGAAGAAAGGGGTTTGCTCTCTTTTCTAATCATCTCTTTCTCTCAATCAGAATAGACTTAACTCTTATTCCACATAGCTTTTTTTTTGAATAGTTGAAGATAATCCTTTATTTTCCAAATGTCTTGTTTATGTGTACAGACATGTGCACATGTGTGTGTGTGTGTGTGTGTGTGTTTAAAGACCAGAGGAGGTCAGTCTTGTCCACCTCTACTTCTGAGACAAGACATCCTTGGGATCCTTGGGGATCGGTGACTAAGTGTGGCTAGTTGGCCAGCAAGCCCTGGGCACATTCTTGTTTCTGCCTTCCTAGCTTTGGGATTCCAAGTGTGTGCCATTATGCCCAGCTTTGTACATAGGTGCTGGGTGCTAAACTCAGGTCCTCATGTTTGTGTGGTAAGCATTTTACTGAGCTGTTTTCCCAAGAGCACCGCTACCAACTGCCTCCCTAGTCAGTCTATCTGCTATAATGACTACCTCCGCCTAGGGGCTTAGCCCTTTATTCCACACTTCTGGGAACTGGGAATCTGAGGTAGTAGGTTCATTCCTGTTTGGGTCTCTTTCTGGTTTGCAGTCTTCTCACTGTGACATCCAGTGACACCCAGAGATCATATATCTAATATGTTAATTATCTCTGACTCCCCGCCTCTGAATACAACCATGCTGGAGAAGAGGCTTCATCCTAGAAATCTTGAAGTCTCAGCCATTCTGTCTGTCCATCGCTCTGACTTCTAATTCTGTCTTCCACGTAAAATGTCATCATGCAGCCACTCGACGGCAGTATTGTATTTAACAATGAATACTGTAGAACCAATGTGCCTATGTTTGAATCCCAGGTCTGCCTCCTTATTGTGAACTTTGGTTAGAACCTAGCCATGAACTGCTTAAAATAGCACCTGGTATAAATAGCCAGCGTGTGCAACATGGCTCATGTTATAGCCATCCCCTCTTATCACTGAGGCATACAAACAGTATGTTAGTCCTACTTACGCATGTTGATCAAGTTTAGCTTATAAATCAGACACAGTAAGAGGTAGTTAATAATATAAAACAAAATGAATACAATATTCTGTAATAAAATTATCCATATTGCTTCTTCTTTGGAGTAACTACTGGTGGAACAAGGGTGACTCGGTCTTAAGCACTGGATCTTGTGAGAGTTGGCCTGGTAACTGAGAAGTCTGTCTCCTTTTGCTGTGCTGGGTGGGGATTGAACACAGGGCCTGTGCATTGCAGACAAGTACTGTCCCACCGAGTTAGATCCCCATCCCAAGGAGAAGGCTTCCAGTGACTGGGACACTGATATCACTTATGGTGCAGATCCACTGGACAAAGGTAAAACCCATCTCGGGGTGGGGGGATCTGGTGGAGCAGCAGAGATTTTAACTGCTCCTCAGAATGGCTACAGTGTAAAACATGAATTAGTCATTGATGGGATTCTCCATTGAATACTTTAAAAGTGCGGTTGGCAGCGAGCCACCCAAACTGTGAATCCATGTGGTGAAAGGATGTGTGTAATACAATCTTGTTCTTGAGACAAGGCTTCACTATGTAGTCCAAGCAGGTCTTGAACTCAGGCCTGTGCTGTCCTGTCTCTTGTACTGGGAGTACCGATGAGTACTGATACCTCAGGAACTCTTAGATATGCAGTGGTCAGAGAGGTGCAGATCAGGATCCCTAACATCTGTTTGACCAAACCATAGATGAGCTGGATTTGGCACAAGTTCCCATGTGGCCAGGGCCCCTGCTGTTCAGCATACTCTTCCTGTTTCTGATTGCCTGCCAGGGTCACTTCTAGAAGGAGTCTATTGCAGACCTCTGATACCTCCTGACTTTGATCACAGCCCCCTTGCTGGTGAGATTGAATGGTGGTGGGGTTGGTAACTGTTCAGGTGCTTCTCTGGTTGAGTCTGCTGTTGCCTCCCCTTCCCCATTTCTCCTCCCTTTCCCTGTTCTGGCCAAGGCGTGGCCAGGATGAAGTTATGAATCAAAGCTCAGTTGGATGTCTGGGTCTTTCTGACATTTGTAAGTCTCAGAGCATCATGGGCTCTCCTGAGCACCAGCCCGCATGCCTCTTCACCATGCGGCTGCAGGCAGGCTGCTGCTCGCTGTGGCTGATGAAGATCCTGCTGGCTTCTACAACTCGGCTCTAAAAGTTCCCTTACCCTTCCCTTCTGCCACCACCAGTCCTGAAGATGCCACTCCTAGCCTTCCTCTGAATAGCTATAATTATTACCATGGAAAACATCAGGGCTATTCCTGCCCAAACCCAATTTTAATATAGGAGGCTCTACCAGTTATGACTCTAGTTAGTTTTATCTATACTTTGACAAAAAGAGGTCTCGTGCGCTCTTTCCTCCTATATAATTTCATCTTGTCTGCACTGTGGGAATTAAACACTATTTCCATTCTTTATGGTCACCCATAAAACTTTACTATGCAGACTTAACAAGACCTGCAAACAATACCTAAAACCTACTGAAAGATAAGGGCCCAAGGACATTAATTCTCATTACCATTTTCCTATGGTTAGTTATATTCTTTAAGTCAAGCAGCTACAATGTAGACACTATTGGTATATTAAGCAAATTGCTACTATATCTACTTCTATGCTTACCTTTTCTCTGGTTAATATTTGTCTGGAGGTTCTATATTTGCTTCATCTTCCAAATGCAACTTTCTCTAAGATTCCTTAAGTGTGTGTGCTTTTTAAAAAAGTAATTCACGTCTGGTTTTATTTATCTAAGAAATAATTTCTTTTGACCTTATTTTAGGAAGATAATATTTCTGATTTTACAATCATGCAATCAGAACTTTGTAGGTATTTAATCTCTTGGCACTTTGAAAACATAAGCCCACAGTCTTTGGCTTCCATAATTCCAGCTAGAAGTCTGCTATTACTCTTAAAGTGATTTTGTGTGACAAGCTTGTTTTTCTTTTCTTGTTGTTTTTAAAATATATTTTCTTCTGCCTTCCAGGATCTTCAAACCCAGTGTACATAGTCAAGAAGTAAACCACACTCCTCTTCATTCTGCTTGGTACAGGACACATTTGTGTCTTTGTTTTGCTGGGGCTTCGTGCCTTTCATCCAGTTACGGCTACTTTGAACCACTACAGCCTTAAACTCCACTCTAGTATATCCTCTGAGACTACTTAGATACATCTTGGATGTTTTGCTTTTATCCTATATATTATATAACCTCCTCATTTCCCCTACATCCATGGTTTTGTGTTTCTTCGTATCTTTTAGAGATTGGTGTAGAGTTCTTCAGATCGTATTGGTTTACTAATTATTCAATTGTAATTTGCTGCTTAACTCACATATTAAGCTTAAAAATATTTATACACATGAGTGTGCACATATGTGTGGGTGGAGGCCCCAGGTTGATGTTGATGTTGGGTATCTTCTTCAGTTACTCTCCACCTTAGTTTCTGAAACAAGGTCTCCAGTTGGATCTGGAGCTCACTAACTTGGCTAAACTGTAGGGCCCGCAAGTCCTGGGACCCTCCTGCCTTTGTCTTCTCCCACTGAAGTTATATGTGTGAGTGGGTTATGCTATCTGTGGTTTTTGTTTTGGATGCAGAGTATCTGACCTCAGGTTTTCATGGCAAGCACTTTACTAACGGACCCCACCTCCCCAGACCCACATTGAGGTTTTTTTTTTTTAATTACCACTTTATATTTTTGTTTTAATAAATCCGACTTTAAATTGTGCTCTGCGATTTTTTTGTCTTAAAACATCCTGAAGGTAAAGTATCATTTGTCTCGTTGTTTTGTCTATAAGGCTGAGGCACAGAGGGGACACTCAAGTTTCTTCCTACGGTGTGTCATGGTGGCAGGAGTGAGACTCAGTGAGGCCCTCTGATAGCAGAGCCCAGTTCGTCACCACCACACCAGGCTGCCTTCCAAGAATTTCTTTAATTAGGACTAGAAACACACCACTATTTTAGTAAAAGTCAGCTTACAGGAGAGTTAGAGACATTCAGAGAAATGATATAATTATGTAAAAGCCCACAGAAGTGTGATTTAGGATTGGATACTTCTGAGATATGTGTGTGTGTGTGTGTGTGAGTGAAATATTTTTTTCTTGATTTTCCCAGTGACATTTCATTTAGTGGGGACCAGATTTAGTCAGGTATCATTGACATGGACTAAAATTCTTAGATCTTAAGTATGTAATTTAATGTGTTCTAAAAAGTATTCAGCGAACCCTTATAACACAGTGCCAAAATCATGTTATAGACCACTTTCGTTAAATTAGTGTGTGTCTCCTCTATGGCCAGGAACTATTCAGATTAATCAATATTAAAACCAATGCTAACACACATCCCTTCAATTCCCCTCACAGAACAAAGAAGAAAGAGCTTGTGTGACTGGAGAGGATTTCACTAGACAGATTTGACGACTCGACGGGATTACTTTCCATCCCGTTTCATAGGTTAGGAGAGAATAACCTGGGCCAGACAAGCTTCCTCCCCCATGGGAAGGGCCCACTCACTCCCTTTATTCTTTGTTCAATACATAGTATTCATGCAGTTACTTTTTTATCCTATCAATAACACCGGATTTAATATTGCAGAGTCCCTAGCTTTTGACCATGCAAGATGGTATATAATTTTTATTTTGCATACTGCAAACAACAGGATCCTGCAATACCAGGTAGCCAAATTTAGAGGTTTATATTTGAATGAAATTTGCCGATCTGCAACTTCCTGTAGCCAGCAGAGCAGCCTCACAGCTGCCCCAAAAGCCCCTCCATGAAAATGAGTTAATTTGAACTAATAGGTCACCGAGGTAGTAAAGTGATAAGATTAGGAGTTTCCTTTGAATACATTTATTGCCATTTTTATGACCCTATAATATTTTCAGGGTAGTAGTTTCAATGTAGTTGAGGGAATACATTGGGATATATGAAGAAAGATCCCTCTCAGTGGCTTAATGTTTCTTTGGAGCTGTTAAATCCGTTAAAAATTGTTACACAGTTTCTAAAGCATTTCCTTAAACTTAAAGATATTAATAGTGATGCTTCAATAGTAATAGCTATAGCCATTTATGAGTAGGTGGTATCTCCAAGGGATTTGCAACACTTTACACAGTTTCTTAGGATTATCCTATCCATGTGGGGTAGGCAGGTCAATGTAGTGATAGTATATTGAACTTTCTAACATGGTATTTTTATCTGAATTTAGATCCATTGCAGGGCACATGCTTTTCCACCAACTTTGTAATAAATGTAAAGTGATGCTGATGTCAGA
This sequence comes from Mus caroli, assembly GCF_978045245.1. NCBI lineage: Eukaryota > Metazoa > Chordata > Mammalia > Rodentia > Muridae > Mus > Mus caroli. The sequence goes on from NW_028227266.1 coordinate 49,256,592, forward strand.
GCACATTCCCTTTCAATGGATACCACTGTTAGGTGGGCATACTTTCTTCTCGCAGGAAATACAAATAGGCATCGAGAACCGTGTGCACTATGTGATCAATATGCTGCAGAATCAGGAGACATTGGATGTATGTCATGCTTGGTGCCTACACTACCTCAAACATCTTTTGCAAATTTTGAAACACATTTCACTTACGGACTGAGTATCTGAGCTCTCCAACTCGTGACAAGCACTCTGTGATGACTAGACAGTATGGTTAGGAGCATCTACAAGGTGCCAATTACATCACACACTGCCACCAGCATAGAAAGGGAATATTGTCTGAGGCTCACTAAAGGAGACACCGAGCATAGGAGCGGCTATGTGCCCACAACCAACTAGTCAGTGAATAAGAGAACCAAGTGTGAGACTCTAGCCTCCTAAGCATCTTTGGTGAGTTCTCAAGGACATTGTATCAAGCAAATCCTGTGTCCTGGCTCCTCAACAGAATCACCGAGTTCGTTGACTGCCCTTGACGTGAGAAACCATTACAGGGCTTTGCAGGTGCCAGAAGGAAATAATCAACTGCTCAGATTAGGAGCCACTTGCCAAGATTAGCTACTTGTGAGAAGAAAACACCACTACATTTTTTTTGGAAGCTCCTTTCCCCAGGAAGTGGCATCACTGATCTACTCCTGAATTTAGGGTAGTGGGTTGCAGTTTGAGTTGACTGATAAAATATGGCCGAAGGGATCTGTGAGCTTCTGATTTTAGGCCTCAAGGGGCTTTGAAGGTTGTTTCATTCACTACCATTTACTTCCTCCTAAGAAAGGGAGTCTAGCCTCCAGAAGGACAAGAGACTGCATGAAGTGAAAGTAGGGTGATCCTACCAATGGCCAGCAGCACCAGGTACCAGAGAGGCAAGGGAGAGTGCTTCCGGCCATGCACTTCACCTGAGCCCCCAGCTTAATGCAACTGCATGAGTCGCCCCTGGGAGACAGCAAATGAAGCTTCAGATGACCCTGGAAGCTGTAAGAAATGATAAATTATTATACTACTAAGGCCAAGGGGTTTATGAGGCAACAGTGAGTAGCAGATACATAGCCAGAGAAAAGTAGCTCAGGAGATACAATGGCTCCTTCCTACTTTCTACCGATGGGAGATTAGAAGTCAGGTTAGTTAGTGTGCTCAGATTTTGAGTGTGAAGGCTGAGAAGGGGCAAGGAAGCTCCCCGTGCAAGGAATCTTACGAACTGAGCCCGGAGGAGGAGAAGCTTGGCTTTCCCGCAGCGAGCTGAAGGCAACCCGCTCCTTAGCAGCAGGCACTTCCTTTTGTGGCTTCCATACAAATGTATTGTGTGCCCATTGTGCTCTAGGACTGTGGTAATTCCAGAAACACAAAGAAGACATGAGTTTTGTAGTCAGTGAGCATATAGATCCACAGGGACAATAGCTATACAAATGTGGGTGTAATTAGAGCAGAATTTAGAATAAGAGTTGAGGCCAATGGAATGAGAGCTTCTTGTAGCTACTTCTGGTTAGGCATTATGAATGTATCATTCACTTTTAGTGACAACTTTTATAGTTTGCGTTCTCTTCAAACTGTGTACTAAGTGTTCTCACCAAATGCTTACCATTAATCTTTCAGATGATGCTATAACGTATCCTCGGTCTATAGATCGACACAGCCTGGGTTCTCATCTAGATATGTTTCATCACAACTTGGTGTAGATAGAGAAGTGAGGACACAGAGGAGAGTTGGGGTGACTGACTGTCTTGTGAGAATGGGACTTGATATGCCATCATATAGACGGTGCCCGAATCTAGTCTGAAAAGATGACAGGAAATCATCAAGCAGGTTGGAGGAAGGCGTGCCACTGAAGAGAAAACCAAGGCTGGGGATGTTTGCAATATTGTCTGAGAGGTGGGAATGCAAACAGGAAGTGCAAAGACAGAGAATGACAACGAGCAAGCGAGGAGCTTGAGGAAGACACAGGAGCTCAGTTACAAAGGGATTGGGCTGTGCTAAGGGCTTGGACTTGGTCCACCAATGGGCATTGAGTCTTCAGAGTCTCTGTGGTGTAGCCATGATGAAAGTGCTATTCTAGAACACGGTCTCTGATGGTGAAGCCATGGGTCTGGAGTTGTTGGCAGAGCAAGTGGCAGCTGCTGGAGTCCAGTGGAGACCTGATGATAAGGGTCTGTCTGGCAGATTGTCAGGAGGCTGGCAGGTGACACCTCTGTCTGCGTCTGTTTGTCATCCTTCTAGTAGCTGTATGAGAATAGCTGATTCATGCCTCTAGGTGCCAAGAGCTGTTGTGGCCACCTGTCCTGGCCACTGTACAGTTCCCAGGGCCTTTTCTCTTTTGCTCACCATTGACTACTTTCACACTGACACCGGTGTACGGAGAGACTACCACATCTCCCCATCCCACACTACAAAATCGAAAGGCCCGTATGTTCTTCCATGATCTAATTTAATGGTGCACTGTGCAGGTCTGATCCTATGGTCAGTAATTATGTTTAATTGAGGAATGAATGGTGAAACATCCTTATGAGCACTTACTTTATATTGACGAAACCTCCCTCTGTGTGGGGCGTCTTCACGCTTGGTAACCTAGGCAACCGTAGGGACTACATCATTGAATATGTAGAAGGAATGATTGATTAAAGCTTTCAAAGGCACAGAGGAGGAGTGAAGAGCAAAAGCCATGTTCAAATTCTGAGGGAAAGGAACTTTTTATGGAAACACAGATTTACTTTGTAATCATCTGTGTAACTATATGTGATACAATTTGAAGTCAGTTAACCTGTTTTATCAACTTAAGGTTCTCTCCAGTGGTTGCAACAAGCATCTGTAAGAATGTATGTGAAACTGAACTTAGCGGTACAGTGTGGGGAGACTTCCACAGATATCTACTGTATAGTCTTTACACTTCCTACTGTGTAATCTCTTTGGCAATTACACAATGGGTTGCCTTTGTAATTAAGGCAACTAATTAATATTAAATCAACATTACTATTAATATTAAAATGGATGTCATCTTTATATCTTTATGGTTAATTTCTCATTTGATAAAAAATATGATTCCAAATGTCTTCAATTTCTGAGCCATGAGCTATTTTATGTCCCTTGGAAAGCTCACACGATGACAGCATTCCAACGTTTTGACAGTTTCTTAAAATTTTTATTTTAACAGCTCTGCTGTTTGGCACAAAATTATGTCCAGGCTGTGTCTGTGAGAAAGTGATTGCTGTTGCCTAAGTTACGAAATGAAACATATTTTTATACTCCTGGCTCTTGGTGTGCCTTTGAAATGCTGCTTGTATTTATGCAGCTAGGTTAGAGCAAGGGGAGCCACTGGGAAGCCTTTTGGCCAGCGAAGAGATTACAGAACTGCAGCCCCACCAGATGGACCAGCCAGGGTTGTTTTGCTGTAAAACCTGATTATTTTTGCAAGCTGCATGAAAGAATTCTCCACCAGGAAGGATTTTAAATTTCATGACATTTAAAAAGAAAATTCCACAGAACCAATAGAACAGCTGAGAAAATAAGTTCCCTATGAAAGGCTTGCTCTTATTATTATTTAAAAATTTTCTGCAATTGTGCAGGAGCAGGTGGCTGGGTGGGGACCACGGAAAACTCTGGAAGTGTGGTTCAGTTCTCCAAACAGGGCAGGACAGTGGGCTAATTAAAGTCAGACAATAGGCGGTCTGGAAAGCCTTAGAAAATAAAGCGTCCATTCAAATGAAGAGCAACCGTAGAATGTGTGTCCCTAAATTCAAACAACGGCATTTTGCGTTTATGAGGCATCCAGTGCTAAGAAAATGTTGTTTTATTTTTTTGGGAGGTGGGCATGCTGGAGAGATGATGGCTCAGCAGTTAAGAGCACTGACTGCTCTTCCAGAGGTACTGAGTTCAATTTCAAGCAACCACATGGTGGCTCACAACCATCTGTCATGGGGTCCAATGTACTTTTCTGGCATGTGTCTGAAGATAGCTACAGTGTACTCATAGAAATAAAAATAAATAAATCTTTAAAAAAGGAAATGTTTATTATTATTATTGTTGTTGTTATTATTATTATTATTTCTGGGCTCATGAAGGAACTTCCTTAGCAAGGCTGAGGAGCAACCTTCCAACACCATGCCTTGAGAACAAGGAGAAGGTCTGGGGAGGATACTCTTCGATTAGATGTGGATTCCCTCTATTAAGAACTTGAAAACTAATGGGAAATAAGAAATGGATTTTTTTTTCCTGTGGGAAATTTAGAAAAAAAATAGTAAGGTAAAATGAAGTAAATGTATTAAAAAGTCAAGTTTTCTCAATGGCTTTAATAACCAAACAACCATGAGGTGTTTCTCAAAATATAAGAAAAAAAAATCACAGGGGAAAAATAAAAATATAAGGAAACACAAAACTCCCAAACAGTAGCAAACTATTAAATACACATTAGCCATGTGGTGACAGTTCATTGTGCCTTAGGCAAACAAGATAATCTTACCGAAGCCAAAACTATTATAGGATTGGTTCCAACTATGAGAGTCACAGAGGCGAACAATAAATTTAATGGTTAATTTTAGGAAATCCACGCCACTCATGGCCATGTCAAAGCATGTCACTGACTTTTTTTTTTCTGCACTCATGCCTTCAGAGCTTGAGTCACTTTGTCTGAAACTTTACAACCCCTGATTTCAAATGGCATTTTTTTCCCTGTTTTTTTGAGACAGGGTTTCTCTGTGTAGCCCTAGCTGTCCTAGAACTCACTCTGTAGACTGGGCTTGCCTTAAACTCAGAAATCCGCCTGCCTCTGCCTCCCAAGTGCTAGGATTAAAGGCATGCGCCACCACTGCCTGGCTCTCAAATGGCATTTTTACATTGCTATATTCTTAGATCTTAGATCATAGCTGTGAATTTATGTGATCAACTTCACACTTCTAAAACATGGATAGGCAGCTTCTGAACTGAAAATCGCTTTGCACGGCTTCTTCCAGCCACCACTGCTAGTCAGTAAAATTACTAAAGTGTGACCAGAGTTAGACTGCAAAGTTTAGAAGCTCTCTCTCTCTCTCTGTATGTAATTTTGATTAAAATTAGAGTTCCATATTAGAAAAGGATTCCATTTGTCTTTTGCTATAGGATGTCAGGGAATGAGAGCATTGGTGGTCTTCATCCTCCAATCTCTTCTCCTATTTCCATGAGAAAGTACAGTGTAATGATGCTGCCTTCCTCCTTCTCTAGTTCTATATTTGCTAACACTGCCTTTCAGGCATGGCCAATAGTGGCTGTCACACTCTTCAGGATCCAATGTGATCACACACACAAGATCTACATAAGACCCACACAGATCTCCCAACATCCTAGACTGTGGAGGAAGGAGCTCACAGGGGTCCCATCTCTTCTTTGAGGACACCTTAGTGAATCTATACAATTAATAGTTGGTAGGTGAGAAGACGAGATATTTTCTTTGTAGTCTAACCATTGTAAAGGTGCCCAAGTGCCTACAGGCCACCCCTCGCCTATATGCCTGTAAGAAACACTAATGAGACTCATTGAGTCATTCAAAAAGGAAAAGACATGAAAGAAGAAGGAAGACTAATTGGGAAGAGGAGGGAAATAAGTGGGAGGGGAAGGGAGACCAGAGAAGAAAATAGGGTGGATATGATCAAGATATATACATGTTTAAAAATGTCACAATGAAATTTATGTTCAATTAATTTATATATGTCAATCAAACATCAAAATACAAGGAATGCTCTTTCATGTGTGCAACCCTGGGAGTAAGATCACATCAAGGGCTGGGTCTCTAGGGAAAGTCTGTTCAGTGTTCTCCCCTCAAGCCACATCAACCCCTCCACTCAGAGTGGTAGCCGCAAGAAGCTGAAGCCGGTAAGCATGCAGAAGAGAAAATGAGAGAGAGAAGTGGCTTGTGTGAGCCCTAGGGATTCTGAAGAGAAGGGACGCTTGTGGACTTTTAAGAGCATGGAAGGGAAGCTTCTTCAGTGTCCATGTGTGACGTGAGTGGATTCTGGATCAGGCGGTCTCATACGCTGGGTGGGTTTGTGGAGAGACCCGTGAGATCTGGTGGTCTGAGGGGGGTGGGGAGGGATGACGAGCGAGTGTGGACTGTGCGTTAGTAGCAGATTTGGAAACTGAACTAGAGAAAATTGTTAAAAGAAATGAGAACCTTTGGGGAGTCTAGGTTTTTTTTTTTTTTGAATCACGGGAAAGGAGAGTCTTGGTCGTGGAGGGGCATTTCCTGGATAGTCTACATATCTGTTGCAATGGTAAGTATGGAGATCACATGTGGAGGGTGTGTGTGGGGGGGTACAAGACATAACTGGAACCCGTCATTTTATACATGGAGTCTGAAGCTTGGTATGAAGATCTGAAAATTAGTGGTGACTCCAAGCCTTGTCCCACCTTGGTATGAATACATACATTTAAGAAGGCAGTATAGTCAATATAATTGAGGATGTAGCTCAATTGCTTGAATTCTAGTCTAGCATATAAAAAAAAAACCCTCTCCTAGGTTTGATGCTAGAACTACAAAAATCAGGCATGGGGTCCACACCTGTACTCACAGAACTCTGGAAGTGAAGGCAGGGATAGCAGAACTTCAGCTACAGAGTGAATTTGAGACCAGCTTGAGCTACCTGAGAGCCAGTCTTGAAAATATATGCATAGTGACGACACATCGACCAGTTGAAAGAAAACCTCTGGAGTCCCATAAATCTGGGTCCAATGTAAGCGCTGCAGCTTTCTACCTGATTCTTCATTCTCCCACCCGACTTCCTTTGGAGGCTGCTGAGCTCTTGTTGGTAAGTGAATATATCTTAAAATACAGAAAGGGAGATATGTGTAAAGTCTCTATTTCAGAGCTCAGCAGTAAATAACAGCTATTATGATTAGTGTTTGAGACAGGGTCTTATGTAGCTTTTAGTTCATGATATAGCTGAAGACAGCCTTGAACTCCTGACTCTCCTGCCTCTATCTCTCCAGTGTTGGGACAAACAGATATGTGCCAACTCTTATGATGATGATGAGAAAGGATAAACAATACAATTGTACCACCCATTCCAGTCCTTGTCCAGATATTAAACTTAGTGTCAAACTTAGGTCATGGGATTGTTTTTGTGCTTTATGTGATTTTTCTGTTTTTCCATGTTTCTTGCAAATCCAACTTTGAAAACTCCAGTTTAAATTGAGGAAAGAGGATTTACCTTTTGCTTAAGGTCGGCTTTGGAAGTTAGGAACTGGAGTTTGGTGTGTGTGTGTGTGTGTGTGTGCTTATGGTGGGGCGTGGGTGGAACATGTTTTGAGGTCTGAGGAAATCCATTGAGTTAGGAGAAAAAACAACTCTGCCCAGCAGGGAAAGGAGGAAACCTTGTGCTGTGGTGAACTCTGATCCCCTCCCCTGTACACCTCTCACAAGACCACTCGCGCTGAGGAGCAATAGTTTCAGGAAGTCCTGTCAGGTCAGGAAGCTGCTAGCACCCCCTATTTTTTTTTATCTTCTCCCTGCCGTCTGAAGCAAGGCTTTTCATAAAATAGAGTTTATGATGAATAAGTCAAATCCTTATTTGAGAGTAGCTAAGGTTTGGACTATTTAATATTGCAGAGTGAAGCAATATTGGGATATCTTAGCTGTAGCTATTAGATTGGACGTTCAATTGTCTTGACCCACAGGAGGGAAGAGGGTGACAGACACTGGCACAGTGTCCAACGAAGATTGCTGCTTCTAAGACAAGGAGTGACCTGAGCTGCCCACAGATAGCTGGAGATGAGGTGATATGTGTAATAGGATGCTATTCAGCTACACAAAAGAGGAAAGCTGTAATTGTGGCAGCCCAGATGGAACTGGCACCATTATGTTAAACAAAACAGGCTCGGAAGTCAAGTTTTCCTTGTTCTTCATGACATCTGCAGGCTCTACAAAGTCATCTCCTAGAGTGGGTACTAGAAGGTGGGGTGGGCCAGCAGAGGTGTGTGTGGCGAGAAGGGAGGGAGACTGTATGACTCGCAGATAGAAGAGTGCATCTGAGTAGAAGAGGCAAACTGAAAGTCTCATTGCGCATCAGAATCACGCTCTGGCTGGTAACTGACCATGTAGCTTATACAGCTAACCAAGGAAACGGCCAGGGCCGGAGGGGATGGCTATGCCTGGCACACTGTTGACTATATATTTACATGTATATTGAATATAATACTGTATTACAAATATGCATAGTTATTCAATTAAATCAATTAAAAATAATTCCAAGCAACAAAATAAACTCCATTTCATGAAAAGACCCTCATGTCTGCCATTTTTCTGTTTTGTTCACTCAGAATAAGTAGTTTTTTCCCCTAACCTACAAAGTTAGAGGTTTGACATGTTTCCGTTCTATTAGAAATGGTAGTTTCGAGGGTGGAAGGAGCTTGACTCCCCAAACTGCTCTCAGAACACCCCGTAATCTGGCGTGCATCCGGCTGAGGTTGGCACTTACTTTCTCTGGTACTTATTAAGTGTCAGTTGTCATAAATTCCTAAAAGCCACTGCATGCCGAGCATGCAGGACATGTCATGTGATGCACCATGTGCTCTGCAGACATCACCCAATTTCAGTCCTGTTACTGTCTGTGGTGGGTAATGCTGTCCCCATGTCTATGGGACGAAGCTGAGACTCAGAAATCAGGACTATCTCCATGGATGGACTCCGTCCTCTCAATCTGATTCTTAGGCTTGTGCAGCAAGCTCTTTATCACTGAGTCATCTCCCTAGCTCCTTACTTTATTATTATTATTATTATTACTACTAATATTACTATTATTATTAATTTGAGATAGAGTCTCTTTACAAACTGGCTATCCAATGAGCTTCCACAATCTGCATGTTCTCTCCTCCCTCCCCGGCCCCAGCCCTGAGGTTCTGAGCAGACACCACCACGCCCAGATTTTATTTGGGTGGATGGGATACAAACTGAAGTCCCCATGCATGCTCAGAGTGCACCTTACCCACTGAGCCCCTGAGCCATCTCCCTAGCCTCCAGAGATCTGTTTTAAATGCTAAATAGAGAGATGAGAACATCTGGAAATTAATAACCAAAATAAAGAGGCCAAAGGAAGAGGATAAGCTTTTTAAGGTTTCAGTCTTCAAAATGAAATCCCGAGTTCAAGGGTGGAAATATGCAGAATTGGTCAAAAGGTCTGATGCTCCATACAAGGGAGGAAGTTCATATAACAGTACTGCTGGGGACCTTTGCACCGCCTTTGGGGAAGTACATTGTAATAGCTCTTGCCACAGAAGAGTAACTGTATAGAATGATATGTGTGTATGTGTGTGCGTATGCATATGCCTATGTGTGTATCCGTCTGTGTATATACGTTAAGATGTTTCACTATGGTAACCAGTTCACTAGCTACATGTTATCTCATAGCATCATGTTGTAAATCTCAAATACATAAAATATAATTTACTTTGAAATGAATACTGGGCTTGGGGAGATGGCTTAATTAGTAAAGTATTTGTCCTGAAATCAGAAGGTCTCGACTCTAATCTTGCAGCCCTCATATAAAAACCCTGGCATGGTGATGGGAGTTTGTGATCCCAGAGTTGGGGTAGTAAAGACTGACAGCTATCCATGGCACCCTGCACAGTCAGGTTTGCACAACTGGTGAGATCTGACCTAGTAAGAAACAGTCTCACAGAGCTCTTAAATCACATTTGAGGTTGCCCTGTAGCCTCTGTACACATGTGTATGCACACATACATGCATACCTCCCACATGTGAACCCATACCAATATGTATAAAATACCTGTGCACACACAGAGACAGACAAATACAAACAAAATTGGATGCTGAGAAGAGCAGAGTCTTAGGATATACTTCAACTCTAATTGCAGACGAAGACATCAAGGCTGAGAACGGAGAATGCAATACACTTTACAGAGCCACAGTGAGGGCCTGGACGAGACCCAGGCTACAGCAATACTTCTCTGGGGGAAGAAGAGAAGTCTCAGGGCAATCAAAGAAATTTTGGAGATAACAAAATATATGGTTTCCTTGCTACGAATTTTCCCTCCTACTATTTCACAGGAAACACAGATGCAAATCACAGATCGGGATGTCACAGGTTTATATTCTGTGGGAAGGGGAGTGTGCATGTGATTGGCAGAGCAGAGCAACACCTGGGCAGGGAACTAAACAAACCTCCCATTGTGGACCTATTGCAAAGGTAGTCCCCAAACCGAGCCAGCCAGTGGACACCTGTCCTGTAGTTAGTGTTTCTTATACCTCTCTCATCAAAGATCAAACATTTTCAATGAGTCCAGGCCATAAAGATCGCTCGATGGTGCCCATTTACCTGCTGTTTAGAGTTTCCTCCACGTGTGGCCCACTGCCAGGCTCCGTTTCTCTACTCACAACGTTTTCACCCGAAAAATGATTAGGACAAATCATTAACCGAGATACGGCCATATCCCGATTGTCCCCGATAGAGATTTAAGCAACGGATTGAAGTGGAAGGACTTAGGACTGGGTGCAAAGGGAGCAGCGGTGTAATAACTAATATTTGAGAAACAAACAGCCAGCGTGGGCGTGGAAGGGTCTCACCATGTGAAAGTAACTTTTGTTTTACATTTATTTTTATGCATACTTCAAGGCAGCATAATCCAAATATTTCCTCCGTGGAAATAGTTCTTGGCATTTCCTTCAGTTAAAGGCTTTCAAAACTGGAGCCAGATATTTCTGTTTATTCTTCCTTGTGTTTATGTAAAATATTAACCCAGACCTTCACATCTGCTTGGCTATTGTTACTGACTACAGGGTTTCCGTGGGCGTGCCCAGAAAGCTATCACCGTATCCACCAATCTGAGGGCGAGACTAACCCCCAGAGCCTGGTTCCAGACCCTGCTTAGCCTCCCACATAGGACGAGGTACTCCCCTACCCTCCCACACAATTGAAATTCCAAACAGTGTTTCCTTCTCCCCTGGTGCCAGCTGCTGTGCATTCAGTGACTCTAGATGAATCTTTATGATTGCGTAAGGAAAACTTGATTAGCGAGCTACATCGTCTGTGAATTGTTGACTGAATTTCAAAACAGAGCAGAAAAATTGTGGCAATTAGGCTTATTGCTTTCTTTTTTATTCTGTAGATTAGATAACAGGGCTTATTGAATTTTGTGATGTGATTCTTAAAATGTTAAATGATTAGCTTTTATGAGTTCAGTTGAAATAGTGTAGCTGCGAAAGAAAATTTATCAGTCAGAAATCTAATTATATAGTTTTGGTATCAGGTGTTGGCAAGTGGTATCTGTCTGTCTATCTATCTATAGATCTATCTATCTATCTATCTATCATTTCTTTACCCTGGCAGAAGTCCAGGGGCTAGTGAGGAATTATAGAAAACAAAATCAAACCTGAGAAAAAAAATATCAAAAAAATTCACAGTTTACAAGTACATGAAATGCACCATCTGCCAAGCCTCAGTGTATGGGAGGTAAAATAATGGAAGTGATTTGGTCAAAATCTTGCTTGTTGCAAGATTTTGATTTTTATGATAGTCTACAAAACTTTACTTCGAAAAAACAAAACAAAACAAAACAAACAAAAAATCCAAAAACCCCAAGAACATGAAAGTTGTTCTTGAGGAAGTTCTTCTGTGAAGACAGAAAAGCTCAGCTTGGGTCACCCTGGAGGGTGGTGAGAAGGAGCCAGCAGCTACCATGGGCATCAAATAACTGCTTCTGGAAGCATATTGGTCGAGGGGACCTAGTTTTTCATAATACATGCACTAGTTTCCTAGGGCAACTATAACCTATTAAACAGTGTCTAAACCATCTGAATGTGCTCTCCTGGTTCTGAAAGCCAGGCACCCTAAGCCTGCCTGGAAGCTGTCCCTGCTATTGGGGCTCAACTAGGAATCTATCTTCTGTCTTTTCCCAGCCTGTTCCTGCTTCGTCTTTAATGGGGACTCTACCCTCTGCTTCTTCCTGCCTTTGCAGCTGCTGGGGCTTCCATGATGGTTGCTTCATTGCTCCAGCCTTACTGAAGGGCTTGCTTTACTGTTTCCTCTCATATCGTCTCTGTATTTCTCTTTCAAAGCTGTCCTTACATCTGACTGCATTAAATGCCCACCCAGGTAAATTCCTCACAAGCTGTTTAATCATGTATCAGCCAACAGGTCCCAGAGGATTGATGTGGGAATCTTTGGGAACATTAGTCATTGGCCTTTAGCCATATTGTCACTTGGAAATTTTGTGCCTCATGAATAGTTTTCCTTACTACAAGCCCATATGAGAGTGGAGACCCACTATCTCCTTATGGATCAGTATGAAGAAAAGCAGGTGGTCTCGGCACTGCTTTTGAGATGGAATCAGAGCCTGTGAGTGAGGGTCTGCAGGCAGCAGGATGCTCCATGGTTTCTGCTCATTAAGTTACCTTTACAGCAGGGATAGAAATAGGCCTGAAGAGTGAGTGCTGACTGATGGTAATATCTCTCTAGACAGATTTCTCAGTATTCTGAAGTAGTAAATGAATAGTAAAATCAATTCATAGAGATGCTTAAAGTCCAAATAAGTTCACACTGGCTGCTACACATTTAATCACTGAAGCTTAAACATCATCAAAGTGAGAAAGCAGATTCTAGTACTGAGATGATACAATGGGAACATGGAGTTAAGGTCCTGTGTACCACCCAGGATGGCCCTGTCAGTATCACGGATGGAAGCAATATTTTTCTGTTGCTAGTTTTTCTAATACTTATTTTCTCTCATACAGTCCCTCTGCCCCTTCCTCTCCCCCTCCCCACCCTCCCTCTCCCCTCCTCTGTTTTTCATGTATCAAAGGCTATTGTGCCTTAGTCCACTCTGAGATATCTTTTTAAATACAGAATTAAGACTCAGAAAATCTACTTTAAAAAATTAAAGTTCTGTGTCTGTGTGAGGGTATGCCATGTGCCTGAGACCAAGAGAGGGGGACAGGTGCCCCAGAGCTGGAGCTACAGGTAGGTGTGAGCCACCTGCCTTGGGTGCTGGGAACCTGACTCAGGTCTCCCAGTTATTTCTCCAGCATCCCTAATTCTCTGTCTTGTTTTTTTAGCACATCTTTAGCCTGTTTTCAACATATTCATCTGTAAAATGTAAATGCAAATTTCAGATAATATGCCCATAAAATGAGATAACACACACGAAAAACCACCTCACTCTATCCTCACATAAATATTATAGCTGTTTTCATATTGCATATGTATACGGTCTGGTAGTAAGCATTCAGTTTATTCGGCTATATGAATGTGTATTTTTTTTTTTTTTTTTTTTGGTTTTTTTGAGACAGGGTTTCTCTGTATAGCCCTGGCTGTCCTGGAACTCACTTTGTAGACCAGGCTGGCCTCGAACTCAGAAATCCGCCTGCCTCTGCCTCCCGAGTGCTGGGATTAAAGGCATGCGCCACCATGCCCGGCTGAATGTGTATTTTTTATGTGTATTCCTAACAGATTATTCTTTTTTTCTTACCACATATCTGGTTCCTAGTTTCTCAGTAATTACTAGACCAACACCCATGGCTTACTTAGATAAGAGATAAGAAGCCGTGTTGCTGTTGAGGTAAGGGAACTTGTTCCTTATGTAAACCACAATGTGGAAGAGAGTTGTTATTCAGGGAGAAAGTGTTGAAACGATCATTTCCTGACTCCGCCTCCACACATGGGACAAGCCTGAGAATCTGTGTTCTAAGACAAAACTGAATCATGTGCTTTCAATGAGTGTAGATTTCAGATCTCATCAGAGATGTCTCTTTGTACAGTGGATAGTGGTTACCATAGAAATTAAAAGCTGGCCGAAGTGCAGAGAGTAAGTGGGTGTGGAGTATTCAGACACAAACAGGACACGAATAATGAGCCTCTTTCCCAAGGGCTTTGGGAGCATTACATGAGACAGAGTGGAGAGACTGAGAGCTGCAGGCTAAGGGGACCATAGCAGAACCATATCCTTTGGGCATGGTGGGATTGCCACACTCATAATGCACAGTGGTTGTGTTTGCCTGCACAGATCTGGACAAGCCAGATTCACATCCCAGCATGGAAGGGAGAGGGGTTCACAAGCCCTACATCTAACAGGAGAGCTGTGGACGGTACATGGCTTCTTGGGGAGGAAGAGTCGGCTTTTTTTAAGAGTGTGACCCTGATAGGTTGACCGTGCTCCTGTGGTCATTGCCCTACTCCAACTGAGGCGGCACAAATTGGACTCAATAGGTTATAGAAAAAAAAAAAGAGGATGTAAAGTTGGGAGGTGGACAGTATATTTGGGAAGAGTTAGGGGAAGGAGTTAGGGGTAAATATGATCAAAATATATTGTATGAGAGTCTCCTACATTTAGTAAAGTATTGGTATTTAACTACTGTAACTGACTAGTTGTATTTATATTATTGTATTATATAATATAACATTATTATATAATAATAAAATATTATATTATTTCATCTTTTAAAAAAGAAAAACTTAAAAACTAGAGAGAAAAAAAGAAAAACTTATGACTTAATATTTATAGGTCTTGGGCGTGTAGCCCTTTTATTTTTAAAACATACGTGAATTCACCACTTGGATGTAGTCTGCCTTGTCTTTCTACCCGGCGCACCCTTTTACAGAAGCCCAATGCTCTGTCTTATTTGTATGTATATATCCGTGATACCCAGAAGTGTGACCTCTGTCCTCAGTTATACTGCGAGACACAAGGTCCATTCCCTGCCTTAGTGTACTTATGTGTGCCTCTTTTCTACCTCATTGCATGTTTCCATGGTCATCCTGAAGCTCAGGTGTCTGAGGTTGTGGCTGAGCCTTCCTGCCGTTTGCACATTGCAGTTGCTCATTTTGAGGGGCTTCAGGAGCACCCCCACCCCGCTCTCTCTGATTCCCCTCTCAGTGATTCCCCTCTAGTGATGATAATTAGAACACACCCTCCAGATGCTTCTGAGCAGGCACTCAGAGAAATACCAAATCGGGATCAGGCAAGGAGCCCAGCTGTTCAGATTTCTCTGTGTACGCTAAGCTCTGATTGTCAGGGTAGAAGGGAAGAGGCTGTTTGACGAGAGGGGTAGTGGGGTGTGCGTTAAAAGGTGCTCTTGGATACAGAAGCTGACCACTTATGTTCAGAGTTTGCCATTGGAGCTGTGTTGAAGGTGGCGGCAAACATGTCAGCAGGTATTCCCCAGGAAGTACTTCCCTTGTAGATGCTGGATGCGGCTGCTCTATTTATTCCTGGTCACCTACATGTCCAGCATTCAGGCTATTGTATTAATAGAATACCTGACCTTAACTTTTCATATTAGTTCTAGTCACTTTTTGAGACATGAGCGCAACTTACTAGGCAATAAGCAGAGCTACCAGTGCAGATGTGACTGACAGACGTCAGTGATGCTCCAAACCTATTGGGATTTATCATGAATCACATTCATCAGACAGAGACTATAAGCTGTGCAAAAGGGCAGCAACCTCTCCTCAAGCTCTGAGCCTTTCTCTACCAGTGACTGGGGCATGTGGGTAAGTCCAGACACATCCGGTTTCTACCGTCACTAACTGACGTCGTCAACAACTAGATCACAGAGCTCTGGAGACGTTGCCAGTAACTCATGCACATGCCTTGAAGTGAGGAACAGTCAGATGTTTTTATGTTATGAGGAACCCTGAAGCTCACTTTGGGTGCTCATTTCTTGTTGGATCCAGAGACTTTCCTAGGGTGAGGGGTTACATACACAGATGGTCCCTGGCAGGCCAAAGTTCCCTCTCTATGCATGTTCTTTCTGTCACACCAGGCACCTTATTAAGGAGAAGGGATAGCACTTGTGGACTGTTATTTGCATCACATGAGGGAATAAATACATTCTATTTCCAGGGTCATATGACCAATAGCAGATGAATAGAGAGACATATACTATTTCAAAAGTAAAACAAACAACAACAACAATAATAACAAAAACTACTGTAAAAATGGGCTGAGCAGGACAATGGGGAGTGTGTAGAGAATAAAAGTTCAAGTAAAAACCTTGATGCCAATAGACAAGTCCCCAGAGACTATCACGTGGGTATCCTCACTAGGGAAAGATTGTCTATCTAGGGAGCAAATTTAAGAAAACAAAGCAAAACCCAAAATATGACATATGTCCTAGTAAAGGGAAGTCTCTTGAGAAAAATCAGAGCCAGGGGGTGAGGCAGTGATGGGAAGGTAAAGGAGGAGAGGAGAGAGCTTGCCTTATCAGAGGCTTCAAATGGAATTAATCAGGACTTACACTGAGTCTGGAGTTACTTGTCTGCCTGGATCGCTTTTCTGCCAGGAGATCTTTGACTGTGTGCTTCACTCTCACACCCTGGTACACGCGTTTGCTGTAATCTCCTGGGACTTAAGCAAATGGAAAAGTCACAATCTGGCATAAATGGAATCACCAGGCCAAAGACTAAAGATCACGGAAAAGTCACAATCAGTATAGATAGGGTCACTTGGTTAAAGGCTGAAGAGCTCGGTCCTGGTCCTGTTTTCTCATTAGAATGAGAGAGATTTTGAATTTGAAGTGGATTCAAAGGAGTCCTAGTTCCTGCTGCTTGATAAAAATTCATCTAAATTCCATGGAGATAAAAGAGACATTCCCCCATCCCCTACACAGTAGCTGTTCAAAGTGACCTCTCTGGTTTTCACCTCTGCTTTGTCAAGAATCACTCCAAAATTTACAATTTACACGTTGGTCACAAGATCAAGGATCGGATGAACTCAGGATCACAGAAGGCCCAGGTTACTGTGAGACTGTATTCCTACTCTGGCATATCAGTATGGGATGTGTGGCAGAGGGGCAAGTGGGTTGTTTGAAGAAAGCCATGTTTACTACACTAAATTTGTTTTGTTCTTGAAAATCTGGTGATTGGACGTAAGGAATGACTGCTAAAACCCGTCAGTGTAGGCTGGGTTGATGGCTCAGTTAGTAAACTGCTTGCTCTGCAAGCACAGGACCTGAGTTTGGACAGTCAACACTATACAAGAAGCCAGGTGCAGAGTCTGTGATTCTAGCAATGGGGAAGCAGAGACCAGAAGATCCTCTGGGCTTGCCGCTCTAGCTGAGTCAGTGAGCTCCAAGATCAGTAAGAGACCCTGCTTTAAAAAAATAGCATGGAGAATGATGGAGGAAGATATCCCATGATGACTTCTGCCCTCCACCCACACATGCATGCATTTCCCCCACCAACTCAAACACACATTCAAAAGAAAACCAGACCAGGGATAAAGAAAAGTTATTGGTTTAGTTAACATACTTTCAAATACTATGTGCAGTTGTTGAAGATGCTATAGGGCTAGTAAATTTGCATGCACTATTTACTACGATCCATTTTGCAAATGAACAAACTGAGCTGTTACTTGCCAAAGTCTCAACTAATAGCAATAAAGATGCAATTTAGACTCAGATCAGTCTGTAGCTAAACAACCAGGGAAAACGGCTCACCAAGAAGAAATAACAGATAGGTGGATTTATAGAGAAACATCTTCCCAAGGTTCTGGAGTTGGTTAGCATTGCCTTAAACAGTTGTGAGCTTTGTGAAGCAAGAAGGTCAGTAATTACTGGAGAATCTTCTGCTTGGACCACCCTGGTGGTGCTCAAGCACCGAATTAGTGGTTGAACTTGACACAGTTTAAAATATTTTTAAGCTTGAAATTGCTGTGGTAGGTTAGATGGCTGGGATCCAGTTTAACTGAAGTGCTGCTGGCTTATAAGCAAATATGCCTGGGACAGATTGAGTGTCCCTGCATATGACAGACCATACCCATGTATACATATCAGAGGTGCATGGTCAGAGTCTTCCAATCTGCTTGAATTTGTAAACAGCCTAGGGTGTAACTGCCATACAAATCAATTTGTACTACACAAAGAATGGAGAGAGAGAGAGAGAGAGAGAGAGAGAGAGAGAGAGAGAGAGAGAGAGAAAGAGAGAGAGAGAGAGAGAGAAAACATGGTCATAGGCAAGGCAAGGCAAAGGTAAAGGTGGTTGCTGGTTAAGCATCAGGAGTTGCATAGTCACACATTAGACACTGGTGTGGAAAAATGAAAATTCTTCAGCTCCATTTTCTTCATGTGTAAATTGATTATAATTTCTTCTTAGCTGTCTTCAGGGATTTATAAGGAAAAAAATAGGTAATACATCTGAAAATACTTTGAAGCTATTTAGTTTCATAAAAATATCAGCATACAGATAGAGCGGGAAAAGAAATGTGGTATCGGAAGAATGAGTCAGCTAACTCAAATAATATCACACTCAACATGGTTTCAGCAAAGTAAGATTATTTCAATGGTCCTTTTTGGCCTAATTTTGATAAGATTTGGCCTACGTAGTCTTTATTAAGGATGACTAAAATACTTCTTTTAAATCACTGTCTAATATAATACATGAGCTTATATCTAGAATAGGTTGCGTTTATTTGTTTATTTTTTAGAAAAGCCTTAGGCTATATTTATTAATTATTTATCCAAGATTTTCTGTGTGTCAGTAGAAGCTAGGAGAGCATACGATCCAGAGGAGAGGGAAATACCTTAAAACAATTAGAGCGGGAATGTGCCAGGTACAACAATAGAAGTCTGTCTAGAATATTTAGAGAAGTACAGGAGGTATCATTTCTTTGTAGGGACAGGGAGGGTGGGAGCTGGGAAAGGCAGGATGAGATCTGAGTGTAGGCTTAAAGAAGGAGGTCAGGAGAGAGTGATTGCAAAGTGCAACATTCCAGGTGTGGAGAGCAGGGTAGGCAAAGGTCTGGGAGCAAGAACTGCATGAGGTATGAGAGAGGAAGTGGCTAGAAGGGAAAATGAATAGCATTCAACCTGCCAGCAATGAGCTATTGAAGGCTCTTCAGCAAGGGTAGGTATGCTTCAATTTGCATTTTAGATAGACTCTTCAGGCAACAGCATAGAGGGTGGCTTTGACAACCACAAAGACACAGGGAGATCAGTTTGGAGAGCTCTAGAGTAATTGAGACAAGAGATCATTGGGCAGGTAGGAGCGCCAGGAGCAGATGTGAAAATTATTTAGATATAAGAGGGTTTGGAGGTGAAGATTGAAGGAAAATTTCCATGTTTCCACCATTGCTCTGGGATGTAGGTTTTAGAGCCATCATGATAATGATGACAAACCAGGAAAGAGGAGGTAACCCCTAGAGGGAATGTTTGACAGGGTCATATGATGCGACACATAATCATGATCTGTATCTGGCATACTGGGATGAACAGGTCAGGATACTCTAAAGGGTTGAAACAATTATATGGAAAACCCTATGATATTGGTGTGTGTGTGTGTGTGTAATTATTGGCATGTATTCATAATACATACTGATAGCTTTCATAAAGATATTTTTTAGGGTAGATTAGAGTTTATTAAGGGCACTGAGAGGGGAGTTAAGAGGGTAGTAGAGAGAGAGAGAGAGAAGACAAGTGAAGTAGAGGAGTAGAGGAGAAGAGGTCAGCCATGAGCACGTGGAGAGAGAGAAAGGGGGGAAGGGAATAGGGAGAGAGGGGGGAAGGGAAGAGCAAGAAGAAGAGAAAGCAAGGGAGCAAGAAGATAAAGATGTTTATGTATTATGTCCTTTGGCTCCTTTCCCTCACACCCCCCCTTCTTTTCACCCCTCACCGTGCTGCTCCCTTTCCTTCAGTCTTGATACTATTTTTACATCATATATAAGAATGAATTCATGCACCTACATAAAATCTAGGGTCCATAAATGAGAGAAATATGCAACATGTATCTTTCTGAGCCCAACTTGCTTTCCTTAATACAATGATCTCCATTTGTATGCATTTTTGCAGCAGACAACATAATTTAATTTTTCTTCATGTCTGAATAAAACTCTAGTGTGTATCACTACATCCTGATGCACAGGCCTGGACTAGAAGATTAATGATAGATGCCAGGGTTGCATTTACAGTTGGAGAGGTTTAAGGGCCACAAGAGAGAATTTTAGGAAGAAGACAAGGAAGATCAGTGGGAGAAGCTGTAAGAAATGGGGGCCGAAGGCATCAAGAACTTAGGAACAGACATTTTAAGAAAGAAAGATGTAGTCCCTACTGTCTGATGTAGTGGATTGACAAGGACAGAAGAGCATCCCTTGCTTTCAGTTTGGTGGTTGACGTGAACTTTAGCAAAAGAGATTCTGGAAATGTGGGGTACCTAGAAGTCAAATGATGTTAGGAGAGGGATGGAGGCGAGGGAGGAAAGGTAATTGTTTGAAGTCTGAAGATAAAGACTGCTAGAGACTGGATGATCATCACAGAGAAGTTCAGCATTAAGGGGGAGGCTGCTGGGGTTGCCCTATCTATGTACATGTTTAGGAGCCGCAAAGAATCAAGGATATGTGAATAAGAAGAAAAGAGTCAAGTTTTTTGAAAGAGGTAGAAAATGCTAGAAGTTAGTCTTGAAAAAGAAATGAATTAGGATAAAAGCCCATGTTAGTCCTCAACCTCTGAGAGGAGAATAAAGAGAGGTCACGTGGGACAGGGTGATGAACACAGTTGCACTATGCAAGAAGAGTAATCCCCAAGGGGAGGTTAACAGGGATCCTGATGGTTGCAACAAAGGAGTCAGAGCCAGGTAGAGAAATCGAGTTGAGAATATACATCTTGTGATGTGATTCTCAATGCAATTCCTGGAGCTTCAGAATCAGCAACTGGAAGCTGGTCAGGGATGCAATTCCCAGGCCCTACTCTAGAGTACCAATCAGAAACACTAGGGATGTGGCCCAGCTCTCTAGGTGATTCTGATTTTCTCAGAAGTGGCAGAAAATTGACTATACACACCAGGAAGGTTTGTATGATGTTCTTGTGTGTGGTGGGATGTGTACATCTTGGAGAGGCCGCTCTAAGCTTGGCAGTTATGCTGGGGAATAAGAAGGCACTCTGGATCATAGAAGGATAGACTCAAACATGCTTGAGAAGGAAGAGAGGTCCAGGTTGGATCCCCATGTGTTTGCAGACAGTCTCCACATTGCTTTCTCTGAAAGACTTTGTATATGAATTAGCAATTTCTGTTTTATGTGCATGCCAAAAGCCTATGACAAATGTGCTTTTTGTAAATAGTTTAAAAAAACAACCACATGATAATTAACTGATGAATAGAGTTCACAAGACAGAGAAATAACCAGATCAAAAATTTGAAATTTTGTTATCCATCAGTTGTATGTACCTATTGGCCTTGACTTATCAGAAGTATGGAGTTGTGTGCCACAGGGGCTATTAAACACGTTTCAAACACACAGCAGAATCCATTGTCATGAGCTCAGTGAGACATTTCCATGTGAGAGGAAGCAGAAGCAGAGTGCACTTTGGATGTCCAATCAAAGGTTTGCAGGAAGTCATGAGGCTGAGTGTGCATTTAGAAGAGTGTTTATAGGTTAGGAAGAGAAAGACATGCGTAGGTAAAAGTGAAGAGACAGGAAGGAGCCATGCTTATGTGGAAGGGTCAAGCATTGGTGTGGTTTTACTTTGTAATTAATTAATTAGTTAATTAATTAAATGCTTTGTATGTATAGTGAATGTGTGTGTGTGTGTGTGTGTGTGTGTGTGTGTGTGTGTGTGTGTGTGCATAATACAGATGGGATGTCTGGTCTCCTACTCTGTTGTTCGTTCCCTTATTCTTTTGAGACGGGATCTCTCACTGAACCTGGAGCTCACTGGCAGCTGGCAAGACCCAACAATCCTCTTGTCTCTGCCCCTTACAGTGTTGGAGTTAACATACATGCAGGGCCATTTCCTGCTTTTTATGTGGGTGCTGGGGATTCAAACTCAAGATTCCCATCTTGCATAACTAGTTATTACATTTAAATGAATCTATACTTAGATGAATGACCCTGGGGCTCTGACCTGAGCTTTAGACTTCAGTAGCCATCTCTGGATGCATCTCCAGCAGATATTGCAACCTGCTCAAGTCCAAATAGAAACTGTCTTCTCCCTCCTATTTACAGGAAAGCTTCCCTATCTTAGTTGATGGTAACACCATCCTCACGGATCCTCACTCTACATCCACCCTCTACTCTCCTTTCTCCAGTACTCTACAAACTCTAGTTTAGATATACACAGAAATGCTACCCATGGAATCAGTCTAGAATCTCTTGACTCTTTATCTCCAGAGGAAAGACAGTTCTCTCATGGTGATTATTCTAGTAGCCTGCTAATGCAGTGGTTCTCAACCTGTGGGTTGTAACCCCTTTGGGGGTTTGAAGGATCCTTTTACAGAGGTCATTTAAGACCATTGAAAATTACAGATATTTACATTATGTTTCATAACAGTAACAAGATAACAGTTATGAAGTAGTAATGAAAATAAATGGTCAGGGGTCACCATACTATGAGGAACTATATTCAAGAGTTGCAGCTTTAGGAAGGTTGAGAACCACTGCTCTAATGGGTTTCCTGCGTCTTTCATCCCTGCCCTGGTCTATCCTCACAGCAGTCAGGGCTGTGGTGTGACATGGGGTGAGGGTGAGGGTGGTCCTTTAAAAATATCCAGTTGCATCTCTGCCCTGCTGAGAGCCCTACAGCACTTCCTCATTTCACCCTTCTCAGATGACCCTGTTTTCTGGCTCCTCTGATCTCATTTCCTAAGACTCTCCCTCTCTGCACTCTAGCGTGGTTCTGAAAAGGACCAAGAGTGCTTTTACCTGAGGATATTGCTACCTCTGAGCTGGAAAGTTAGCTCCTTTGTCCTTTACCCTTTACTGTGCACCAGTGCACCCTGATGCCTGTGACTGGCACATATTGGGCTTCTAGGTAAATAAACATCTGTTCAAAAATTCTTTTCATTGATACTGTTAATTCTAATTAAAGTACTGAAATAATCAAATAAATCTCTATAAGAATTTATATTACTGGTCTGATGAGATAAAGATTCTTACCACCAACCCTGACAATCTAAGTTCACTCTCCAGGTCCTTTATGGTAGAGAGAAATAACTCATACAAGTTGTCCTGTGACCTTCATATGAATGTAGCACTGTGTCATGCCCCCTCAACGCCACCCCCCATGCAGGCACATTGCTTAGATGTCAGTAAAATTAAAAATAAATAAAATATATAATGTCATGCATTGCTTAGTGATGATGACATGCTGTGTAAATGAGTTGTTAGGCAATTTCATCCTCATACAAACATCATAGAATATACTTAAACATATTAAGGTGGCTCTTATGTCACTAGGTGACATAAGGCTATCGGACAACTGTCCTTTATGCATTTGGAAATTGGCTGAAACACTTTGCACTGCACACTTGATAAAAAAAGATGAAAGAAGCCACCGAAGTACATATCAGAGAATTATGACCATTGCCATAGTTTTGGAACATTTGAAAAAAAAATATTTGAAGGATTAATCTGAGAGCGGGGTCCTAGAACAGGGTTAGGAGGAGAATACAGAGGGGTGGGAGGTATCATGAAGCAGCAGGAATAACAAAGGACATATTTAAGAGCTTTTTGAAGGGACATGCACGTGCACGCACACACGCACACATGCACATGCATATATGTACACACAAACACACACAAATAGCAAACTATGAAGATTTGGATAGGGAAAGAACATTCTGAATATGTTGACTCTGAGATTGTGGGGATATAATCAAATAAAGGTGAATGTGTCCTGTAGATAAAACAAGAATTTAGATCTGGGTTGGCACTGTGTATTTTTAATACTATTATAATTGGAGCCATGAAAATAATGTTCTCCATAGATGAAGTTGCAATAAGAGGAAAGAGGGTATTTTGTCACAGGTGCTTAGAGCAAGAGAGGTCCACTGTGGGAACGGTCCAGAAGCACAGCACAGTAGAGTTGGGTCAGGATGGAAGCACTGGGTAGGTGAAAGAAAGAGAGAGCCTAGAGAAGAAAGGATAACCAGCAATTTCAAGTGTCTGGCACTAGGTGCTCGATAAATGGATAGTGTGTGTGTGTGTGTGTGTGTGTGTGTGTGTGTGTGTGTAGTCTTACAAGTTTTGAGATATCTAGAGCTCTCTCATCTATGTAGATGGTATAGGTAGATACAGATGTAGATGTAGATACAGATGTAGATGTAGATGTAGATATAGATGTAGCATGTTAGAGAAGTTGGGGAAGATGAACTTGAGAAAAGCCATCGGGGTTGCTAAGGTTCTTAGAATATGGGCAAGAGTCATATCACAGGACATAGAGGCAAGCCCTCGATTTTGAGTGTCACGGGAGCAAGCATGGTGAGGAAATGAGATTAGCCAGATAAATGAGTTTTGTAGCCTCAGCATGGAAATGTGAACATCAACTCTGACAACAGTAAACATGAGTGCATTAAAATTTCAGGAAATCAATGGCGCTTAGCATAAATTTTTACATCCCACCCGGGACAGCTTTATTTCTTTGGAAGAGTCTCTGTTCCTTGTTTTGGACAGAGTGATTTTCAGGGTTCATAAATGTCCCTGGTGTTTCCACCCCTACTCATTTTGGCCCTCACCGTGTGCTGTGTCTATATAAAGAATCTACACCTGCATCAGCACAGAGAGCTGGGGAGAGGTTTTATTCAAATGCTCTAGATACAAACTTACATTCAGATCAGTTGTTGGGAAAACAAAGATGAGTGTTTCCAGAGAGAGAGAGAGCACAGGAAACCCAACCTCGGGAATTAACTCATCCTTTAGAACTGGAAAGAAGTTGGCACTGCAGGGTTGTGACTACATATCTGTACCCAAATGTTTCTGTCACACTGTCCCCTAGTCCCCTCTTCTTTGGAGAATTTGACCCATAGTAGACTTAATGGGGCTGTTGTTTTCATTTGTTTCATCACCGTTTCCATCAAAACAAACTCAAATATTCCAAGATTAATTTGATACTTATAATATCGGTGACCCTTCCCCGGGGCATTTTTAGTTATGCCAAGTACACATATGATATTTGAAACATATCCTTATTTTAGTACTTTAATGACATTTTGAGATGTATTTTCTTGCTTTTGAATTCTTTAGAGAGGCTAAGGAGGAGCTGGTGACATGAAGTACAAAAATGAAATGACCTGGTGAGACAAACATCAAACCAGACCTCCCCTGCAACTTCAGCAAAGACGTTCCATTCTGAGTTCTGTAACCCAACAACAGCACAACGAAGTCAGTGGACACAGCTCTGAGTCATAGCTCCTTACAACACTGTATATAGTTCTCCAGTCACTCAGAAGAGTCAAAGAATACTGAATGGGTGGATAGTTGATGGGTAGCCTTTGTGCTTGTTCCAGATTCTGATTGTGAGAGAGAGGTACTGAGGTCCCAAACAGTGCAGCAATGATACAGTGTGCTTGGCCATTGTCGGGGTTAACTGTCCCTCTGTTGTACCTTTTCCTCATCTCGCCCCTTGGCTCTGTCTGCCTCACTGAGGGGAAGGCAGATACTCTCTCAGAAACACCGGTGCTGCTTGCTGTGCCTCTACCAGAAGCTTACTGTGTGTGCCTCTGTTTCCGATCTGGGAAGCGGAAGCATTCGCTTTATTGCCAGGAGACCACCAGAGGTGAAAAGTCTCCAAGGTCATCAAGTCCGAAAGTTTGCATTATTAATCAGAAAACGATGTCAACGGCTCATGACATCATCAGCTTAAAGTAAAGACGGGACATTTCGAACAGGAACAGTCAAATTACTGGACATGTTGGGATTGTGTGGAAGTCATTTCATCCACAGTGGTGACCCACAAGCTCTCTCATCTTCTGCCTCTTGCCTATTAGCCCTTCCAGGGGGAGTCCTGACTGAGCTCTCCTGCCAGCTAAGGCCATGTCATAGCAGGCAAGTGCCCTGAGCACTCCGTCCCAATTCTTAGGTTTTAGAATCATAGTTGAAAGAGATACATCACTTAAAATGTATCAAGTTATTGTTCAAAGTACTTTATAATGAATTTAAAAAGTATTCTTCTGTAACTTATTAACACTTAATATGCTAACATTGACATCTCAAATTTATTCTGGATCAGGTGGGTTCTATTCTACACCAACACTAACACATACCAGTTCAGGATGAACAGACAAGGAGAGACCTATATATACTTGGAACTCATGAAATGACTCTCAAGCCGCTTTCTTATCATATATTAGCAGAACAGCCACTGTCATTAACCCAAAGAGTTTAAAGTCAGTTGCCAAAAGATGTTTCAAGCTCTGCACACATGTGGATTTTTCTGTCCTTTCTTTATAACTGAGGGCTTCCAAGAAAGTGCTACATTGACCACAAAGTTCCACTATTCTGGAAAAGTTAATACTCAGGTCATCGTTTAATAAGAATCACTTGAGTAGATTTCTTGCTCAGAACAAATACCCACTTAAAGCCAGTGCAGCAAAATCAAATCTACAAGCAACACATTGTGACTAGAGTTATAAGAACATCACCAACAACTGGCTCCTGCTTTGTTCTCAGAGCCTGATAGTTGCCATTGCGTTTTTATGTCTGATGACACCAAGACTACAGCCAGAACTAAGAATTAGGATTTCTGAAGATTGTTTTTAATTGTAATAACTCACCGCTGTCCATCCTGGGTGGTGCCACAGTGCCAGGCCTCTGAGAAATGTCCTTAGGGAGGGGTCCTGAACTCTTGGTTAGTTCAGCCTGGTCCTGTGTGAAGGAAGCCTTCTGCACACCGAGTGATGCTTCTGCAGTGACTTGCTTCAGATTTGATTAAATGCAAATCCTCTGGTGTATGTTTCTCTCCAATTTGCATCCCCAATGCAGATTATATATGAAGGTCCTTTTCCCTCTCTCTAAGGATTTTTATTCAGTAACAACGAGTTTCCATTAGGACACAACTCTCTTAAATGTTTGTTATGGAAACAAGGTGGCTATTATTTGCTTCATGAATAGCAGTGGTGTTTTTCCATCTCTTAAATTAGGGTTTGGCTTTAAATAGTAGTGTGTTATATGAAAAATTCCATATTGCCCAGTTGCTACTGTAGTTGTACTACTTAGACCATATTACTTAGATTTTTAAAAGCTGGACACTTTTCAAACATAGTTAAAATTTTGGGAAGTTATTTTCATTTGCAAATAGAAATAAAATCTCATACCATTTAAATACATGTAGATCACTTTTTAAATTTATAAACAAATGTGTGTGCTACTGCAGAGATTCATTCATCATGTATTTGTAAACTGCCTAAAAAGTCTCTACAAAGTAGCCCAGAAGCTAACGATGTTCAAAGTAGTACACGGAGAACCACTTCTAATCAAACTTCTTCACTGAAAATCTTTTTGGTGTATTATACTACAAGTTCCTTTGGAACAAAAAACATAAAGAAAACAGAATTTAGGTATTTCAGCATTTCCTCACACATCTTTTCCCACAGTTGCTGCTTAATCTAGTTTTGATTTTTGTCTCCTATTCTAAGCAAGGTTAGAACTAGGCATCTTCCGAAATTCTTCCCTAGTCATTCTAGATTCGTACGAGTGATGTCTCATAGATTCACACAGGCATTGCCTGGTGGTTCTCAAGGACCTGAGAGAGATCAAAGGAATCTAGAACAACAGTTTATACTAGAGCTGTAGTTCTCAATCTTCCTAGAGCTAGGGCCCTTTAATAGAGTTCCTCGTGTTGTGGTGACCCCCAACCATAAAATTATTTTCATTGCTACTTTATAACTATAATTTTGCCACCATTCTGAATCATAATGTAAATATCTGCTTTGCAGGATATCTGATATGTGACCCTCTTGAAAAGGTCATTTGATCCCAAAGGGGCTGTGACCCACAGGCTGAGAACCACCATGATAGATACTTTGTAAGAGAATTTCGAGCTTCTGAGAGCACAAGACTTTAGGTCTGTTCCACTGCATGGACAGCTGCAGATAAAAAGAACTTCTGGAATTTTCTGATGTGTAAATTTGTATACTCTAAGTATAGTGTTCATTTTTCTCCTGGAATGTACCATTTGTGGTCTCTGGATGTTTAGGAGAAAACCAGAAAGGGCAAAACTTGTCTCATTTTCTCTGTTTCATAACTGCACAGATCCTGTGACTTGTATTCTTCTTCAAGCAGGGGAAGTCTAGCAATCATACGGACTCATCTTATGTACTCCCAGTCAGTAATTCATAGTAATTCTTATGAGCTTGTTAAGTGGACTACTCACATCTCCATCGTGAGCTCCAGCAAGCCTGTAGAGTCCTTAAAACATCACACTATTGAAAGAGCCTGGATTAACTGAAAACATTCCAACCAGAATACAATAATCTTAGCACAGTTATGGGTTCCCACTGCTGACAGAATGAATACCAATCTGCTTAGCTGACTGTCAAGGCTCTCTGTGATCTGAATCCCCCATTCCTTCCTACCTGTCTGTTATTATGTCCTCCAAACATCGCAGTTTCTCATGTGGATTTTGGACCACTTTTCCCAGAATCACTTGTCTATTCCACAATTCCATGGTCATAATATTAGGTGGTCATGCTAGGTAATTTACACTGTAAAGAGTCACTCCCATGTGCTCTTAAATCCCAAGGGCTGATGGCCTCTACAGTAGGTATAACTGATCACTTGAATTTTTTAAAATTTATTTTCGAGAGGTCTATTGTATCCTAGGCTGGCCATGAACCTGCTATATAGGTGAAGGAGGAGACCTTAAACTTCTGGTATTCTTACTCCTACCTGCCCAGAGATGGGATTACACTTGTGTGCCACAGCTGTGTTGCCGCAGTGCTAGAATCATAACCAGGGCTTTGTGCATGGTTGGCAAGCGCTCTACCAACTGACAAATCTCCAGCCCTGCTCAGTGCTACTCAAGGGAGCTGCAGCTCTTTGCATCCTCTGTCTTTGTTTATAGTAGCCTCAAGCCAAAGCACTCTTCCCTAACCTTGTGCTCAAGAGAATTCTACAGAGCTTTTAATATTCAGCCACAAATATCATTTTTCTCTCATGGTTCACTTGAATATATACCAAAATGATTTTACTAACATGAGAGCTGTATAAACGTTGTCCTTTCTTGTGTGTGGTTTGTCATACACCCTCTTCCTTCCCTCCTTCCCCTTTCCCCCATTTCTTCTTCACAGCCCTATAACACAGATGACCAAAAAATCAATTCAAGAATCAAATGCCTGATGAACCTGAGGTGTTTCTGGTTGTACTTGCCTGGTTGTGTGGCTCTACTTCACTGTAGCCTTAGTCCTGAACACGGGACACACACATACATTACACTGATGGTTTCCTAGCATGCAGTGCCCATGAGGGTTGCCTGAAACACTTCAGTTCACATTCCAGATTATTATATGTTATGAAATAAGGTGGTTTTGCTGTACATACAAAGTTTCTGTTCTTGCACATAGCCTGACCAACATATTCATCCAGGCTGTCCTTTTGGGATTATGCCCAGAGCTGTCTTTGTATATTTCTAGATATGTGGCATTGATGTGGTGTGTGTGTGTGTGTGTGTGTGTGTGTGTGTGTGTGTATGACAGGTGCATGTGGGTACTCATGGAGATCAGAAACCGGTGTCAAATCCCCATGGAGTTTGTGAGCCACTTGATATGGGTGCTGGGAACTGACCATGGCTGCTCTAGAAGAAAGCATGCTTTCTTAACCCCTGCGTCATCTCTCTAGCCCTGGCATGACACTTCTAATGACAATGTAATCCTAATGTACTCTTTTTAAAATATGCTTTGACATCTTACAAGATATTTAGTCAACTTACACAGTACTTACAAAGATGTAACTAGGGTGACCCTGTCTGTCCAGGTTTCTTGGGACAGTCCCCATTTATATTTATCACCATGTGTCACCTGGTGTTCTTCTTTTACTCTCAAGAGAGTCTCAGTCTGGAGAGTCATGTGGTCAGGCCCCCATGGTAGTTATGCAGCGATGCAGGCAGGGACAGTTACATCTTAACTGCTAGTTAGAAAACAGCATGACCTCTATCTCGGGAATGTGGAAACATGAACTCGTGTAGCTTAGAGTTCATGAAATGAGAAAATCTTCTTAAGATTTATTAGTCCAAATGTTGATGTCTCCAACTCATTTCTCTAATAAGAAAAACAGAGTAATTTCTGTAGGTCACCCAGTGCTTGCCAAGCTTGCCTATAAAATGGCTCTTAAGTGTGAAAGCTGGGGTGACATTGCTGGTCCTATTTTGGGAAGTTCTGAAAAGTTTGGGAGTTTGGGTCTTGCTAAAGGATATAAGTCACTGCTGGGTAGATCCATGGGGGACATCTTGACCTTATTCCTTTCTGTCCCTCTTCATCTTCTTCCCGACCACCATGATAGATGTCCTGATTTATCATCCCCACACCTCAGACCACGGACTGCAACAAACTTTTCCTCTCTTAAGTGTTTCGCTCAGATATTTGGTCATGGGGATGTAAGAGTTACTACATTGAGTGTGTGCAAGGAAACAGCAAGATCCACATCATTATGGGCTGACTGCTTAGTGGAGAACATAGTCCTGACTGAGGGACCAGAATGCAGCGTGGGCAGCGTCACTTGGAGACTGCCCTTGTCTCTAGGTACCAAAATCTCTCCTCTTGTAAATGGTCAGTGTCCTGGCTTTGTTTTAGTTGACGTTCCATGTTACAGTCCATCATTGTGGGGAAGTCAAGGCAGCGAGGACTTGAAGCAGTCAGTCATATCACATCCATAGTCGAGAACAGAGGGATGGATGTGTGCTCATTCTGTTCCCAGCTAGCTTTCTCTACTCATATGCATTTCAGAGCCCCAAATCAGGAAGGGTACTGCCTGCTTTTAGGCTGGGTCTTCTCAAGGGAACTCTTCATAGATGACTGGCCAAGTTGACCTAGACAACCCTGCACCGAGACACTCTTTCTAGGTGATTGATTCTAGGTTATGCCAAGTTCACAACCAACCAAAATGTTCAGAAGCAATACCTTTCTTTCCCTCCTTTCTCCATTTCTTCTTCTCTCTCTTCTTACTTCTCCTTCTTTTAGACTGCCTTCCTTTTCTCTCCTCTGCCTTTCTTCTAGAACCTCTTCTTTCATTTTCTAATCATTGCCACAGCTGTCAACTTGACTACATCTGGAGTTAACTAAAACCTAAGTGGCATCCCTCATCATGCTCCATCTTGCTTTCTCTTTCCTGGCTTGTGAATTCCTTCATTTTCCATCATCAACATTTCTATTCAGTCCACCTTACTCATCCTACAATTCCTGATGTTAACTCCCCAAATGATTTCTGAGGTCCCTAAATGAAGGCTAGGTATCAACCTTGAATCCAAGTCCTCCCTGGTAGCACAGTGATGCCAGACTTTGCCTGGTGGCCTGTAATGTCCCTCCCATTTTCTCTCTACAATCACCTGCATCTCCAAGTTCCAGACTCAGCTCACAGCATTTTCCACTGCTGACAGCCTCATCTTGTCCCTCTGAAGAGTCTGTCCTTTCAATTAGATCTCATATAGCAAGTGCCCCCTCTTGTCCTGGATCGAGACTGATCCCTCACATTTAATCTTTACAGATCTTTCTACTGTACCTAATTTTCTTGGTGGAACTGTATCCATCTACTCCCTTGGACTTCTCACTAGATCTTGAGTTCTAAGGATGAGTGTACACGTTGCCTGTGGAATGCAGGAGGCATTCAAATGTTTAATGTGAGAAAATTTCTCTAAATGGAAATGAAGGAAAAAGTTCTCTAAAGGACTCTGCTCAGAAAAATAAAACCAGCTTACTATCCTTCTGAACAGCAACGAGAGAGAGAGAGAGAGAGAGAGAGAGAGAGAGAGAGAGAGAGGAGAGAGAAACTGTTAACTGTGGCAGACATCTGACCTATAACTAAGAGAGTCCTATCATGACTGACCAGTAAGACTATATGGCTCCTGGTGAAACTAGGCTTTCAGTTCAGCTTAGAAAAGTTGTTAAGCCGGGCAGTGGTGGTGCACACCTTTAATCCCAGCACTTGGGAGGCAGAGGCAGGCGGATTTCTGAGTTAGAGGCCAGTCTGGTCTACAGAGTGAGTTCCAGGACAGCCAGGGCTACACAGAGAAACCCTGTCTCAAAAAACCAAAACCAAACCAAACCAAAACAAAACAAAAAAAACTTGTTAAGAGGCCTTGTCCTAGTCAAGGCAAGAGTGACCTTGAAAGATAAATGCAAAGGAGAGAAAAAGAAACAATGAAGAGGATCGGCGGGTCTGCAATCAGGATGGATATGAATAGGAAGGAGAGAGAGAAAACTGTCACGTGTCTGCCCCAGATTGGCCTGAAAGGGAAGAGTTACGTACGCCTTTCTCTGCCTTTGTCTGAAAGCTGGGCCCAGGGAAGGATGGAAACACCTGAAAGCTCATTCATGGAGAACTATGGAGCAACCCAATCAGCTGTTTGGTTTTCTGGGCTTGGAAACTAGTACAAATCCAGGCTAAGCCACCCAAGACTGGCTTTGCCATTTAACCGCCTCATGTGCAGCTGACACGAAGGCTGGAACATTGCTTAGAGCTCTAGAAACTGTGTTGTGTACCTGCACTGAGTTCCCTCAGGCCATCTCTCCCAGCTGCTCTTTAATAAAGCTATTCACAGGCCTGATCCAGATCACCATTCTGGAGAGGCCCTGATATCCATTGACCTGCTCTTCCAACCTTCCCAAAGAGGGTGCTTAGAGCTCCGGCCCCAGAGGAGTTGTCTCAGTCCTGCTAGGCCAGGTCCCCTCAGGGTGCTCCTTAAAATGTGTCAAGGGGCAAGAGTTAATATTTGCCAGCACTTGAAGCCATAGGAAGAGGGCTCTTCCCTAACATATTCTGAATAAGCCCCACAGAAATCTGTGCTCTGCCAAGAATGCATTTTTTTTCTGGTTTGT
Source organism: Mus caroli (assembly GCF_978045245.1). NCBI lineage: Eukaryota > Metazoa > Chordata > Mammalia > Rodentia > Muridae > Mus > Mus caroli. The sequence continues at coordinate 49,289,324 of NW_028227266.1, forward strand.
CCCCTACCCACCGCGTTATCAGTCTCTGCATGGACTTACTTGCCTGTAGGTGCTAAGTAGGGTCTACAGATATTCAGGATGATTCTAAGCTTGAAGAGGTATTTGGCAGAGCACCACATCAAGAGTAGCTTACTAAGGTGTGGGGTTTCGATCACGTGCATTCTATCTAGTCCTTGCTTTGGGACTGACACATTGGGCAAAATTACAGTCCTTGAACAGGTTGGCATTTAAAAAAAATGCAGCATCTAATGATTTGTAGCTATTAGCTACAGGGAATGCAGAAAGCAAGCCATGAGTTTTGGGTAGGTCTGAGTTACTCCTGGATGTACTTCCAGCCTTAGCCACGAGGTGACGCCTCAATTCTACATGGAGCTCACTGGAGGACTTGTATGGCAGCTGGGCTAACAGACCTTTCTGGTAACTACAGAGACACAGTCACGGAGGGTGTGGACTTTTTTCTTCCTCTAAATTCTGGAAAAACCAACCTGAATGGGTCCTTCGTGAGTGGCTGCGGGAAAGGAGGCCATTTCCCACCATTCACTGCAAAGTACCCCGCCCTCTTTCTCTCCTGTAGGAGGGAAGAAGGGAGAAGATTATCGGTGACCAGACGGGGCTGTTGAACTACGAAAATATGGCGATCATTTATTAGCGTGCTCCAAGTTACAGACTAGATGGAACCAAGCAAACTCCACCCCCCCAAGAGGCCCTGGCTTATCATGGGGACACTCACAAGATAGTATCTAGCCTTTTCTCCAAGAAAGAGCTCTGATATGATGCACCTTGTGGTCAGGGACAGCCCTGCATTTGAGGGACAATCTAGTATGGGGATGGCAGCCTGTTCTTTGGGTTTGAACGTCTAGCTGACCTTTGGGAGACAGAAGCTCCTCAAGATAACACCTAAGGCTGGCTGTTCCAGGTTCCCCGCGACCCTTGCGCTTCTTTCTCTTGTAACCATTGCACATCTAACTGGCAGGTTTTTCCTTTTACACACAAGCACACACGCACGAATCTTGCTTTGCTAGAAATACAACTCTTGAAATCACTTCGTTTTGAAAATATTCGTGTCGTTTCCTCTGGCTAGGTGCTGCGCTTGTAGGTTTTGTACCGGGTGAGATACTGCTGAGAAATACATCTGCGTTTACAGGCATCTATAAGGAGGGCCGCTTTCTTCTGTATATGACAAATTCATCTGTTCCTGGAGTTAGTGTGGGGAGATGTACAAGTGAGCAGACAGGCAGAGTGCTGAATACAGGAGTCATCTATTGTGTATCCCATCCTAAATGGCATTCATATCACCCCAGGGAGACCTTGGGAACCACACTGGGGCTAACCTCTACGTTCCTTAGAACAATGCTCTTCCACTTACAGATTTGTACTTTAAGGACCGCAGGTTGTCCTTCATTTAGTGGCCTGCTGACTGATTGTTGGAGCAAAGCAGTGGCTGGAGAATGAAGGGAAACAGTGTCCTCCCTCTTGTCACGGGAATTCTGAATGCCCCCCTCCCCCATGGGTCAGAGGAGGGTTTCTTTGCTTTTGTTTTTTTGTTTGTTTGTTTGTTTTTTGATTAGATATTTTCTTTATTTACATTTCAAATGTTTTCCAGGTCTTCCCTTCAGAACCCCCCTATCTCCTCCCCCTCCCCTGCCTCTATGAGGGTGCTCCTGCACCCACCCACTTCCATCCTACCACCTTGGCATTCCCCTACACCGGGACATTGAACACCCTCAGGCCCAAGGGTCTCTCCTCCCACTGATGTCCCTCCTCTGCCACATATATGACCAGTGCCATAGTCTGTTCATGTGTATTCTTTGGTTGGAGGTCCAGTCCCTGGGAGCTCTGGGGGTCTGGCCTGTTGACACTGTTGCAGCCCTCCATGGGGCTGCAACCTGCCTTAGCTCCTTAGGTCCCTTCTCCAAGTTCTCCATCAGGGACCCCACCCTCAGTCCAATGGTTGGCTTGGAGCATCTGCCTCTGTATTTGTCAGGCTCTGGCAGAGCCTCTCAGGAGACAGCTGTATCAGGCTTCCATCAGCAAGAACTTCCCAGCATCCACTGTGGCCTTTCCTTCATTCTCTGCTCCACACTTTGTCTTCATATTTCCTCCTGTATTTTGTTCACCCTTCTAAAAAGTACTGAAGTATCCACATTTTTTTCCTCCTTCTTCTTAGGCTTCATATGGCCTGTGAATTGAATCTTGGGTATTCCAGACTTTTGGGCTAATATCCACTTCAGTGAGTGCATACCATATGTGTTCTTTTGTGACTGAGTTACCTCACTCAGGATATTTTCAAGTTCCATCCAGTTGTCTGCGAAATGAAGTTGTTTTTCTTTTTTTCTTTTCTTTTTAAAAAATTACTTTAATTTTTACACTCCATATTCCATTCCCCCCATCTACCCTTCAACTGCTCCACATCCCACACTTCCTCCTCACCCCTTGTCTCCATGTGGATGCCCCCTAACCCCTCCCCCCTTCACCTGACCTCTAAACTCCCTGGGGCCTCCAGTCTCTTGAGGGTTAGGTGCATCATCTCTGAATGAACACAGACCTGGCAGTCCTCTGCTGTATGTGTGTTGGGGGCCTCATATCAGCTGGTGTATGCTGCCTGGTTGGTGGTCCAGTGTTTGAGTGATCTCAGGGGTCCAGATTAATTGAGACTGCTGGTCCTCCTACAGGATCACCCTTCTCCTCAGCTTCAATTCAACCACAGGGGTCAGCTGCTTCTGACCATTGGTTGGGTACAAATATCTGTATCTGACTCTTTCAGCTGCTTGTTGGGTCTTTCAGAGAGCAGTCATGATAGGCCCCTTTTTGTGAGCGCTCCGTAGCCTCAGTAATAGTGTCAGACCTTGGGACCTCCCCTTGATCTGGATCCCACTGTGGGCCTGTCGCTGGACCTTCTTTTCCTCAGGCTCCTCTCCATTTCCATCCCTGTAATTCTTTCAGACAGGAACAATTATGGGTCAGATGTGTGACTGTGGGATGGCAACCCCATCCCTCACTGGATGCCCTGTCTTCCTGCTGGAGGTGGGCTCTATAAGTTCCCTCTCCCTACTGTTGGGCATTTCATCTAAGGCCCCTTCCTGTGATTCCTGGGAGTCTTTTACCTCCCAGGTCTCTGGTGCATTCTGGATGGTCCCTTCCCTCCCCTGAAACCTCCTATTTTCTGAGGTTGCCTGTTTCCATTCTTTCTGCTGGCTCTCAGGGCTTCAGGCCTTTTCCTTCACCCAATACCAGATCAAGTTCCCCTCGAGGGAAAGTGGAAGTCATTTTTAATAGCTGAGTAGTATTCCATTGTATAAATATACCACATTTTCTGTATCCATTCCTCTGTTGAGAAACATCTAGGTTGTTTCCAGCTTCTGGCTATTATAAATAAGGCTGCTATGAACACAGTGGAGCATGTGTCCTTATTACCAGTTGGAACATCTTCTGGGTATAGGGTGTCTGTTTCTTGCTGTTAAGTGGCTGTTAGCTTTCTTAGCTGAGGAATAGGATTCCTTTCTTCTTCATGACATACAAGGAGTGGAGCAACAGTGGAACACTGGGAGTGAGGAGATGAGCCCCAGCGGTGTCGAGGATTACAGGAGGAGGTGGAGGATGGTCTTTCACACCTAGCACTCCATCCATTGTCTATGCAAAGCCTGCTGTTCACAGTCCTGGGATGTCTCTGGAATTTTGGAATGGTATTGGTGAGAAAGGAGTACCACAGGAACCCTGGCCAAGGTAGAACTGTTTAGAACTGCTCAAGATCATGATATTTCCCTCTGGGAAACCATGGCAGACTGTTCGCCATCACACACTCTGGTGACGTTATCCCATGGATCTGCAGGTTGGCCTCTGCTCTGGACTATTCTAGGGCAGCCACGCTAGCTTTGCTGGTGTCAGGGGAGGATTTAGCTGGAAGCTTGATGGTCCAAACTTTGTGATCTAACCTGAATTTGTGCTTGATTGCTTTCATAGAATTTGCTAGTTATAGTAAATATGGTGTGCTTACAGATATATTCTCAAGTAGTCAAATCATCGGCATTTCTTGAATTAATTTTAAGGCAATACTTCTCCACTAATGTACATTACAGAAATGTCGAAGATATGTGTCTCTCATTTGAGGTCTTTGTAAAGTAGCTGGAGAGTAATCTACAGAATTGGTAGGCTTGAACTTAGCTCTGACTTATGAATAGGCTACCTCAGAAACAGCTCTTTGCCCCTGGATCTGTGCTTATTCTATAAACACAGACAGATTATTAAAATTGAAGGTTGAACCAAGGCAACAGATATTATTATTAAAGAGACACAAGGAAAGAAGTATAGAAAAAATTAAAAGTTAATGATTAAGAATGGTGTCAGGTTCATATATCACCTACCCAAAGAATATGGGGCTAATGTGTGGAAGTTAAATTTTAATTAAATGTATAATTTATTTATTTTTATTATTAATGAAATGTTTAGTTATTGTGTGTGTGTGTGTATGTGCGCACATGCACGTATACCATAACACAAGTGTAGAGTCTCAGAATATAACTTTGGAGAGTTGGTTCTTGCCTTCCAGCATGTGGGTTCTAAGGGATCAAATGAATTAGTGTTGACACAAAGTACCCTTGTCTAATGAATGATCTTATTGACCTATTTATGTTTGTCTATCTGTCTTTCCTTCTCTCTCTCCCTCCATCCCCCATTCCCTGCCACTACCATCTCCTCCTCCTCTCCCTCCTCTTCTTTACTTTCTGCCTTGTTGCACGAGAAGACTCTAGTAGGGCTGTCAGGGGCTCCAGGTGATCTCTAAGGATTTCTTCCTTAAGTTCCTCACAGTAGGGAAAGCATAGGTAGCTGTGGAGAGTCCGTGTTGTGTGTTTCAGTGGGAGCAGCCTGCTGGCCCTGAGAATCAGGACTGCTAAGGTTCAGCCTTGAGGGGAGATGGGGGATAATACCTACTTCCTGGGAGCTGGGGTGGGAAGAATTCTGCAGCTCCTGAAAGACCCCAGGGAAATATCTTTTGAGTCTTAAACAATGAATCCCTAGAGAGCCTCAAGCCAGTGAGCAGAAACCCGAGCTGTGGAGCAACAGCTTCTAATTCAGTAGACTCAATGTCTGCCCTTTGGCTTCAGCCTACAGGGTCCCCCAAAAGTACTGACTATAGAGAGAATTTGCAGTATGGTAGAGAAAGAGCTCACTTTCTCCTGCAGCCTTGGGAGGCTTCAGTCGGGGGGGGGGTTGGGGGGGGCTAAGGTGGGAGAGGACTAAGGTGGAGGAGGACAGAAGGTGGGGGAGGAATGAGATGGGAGAGGACTGAAGGCAGGGAGGACTGAGGGTGGGGAGGAATAAGGGTGGGGAGGATTGAGGGTGGGGAGGATTGAGGGTGGGAGGATTGAGGGTGGGAGGATTGAGGGTGGGGAGGACTGAGGGTGGGGAGGACTGAGGGTGGGAGGACTGAGGGTGGGGAGGATTGAGGGTGGGAGGACTGAGGGTGGGGAGGACTGAGGGTGGGGAGGATTGAGGGCGGGGAGGACTGAGAGTGGGGAGGATTGAGGGTGGGAGGACTGAGGGTGGGAGGATTGAGGGTGGGGAGGATTGAGGGTGGGAGGAATGAGGGTGGGAGGACTGAGGGTGGGGAGGATTGAGGGTGGGGAGGACTGAGAGTGGGGAGGATTGAGGGTGGGAGGACTGAGGGTGGGGAGGACTGAGGGTGGGAGGACTGAGCATGGGGAGGACTGAGGGTGCACACACAGCTTTAGTCCTCAGAGTGTTTGAGAGAAGGAGCATCTTCAGCATCTCTGAAGGAGGCATTTACTTTCCTCACTATTTGGTTTCCTCGTCTGTAAGACAGGAATGCTAAAAGCTAGCACACCCTTTTGGTTCTTTGTTTTAGTTTTTTCTTAGTAAAACCTTTGAAACATTTTAATAATTATTATTTTAAATTTATTTTTGAGAATTTTATGCATGATTAAACTTTTTTTAAAAAAATAAGTTTTAGGTGTATAGATTGCATAGTATAGCGGTCCCAAATGTCCCTAACTAGCTTCCTTGTTTTATATCTGATATTACTGTGCTGTATTTGTTACGATGGTGGATCTACTCTATGATTGGCTGGAGTACACATTTAGTTCTGATTTTCTTTTTAGAGTCTTAATGCTCCCTTTCTAGTCCAGGGCCTTGGGCCTGAGGTACCATTTCACCTCCAGCAAACCTAGCTCCTTGTCTTTTGCTTGGCGATGATGGATGGGACTCTTCTTGGCTGTGGCTCATCCTTCTTTACAATGGTCCTGTTAATCTTGAGGAGAGCTGGCGAGGGTTTTATAGAATCTCTCTCTCTGTTTTCATCTGATAATTTTCTCATGATGAGTCTGGATCATTTAGGGGTGAGAGAATAGGAGGAAGACAGACCACACAGAGACCCAGGACCAGTTTACATGACATCACGTCATGACTACATACAATCATCTCTTCTTGAAGGCAGCATTTAGCATCGCTTCCTTCTGAAGAATCTCATTTACTCTTCAGAAGTGGAGATCTGTAGCCACCCTTAAAAAGCAGAGTTGCAGCCTCCTTCTTAAGGGTGGAATAGCACCATAAATTATTTGGACTTCTGCAATGGAAACTTGTCTCCTCTCTGACATTTATTTAATCACTTTTGACTTTATTTACTGGACAGTTAGCAAATACTTTGTGCTAATAATTCCAAACTCTCTTACTGTGCTATTCAAATTGTAAAAGCTTTGGTCACAGAGGTTTTTCTACTCATTGATTCTGTGTCTCTGACAGACATCCTCCTGTGTGTGTGTGTGTGTGTGTATGTGTGTGTATGTGTGTGTATGTGTGTATATGTGTATGTTTGTATGTACATGTGCATGGACAGGTGTGTGGACATGTGTGTGTGACATGTGTGGAACATGTGTGTGTACATGTGTGCATGTGTATGTACATGTGGCTATGTGTGTGTGTGTGTGTATGTGTGTATGTATATATATATGTTTATTAAGGACGTTTCAGACTGGCTCCTTTGCTGGGAGTCTGCATCCATGAGCTGCTCATGCCATTTTGGTTTTGCCATCAGAGTTCCTTTTTGTTGCAGGATCAGATTCTATTCTATGGATCTTTCAGCTTATTTATTCAACCATTAAAAGATATCTTGGTCTCTTCCTGGTCTTTCTGGCAATTATAAATAGGACAGTTATAAACATTTGTGTTGTGGTTTTCATGTGAACATATTCTAAACTCATCTAGATAAACATAGAGGATTGTATAAGACTCTATTTGGTTTCTTCACAAACCCAAACTGTCTTCCACCATGGCATTCCTACCAACATGAAACAAGAACTAGTTCACATCCTTGCCAGCAACTTGTGTTGTCAGTTTCTTTGTAATAATTTAGCCATTCCAGTATGTGGTGCTTGCAAATAATGATGAGTAATATTTCATATGCTCATTTACTATTTATGTATATTCTTCTATAATGTATCTGCTAAGAATCTTATCCATTTTAAGTTAGATTGTATTCTTATTACTTAACGCAAAAGTTCTTCAACTATTCTGAACACAACTTCTTCAGCATTTGTGTGATTTAAAAGGATCTTCACCCAGTGTATGGCCATTATTTAATTTCCCAACAGTATTATTTTCACTAGAAGAAGTTTTAAAATTTCTAAATTCCAACTTACCTATCTTTCCATGAATTTTACTTTTGATGTGTCTAAAAACTCATGATCAAATCTGAGATTTGAAAAGTCTGTCTTTCTAGATAATCTAAAGATTTGTATTTTAAATTTATATCTATGAACTAATTTGAGTTAATTCATTTTTATTTTATTTTTTATTAAATTATTTTATTTATTTAAATTCCAAATGTTGCTCCCCTTCTGGGTGCTCCCTCGGAGTTCTTCACTCCCTCCCCTTTGGCTCTAAGAGGTTATTCCCCGTTTCCTGGGACATAAAGTCTCTACAGGATTAGGCACATCATCTCCCATTAATGCCAGACAAGAGAGTCCTCTGCAACATATGTGCCAGGGGCCACAGACTGGCCCATGTATGCTCTTTGGTTGGTGGCTTAATTTCTGGGAGCTCCTTCAGTTCTTCCCCTAACTCTTCCATAGGGGTCCCCGACTGCCAATGATTAGATGTGAGTGTCTGCATCTATCTTAGTCAGCTGCTGGTAGAGACTCTCAGAGGACAGCTCCTGTGTGCAAATACAACATAGCATCAGTAATAGTGTCAGGGTTTTGGTGCATGGGATGGATTCCAAGTTGGACTGGTCACTGGATGGCCATTCCTTCAGTCTCTGCTCCATTTTTGTCCCTTCATTTCTTTTAGACAAGAACAATTCTGGGTCAGAAAATTTGAAGGTAGGTGGGCGGCTCCATCTGTTTCCTGGGGGCCCTGTCTATCTCCTGGTGGTGGTCTCTTCAGGTTCCCTCTCCCCACTGTTGGGCATTTCAGCTAAGGTCATCCTGATTGAATCCTGGTAGCCTCTCACATCCCAGGTCTCTGGGAACTATCTAGAGGTTCCCCTACCCTCTATCCCCCACTGCTGCATAATTTGATTCATTTTCCTCACCCTCTGGGCTTTTCTCCAAGAATCTATGTACCTATTCCATCCTTTCTTCTCACCTACTTACCTACCCAACTGCCTCTACCTCCCTAACTACCTATCTACCTACTATTTACCTGTCTCTATCCACATACTTAATTATTTGAGTACCATTTGTGGAAGAGACAAACTTTTCCTGATCAAATTATCTCTCCTTCTATTTCTAAGAGCAGTTGGTTGTATCTATGTGAGTCTCATTCTGACCTATCTCTGTTCTGTTGTCATCCATTCTGATCCTGGTTTCTATTCTTTCAACAGTAATTGTTGACATTATTGTTATTAGCTTCTGGGTAAAACACAGGCTACTTCTATCCTTAGTGTAGACTACATGAGTCTAAAGTACTTATTGACTGATGTGTTGGGCTGGATGTTCACTCTCTAAGATGAGATTTTATTCTGTTCTCTCACCCTATGTGAATAAGAAGCTCAGAATCCTGCTGAGTTTCCAGATATTTCTGGGCAAAGCTTCATTCATAGAGTCATTTCCAAGGATGCTGAGAATCAGAAATAAGACTGTTTTTCTTTTAAAACCAAATCCCACACAACACATTTTAAAAGATATGCGCTGCATATAATTATGTTGAAAATCACATAACAGAATTTTTGTTATTTCTGGGTCTGATTGTGTCCCTTCAAATATTAAGACTCTATCAAACAAACAAGCCCTTGATATTCGACATAAAACTTAACAGATGAGTTACAGGACACTGTATTCCAGTGCTAAATACAGGAAAGGACTCGTTTGTGTTTCCTTTCCTTGGTATTATAGTGATAAAACCTAGACAAAGTAAAATAGTTATAAATAACATTCATTTTCTAACATAGTATAAACTTTATCTTGCTTTAATAACATTACAATCTATCAATTACCAGCCATTTCCCAGTGTTTGTAGTTTTTCCAAACTGTGGGTCTCACACTACATCAATTACACTTTGCATTGTAGAATGCAGTCCTAATTTAAGAAATTTCCTCTCTTATCTAATTTTATGCCTGGGAAAAATTATGATGTGCACTCTCCCAACATTTTCCCCAGGGTTAGATCATGTCATGGATGTTCTCCGGAGACATGTGTACAGACTCTAGTCTCATATAGCTTCCCTTGTTCGGTGGTACAGAACTGTCCCTAGGCATTTACCTGAGCCAGAGGGGTGACTCAACAGGCACTGGTGCTTACTGCTCATCCCGACGACCCAAGTTCAATCCCCAGGTCCCACATGTGAGAAAGGGAGGATGGACTTATGGCAAGTGGTCCTATGATCTACACATGCCACCTAATCCAAAAAAATAAAATGCAATAGAATAATTTACCAAAATTACCCAAATATCTCAGAAAATAGTATTTGTACAGTTGTATGATTATTTTTCATGGTTTCCATTTAGAAAAAGAATGGGGTTTTTAAAATTTTCTTGCCTTGTACTTTAAGTACAGAAGGAAATGTGTCTTGCTAGGGAAGGGTGCAGATTTAGCATAGATCAGGGTTGGCTAATTTTTTTCTCCACATTATTCCGACATTGAACTAAACAACACTCATCTCAATCCTTACATTCTACCAATGTATCATCAAAACGATCAGAGATAATGAGTTGAGTTTTGATAAAACTGTAGCTGTAAAACCCTCCAGGATTTTAGCCTCTTGGAAATTATTTGCTGCTGGCTGACTAAGGAAGTAAAATGTCTCCTGAAAATGTTCTCTGGGTTTGGAAGTTAAGTGGGATTACGCAAATGTCAGTAGGTAACTTAGAAAACACTGTTGAGAGTTTATTGTGGATATTTGCTTTTTCTGTCATTGTGTCTGTTAAAAGTCTTGGAACAAAATACCCATGGAAGGAGTTACAAAGACAAAGTTCGGAGCTGAAACTGAAGGAAGGACTATTCAGAGACTGTCCCATAACAACCACCATGGGATCCATCCCATAATCAGCCACCAAATGCAGCCACTATTGCAGATGCCAACAGAACCCTGATATAGCTGTCTCTTGTGAGGCTATGCCAGTGCCTGGCAAATACAGAAGTGGATGCTCACAGTCATCTATTGGATGGAACACAGGGCCCCCAATGAAGGAGCTAGAGAAAGTACCCAAGGAGTTGAAGGGGTCTGCAACCCTATAGGAGGAACAACAACATGAACTAACCAGTACCCCCAGAGCTTGTGTCTCTAGCTGCATATGTAGCAGAGGATGGCCTAGTCTGCTATCAATGGGAGGAGATGCCCTTGGTCTTGCAAAGATTATATGCCCCAGTATAGGGGAATGCCAGGGCCAGGAAACAGGAGTGAATGGGTTGGGGAGCAGGTGAGGGAGGGGAGGGTAGAGGGGACTTTCCGAGAGGAAACTAGAAAAGGGGATAGCATTTAAAATGCAAATGAAGAAAATATCTAATAAAAAAAGAAGAAAAGAAGTCCTTTTATAAAATTTCTCAAATATCAGAATTTGACCTAAGAACTTTTCAAGTCCTGGTGTCTGTTCCCTTCTAATGTTTCAGAAGAGGAATCAAGTTGAAAGCAGATCCCATAAGGGTTCATATGTATCCTCTGAAGTCAATGCTTCAATTCCTGGAGTCATTTCACCTCTGACTTACACACCCAGCCCACACATCCTATAACTTCAGAGCACTGCAGACAGCACGAAGACACTTGAAGAGCTGAAGAGCTTAAAAATGGACTCAGCTGCTCAGATTTGCAAAATTCCCCCATAGAAGAGACCCCAGCTTGTCAGTCACGATGTATTTAATCTTACTTTCAAGTAATTTAATTTCCTAGGCCAAGATGGGTCATCAATAGCAAATTCAAAACGGAGAATAGCGAAGCCCTCTGGAGGCTGAGAGCCTAGAATAAGAGGAGACACGAGCTTGCGATCTACACAATTGGAAACCTCCATCCAGCAGTGACGGCTGGATCGTCAGTCTTTAGGTTCCCGTTGCCATTGCTGTGTGTGCCTGGATTGTGAGACATAGATGGGATCACTCAAGAGCTTCGTGGAAATGAAGTGATGTCGCCAAAGAAGTGTTTCTGCATGGATGTTACTTAGGTTCTGTGGAATTGCTAAAATGAACATGGAGAAGGAAGGTGTTCCAGACACACATCCCATAATTGTGTCTCATCCCAGAGTGTGTGGAGAGATAGCATGGCTTCCACTTTCTGAAGACCAAGGCAGATGGGATGCTTGGGAATTATAAGGAGAAAATTAGATTAATCTATCTGAGCTTGACCTCGGGTCAACAGCGAAACTTTAATCATCCTACATCCACTTCGTTCAGAAAGGCGGGCAAACCCAAATGTGTAACAGCTTTCCAGAAACTGTTTCAATCCAAGGAGTTGAAAGTAGGACAAGTCTTGGCACTTAAAGGCGTAAAATTATTTGAAACACTTCATTTCACAATGCTGTTGAATAAATACAGCGTTACTCTCCCTAAGTGAGGCCAGGTGTGGAAACAAATTGCTTTTTTTTTTTTTCGTTGAACTTTTTAGAGGTTTGTATGTGAAGATTATTTTCATATCATACACAGTGCAGAGGGTATTTGACTGCTATTTGGTACTTGTGGTCAGTACTAAATGCTTGAGAAATGTTCCTTATAAATGCATTAATTTCATGCAAATTTTAATCTTCGATGTCTAATTCCAATAAAAGTAATTGAATAGCTGCCAAACATCTTTACATCTTTAATATTTTTCTACATAGACAACATTTATATATTGCTTGGGGATATTTGGAATTCTCAAGTTATTCCTGGTTTCCACTCTTGCTGCCAAGAATTGGCTGAACATATTTTTCTTTAAAAACTTACCTGTTACTCAGGTTACTTTTGCTTTGTTTCAAGTCTAGTTTTGTGCTAGGCATGGTGGCACATGCCTTTAATTCCAGCACTCAGAAGGCAGAGATAGGCAGATCTCTATGAGTGTAAGGACAGCCTGGTCTATCTAGTATGTTCCAGGACAGTCACAGCATTGAACAGAAACCCTGTCTCAAAAATTAGTTTTATTTTATGTGTAGGGATGTTTGCAAACATGTAAGTGTGTGCACCATATGTGTGAATGATGCCTGCAGAGCCAGGAAGTAGTGTCAGGTTCCCCTGGACCTGGAGATAGAGATGCTTGTGAGTGGCCAAGTGCATGCTAGGAACGAAACCCAGCTCACCTGGAAGAGCAGTCAGTGCTCTTAAGCACTGAGCCATTTCTCTAGAGTCCACTATCTTTTAAAAGTAATAACTAAAATACAGTAGGTACAAATATCTATTTCTACAACAGCAACCCACCTACCACCTTTCTTGTTCTAAAAATAGCCCTTATCCAACTTCCTGTTTCTTCCTGTTTGTAAATGAACCTCTACTTCTAGTGTGACTTCAGTGCTGCTATACTGACACGTCATAATCAACTTTCCATTTATCTCTTGATAGACATTTATATGTTTTTGCTTATGTAAACTATACTGAAATTAACTTTGAAATATTTCTTATGTCGGTGGGCATATGTTTAGAAGTAACATTTCTGGGTATTGTTATCTTACCTAACTGTCATACAGAATTGCCCCACGCTGGCTGTGGAAAGGTTCAATTTCACTACTGCATGGTAATTCTCATCTTATATAAAGTTTGTATCACTAGGCTCATGATTTTGAAAAATGTGCCAATCTGGTATGTATCGAAATGGGCAGGCTTTGTGTTAATGTGGATTTGATGGACTGCTAGTCACGATGAACATCTCCTTGTAACTTTACCTCCTTCAAATGGTTGTTGAAGCCCAGCAAATAAGTTGGGAGTATCCAGCCTGTCCACAGCCATGAGCTGCCTTCTTAATGCCAGACAAAGCAAATGATGACCACACATTGCGGGGCTGTCTGTCGTGATCAGAGGCAGAGGCCATGGAATTCTGAGGGTCAAGAATATGTGTAAGCTGGCTTTGAACTACCAGTGAGAACCCCAAAGCTCCTTCCGGAAGTATGTTGGACTGAGAGGGGGCACAAAGGTGTCCATGGAGAAAGCCAGGTTAGCAAGGTTTGGGGAGTAGACAGTATTAGTTGCACATTGTGAGAAACAAGTTCCGGGGGAGCAATGTAGACAGACAACGTGTGGAAAGCAGAGCTTGAAACACTCTGAAAGCTAGCACAGGTGGAACCTAGTGTGAGGAGGCTCGCCCTTATGGCCATGCTGGCTGCAATGGAGGGCAATCAGGCAGGTTTGCCAGTCTTAATGAGAGTTTCCACTTCCTGATGCATCCAGTCCTCTGTGAGGTCCAGCTGTCTGTAGCCCTAGAACCCGGAGCCAAGATTACTTGGCTGTCTGCAGTGAGGGGTTAGCAAGTCAAGTACAGAACTTGGAAGTAAAATTCTTCCAGATGCTTCTCCAAACTCTAGCCTTTACGTATCTGTTTTTAAATCGTCTCTGTGAGGTACTGTTGTTTGTTTTGTTTATGGCTTTTTCCCCCCAATCTTTATAAAAAAAATACCTGACTGGAAGATAGTTTTATTATGTAAGTATAGCTTTGCGTTGGCGCTACCTTCTATACAATCGATTCTGAGTGACCTGTGGGTTGTTTGCTGTCACACACTGCACAAAGCATTTATTTTATGCACATTTACCTATAAACTGACACATCTGAGTAATATTTATTTGTCTCGATACTTGTAAAAATCAACTTTATACTTTTTACCAAAGTTCTTGCTAGTGAATCAAAACACGTTTTCCTTTGTTGTATACCTTCAAATATGTAACAGCAAAGCAATTGTAGCTTTACAAAAAAAGTCAGACTTATAATTTTCCTAATTCAGCATAGCACTCATAATTTTGAGGGATTATTGAAGCCTTGACAGGTTTCTCAAGAGGCAAGGATGAGTTCAGATAAAGGAAATAAGGCTGGAACATCTGTGTCTTAGCGCCCCCATCAGGCCACAGTCACTCTTTGTGAACAGAGTTAATTCCCTTGTGAACATGGAAAGGCTTGTGGGAGCCTCCCACCCTCCTGCCATGTGGGCATGCATTCACACCTTCAAGACGTGCACAGCAAGAGAGTCCATCGTTGAAGCAGGTAGCAAGCCTTCACCGGATACCAGTGCTTTTGGTGCTGTCACACTGGACTCCCCAGCCTGACAGAACTAGATTTAGCTTGTTATGGATTACCTGGCATACAGCACATTGTTACAGAAATCCGAAGAGAACAAGACCACCACAGACTTGGTACAAAGTGTACCAAGTTCACAGACACAGTGTACAAAGCTTGTGGGACTCACCGAACCTGAGCTTCCATGTTAGAACTTAGCTTGATCCTGTGAAGACAGATGAGCTCAGCAATGTGGATGCCAACATGGCTGTCTTTGAATTCCTCACAACTCAATATATATATATATATATATATATATATATATATATATATATATATCGAAAGAGGAAAAGGAGAGGAGAGGTCACACAGGAGGGGGAGTGAAGAGTCGGGTATATGAGAGGGAAGGAAAATCTACTAAAATACTTTGTTTGAAATGCCATGACGACTCTAAATGCTAATCATTTTTATTTTAATTCAAGATCTTGGTGAGATGTCCATAAATGTCTGGCTCCATAAAATCACTTATAAATCAATAATCGAACCATGGTTTCAGTTGCTGTAAATTAAGTTACCTCAGGGGAGGATATTTCTCAGTTTGAAAGACTAAATGTTTTAGAGGAATGTGTTCTTTTAAATTGACTTATTTGTATTTAAATTCTTTTAAAGAACATTTTAAAATGTTCTTTTAAATTGACTTATTTAAATTTTTCTTATTTGTACCTGTTAGCTGGTAAGTCTTTGATAAGAAGGCTATAATCTGTATAACCACAGGAGTTAGGCATAGATAAAGTAAGGGACTGGGGGTGGAGAATCTATCTCCATTGGAAAGGGAAATAGAATGGCTAGCTAGGGATAGATGTCGGGAGTGGGTGGGAATGGGAGGATCAAAAAGGAAGAAATAGGAAAGAGGGAGATTAAGGAGAGAATATGGGGAGGGACAGCTAAAATTAAGGTCCATCTGAGGGGTTGCATGGAAATCTAAATAAGCAGAAGCATCCTATAATGTATACATATATGATGGCAATCTAAGTGAAATCACCAAATAACGGGAGGGACAGAGCCCCAGTTAGACAACTCTTGTCTACAAATGAAGCCTCTAGTTCTAGGAATGAATTACATCCAATAGAGTTGTTGGCCAAAGGGACTTCATGGGAGCCCACACACAAGCCTGGCTATTGTCAAGTCTTCTGGTTGCTCTCCACTAAATAACAATAAGTCCTTGTTTCTAAAGACAACACCTATACAACTCCTTAAAGATGAAGAACTCATTAAATATTGACCTGGTATCTACCCAGAACCTTCACTCCTATGGGCTAGTGTTTATGCTACTGGAAAGATAAAGACCAACCCATTTTAAACCCTTCAGCCTATGATGATGCCCTGCCTGCAAGATTCACAGACACAGTGTACAAAGCTTGTGGGAGTTACCCACCAGATATCTGATTGGATTTCAGGCCCAGTTCATGAGATAGAACTCATGCCTGAAACTGTTCAGGTGACCAAGAACCTGAGACTAGATAGACAGGGGACCTAGAAGAAAACTAAAAAGTACTGTTTTGCTAAAGGAACGTAGCAATCAAATGACTTCCAAAGACACTCTGCTGTACACATTGTTCAGTGTCTTGCTCAGTCACCATCTGCAGGGGATGTGGAACACAGAGACCCACAGCTAGACAACATGCAGAGTAAGACACTGAACAATGTGTACAGCAGAGTGTCTTTGGAAGTCACGTCTCCATCAAATCTCTCCCCGCAGGGCTCAGGGAATCCCCCAGAAGAGAAAGGAAAAAGATTGTAAAGGCCAGAAGGGATGGAACTGAGTAATCAAGACCTCCTAAGCATAGCAGGGATGATGCTCATATGAACTCACAGAGAATATGGCACTGTGCACATGACTTGCACAGGTCTGAGTCTGTACAAGTCTGGGCCTGATGGGGTCCCAGACTGAGAGGGGAAGTGGACACAGGTTCCCATCCTTAGCTCAGAAGCTACCTCTAATTGCTAACTGCTTGCAAATGAAAAATTAGTTTTCTCCAATGCAGTCTCTCTGGGTACGGAAACTACTCTTTAGGAATTAGGCCCCATACCCAGCAGTATACGGTCAACACACACTGAACTTATACTGAACTTGTGGCTTAGTGGGAATTTTGAGGTCCTTTGTCTCAGAGTGCTGTGTCAGTTTTTTTTTTTTTAACATATATGTCTTTTTTTTTTTTAAATACATGTTGTGGTTTCCAGTTTTGTGTTTTTTATAGGATTTCTGTGTATGAAAACATGCATGTCTCTGCATCTATATATGTTTCTTGTGCATTTTATTTGGCTTTTTTTCTTGTTTGTTGTTTTGTCCTGTTCTGTTTATTAAGTCTTACGATTTTTAGATGCATTTTTTTTTGTCTTCTGACAAGAGAGAGAATGAATGGGTGTGGATTTGGATGTGAGGGAAAGGTGGGGAGGGTCTGGGGGCAGTTGGAGGAGGGAAACCATAATCAGAATGTATTGTATGAAAAATAATTACTTTCAAAAATAGAAAAATAAGGGCTGGTGAGATGGCTCAGTGGGTAAGAGCACCCGACTGCTCTTCCGAAGGTCCAGAGTTCAAATCCCAGCAACCACATGGTGGCTCACAACCATCCGTAACGAGATCTGGCGCCCTCTTCTGGAGTGTCTGAAGACAGCTACAGTGTACTTACATATAATAAATAAATAAATCTTTAAAAAAAAAAAAGAAAAATAAAACTTAAAAACATCAAAAATAAAATACCAGTATTAATAAACTAATACATGTTTGTCAGTATAGGAATTTTTGGGGTCTGTCAAATGTTAGCTCCTGCCATGGCATTTAAAGTATTTTGAGTGACACAACTCAGTCTCAACTATACCCAGATGTCTGTTTTAACAAGCTCTTCTGTGGACTCCACTACATTTTATTCAGGGTTTAAATTTTGAGCAATTATCCTATTTTATTCTTTGTTATTTTCTGTGAACTTGAAAGCAGCAGTGACATTGACCTGATTAATCATTGCATGTGGGTTCTTAATTTACTGTATGAGTCACTGCCTCAACAGATGACTTTTAGCCTCTCTTCTGAGCTAAAATGCAGAGATCTTGTGTGTGGTTTCCATTCTGGCTAAGACAGTTGTCTTAGTCAGGGTTTCTATTCCTGCACAAACATCATGACCAAGAAGCAAGTTGGGGAGGAAAGGGTTTATTCGGCTTACACTTCCATACTGCTGTTCATCACCAAAGGAAGTCAGGACTGGAACTCAAGCAGGTCAGAAAGCAGGAGCTGATGCAGAGGCCATGGAGGGATGTTCTTTACTGGCTTGCCTCCCCTGGCTTGCTCAGCCTACTCTCTTATAGAACCCAAGACTACCAGCCCAGGGATGGTCCCACCCACAAGGGGCCTTTCCCCCTTGATCACTAATTGAGAAAATGCCTTACAGTTGGATCTCATGGAGGCATTTCCTCAACTGAAGCTCCTTTCTCTGTGATAACTCCAGCTGTGTCAAGTTGACACAAAAATAGCCAGTACAACAGTCTTGGTAGACAGAGTGTAGCATTCAGCTATGTGGTCATTCATTATACACGTGTATGTGTGTGTGTGTGTGTGTGTGTCTTTGGGGTACCAGGGACACAAAGATTAATAATGAATACCTCACATCTAGAGAGAGATGTGAACATATCTATAGCTTGCTGCAGCAGAATCAGATAATTGCTATTATAAAGATGGGAAGATAGGGGCAGGCTGTGCAAAGGAGATAGGAATGCACTTTGCTTCCTGGGGAGTATGTTTTGAGCTAAGCCTTGGGGAACTGTAAAGGACTATAAAGGAATTGACAAATATACAGAAATGAGTTTCTCCAGCTATCCAAGACCTGCTTACCAATTCAATCCAGTAGGACAGTGCTCAAGGGGCAGGGCTGACAGAAAGCTAGAGTGATAATTTAGGGGTTACACTAGTTGGCTATTGCTATTTACAGATCAACTCCAGAACTTAGCAGCTTAAAAACAGCTGGGGATTTCATTGCTTCTGTGAGTGGGAACTTAGGGAATGCCCCTGGTGGATGATTCTGGCTCAGAGCCTTGCACGAGGTTCTATTGAGATGTCAGCCTGGCCTGAAGTTGCCTACATATGTGACATGGCCGGAAAGTCTGCTTCCGTGGGCTCTCACACACATGTCTGAACAGCCTAGCTCAGGCTTGTTTCTGGAGAACTGCATTGCTCATGTGTACACTGCTCTGGAGGGCTGTTTGGGTATCTTCATGATATAGTCCCTAATTTTCCCTGCAGTGAATGATTGGAGGAGATAATATAGTATATCTTTTATAGTTTGTCAGTGGTGTCCCATACCTTCACTTTACAATACTCTATTGGGTACATACAGGTCATAACATAATAAAACATACATACATACATAATAAAATGTGAAGATCAGAGTCATTTGAATTCATTGTGGAAACTTGACTACCTACTTCAGGGGCATATTATTGCCAAGTGTCCTGTGTACCTAGGTAGTTTTAATTAAACAAAATTCTGGGGAAAACAGTAGAGTCTCTTATTTAAAATAACAACCATGAGAACAATAGCACATATTGTAGAAAATTCAGAACAAACAAAAAAAAAAGAAAACTATGGTATGATATTGCAGAGAGGACTGCTGTGGAGATTTTTAGATAATTTGCTTGGATGTCTTCTCCTGCTGATAAGACTTGATTTTCTTTTCAGTTCCTAGCATAATGAAATCCACTTTTATATAATTACAAAAGTAACAGAGAGATTTTATAAGCAGAGGCTGAATTGGGATATCTAGAAACGTGTGACAGAGAACAGCATAGTATTAGAAAGGATAAGTTGTTGGGCAACAGGGTTAGAGAGACTTTGTATCTGGGACTCAGAAAATTAGATGACTGACCAGGTGTTCAGTGTAGGGAAAACAGATCAAAGATTTGGTAAAATTTCTAAGGACATGGATGCATGTGGAGTAGTTACAGGCCTGTGTTTGATATGTGTTAGAGATGTCTGCTAGACATGCCGACACTGCTGCTGTCCAATAGTTAGGAAAGACGTCAGTACAAAAGAAGAAATTTAAGATGCAGAGGAAAGAAATGTAAATGATAGGAGTGAGGTGCTGCAGTGGACATGGGGGGAGGGGCTTCAGGGCTTATGATGAAGAAATAGCTCTGGAGAGAGAAGGGGGAGAGTCTGACATTGAGCATCTGCAAGTCCTTCTTCAATATCCACAGGAGATAATTCCCAGGTTCCTTCCCTGATGTGCAGATATCCAAATACTTAAGTCACTGATAAAATAAGGTGCATACCTACATAGAACCTGTGCACACCTTCCTCTATATTTTAATTATCTCTAGATTGCACATGTAAAATGTACATGCTATATAAATTGCTGCTATACGATGCTGTCTGTGGAATATTAACAAGAACAAGAAGTCTGTAGTGTTCAGTTACACACCGCCTTCCCTTATATTCTTCCTGAGAACATTCATCCAGGAAGAGTTGATTCGGTAGGCATCAAAGCAGCAGACGCAGAGGCCTTGCTGTCCTAGGTACTGAGAACTTGCTATCTCATTTAACTCTCTCATTACAGTGGAAAGTGCTGGTAGCTCCCTCTTAGGGGTATGAGACACAGGTTCAGTGTGGCTAAATGACTTTTCTAGGATTACCCAGCTAGTAAATATTATAATAAACCTGGAATTCAGACCCAGATCTGATTACTGATAGTTTGAAGGCCTAGAATCTTTCTTTCCCCTCTCCCTACATCTGGACAAACAGACACGGCAGTCTGGTGCTCTTTTTTGGTACTGGTAGGAGGTTCCAACTTCACAGCTGAGCCTTCACTCCAGAACAAACTAATTGCAGTAAAGACCACACCACTCTTCCTCTTTGCCTGTGGATCACATCAGATTTGGTCCTTGGAGCCAATCCTGCTCTATTGAGAAAGTCTCACTAAGTGAGTAATAGGTTTTCAAACATATCCTTGGGGGTATGTGACCTGGCTCCGTCTCACCATTAAAACTAAATTTTAGGTGGATGTGCAGGACCCATTCTGCTCTGCAGGGATATCTCTAGTTGATCCTGTAGGCAGGATGTCTGAGAGCTTCACACCACCAGGGACTTTCTTCTCTTCCTGCAACACAGAGACTCAGTGTTCCTCCCTCTAACACAGGCTCTTCCTCTCGAGGGGGGAAAGATGGCACACTGATGGATTCATTTGGGAAGGTTCTAAAGGAGGCTTCAAAGCTGTTGGAAATAAAAAGGAAAACGGAGACTAGAGGGTGGTAGCAGGGTGGAGTGCCTTGCATACTTGGGGAAAAGACAAAGAAGGTGGCTGGGAGAACTGATACAACTCTTGGGCAGTGCTGTGGTTGCCTACACATTTGCAGTAGTGCTAGTTTGCATGAATGAGCAGTGGGCTGAAGCCTGGGGAAATAGCATGCATATAATTTTAGTATATTCATAGACCCTGGGCCACTCACCTGGAGAGTCAATCAGGGTTTCTGTCACTGAAAGGTATCTGTAAGAATGAGGGCTTCGTGGGAGAATTGATAGAGGACAGTTGCTGAGTATCTTAAAAATGGGGCTATAACTTTTGCAGAAGAACAATCTGGTCAAGGTGAAGAGGACGAAATGTCACTGAAGAAGTACCCAGGGTCAATTCTTTTCTGAAGCAGCTATGCACGTGGTGAGGGTAGTCAATGGAACATCAGTGCTTAGACTACGAAATAAAGACCTAAGTCCTTGGCAATAGCCAGGAGGTGTCAGTGAAGTAGAAGTGTCAAAGGGATCATAAGAATATGGACCTGGTGGTGCCCGATGTTACCATTCACAGACAGAAAGGTGCTTACCTGATCTGTGCTTCCCCAGGGATCTCAAGTGGTGGCAGCTAATTTACAAATGGCAATGAACTGTGTAGACTACAGTTCTCTGTACTGGCTTCATGTGTGCCATGTGTGGTTAAGGGAGACAGGGCACAGAAGGCAGTCTGTCAGAACAAAGGTAAATACATAGCAAAGGGTTCCCTATGGCATGCTGCGTCCCCCGCTCCCTGAACATGACAAACTGTTAGGCTGCACAGGCTGAATCCTAAGCAGTCAGGACCACTGCTGGTTTTTGTTGAGCAGGCTGTTGGGAGGAGAGACAGTGATAGCCTCTACCTTCAAAAAGCTTGCTATCCATTTGGGTGGACAAAGCTATTGTACCTAAGGTGAGAGGCTTCCAGTGTAAACCATCTATAGAGGGTTTAGTTTTAGAAGAGAGACGGCATCAGGCAATTCCCACAGGGGAAATGTTATGGACACACATGGAAGATACTCTGTATAAAAAGGGCAAAGAGCTCAGCAGACCGTGGTGTTTCAGAAAACTGTAGGAAGAAGGAAGGTCTCCAGCACACAGAGTCTCTCTCTTCTCCAGGCCCACCCTTGTTGACTCTGGATTCCAGAACACTGCCAAAAGGTCCTTGATGCCGAGTTGATAGGAGATACAAGCTAGAACTAAGAGGTTTGAAGGAACTACTGAGTGTTTGATACCCAGCAGCTCTTCTTCTGAGACTTGGTAGGCTATGGGTGGTCTGTGGTTTACCAGATATCCATGTCCCACTGGCCAAAGAAGTCTTCCCTTCAGCTGTTGGTATTACTGAGAGTCTGTAAGGCCTTGTCTTCCTTCCTCTGTGATACTGATGATTGAAGTTGCTCCTGATATTGCCAGTACCTGGTGTTCTACCTGCTTGGTTCCCTTAACCCCAACTCTGCTTTGCCATTAGTCTCATCATAAATGCCACAGATGCTGCTAGAATATGACATCTGCTACCCTAATATGCATATGTATTATATAGAAGGATTACATGCTTCTATTATATGTGAACAGGTCTGTACATCTACACTGCTATCTATATATTATGTTCTTCTTTCTCCAAATCTCCTTTATCAGCTTACCAGCTTTTATGCTCAGCATTTTTTTTCAACATCTCTGAGGAACTTCTACACAGAATGACACTTAGTTGATTGCTTTGCCATCACACATAGTCACAAAGAGAATCTCCTAGAATCCTACTCCCTTCTTCGTACTGTTGCTTCTACAGACCTATAGGGATCTCTACTTTATGGCTTACTCACACCCAGCTTCTTAGAATGAAAAATGAACCAAGGTGTAACCATGGCAACATTGGCACAAGTGATGGCAATGCAATCTGTAACTGTGTATGTTATCACAAAGGTGTGTTAGGTAGAAATTCAATGTCAACAGAGTCATCTTCTTCATTGAGACCCTGGGGAATCATAAGTTTGTCCTAAGTCTGTCCATGGATCCAAATCAAGTTGCAGTCTCTGTAGCCCTGTGAACACTCAGACTGCTGTTTAATGAGCGTTCTGTGCACAGTATTGTTTTTTTTTTCTTTTTTTTATTAGGTATTTATTTCATTTACATTTCCAATGCTATCCCAAAAGTTCCCCACCCACCCACTCCCACTTCTTGGCCCTGGCATTCCCCTGTACTGAGGCAGATAAAGTTTGCATGACCTCTTTTTCTACTGGTGGCCCACTAGGTCATCTTCTGCTACATATGCAGCTAGAGACACGAGCTCTGGGGGGCGGGGGTACTGGGTAGTTCATATTGTTGTTCCACCTATAGGGTTGCAGATCCCTTTAGCTCCTTGGTTACTTTCTCTAGCTCCTCCATTGGGGGCCCTGTGATCCATTCAATAGCTGACTGTGAGCATCCACTTCTGTGTTTGCTAGGCCCCAGCATAATCTCACAAGAGACAGCTATATCTGGGTCCTTTCAGCAAAATCTTGCTAGTGTATGCAATGGTGTCAGCATTTGGTGGCTGATTATGGGATGGATCTCTGGATATGGCAGTCTGTAGATGGTCCTTTTGTCTCAGCTCCAAACTGTGTCTCTGTAACTCCTTCCATGGGTGTTTTGTTCCCAATTCTAAGAAGGGGCAAAGTGTCCACACTTTGGTCTTGTTTCTTCTTGAGTTTCATGTGTTTAGCAAATTGTATCTTATATCTTGGGTATTCTAAGTTTCTGGGCTAATATCCACTTATCAGTGAGTACATATTGTGTGAGTTCTAAGAAAGTAGTTGCTTCCAAGATGCCCACAAAGCTCTATGAACCGCACTGATTCTTATTGTATACCCCCTTCCTTACTTTGATATTTTTCCATGTTTCTTTCTCTCTCTCTCTTTTTTTTTAAATTCTGAGCTTGATCCTTCATGAGCTTTTGACAGCCTCTTTAAATCACAATCTCTTTTCTCTCTTGCAGCTTCTGTAAAGATTTTCCCATAATTTTCCATAGAGTCACACCCAGGAGCAGCATTAGCAAGGATGACTGTATCCAGATGCGCAGGCATCTCAGTATAGCTGGCTCTTTTTGTTGCTGTTGTTGGAATAACGGCATATAAATGAGAAGATCTGAAGTTCAATTGCATGGCCATGTCTTGGGCTAAGCCTGGTTTGTTTCTCTTAAATTACACAAGACAACAGGATGGATGGGGATTGTGTTGGATTATAACAGAGTATGAAGTACCTGACATACAGTCAGTGTCCTTCACTGGGCTTCAGTTTCCCCATCAATAACACACCTTAAAGAAAAGTACATAGCTGGGTGATAGTGGTGCACACCTTTAATCCCAGCACTTGGGAGGCAGAGGCAGGCAGATTTCTGAGTTTGAGGCCAGCCTGGTCTACAGAGTGAGTTCCAGGACAGCCAGGGCTACACAGAGAAACCCTGTCTCGACAAAGCAAAGCAAAGCAAAGCAAAGCAAAGCAAAGCAAAGCAAAGCAAAGCAAAGCAAAGCAAAGCAAAGCAAAGCAAAGCAAAAAGCAAAGCAAAGCAAAGCAAAGCAAAGCAAAGCAAAGCAAAGCAAAGCAAAAGTACATACTCCTGTTAAAGCAAATTGCATGTGTGTAAAATAGGCCTGAGTTCTTCAGTTCACAATTTTAATATTTACTATGGTGAAGTCTGTCAATTATGATAACATACTCTGCTTAAATAAATAAACAAATTTGAATCGGAAGAGATAGGGTCAAAGTGGGCCTAGCACGGACAGAACTGAGGCCAGTGCTCCCTTTCTGAATTCCAGCATGCAGAGAAGTTTGATAGCCATTGGGTTCGCTGACTTCTGAGTCCCGGTTGTCTTGAATGAATCGGTGTGATCTGTGCCTGGCAATATCTGCAAGTTAAAACTGTGCTCTTGGGCTCCTCCCAGACTTACCTCACCAGAGTCTATACTCTTGTAGGATCCTCCTGTGGTTCATGTTCCCATTAAGAGTCAGAAGGCAGCGATTTAGGATGCCATCGTGCCAACTTGGCAACATGGTGGAATAATACAGTGCTTCTTGTGTTTGGGGTTTCATCCCTTTGAGGTCCTTTCCAGCTCTCCAGTTCTAGCATTTTAGTATTTAACCCATAAGGGAGAAATCCCACTTTAATAGAAAAGGGAATTGTGTCGCTTAGCTGTGTCCTTTGTGCCCCTAGAAGTTGAGGAGTAAACCAGGGGCATGGAGAGGAGTAAGATGTGTTGGTTACTCTCTGTGGACAGCTTCACATCCCACCACGAAGGTCTTTGCTATTGGGAGAATACATTTCAGTCCTGATGCTTGTATTGCACATTCGTTGGGTATCTTCAGTCAAAGTACTTGGGTGCAGCACTCCCCTAAGCAGGGTAACTCTGTGCTTTGTGAATGTCTGCCTTCCTAGATGAGGGACTCTGGAAAAGCTTCTACTCACCACCCATTTCCACTTGAGAAGTTTTACCCGACTCCAGGGTCATAGGTATATAGGGTAGGAACTACGAATAAAACATTGACTGATAATAAACCACAATGGAGTTTGCTTTAAGACAATTCTTTTTTGTATTTATTTTAAATTAATTATTTTATTTATTCACATCCCAAAGGTTGCTCTCCCTCCTGGTCCTCCCTCCCAGAGTTCTTCACCCCCTTCCCTTTGCCTCTAAGAGAGTGCTCCTTTCACCCCCAACTCAGGTATCCCCTAGCTTGGGGCATCAAGTCTCTATGGAGACTCTCTACAGAGACTCTAAAGTCTCTATAATTCTTTGAAATATATATATATATATATATAATTTGATATACATATATATATATATATATGTATATATATATATATCACTTAAGATGAAAATGGAGCTTCATGGATGGCTCAGGGAGTAAGAACACTTACTGCTCCTACAGAGAATCTGGTTCAGTTCAGTTCCCAGCACCCATCTCAGGCAGCTCATACCTGCCTGTAATTCCATTTCTAGGGAATTCCAAGTGCCCTTGCACAATGTGACACACATAAACTCACATGTCTATCTAACTTTCAATCTAAATCTAAAGCAAATATATGAAGCCAAAAGCAAATTTAAATTTGCATGCTAATGAGATTGATGTAGTCATTTTTACATAAAGAAATTAAAATCTTGGCTAAATTTTTGATCTTATGGGATGTATGTAGATCATTTTAAATGCTTTTTAGAGTTGATTGACATTCTGACTTATGCCTACAATACCGTGTCACATAAATAAATGGTTAAAAAATGGGCAGAAGTATTTTTAGGGCCATTTGAGAAAGAGTTAGAAAGTAGAAATTCTGCCCTAATCTCAAGTCTTCACTGAATCTTTTTTTTTTTTAAATGCAAGTGAATTCAGGAACTTAAAACGCAATTTTTTTAAAAATCAAACTTTCTAATATAATCCAATCCAAAGATACACTAACTCAATAACTCTGTATCGAGGAACAATGATAGGAAAATATTGGAAGCCTTTTGTTTTTCCTAATGAAGCCTCTGTCTTTGTATAAGAGCTGAATGCATCGTAGGCACAATAAGAGTGCTGTAATTCACACCATACAGTAGCCTCAAATCTGAGCTGTTTCATGAAGTGTTCCTCGTCATTGTGTGGCCTGATGTAAGACACTGGTATTGCTTTTAGAACGGAGGCTGTGGGGAACTTGAGTGAAGCAACATGGGTAAGTTCCACCGGAAACACCTCGGGCCCTCCACATGCTTGGTTCTGAAATAACCTTTGGATAATACATGTTCCGGAGCCTTTTGTTGATGCCAGTTTTATTGGGACTCTCACATTCAGTCATGTGACCCCTGTGCAGTGGTGACACAGTTTCAGGTGATGGGGCTGGATCACAGTGAGACTCACGTTTCTCATCGCTAGTATTGTTCTCTTCTAAGAGACGCTTTCCTGTCAATCAGGGGATCTGTCTGGACTTCTCAGGCAGGCTTTCAGATGGGAGAAATTCTTAATCATTTTAATGCATGATTTCTGGTATAAACTAGAGTTATATATGAATTATATATATATACATATATATGCACACACATATAACTATATATAGATGTAGCCTATGAATGTGGTGATATTTAAAGGTTCCCCCCTCCAAGTTCTTTCCATTTTTAGGTGATGTATATAAAAGCTGAATAGGAATTGTGATGAATGATGGAAGTAGCTATTTTTACCCAAGCTAGAAATCTATTTTCAGTAGAATTATTACTGGAAAAAAATGGATGTTTCTCTCTGGACCCCTCTCTAGGAATCTGTTCGTGCTGTTGGCTGGTGTCTTCGGAGGAAGCATATAAGGTTCTATTTAAACAAAAAGAACCGAGGTCTTTCAGGTTCAGGGCCAGTTGGTAGTATATGTTTTTAATCTTGGTTATTTATTTATTTTTCAAATCATCAAATGGGTAAGTAAAATGTAGCTTTTGGCTGTAGAAAGAGAGCTACCCCATTTGCGTTTATCTTTAGACTGTCTTTAATATGATGCTCCAAACTCACGGTGCTCAGTCAGGAGGTTTGAGTGCTACCTGTTTGTTGAATTACAAACTGGCCATGACTTTGCATCAGACATGCCATGTATATTATATAATATTAATAAACATGTTAAAAGGCTGGCACTCTACCTCAGTGGTTAGATATCTGCTTAGCATGCATAATATAGTGTTCTGTGCTTGAATCCTCAGCATCAAACACACAAAAGTCTGATTTTAAATTAAAAATACAGCTAAAGAAGGGCTGGAAGGGCTGCATAAGGTCCTGGGTTTGGTGCTCAGCACCACAGAAACTGACCTTGAGGTGCATGCCTGTCTTCTCTGCACACAGGTCTGTGGAGGCAAGAGTATCAGAAGTACACGCACACACGCGCACACACACACACACTATATATATATATATATATATATATATATATATATATATATATATATATTGGAAGCCTTTTGTTTTTCCTAATGAAGCCTCTGTCTTTGTATAAGAGCTGAATGCATCGTAGGCACAATAAGAGTGCTGTAATTCACACCATACAGTAGCCTCAAATCTGAGCTGTTTCATGAAGTGTTCCTCGTCATTGTGTGGCCTGATGTAAGACACTGGTATTGCTGGTATATATATATATATATATATATATATATATATATATATATATATATATATAGTGTGTGTGTGTGTGTGTGTGTGTGTATGT
The DNA here is from genome assembly GCF_978045245.1 of Mus caroli. Taxonomy (NCBI): domain Eukaryota; kingdom Metazoa; phylum Chordata; class Mammalia; order Rodentia; family Muridae; genus Mus; species Mus caroli. The sequence continues at coordinate 49,317,428 of NW_028227266.1, forward strand.
GTGTATGTGTGTGTGTGGGGCTAGCCTGGGCTGCAGGAGTCATCACCAACAAACAAATAATCAGACAAAGAAAACCAGTGCCAGTCTTCGGGGTGCCTGGGATATCATTGCAACTCGTGGCTTATTTCCAAGCCTCCCCATTATTAGCACTGACCCCCTTGTGTGACCTCGACTGTCTCTGACCTTGCTGACCTGAAGATAGACAAACGAAAAAGTGCACCAAATGAGAGAGAAATGATAAGCACCCCAATTTGTTCACACATAAAATGATCACTATGCTTAGAAATACGTACAATTAAAATAAAAACTAATGTAAATTATACCTTTAAAAACCTTCCAATGCCCATTACATGTAAGAACAAATAAAGCAAGTTAGATAATGATGACTTGGTAGAACCCAGGAATGTGTCAATATAAATTTTTATAAGTGTTAAAACTTTCACTGGACTTTATACTACTAGCCCAACAACTCTTTTTCCACTCCCTGCTCCGTGTTTCCCTTTAAAACTGTACTTAATATCCAAAATGCTATGCATTTCCTTTCTCTGTGTAGATGCTGTGGACAAGGGCTGTGTTTTATTTGCTCAAAAGGGGCCTAATATCAGAAGGAAAACATAGGTCCTTCCACCCTTCTGATCTCCTTTCTCTGTGGGATGAGAGGGTTATAAAGCTTGCCCAGGAAGCCTTGAGGCACTTCAAGGGTGGGAACAGCTGGATCTGTTTGTCTATCAAAGGAAAATGTAACCATAACATATGGGGGGGGGATACAGTTTTCAAGATGGGGATGATTCTGAATCCGAATGACTTGTAGTCTTCAGTTTAAACTTCTGCAAATTCCTGTTGGCAGGGAGACTTGAATAATACAGTCGCTGATCTAAACCATCTGTCTCCAAAGATACTCAGCTTGTCTGAAGAGACTAAGTTATGGTCTACGAGGAAGGTTCCAACTGTACCTGGAGCCAGGTCTGTGGCCACATACAAATCGATCTTTAAGCTTTGGGAAATCTCCCAAGACACATGATTTTTGGAAAAGTACCTAAAGCAAGCACACACTATATTTGAAAGAATACCAATTATTTATTGAGTGTTTATTATGCACAAGGAACAACATAAAGAGTTTAAGATGATCTTTGCTTATATCCATTATTCAAGTCCATTATCTCTTATCAGAAATGTAAGGGAATAATCATGAGTCTTACCTCTCTTTGTCTACTTGTATGTACTTGAATCTCTTCCTTAGCTCCTCAAGGCTCCATACTTAGGACTGTCCTTGGGCTACTTAGATGGGTGGCAGATGTACCTTGTTTCTTCAGAGACATTCCTCAGTTTCTCCTAGGGCTCAGTTTTCCTGAATGGGTGTATGTACATCTTTATACAGGCTACATATATTTGCCTGGATAATAAAACTCCATTATATATAAAAATATATATATTTAGAATATAGTATATATTTAGGTATTATATATTTATCTAATATATAGTATTAATATAGTATATAAAATATATAAATAAAATGAATATATATATTTAGTTCATGTTTCAAAAGGGGACATGTTTCATACTGTGGAACCCCAGTTGTTTCCCCTGAAGTGAGTTCCTAGTTCATTTTTTTTAGGTCATTTAGAGTTTGTATCAAGAGGTGACCATTATTGTCACCATCTAGAGTTCTCAGCTCTGAGATCTTCCATAGATTCCCACCCCGTGAGATGTGATGCAGTTACACTTGTGTTCTTTGTCATCCACTGCACATATGCACACTGACATCTCCACTCACCCAACACCACCAGAAACAAACGAGGCTGAGCAAATTCGAGTGACTGTGAGTCTCAGTGCGTTCATTCAGAGTTCAATGCAGCACTAAAGCTTTTTGTTCTGTGTATGTGGTTGTGATTTCTTACGATGCCCCATTCAGACCTGTCTAGTCTCACCCTCTATTTCTCTCAGCATGCTTTCTTCCAAATCTAATAGTTTTCCAGAGTTAGCCCATTCCTCACAGTCTTCTTTAAGGGTCTTCCATTCAAATTGGCTTCCACTGGAATTCTCTTCTTGTATTTTGGGTTCTTGCAGCATCTGTACTGTCCACCCAGCATTTAAGCTCCTCATCACATACTGTTCTTGTCCTTCTTTTGAATTACTGGCTTTTCATGAGAGGTTTTAGATATTGCATGTCTTGTCAATGGTAAGCTCTTTTCAGGACCCACCAATGAAATTACCCCTTTGCAAATTCTTCATTCATTGTAATCATCCCTTGCTCACAGGAGACATTGAATAACTATATGTGGGATGGACTGGGTCACTTCTCTTAGCTTCTTTATGTAGACTCAGAACTACCCTCACCAGACCCATTTTTCCCTGTCTCTCTCTTGCTTGTGGCAGACGCTGGTCCCATTATTCTCTTTTTGTCCTTCCATTAACTTTGCCTTTTGGCCTATGCCTAGGTAAAATAGGCTTAAAACTTCTTTGTGGTACATAAATTAGATAATGTATAAAATGCCTAGCTAAACATGGGTTAAATGTCTCAACATGGATGGGCTCTCCCCTGCATTCTCTAGACTCTGGCATATCTTATGGTTTTTTTTCCCCCTTGATGAACTTACAGTTTTTATAAAGGTCATGAAAACCTTTTGAAAAGGTTACTAATGCTATGGAAAAATTTGAGTGGAAATGCGTCAAGAACGCTCTCTCCATGTTCAAAACGTTTACCTTACTTTCCTGCATAGTCTCTGGTGCTGGTCTTCTCTCTTCTCTCAGCTGCTCATTTGCCGGATCTTTCTTCTGTTGTGTATGTTTAGCATCATTCCATCATTCCCTGTCATCATCCCTGAAATATCAGGGCCACTCTAGTTTTAGTTTATTTTGCTCATTCTGTGCAGAACTCTGTCTTCAGTTAGGCTCATAGTGCATAATGACAATAAACTGTAAGCTGGGCCCACAGAGATACCTAGGATACCTGGGGAAGGGTTTCAACATCGGCAGGGGCCATGTGTTCATGTGTGTGTGTGTGCATAATATGTATGTGTGTAAATTCTGAGTATGTGTATGAATGTACAAATGGGTATATTAACATGTACATGTATGTAGCTAACTATAAAAAGAGACATTAATAACCTCCCTGTTTCATAGTGGGCTCCCACTCTGATCCTTATTCTTTTTCCAGGTTTCATTCTTGCCTCTATATCTGCTGCAACATACTTAAGAACATGAATGAGCTCGGGACCAGAGCACAGGATTCGAATCCTGTCTCCATCATACAGTGCTGTGAACTTAGGCAATTGTTTTAACCTGTATACTTCCACATTTTTTCCCTTGTAGAATCAGACTTAAAGCTAGTGTGGACCTATTTTCTAATTTCATAAATACTAAAAGAACATTGTAAAGCTCTTACAACCATGCACAGTAAATAAAACCTCAAAAATCTGTGTGTTGTGATGATTGGTCATATACTTTAATTGTCAGAGCAATGTTTCCTTTTATTTATTTATTTTCACAAAACTAGGAAATAGATACACCACTTGTCTTTAGACTGAAAACTGCTCTGCTTGTTGGCAAGCCCTTGACTCAGCAGCCACAGAATGCAAGGTTTTCTGATTTTCTGGAACCATCCACTCTACCACCCCCCAGAGTCATCACTTCTTACTATGGCCTTATGCCCTGAGCCCCCTCCATAGACGCCCAGGTTATCTCTACTCCTGGTGTACACACACACACACACACACACACACACACTTCATTTTGATATTTTCGTCTTCCTTTATACCATTTCATCTTCTTGGATGCTTTTCCTTGTATCTACTCATGTATTTACAGGTCTTATCTATCACTAGTGGATATTAAGTGGTTAGCACTTACCTATGAGTTATCTCAGTCACAGAGTGAGACACTATCAACTGTAAACTATGCGTCCAGAATTGCACTACTCCTTTCTATATGTGACGTCATTTAACTCTTGAAGTGATTCCTAGATGGAACTTTTCCTCCATTAACCCCACAGGGCCTCACCACTTTCAAGTTTGCGTTTGAACATTCACCTACTCATTAAATTTGGTTAGGGAAACTAAATCAACATGTCACTTCTGTGGTCATTTGTGGAAACGCAGAGTGGTAAATACTTGAATCATCCCAATGCTACAGTCCCTGTTGAGATCAGAGGAAGTGATTTGCTGTTTCATGGTATAACTCTTGCTGTAAATGGGTGCTCTGTTCACATTCCATTTAATGTTATTTTTTCTTTTATTTTTTTTTCCTAGTAATTTTGTTGTTTAAAATGTCCCCAGGTATTGTGGTAAATCGCCATTTTGTGTCCTTATTAAGCACAAGAAGGCTGTTATATACCTTACAGAGAAACTCATGGGTTAGATCAGCAGTTCTTAACCCCCTTTGGGAGTTGAACAACCCCTCACAGGGATTGTATATGAGTATTTATATTATAATTCATAACAGTAGCAAAATTACAGTTATGAAGTAGCAACAAAAATAATTTTTGGTTAGGGCTCACCACACATGAAGAACTATATTAAACGATTACAGCATTAGGGGGGTTGAGAGCCACTATGTGAGATAATCTTGTTGAGCTATGAGTTATAGTGCTGTTGGCCATTAGCTCTATGTTAATGGACCAATATTATAGGACATGCAGAGAAAGGAAGGGGAAACTGGCCAATTTGGGCATGGTGCCACTTCCCAAAGTGCTAAAGTACTATCTCTGGATATGATAAAGCTATGCAGGAGATAGAAAAGCAGATGGATTTGTGAATTCAGCATAGTGGATGCAGTGGACATGAGGCTGAAAGCCAAGACAATTTATAGGCATGCTCTCCAGGGTCAGGAGAATGTGAAGCTCATCTTGGCTAGCATTGCGTGGCTGCTGCACATGCTCCAAGAGGTGATACAGTGTGGAAGATGTTAAACTTGCAGATGCGGCAACATCTGCAGTGCTGGATGCTGGCGATGAGTTTACAAATTACTTGCAGATTCTTATATTGAAAAGGGTCTTGCTCAAGTGCAGGTTTTCAATGCTGATGAGAGCAGTTTATCTTCAAAGGAAGTTGGCCAATGAACCTATATCACCAATGGTGCTTCAGCTGGTGTGAATGTGACCAAAGTTCCCAGTAACCTGATCTTTGATTTCCCTTAGGAGCTACAGCGTTGGTTAATTCTGCATACACAATAGCTTTGTAAGTCACAACTGCTGTGAATAATGAGAATTGCCTGACCCTTGTTTTAAACTTTTCAGTATAGACTTTAAGATCTTGTATTGAAGACATGATACTATGTGGCCCCCTCTCCAATCATTGCATTGTTTTATACACTCCTTTAAAAATTCCTGCCTTCCAAGGACACTCCCACGTTCAGTACCCATTGGCTGACCTCATTGTGATGTCCAGTGGCCACTAGCTAGAGACATGTTATTGTCCAGTATAACTGGCTGACCTCATCCAGGTGTTCAGTAGCCAGTGGCTGATTGCACCTTGATGTCCAGTGTTTGTTGCTTTCTTCTTTGTAGAAACATCCTTTTGCATTTCTCTCTCATTTTTGTCCCATCATCCCTGTAGACTGCCATATCAAGGGTGTATTTAGTGTTATCTGTTTTATAAACCCTTCTTGCTCGTCTGAAAAAAAATTCCTGACTTCAAGTTATAGAGGATTTGTTATAAGATCCTCTCCAGAAGGCACGGGGGCACAAAACAGAGTAAGCAACTTGTCATCCAGTGAGGGAGACAAATAAACTGAAGGTTGCCACAATGACTCAGAAAGGCACAGAAGAGGGGTTTCAATTCTTTAAGGATTAAATACAGTTCAGTAGTTCACAGCTTAGAAATTGGGTGACTGTATCTACTGCTTAAATATCTAGTGAGTTTAGGCTAGGTTGAGGCCTCATAAAGTCTTTGCCCCTCTATAGCTGGTTATCTATCTATCCATCCTTTTAAAGAGCTATAGTGTGTGGTTTGGGTAAATATTAAGAGAACTGCCCTATATTTTTACTGATATATATATATATATATATATATATATATATATATCAGTATATATATATATATTGCCTCAAGAGGAAGTAAGGCCTTAGAGTAGTGATTCTCAATTTTTCCAATGCTGCAACACCTTAATACAGTTCCTCATAATGTGTTGACCCAACCATAAAATTATTTTCATTGCTACTTCATAACTGTAATTTTGCTACTGTTATGAATCATAATGTAAGTATCTGATATATACGATATCTGATATGCAACTTCTGTGAAATGGACATTCAAGCCCCAAAGGGATTGCACCCACAGATGGAGAACCACCGCCTTAGAGGAAGATAATTACACAGAAGAACCATTTTGTAAAGTTGTCAACACAACAAACAGAGCAGCACTGATTGGGCAAGGCAGGTGAGGCCATAAATCCTCCACCAACTGCCTACCTGGTGGTAATGATCAGCCTAGCACATTTGCTAACGTACCATGCAAGAAGAGTGAGTGCCCTTGTGACCCACGAGAAGCTCAGACTCTCTCCCTCTAGCAGGCTTGGCCATTTCACACCAGGTCTAACTAATGATTGTGGTTTGGATGGAAACTTTGTAGTCAGATAACAAATGAGTCACATTCCTTTCCATTCTTCTTTTGGCAAGGAGTGAATATAATTAGTGATCCCTTCAGCCATTTCAAATACTTCTGCTAGTCTATTTAGATGAAGACTTTCACATTTGCTGGAAAAGCTCTGGCTGATGTTCAACAAAGGCTGCATTTTTTTCAGCTATCAGTTTTTATCTTTTAAAGGAGGAAATTGGACAGAAACATCCATTTTAAGGGGGAAAGATGAGTGGAGGTTGGGTTAGCCTTTAGAGTTTTCTTCTCAGCTTCCTTGTGTGGACTTTGGTGTCACCCAGTAGAGCCCTTCTGTGACTCCTGGACCCTTCTAGACTCATTGGTGAATCGTCTCCTCTCCTCTGTCCTCAGGCCTCTAAGCAACTTCTTTGTGATTGTCAGTGAGAAGGCTCTGAGACAGACATATCCTTCTCTCCTGATGCTACAGAATAAAAGAAGTCCTGGACCTTGAGGAAGAAAAAGACTCATGAGCAAACTGACTATAATACTTTGGCCAGCAGAGGATTCCACGTACTATTATTCGGGAACAACAGACATACATGGTGAAAGACAATTGCTGTGGAGCTTTCTTCCACTCTGGGGGCAATTGCAGGATGCCCAGGGTAACTCCCTCTCTTGGCTTTTTCTCAGTTCTTTTCTTTGTCTTCTGGGTGCTTTCTCAGGTTGGGTCCTGGAAGGGCACCTCCCCTTCCCCTCTCTTTCTCTGCATCCCGTTTGGTGTCTCTGAATCCTATCCAAAGGCTGGTTGTCACAGCTGATTCTTTGGTGGCTCCTTCTCCCATTGTCTAGACTGTGACTAGACAATGGTTACTTGTTACAAATCTCATTCCATGTGCACTCTCTTCTCCTCACAGTCTTGTCAACTCCAAGGCAGGACAGTGCTCTTCACTTCCTTCATCCATCTTTCACATATAGACTAGAGATTGGGGACCATGCATTTGCTCCACAGTGATTTTTGAGGGACAGTTTTGCTGATATGGACCTCAACATTTGCATGTCTACCAGAAACACTGAATTGATAAGAATCATTCATATAGACCCACAATGTCATAACTTTTCTTTCAATCAGAAATTATTTTGTTTGTGTGTTTCAAGGATGTTCTTTTTTTTTTTAATTTATTTAAAGTAAAATACCTTCCAAGGTTTAGAAATGAAGCCATTTAACCATGAATCTTTGGGAGTTTACCCACTGTGTCTATTTTGAGAAGCCTTTCCAAAAGAAGGTTGTGTATCACCATCTACTAACAAGGGAGATAGAAAGAAATGTTCCCCTAACCTTTGATATTTGAAGACAGGCTCTTAAAGATGAAGGGAGGTTCACCCGACTTTGGTCTCTGGGGAATGGAGGACAATTTAAACATTCTTAAAAAATATATATTTCCTTATATTCAGTGCCTTCCTTCAATTCATCTCTCTAAGGGTTTCTCTGGTCTCTATTAGTTTTTAAAAAGGTTTTGCCTTCATTCTGTATTAATTGTTCATATTTTATGTGTTTGTGTAGGCAGTCACTCTCTCTTTCTCTCTCTCTCTCTGTATGTGTTACTGTTTTTTTTTTAACCTATTCATAAGTATCTTATAGGGGATGAACTGGTAAGATCGAAATTAGAGCTATTCGCTACTATTTTCAACACTGTGTAATGAAAGGTTTGTTGAAGAAAGAGTTTGAAATTACTGCTTTCCGTGGCCATGTTCTTTGTGAGTAATTTGAAAAGCATATGAATTATATGTTTTATTCTTTTCTCGGTAAGACAGAAAATTTTTCTTTTGAATAAAATCCTTCATTAATTTTTCTGTGTATAGAGGCCCTCACAGAATATCAGATTGGTGATCCACATTTTGTGTAGTTCTATACTGTCAGATTCTCTTTAGCAAGTGAATCAGATTGTTCCTTTTCTTTCTTCTAATGGATTCTCTAGGTGCTAATAACCCATGACTGTTGAGCTGTGGTGTTTTCAGATGCTGGGTATGGGTTCGTCTGCTGTTCTCACCTGGAGAGTAAGGGACTTCCTTTTCTAAGCAATAAAAGCCAGCACAGGCTGTGTGGCTCCTCCTGTGATCCAGTCTCTCAATTTCTCTATGTGGTCACGGTCAAAGGACAAAGTCAATTTGGTTGCAGAGTAATCAAGGAAATGTACATGTGAGTGTGCAGGTGTGTGCATGGCCATGTTTGTGTGTGCCTGTGTGTGTGTGTGTGTGTGTGTGTGAGTGTAGTCCGAGGTTGACCTTAGGTGCCTTCCTCTATAGCTTTCTCTTTCATTTTTTGAGACAGTTTCTCACTGAATCTATAGTTCACCATTTTGGCTAGACTGGCTGGCCAGTGAGCTCCAGGAGGCTGCCAGTCTACCCCTTCCCATCCCAGAGCTGGGGTTACAGGCATATGCTGCTGCAGTTGGCATACTGAGTAAGCACTAGGGACCCAAATTCAGCTCTCCATACTTGGATTTTACCCACTGAACCATTTCTCTGGTCCTAAGAAAGCAGTTTAAAAACAGTTACTGGGAACATTCGTTCTGCACACTTGTACATGAAATGTCCTGTGGGTATATACGTTTCAGACATATGAAGCACATGCTCTGCTTTCTCCTTGGAGGAATGCAGTATGCGGTTGATGCATTAGGACTGTTGTGGAATCTCAACATTGACAAACTTGTTTGCTCACGTTTCTTTGTTATATCCCTAGGAAGTTTAATCACGTGGATTCTTCTTTTCTATTAGCACCCTTTATCATTTGACTAAACACAGCAGGGAAGGGAGATTCTGGGAAAGAGATTAGGAAGCAGGGTTCAAAATGGCTGCAGGGAAACAGCTTCTCAAGGATTTATTCTTAAATCTGGCTTTTTAAGTCCTGATTGTTTGATCTGGTAATCTAGCAGGGCTTGGCATATAATTAATTAGTGTTCAGTAACTTTTCTGAATGGAAGAACACATGCATCCTGAATTCATAGGTGCCAGTATTTCCCCAAGTTTAGTCCTGGGGCTGGCTCTAGTTGCAGTCTGAAACTGACTTTTACCAATTGACTAAAGTCTTTAACCAGTTATTTCCCTTCCATGGTTAAGAATCATAGCCTCCTGACTCTTTATCTTTGGAAGCTGTGAGGTAAACATATACCCTTTTGGGGGGGTGTCTCATATCATATTTTGACAAGATTCTGTGTTTGGAGGAAAATTGTTTTGAGGTTCAATTTACAGCTAAGAAGTCAACACTGTAGTCTATCCGATAGGAAGATGTACAGCGAACGTCAGAGGAGATCACTGGGAAGAAATAGGATTTGCTGTTGAGCAAGAAGTCTGGTTGAGGCTGACTCCTGGAGTGTACATGGCAGTATAACGGAAGACCTCACAGTGCTCACAGTTGACCATAGCAGGTCCATGACTGTCATCCATCCAGGTCTGCAGCACAATTGGAGACTTGTTATAGGAAGCTTAGCTAAGAGCCTGGTTTTTCAGGCTCCAAAATGTCAAGCTGAATGGATTTATTTTGGTTAAATGTTCCTGTTAAATATGTGTTCTCTCCTGTGGCTACACCAGACTCATCTTAACACCCCACAGGTCTCCAGGTCATAATGGCACAAGATTTGCCCTTGTTGTTCAGGATTTCTGTGTGTTATAGTTGCCTATCTCCTCTCTCTATCCTTCCCCTCCCCCACCTGCCCTTTCCCTCTCAGTGTTAACCTCTGCTCTACACACACACACACACACACACACACACACACACACATATGAGTATACCCACAACTCACCTGTATACCCCCATACACCACGGCACTATGTATACACACACCCCACATACACATATACCACATAAACACATACATACATACACATTACCCTATCCCTCACATCATACATACCACATACACACACCACACATATAACACACACACACACACACACACACACACACACACTACAATACACACATACTAGATACCACATACATATACATACATACATACCATGCCACCCCTCACACCACACATACCACATACACACACCACATATGCACCACACACACTATACACATATACATACTACATACCACACACACACACACACACACACACGCACAGACCCCACACCATATAATACATATACCACACATGCACACACACCACACAGACACACATACACACACTACACACAATGCACACATAGAACACACATACACCACACACACACCACAACACACATACATACTCTTTATCATACATCCTTTCAATTCTCTTTCTCTCAATCTCTTCCTCTCTTCTTCCATCCTTCCATCTTTTCTTCCTCCCTCCCTTCCTTTCTTCCTTTCTTTCTCTCTTTCTTTCTTTCTTTCTTTCTTTCTTTCTTTCTTTCTTTCTTTCTTTCTTTTCTTTCGCTTCTTCTTTCAGGGTATTGATCATTTTCTTTATGTGATTCCTCCCTTCTGAAGGCCATTGTTCAAGACATATTAGGCCCTTTTATTTTCTTTTAAAATTACAACTGAGATACACTGATAGAAGGATTCGTAATCCCTTCTATTTTTAAAATTAAGACTGTCTTGAGGTTTATAAATCCTTATGAAGTGATCAAGCTTAGGAACTGTGAGATACTATTTACCCATTGTTGGAATCATCGTGGTTAACATTTACAAAGATGTTTAACACCCTGAGCTTGGACTATTATAAACATTGAGGTTAATAGGGAATCAGAATTCAATTTTGACTCCTGGAAAGAAAGATCCAAAATAATCATGGATGACACAGGTGAGTTGTTCTCAAATAAGAAAATCCTAGAGGTGGGAAAGGCCAGCTAGGACTTGTATGGTGTCTCAGGGACCTGTGCTCCTGACTTCCTGCTTTCCTAGCCTTACAAAAGAGGTACTTGTTGTCCTCTTGATACTATTTTTACAAGATGGCTTCATTGGCTAAAGATGTTACTCTTTCCTCTTATCTGAGTCAATTCCCTTTAATAAACCATATTCTATGATTTTTAACTCCAATTTCTTTGGCCTCTCATGACTGTCACAGAGGTGGTATAGTTATAGCTGGGACAATCACAACACTCACACAGGATTCTGCTGACTTACAGTGGATAAACAAAAGAAAGAAGAGAGAGAAAATAACAGAGAACCCCTGCTTTGAAGGTTTTTCTTTTCTTCATTGTTATTTAGAAAACATGACTGGGCCTTTATAAATAATAGCATACAGAATAGCACTGTAACAATTTCTCACGAAGCATATCTCACTTGGAAGCATCATGGCCCATTTGTCCTTGGATCACTGTCCATGAAGCTGTGTGGTCTTGTGGGCCAGAGAGGATTGATCAGCACTATCACAGTGTCCTCCAGGATGGACGACACACACTCAGGACGTTGTTGGTTGCAACTTCTGTTATGTTTTCAATATAATGCACATCACATCAAAACTGCACCACTTAAATAATGTTGCATCCCAATTAATTCTTAACATGATTCCCAAATCAAGGCATTTTGAATTTTACTAAAACAAGATTTGTGTTTTCTGAGTACAAACCAGACCCAGAGATTTCTTGGAGCTCATTAAAGTACAAATGTAAGTTTTCACCATTGAAAACAGTTTATTTCCTCCTGTTCTTTAACAGATAATGGGAGGTGGGCCAGTGTTGTTTAGCTGAGAGAATTGTGTTCACCCCAATAACAGATGCTTAGGGAGAGAACCAAGGATTTTTCTGATGCTCCCTTTGGTGAGGTTAGTTGGGGTGGATTTTCTTTTGCTATTTATGTATGATGGGTTCAAAGCTCAAAACCATGAAGAAAACCTAGGGTTTAAAGACTGCATGAGAGTTCTCATCTCTGGTGACTTAATGAGGATCCCTGGATTTCAATCTAATAATTTTTGGGGGAGGGAACACTTCTGCTACGCATTATCCACTTTACAATTCTCATAATTTGACTCACATATGTGTATCCTAGCTTATAACGTTTATATAATTTTTGTATAAGTGGGACAGAGAAGGAGACTTGGTTAGGTGGATGGAAGAAACAGGAAAGAAGAATCAAAGAGTTTTCTTTAAAATTACCATAGTGAAATTTAGTATTGCATATGCTAATTTAAAACTTTAAATGAAAAAATTGAAAAGATAACATATCCTTCGTAGTACCCAAATGTGTAAGAGTTAAACTGTTGGCCCATTTTTTCAAGGGTGATCTGAAATAAAGAATACAGGAAAAGGTGTATAACTCTTCTCCTATGGTTTGGACTGTGGTTAGTCCCTTGGGTTTCTATGGTGGAAAGTGGTAATCAGGGTAGGAGTGATGAGGCAGTGGAAACTTCAGAGGTAGGACCTAAAGAAAGGCCATTAGTTTATGGTGTTCCACCTTCACAGGTGGACTAGAGCCCGCTCTCAGGACTGTGCAACCGGTCTTGGGTATGATGTTCATGTTCTCGCTTCCACCAAAGGGGGGTGTTGTAAAAGAGAGCTTAGGCTCTCCTTACTATGTTCCTTCCTTGCTTATGCACAGAAACTCTTCATCCATCTTGTGACTCATTCCCTTTTGGTTCTCTGCCATCTTGTAATGTAGCCAGGAGGCTCTGGACATGCCCTAGCGGTGCAAGCTGGTGAAACTTCTGTCTATCAGCAGTGTTAGTGAAACTGATATCTTCACCTCATGCTGCCCATCCTCAGGTGTTTCGTTATAGCAACACAAAACGGCTAAGACACATTCGTTCCTTCACTTCTCATCCCAGTTAGCCATGGTAAAAACCTGTTCAGTCCAGGCTGATGACCTCATGGTCTCCCTTCTTTGTGCCTTGTCCCTACATCAGAGGAAGACAGAGTCGTGATTGGTTTACAAACAACCAATACAGATTTTACAGCGACTCGCCTCTGTGCCCCCTTTAAGGAAGCTAAGTCCTGTTTAAGCACGGCAGCGTTATCTATCGTGTGGGAGGACATGGGTTCCTGAAGAGATAATTATTGGTTATGCTCTCCCTGAGTGAACTCAAAGGAAGCAACATGGAGGAGGTTGGGCTCAGCTGTGAGGGGCAGACTTCCCTGGGGAGGCTGCGAGGGCACTGACTGAAGCTCTTTTTTGTTGCCTTTGGTAAATGTTTTTCTGCCTTTCTTGGAGATATTTGAAGATCATCCTAAGGGCTGGAGTAGGATTTATTTATTTATTTATTTATTTATTTTGCACCATTGGTGAAATTTCCACTTTAATCCAGCTAAATATCAGCCGGGCTTCGAGGCTGCCTGGGAAGCTGCTCCTTCCTTTGGCAGTTTGCACACTTCCTCTTGAGGGCTGGTGTGCGGTAGCTATGGGAACAGGCAAAGAGTTCAAGGATATAGATGATGTAGTTATAGAGTACTTGCAAACATGGAGGTGGCAAATACATCAGTGGACTTCTGCTCCTGTCCAGGGAGAGAAGAGAGCATCAGGCATGCAGCTCCCATCCCTTGTCATATGAAGCACATCACGGCAATGAAAAAACTTGGACCTGAATGCTGTGTATATCCACCTTGCCAAATGCCACTTTGTCATTGTGCTGCTTTAACATTTTAAAATTTGAATTTGTAAACAGAAAGATGCAGTAAAACATATAATAAAACATATGAACAGCACCATACCGTACTTTAAAAGGAAAAAATTTCCTAGATAATTTAATGAGGAACATAGAGTCACTAAACTTTATATATTTTATTTAAAACCTTTGTTTGATGCCATCTCATGAATATGACATTCTGTGAGTGATTATTTTGATTTGACTTAAAATTAATTTGTCTATTTATTTAAGCTCTAAATTATGCAGGAAGAAAGACATGGAGCCTGTATCATCCTCCACTGGTTTTTAGTGTGAGTTCCTGAAGCATTTGCAGGATATCACACGTGATTTCTCCTTTTGATTTAACTATCCAAATAAGGCTCTGGACAGGCCCTGGTAGTAAAACTTCTGCCTACCAGCGTTAGAAGTGAAACTGATATCTCCACTTCATGCTGCCCATCGTCAAGTATTTTGTTATAGCAACACAAAATGGCTAAGACACATTCGTTCCTTCACTTCTGCTCCCAGTTAGACCTGGTTAAGACTGTGTCAGCCCAGGCTGATGACATCATGGCTTCCCTTCTTTGTGCCTTGTCCCTACATAAGAGGAAGACACAGTGATGATTGGAAAGCAGCGTAGAGACTCTGGGCATAACTTCTGGACTCTTGTTTTTATTTTCTTGGGCTTAGTAAACAGACTGGATGGAGCACATAGACAGGAGTACCACATTGAAAGCACTTGGAGAACCAAGACGATGAAGATTTCACAATGTAGAGCATCAAGAGGGAGTCATTGTATAGTATGAAAGATCACCACAGCTTGGAAGCTCTGGTGGATGATGATGGCAAAGCATGAGAATTAATTTTCCATATTTTGAACTTCCTCAGATTATGAAGTCACAGAAGCCAACAACTGGTGGTCTAGTGCTCTCACACACTAAATCTCTTGGTAAGTCATGTTATTCTTATGCAGATTTGATTATTATGTTGGTTAATAATTAACCAACTTATAATTAGGTTAGTTTTAAAATTTTGACAGCCTTTCAATAACATTAATATAATCATCTCCTTGTATTATATATGCATATATAATACACACATATGTATATATAGCACATAGTGTATATATATATAATATATATATGTGTGTGTGTGTGTGTGTGTGTGTGTGTGTGTGTGTGTGTGTGTAACATCTTCATGTCTAAGCAGAGAACTATCCAGGAATCTGAAATACTAAGAAGACTACTTATTGTAAATACAAAGAAATGCCTTGTACATAGACAGTTGTGTGTGAATAAAGCACATTGCTCCTTCATTAAAAGCCCTTTGCCATTCCATAGGGAGCTGTATTAGTGAAACATACCATTGTGTACAATAACCATGTTTTCTATTAACTTCAGTCTCTTGATGCTATGATAAAGGAGCAGGTCAGATGTCACTGTTATCCCCTTATACCACTGAGGAAGCTTTAGAGCTTAGGAAGTGTGGCTCACAGCTGGTAAATAGCAAGGATGAACAATTAAATGACTCAAGATTTCCGTGCTTTTAGTCTGCATAGATTACTAGTGTGTGTGTGTGTGTGTGTGTGTGTGTGTGTGTGTGTGTGTGTGTGATATAGAGGGAGAATGTGTGTGTATGAGAGAGAATATGTGTGCGTGTGTGTGTGTGTGTGTGTGTGTGTGTGAGAGAGAGAGAGAGAGAGAGAGAGAGAGAGAGAGAGACTGTGTATGTACTGCACACAGGCACACATAGAGTGAAGTAGCACAGTTTTCAGTGGTTGCTACTCAGCCATAATATAAAGCATTCAGGTTTATCTAGTCGGGCCACATGGTTCTGGGGTTTACATTTGTTCCTCTTTCCCAGCGATCTCTATTGCCTCTGATTTTGTAGCATTTGCTTTATGTCCCATTACTGGTTCTGGAAGACTCCTTGAAGATGGGGGAAAAAACTCTTTCAAATGAAAATATAAGCTTTAGTGAGTGTCTGCAAGGTCTCTTTGCTTCCTGTTGGAGAACTGTCTTAGGTTTGGTCAGTCGTCTCTCATGTCTGCCATACATTTTATAAAGATCTGAGTGAGTTTGATAACAATAAATATTTGAACCTCTTTTTTTATTTTCTTGTGCTTGGCAACAGGCTAATTCTTCACGTGGAAATGGCTGTGGGATGACAAACAGGACAAAGACGACAAGGAATTTCTTGGCAGAGGCAATGGCCCAAGGAACTGAAATAGATTGCACTCTAGGGCCGTGCTGCTCTCATGAAGTCGAGATAAAATAGCTTTGGTGAGGGTGTGCTTTTCCAGGAAGAGTCCACGCTCCGTCTTTGCTTTGTAACCGCAGTCTCCTTCTGTAGCTGTGGCCATTAGCTGCTGGAGAGAGTAGAGTGTGAACTGCTCTTTCTAAATGACAATTTTCCTTCTCTGTACCTCTCACAACACCTGTGCTAACACAAAAGCTCTGCAGGCACGTTGTCCTTTTACCTGTTCTGCAATCTAGGAGTTGACTAGAGGGAAAATTGCAGTAACAGTTTTTGTTGCTATTGTTTGTGAATTGTTAGAACCCCTGTGCTTTGAGGGGGGTGGCTCAGTTGTTTCTGTCTACCTGCAGGGCTCTATGTTGGAGGGAGGGGGGTCCCTGCCTCTGAGGAAGGGTGGAGAGCTGCTGAGTATATTTTCTGGAGCTTTCCTCAGAAGAAAATTGTCTGGGCAGATTGACCATCTCCCTAGCTGAGGCCAGTAAAGACAAGATGACTCTCTGGAGCACCCTCAGCCACAGTCCTCATTTTTGGGGTCATCCAAAGATAATTCCCGCTATATTGCTTTCTCTCCTGACTCCTTGGTTTCTTGGCCACCAGAGTCTGAGTGATAGTTTCTTAGGACACAACACAGGGAAACATGATGTTGATAGAGAGCAGTAGAGGATCAAAGAGACACAGAACATAAAGTGGAGAGGACTGTAGAGTGTCTGGATGAAGGAGGGAGCCTGCCTCTTCAAGGAAAACCCAATATCCAGACATGCCCATGTTCTGAGCGTCCATGAGCCAGCCATTGAATCTGTCCTCTCTCTGTGTCTGTGTGTCTGTGTGTCTGTGTGTCTGTGTGTCTGTGTCTGTCTGTCTGTCTGTCTGTCTGTCTGTCTGTCTGTCTGTCTGTCTCTCTCTCTCTCTGTAGTCTTTAGTGAATGCATGTGGAGGTCAGTATCAGACATTAGTATGTCTTCCTCAATCACTTTCCACCTTATCATTTGAGACAGAGTCTCTCACTGAAACCAGAATTCACTATGTCAGCTACCCCAGCTGGTCCATGAGGTTCTGGGGTCCAACTATCTCTGTGCATCCCATTGATGAGGTTATATATGTGTACAGTATACCTGGATTCCACACAGGTGCTGGGTATACAAGCCCAGGTCCTGAGGCTTGTGCACCAAATGTCTTACTCACTAGTCTTCCTCTCTAAGCCCTTAGGCCTTATTATTATTTTTCTTTAACAGATATATTGAAATATAATTTACATACAATGGTCTATACACATTTAGTGCCTGAAGTCAGTGGGCATGTCATATGGGTATACCTGCAAAATTGTCACTACTGTCAGGATAGGGAACATGTGTGGTCCCGGGTTCTGCCTCTCTTCTGGGAGAGTGCTTGGGCAAAGTTGGTACAGGCTTGGAGAAGACGGGGAAAAGCCCTGGACAGGGGTCTACAGTCTGCATCCCTGCCTACCCTCCTCCCCCAAGGGCAGGGGCATCAGATGCCACTGCATGCCAGAAAAGGAAAGCAGAGTCGTGGATGGGTGGGATTCCTGTCCAGCTGGGAGCAAATGCAGAGTGCCTGAGGGACAGATAAGGAAAGCTCTTCTTGGGGAGTCTTAGTGTGATGGCATTTTTAGTAAAAGGCCTTCCCCATGACAATCTTTAATGAAGCATCTGAGGCAATCTTAACATGTTTGTACTTTGTTATTGGGGGTGATGTGAATGCATATGCTTTATTCTGGGGAAACAAGGGACTATATAGTTTTGGGAAAGGGCATGAGAATATACAGGAAGGGAAGGAAGTGCTAAAGGCTAAGGCTATTGAGATGTCTCATTAGCATGGAGAGGTGTTCCAGGTGCTGTGCTGTGTGACTGAGTGCCATGTTCACTTAAGCTGAGGTTTGTAATTACACGCTCCAGAGCAGGCACAGAGGCAAGGAGGGAGCAGCCACACTTCTGCTACCTCAAATCTCTGAGATTCCTGGGGTTTGAGTGTGCCCCACCTCACCAGTCCTGTGCCCATCTGGTGGCACTGTCCCCAGGCCCTATAAGCATAATCATTTCTTTTCTTTTTTTTTAATTTTTAATATTTTTTATTACATATTTTCCTCAATTACATTTCCAATGCTATCCCAAAAGTCCCCATAGCGCCCCCCCACTTCCCTACCCACCCATTCCCATTCTTTTGGCCCTGGCATTCCCCTATAATGGGGCATATAAAGTTTGCAAGTCCAATGGGCCTCTCTTTCCAGTGATGGCCGACTAGGCCATCTTTCGATACATATGCAGCTAGAGTCAAGAGCTCCGGGGTACTGGTTAGTTCATCATGTTGTTCCAACTATAGGGTTGCAGATCCCTTTAGCTCCTTGGGTACTTTCTCTAGCTTCTCCATTGGGAGCCCTGTGATACATCCAATAGCTGACTGTGAGCCTCCACTCCTGTGTTTGCTAGGCCCCAGCATCGTCTCACAAGAGACAGCTATATTTGGGTCCTTTCAGCAAAATCTTGCTAGTGTATGCAATGGTGTCAGCATTTAGAAGCTGATTATGGGATGGATCCCAGGATACGGCAGTCTCTAGATGGTCCATCCTTTCATCACAGCTCCAAACTTTGTCTCTGTAACTCCTTCCCTGGGTGTTTTGTTCCTAATTCTAAGAAGGGGCACAGTGTCCACACTTTGGTCTTCATTCTTCTTGAGTTTCATGCGTTTAGCAAATTGTATCTTATATCTTGGGTATCCTAAGTTTTGGGCTAATATCCACTTATCAGTGAATACATATTGTGTGAGTTCCTTTGTGATTGTGTTACCTCACTCAAGATGATGCCCTCCAGGTCCATCCATTTGGCTAGGAATTTCATAAATTCATTCTTTTTAATAGCTGAGTAGTACTCCATTGTGTAAATGTACCATAATTTCTGTATCCATTCCTCTGTTGAGGGACATCTGGGTTCTTTCCAGCTTCTGGCTATTATAAATAGGGCTGCTATGAACATAGTGGAGCATGTGTCCTTCTTACCGGTTGGGACATCTTCTGGATATATGCCCAGGAGAGGTATTGCTGGATCCTCCGGTAGTACTATGTCCAATTTTCTGAGGAACCGCCAGACTGATTTCCAGAGTGGTTGTACAAGCTTGCAATCCCACCAACAATGGAGGAGTGTTCCTCTTTCTCCACATCCTCGCCAGCATCTGCTGTCACCTGAATTTTTGATCTTAGCCATTCTGACTGGTGTGAGGTGGAATCTCAGGGTTGTTTTGATTTGCATTTCCCTGATGATTAAGGATGTTGAACATTTTTTCAGGTGCTTCTCTGCCATTCGGTATTCCTCAGGTGAGAATTCTTTGTTCAGTTCTGAGCCCCATTTTTTAACGGGGCTATTTGACTTTCTGGAGTCCACCTTCTTGAGTTCTTTATATATATTGGATATTAGTCCCTTATCTGATTTAGGATAGGTAAAGGTCCTTTCCCAATCTGTTGGTGGTTTTTTTTTTTGTCTTATTGATGGTGTCTTTTGCCTTGCAGAAGCTTTGCAGTTTCATGAGGTCCCACTTGTCAATTCTCGATCTTACAGCACAAGCCATTGCTGTTCTATTCAAGAATTTTTCCCCTGTGCCCATATCTTCAAGGCTTTTCCCCACTTTCTCCTCTATATGTTTCAGTGTCTCTGGTTTTATGTGAAGTTCCTTGATCCACTTAGACTTGACCTTAGTACAAGGAGATAGGAATGGATCGATTCGCATTCTTCTACATGTTAACAACCAGTTGTGCCAGCACCATTTGTTGAAAATGCTGTCTTTCTTCCACTGGATGTTTTTAGCTCCCTTGTCGAAGATCAAGTGACCGTAGGTGTGTGGGTTCATTTCTGGGTCTTCAATTCTATTCCATTGGTCTATTTGTCTGTCACTATACCAGTACCATGCAGTTTTTATCACAATTGCTCTGTAGTAAAGTTTTAGGTCCGGCATGGTGATTCCACCAGAGGTTCTTTTATCCTTGAAAATAGTTTTTGCTATCCTAGGTTTTTTGTTATTCCAGATGAATTTGCAGATTGCATTTTCTAATTCGTTGAAGAATTGAGTTGGAATTTAATGGGGATTGCATTGAATCTGTAGATTGCTTTTGGCAAGATAGCCATTTTTACAATGTTGATCCTGCCAATCCATGAGCATGGAAGATCTTTCCATCTTCTGAGATCTTCTATAATTTCTTTCTTCAGAGACTTGAAGTTTTTATTATACAGATCTTTCACTTCCTTAGTTAGAGTCAGGCCAAGATATTTTATATTATTGTGACTATTGAGAAGGGTGTTGTTTCCCTAATTTCTTTCTCAGCCTGTTTATTCTTTGTGTAGAAAAAGGCCATTGATTTGTTTGAGTTAATTTTATATCCAGCTACTTCACCGAAGCTGTTTATCAGGTTTAGGAGTTCTCTGGTGGAATTTTTAGGGTCACTTATATATACTATCATATCATCTGCAAAAAGTGATATTTTGACTTCATCTTTTCCAATTTGTATCCCTTTGATCTCCTTTTGTTGTCGAATTGCTCTGGCTAGGACTTCAAGTACAATGTTGAATAGGTATGGAGAAAGTGGACAGCCTTGTCTAGTCCCTGATTTTAGAGGGATTGTTTCAAGCTTCTCACCATTTACTTTGATGTTGGCTACTGGTTTGCTGTAGATTGCTTTTATCATGTTTAGGTATGGGCCTTGAATTCCTGATCTTTCCAAGACTTTTATCATGAATGGGTGTTGGATCTTGTCAAATGCTTTTTCCTCATCTAAGGAGATGACCATGTGGTTTTTGTCTTTGAGTTTGTTTATATACTGGATTACATTGATGGATTTCCGTATATTGAACCATCCCTGTATTCCTGGGATGAAACCTACTTGGTCAGGATGGATGATTGTTTTGATGTGTTCTTGGATTCGGTTAGCAAGAACTTTATTGAGGATTTTTGCATCAATATTCATAAGGGATATTGGTCTGAAGTTTTCTATCTTTGTTGGGTCTTTTTGTGGTTTAGGTATCAGAGTAATTGTGGCTTCATAGAATGGGTTGGGTAGAGTACCTTCTGTTTCTATTTTGTGGAATAGTTTGTGAAGAACTGGGATTAGATCATCTTTGAAGGTCTGAGAGAACTCTGCACTAAACCCATCTGGTCCTGGGCTTTTTTTGGTTGGGAGACTATTAATGACTGCTTCTATTTCTTTGGGGGATATAGGGCTGTTTAGATCATTAACCTGATCTTGATTCAACTTTGGTACCTGGTATCTGTCTAGGAACTTCTCCATTTCATCCAGGTTCTCCAGTTTTGTTGAGTATAGCCTTTGGTAGAAGGATCTGATGGTGTTTTGGATGTCTTCAGGATCTGTTGTTATGTCTCCTTTTTCATTTCTGAGTTTGTTAATTAGGATGCTTTCCCTGTGCCCTCTAGTGAGTCTGGCTAAGGGTTTATCTATCTTGTTGATTTTCTCAAAGAACCAGCTCCTTGATTGGTTGATTCTTTGAATAGTTCTTCTTGTTTCCACTTGGTTGATTTCGCCCCTGAGTTTGATTATTTCCTGCTGTCTACTCCTCTTGGGTGAATTTGCTTCCTTTTGTTCTAGTGCTTTTAGGTGTGTTGTCAAGCTGCTAATGTGTGCTCTCTCTAGTTTCCTTTTGGAGGCACTCAGAGCTATGAGTTTTCCTCTTAGAAATGCTTTCATTGCGTCCCATAAGTTTGGGTATGTTGTGGCTTCATTTTCATTGAACTCTAAAAAGTCCTTAATTTCTTTCTTTATTACTTCCTTGACCAAGATATCATTGAGAAGAGTGTTGTTCAGTTTCCACGTGAAGGTTGGCTTTCTATTATTTATTTTGTTATTGAAGATCAGCCTTAGTCCATGGTGATCTGATAGGATGCATGGGACAATTTCAATATTTTTGTATCTGTTGAGGCCTGTTTTGTGACCAATTATGTGGTCAATTTTGGAGAAGGTACCATGAGGTGCTGAGAAGAAGGTATATCCTTTTGTTTTAGGATAGAATGTTCTGTAGATATCTGCCAGATCCATTTGATTCATAACTTCTGTTAGTTTCACTGTGTCCCTGTTTAGTTTCTGTTTCCATGATCTGTCCATTGGTGAAAGTGGTGTGTTGAAGTCTCCCACTATTATTGTATGAGGTGCAATGTGTGCTTTGAGATTTACTAAAGTTTCTTTAATGAATGTGGATGCCTTTGTATTTGGAGCATAGATATTCAGGATTGATAGTTCCTCTTGGAGGATTTTACCTTTGATGAGTATGAAGTGCCCCTCCCTGTCTCTTTTGATGACTTTGGGTTGGGAGTCAATCTTATCAGATATTAGAATGGCTACTCCAGCTTGT
Source organism: Mus caroli (assembly GCF_978045245.1). NCBI lineage: Eukaryota > Metazoa > Chordata > Mammalia > Rodentia > Muridae > Mus > Mus caroli. Next base: position 49,340,123 of record NW_028227266.1, read on the forward strand.
TTCTTCATACCATTTGCTTGGAAAATTGTTTTCCAGCCTTTCATTCTGAGGTAGTGTCTATCTTTTTCTCTGAGATGAGTTTCCTGTAAGCAGCAAAATGTTGGGTCTTGTTTGTGTAGCCAGTTTGTTAGTCTATGTCTTTTTATCGGGGAGTTGAGTCCATTGATATTAAGAGATATTAAGGAAAAGTAATTGTTGTTTCCTGTTATTTTTGTTGTTAAAGTTGGCATTTTGTTCTTGTGGCTGTCTTCTTTTAGGTTTGTTGAGGGATTACCTTCTTGTTGTTTCTAGGGCATGGTTCCTGTCCTTGTATTGGTTTTTTTCTGTTATTATCCTTTGAAGGGCTGGATTCGTGGAGAGATAATGTGTGAATTTGGTTTTGTCATGGAATACTTTGGTTTCTCCATCTATGTTAATTGAGAGTTTGGCTGGGTATAGTAGCCTGGGCTGGAATTTGTGATCTTTTAGTGTCTGTATAACATCTGTCCAGGATCTTCTGGCTTTCATAGTCTCTGGTGAGAAATCTGGTGTAATTCTGATAGGTTTGCCTTTATATGTTACTTGGCCTTTTTCTCTTACTGCTTTTAGTATTCTATCTTTATTTAGTGCATTTGTTGTTCTGATTATTATGTGTCGGGAGGTATTTCTTTTCTAGTCCAGTCTATTTGGAGTTCTGTAGGCTTCTTGTATGTTCATGGACATCTCTTTCTTTAGATTTGGGGAGTTTTCTTCTATAATTTTGTTGAAGATGTTTGCTGGTCCTTTGAGTTGAAAATCTTCATTCTCATCCACTCCTATTATCCGTAGGTTTGGTCTTCTCATTGTGTCCTGTATTTCTTGGATGTTTTGAGTTAGGATCTTTTTGCGTTTTACATTTTCCTTGATTGTTGTGCCGATGTTCTCTATGGAATCTTCTGCACCTGAGATTCTCTCTTCCATCTCTTGTATTCTGTTGCTGATGCTCGTATCTATGGTTCCAGATTTCTTTTCTAGGGTTTCTATCTCCAGTGTTGCCTCATTTTGGGTTTTCTTTATTGTGTCTACTTCCCTTTTTAGGTCTAGTATGGTTTTGTTCATTTCCATCATCTGTTTGGATGTGTTTTCCTGTTTTTCTTTAAGGACTTGTAACTCTTTAGCCATGTTCTCCTGTATTTCTTTAAGTGAGTTATTAAAGTCCTTCTTGATGTCCTCTACCATCATCATGAGATATGCTTTTAGATCTGTGTCTAGCTTTTCTGGTGTGTTGGGGTGCCCTGGACTGGGCGAAGTGGGAGTGCTGGGTTCTGATGATGATGAGTGGTCTTGGTTTCTGTTCTAAGATTATTACGTTTACCTTTCGCCATCTGGTAATCTCTGGGGTTAGTTGTTATCGTTGTCACTGTTTAAAGATTGGAGCAGACTCTGTGTTCCACTCACCAGTCTCAAGATCCTGTGGAGGGTGTCGTGGGTAGCTGGCGGGTGTCAGCTGACCCTGCGCTCTAGCTACCCGGGTGCTGGTCAGACCGGATGAGGCTTGTGGCCCTACTCAGGCCGGATTTCTGCCTCCCCAACCAAAGCAGTCTCAGTTCCAGCGCAATTGGACTGGAGCAGAAGCTGTGTTCCACTCACCAGAAGTCTCAAGATCCTGTGGTGGGTGTCGTGGGTAGCTCGAGAGTGTCAGCCGACCTGCGCCCTATCTACCCCGGTTCTGGTCTGACCTGAAGAGCGGGCTAGAATTCTTATTAAAAGTAGGCTTGGGAAAAATTTAAGCCTAAAATATATAGCTCTGGGTCAATAATTTGAATAACTTTGATGAAAAGGATTAATTTTATGAAAAAGGTATCTAACTTATTGAAAAGAAATAGTTAAATAAAGCGGCTTATTAAATAAATGAATTATAGCTTTCATCCTCCCTATTCAGACCCACACCACACATAGTATAGGCCCTTGTGGCTTCATTGGTGATGAGTCATAGCAGATATTTAAGGTAGGATTAATGATAGCAACTATGTAAACCCTTCAAGAAAATCTAAAAAGCAGGAATATGTCTTGATTTGTTCTTTAAGGCTAACTTTTTTTTTTTAAAGCTAAAACAAAAAAGCAATAATCGGAAAATTACAGAACTAAAAAATTCTTAACAAAAATTCATAAAGGCTGACTCATGTGTATGAGTGAGTGTGTGAGTGTGTGTATGTATGTGTATGCATGTGTGTGTGTGTGTGTGTGTGTGTGTGTGTGTGTGTGTGCAGGTGTCCTGGCCTGATGTGGTTTCACAGGAATGCAAGCTTCTGAGGAAATAATGTTTCTGAACTTGAAAGTTTTATGTGGATTCCTACTATATGACTTTAACTCACCAGACCACCTGTTTGAAGACTTGTAGAATCTGAATGGGCCCTCAGTGGTTTAAGCAGAGCCACTGTGGCAGTGTTAGGAGAGGCCCTCTACCTGTGGTGGTTGTTCTAGTCGGTAGAGATCACATAATTTGGACAATGTTCACTGAAGTGGCTAAGTCAAGATGAAGGATACCAGTTAGTGGAAGGAGCATCAACATTCCAAATGTGGGACTCTGCACCCTGCAAGCTGTGAGCATGCAAAACTGTGGTCATGCTCATGTGGGAAACTGACTATCAAAATGTAGCAGATGCGTTTTCAAACATCTGGGGACATCTTCCTGAAAGTCTGCATTCGCTTACAAACAGGTTGATATGTGTAAAAACCGAAGAAAGTTCATTAGAATTTCATGTGAGAAGTGTGAATTCGTAACTTTGTTGCAGCTCATAATCAGGAATATTTTGCATTTTCTGTCGACTTTAACTTCATGGTCTGCATTCTTAGAGGGATGTCATTGGTACACATACAATGTATGAACTTGATAATGAATATCTGATTGCTTTCTGTACTTTTCTTTCTGCCATGGAAGTGCACTGGTTTAGTGATCCTTAACAATAATGTGTGGACATAGAGTAAATAGAAAAAAAAAGTATTGAAGTCTGACTCCAGCAAATCCTGTATCTTTATAAAAATGTCAGTAGCATTAAAAATAAATGCTTTGTAGCTGAGAAGATGGCTCAGTTTGTAAAATGCTTGCCACACTAGCATGGGCTCCTGAGTTTGGATCCTCGGTGTCCTCTTAGTACTGGTGTGATACTGTGCATCTGTTTTTCCAGTACTGGCAGTCAGAGATAGGAGGATTCTTGCTGCTTAGTGGCCAACTAGTCTAGCGAGTTGGTGGGTTCCAGGTTCAGATAGGGACACTGCCTCAAAAAATAACGTGGATGGACCGGATGGGTGGACCAGCACTTAGGACCACTTGAGACTCTTGTGGAAGACCAACTTCATTTCCTTGTGACAATCTTAGAGGACTCACAACTGTCTGTAACTCCAGCACTAGGCGATCTGATGTGTCTTGCCTCAGTGGGCACCTGTACTCATATGGACATATCTGTATACACACATACACCACACACACACACACACACACACACATGTATACACACTCACACACATTATTTAAAATAATAAAATTAAATATTAAAACAATAATAAGGTAGAGAGTTACTAAGGCAGATACTTCACCCAACATGAGCTCCTCAGACGGACAATATGTCTCCCATGCATGGGTGCAGGCACACACACACAAATGTTTTTGGTTTATGCACATTGCTTCTCAGTGGTTTGTTTGTTTGTTTGTTTGTTTGTTTTTAACGGTCCACATTTGGCATGATGGGTACACTTCTCTTCTCCCAGCACTGGCTCGGGATGATTTTCTAAAGGGAAGTTTCCACTTTCTCCTCAATGCTCTGGCTTCCACCTTGTCTTTTGTGAGTCAGGCACCTCACTTCAAAACTCTTTATTGTAACTGATTTTAATTACTGGTGACAACTCCAGATGTCCTTCTCTCTGGTACAAAGACTTGGTTGGGGTAAAAAAAAATCACAGCTAGCATCTAATAAGAACACCCTGTGATGGCTCAAAGCGAACAATTCAGGAACAAATGGAGCTGTGAGCGTACAGTGCCACCCTGTCTATTCTTTGAATGCCATTTCAGCAGTGTTTTGAAAGCAATTCATTTCACAGGCAGGTGGTATGGTGATTGGGGATTATGCAACATTTCTTTGTTAGCTCTTACAATCTTTAGGCAATGTCCTTGCTGTAGCCCAGTGGTTAGCATTACATTGCTTGCAGGATGTGGCACCTGATATGTTAGCGTTCATATATTTTATTCCCCCAGACTATACTCTAGCTTTTGAAATGTTAAGCCCGTGACTATAGTGTCTATCTGTTAAATTGTTCTTACCATGAAATGGTGTATGCTTACCAGAAATCAACCTCCTTCCCTTCCTTCCTTCTCCCCTATTCCCTCCCTCAGAGCCCCATGGCATGCTGTTCCATTCTATCTGGGCTGGAACTAGGACCTCTATAACTCTCAGATGATCTGAGCTACCCATGGGACAAAATCAATTGTATCCAGAACACTGTGGCCTCTTTATATATCTCAGACCTGAAACTGCCATGCTCATTTTTCGACCTCTGCCTGCACTTGCTGCTTAGTGTACCTCTATTTGGAGGGAGTCTTCCTCTGAATTTTTTTAAAGAGTATATTTCCATTATTGAGGTCTCAGCTTAAATAGCATCTTCCTCTAAGTATCAAAGCATCCGGCTTACATGCGTAGGTAGAGCAGCTGACTCTAGCAAGGAGCCAATAGAAGACTGATTCAAGCTGATATCAATGAGACATTGACAGACACTCATAGACTGAGGGATCAGAATCCCACCCCAGACACCCCACTTCTCTCTCTAGGCAGTGGTGACTGCCTGGTTTCCTCACTGAATGGTCTGTTTGGGGTATAGTTAAAAGCAAGGTAATTTTAAAGACTCCTATGCTTCTTAATCTCAGATACCCTGAATACTCTCTAGTTAGCTTATGTGGAAAAGATAATAAGGCAGTCTTGAGATCTGAAAGGGCCAGAGCATTAGTTATAGAAGCTATGCCATGCTATCAGCTGGTCTGGTAGAGAGCTTCCTGTGGGGCTGACCTGGCATGAGTGCTTTGAATTGCCTCCTAAATGCCGCCTGTTCTACCAGCAGGCTCTCTACCCCATCCAGATGCCACTTCTGTGAACAATGGATCTCTTCAGGTTTTCCTCAGACTGGATCCTCCATGCCTGTTTCTCCCTTTGTGACATCGTCTTCTTAATTGAGAACTTATTGGATGTAATTTGTCACCCAAATAAGGCCACATGCTTACTGTTGTGGTTTAAGTGTGGAATGTTCCCCAGAGATTGCTGTGTTTGAACATTTGTTTCCATGTTGGTACTGTTATTTTGCACAGTTGTAGAGGCTTTAGGAGGTGGAGCCTCACTGGAGGAAGTCCATCCCTGGGGGAAGGCTTTCAAGATTTATAGCCAGGTCCCATTTCTGTTTACATTCCACTTACTGCATCACTAAGATGTGAGGAGGTGTGGGGTCCCAGCTGTACACTCCTGCCCCATGTCCCCACTCTTCCATGATAGACTTACCTTAAACAGTGGCTAAGTAGCTCTTGCCAGATAGCTGGTCATAGCAACCATAAAACAAACCATCAAACTTGATTTTTAATTACAAAGTGTACAAAGAAAGTAGTAGGTTTCTGGCTTTTTTCATGGGGGTAGGACTCACAAATGAGGACATTTTTCAGCTACATAACGAAAGGTCGCTGGGCAGTGGTGGCGCATGCCTTTAATCCCATCACTTGGGAGACAGAGGCAGGTGGATTTCTGAGTTTGAGGCCAGCCTGGTCTACAGAGTAAGTTCCAGGACAGACAGGACTACACAGAGAAACCCTGTCTTGAAAAACAAACAAAACAAAACAAAACAAACAAACAAACATTCAAAAAAGGTCTAAAAGTACTAGAAGTGACAAAGAATAGGAGTCCCAGGAGATGCTTCTCTCCTTGTGGGTACCGACTCCAACCCAACCATCTGTTTTCATCTGTAGCATCTCTGCAATCAGCTGAACCCTGAGTTCATACACAGATCCTTCCTAATTAGGTTTTACAAATCCGTTCTCCTCTTGGTATCAGCCGGGATATCCTGGCTGTGGTAAGCATAATGATCATATGTACAAATCCAGCCTCAGGCGTGTGCTATGAGAGCTATGAAGGTTTGTCTTCCTGAGAAACCAACATTCATTGATCCAGGCAACCATGCTCTGAATACAGCATCTGGGAGCTCTGTATTGAAACAACAAATTCATGCAAATATTGTAAGTCAGGAAAACTGAGAACTGGGGAGAGTAATGGATCCAGAATTCTGGGCTCTCGGTGCTCTTTTTGATTGCCCCATATGCTGTAGTTCTTCCTCACAAGGTTATTTGAGGATAATAGAGGGCTACTGGATGTTATGAATACGATTCCAGTAGAGTTTCATGATACCGTTTATTCTCCAGACTCCTGAGGGGAGATGTGTTAAACTACACTTGTCTGGGTATTCTGATACAAGGACGTGTGACTCATCTCTATTCCGTGTCACCATATATTCATGATGGCACATTGCTTTTGTTTCTAAACTTTCAAACATGTTTTTTTCCCCCTTTGAGTTAAGTGCCTGCATTTTGTGTGTGGTTCACAAAGTCAAAGAGGCAGGCTGCACTTCCCCAGTCGACTCTATTAATGTCTACTGTGTAATGTCTTTACTTATCTGTCTGTTATTGTCAGATTTCTGTAAGCTCCTAACCACTCTGGCTATGTTATCTGGTGAGATACAATTTTGAAATATATAATAATTGGTAGGAACTCTTAGGGACAGGCAAGGACGAATGGGTGGACTTAGGAGCAAAATTCATCAGAGGCAAGGGATCTGACATATTTAATCTGTACATTGCTGGTACCTTACACAGTTCCTGACACAGTAATTAGGAAACATTCTTTTCATAAGGAGTTTAAGCATAATTTTTCACCTTCAGACATAGCTGTCAAATTCTAATAACCAAATGAGAGTGACATCTGTTTCTGGAGAACCATTTCTGGTTCCTGCTAGTATTTATTTATGGCAGAGCAAAAATAATAAGGCAAGCATTGACAAAGCCACGCTGGCAGACTAAGTGTGGCTATCTTTTCGTTTCATATACAACAGACATATTTGTGGAGTTAAAGAAATTCAAAACTGGAGATTCATGTGAATCTGAGAAGCCTAGAACTGCACATAACCCAAGACTTGAATCTGTAGCTATCCAAAAGGGTTAGCAGTCAGATCTGCTCAGATAGGCAGGGCTATTAAAGACTGTGCAGCAGACACTGGGATCTTCCATACAACTTCACCTGTTGTTCGAAAATGAATGGGGTTTTTTTGGATTGGCACTCTTTGTTGTTGTTGCTTGTTTGTTTATTTTGTTTGTTTCCTTGTCTTTTCTAATAATTGGAACATAGTAGGTGCTTAAGTGCCATCTAAGTGCATTTGTAATGAATAAATGAAAAAAAAGGAAAATAAAACTTTTTTTTAAATTTGGAGGCAGAAGATTTAGTTCTTGAGTCTGCACTATTTTCTTTTTTTTATTAGATATTTTCTTTATTCACATTTCAAATGCTATCCCCTTTCCTAGTTTGCCCTCCAAAAATCCCCTATCCCCTCGCCCCTCCCCCTTCTCCCTAACCCACCCACTACCATTCCTGGTCCTGGCATTCCCCTATACTAGGGCATAGAGCCTTCACAGGACCAAGGGCCTCTCCTCGAATTGATGCCTGACAAGGCCATCCTCTGCTACATATATATCTTGAGCCACAAGTTCCACCATGTGTTTTCTTTGATTGGTGGATTAGTTCCAAGGAGTTCTGGGGGGTACTGGTTAGTTCATATTGATGTTCCTCCTATGGGGCTTTAGACCCCTTCAGCTCCCTGCCAGACACTGGCAGAGCCTCACAGGTGACAGCTATATCAGGCTCCTGTCAGCAGGCTCTTGTTGGCATCTGCCTAGTGTCTGGGTTTGGTGGCTGTTTATGGGATGGATCCCGAAGTGGGTTAGTCTCTGGGTGGTCGTTCCTTCAGGCTCTGCTCTGAACTTTGTCTCTGTAACTCCTTCCATGGGTATTTTGTTCCCGCTTCTAAAAAGGATTCTGAGCTTCTGGGCTAACATTCACTTATCAGTGAGTGCATATCATGTGTGTTCTTTTACTTTTGAAGCTGATCAGACTAGCTGATATGTTTGGGGTAAACTTTCTGCCCTCTGGTGGCATGGGCAGAAACGACCATCTGAGTAGAATAGTCTGACTAGGCTGCTCTGTCTAAATGCATCCTCACCCCATTGCTTAAAGAATGTGCTGTGGTTCAGGGCTGATAAATAATTCCATTTGACTTCCTATTAAATACTAATTTCACCCAATTAGGTCAGGAGGTCAGCTGGAACTCATGGAAAAGGTTAAATACATATATATTTTTCCCAAAGTCGAACAGGTAACAGCCCTGACATACAGTATTTACACGGCTGTCACATCCTAGCTTTGATGGAGTCTTGGCTGTGGCTGAAAATTGCATTTGATGAGAAGTGTTCTATTATCAGCAGAAACATCAACTAGGTTTCCAGAAGAATCGCACAGGAGTGGCTTAGTGTTCACCTGGCCTTGGACCATCAAACCATTAGCTCCTAAAGCAGGTTGTAAATGTTGTAAAAGAAAATTTCAGCATTTTAGAGGAGTAGGGTCTAGAGCTGGTGTGCTTTTTCTCTGAGATGATGAATGATATTCATCTTTTGCCAAGTTCAAATGAATAGGTATTGAGTAATATATGTCTAAATCCCACTTTTCTATTCAGTTGACAGGCCAGAGTAAAGGCCAAAAGTAAGGTCCCCTCATGGATAGCTACTGGTTTGAATTTATTAATCATTTTGTTCAAATCATCTATAATGTTTACTCTAAAGAAAGTTGGTTATGTGCTTCTGAAAGGAGTGCATAAAACTCTTCAATTAGACTTTAAGCATTTTTATTTTGTAAGATGACATTTTATGTCCTTATTAGATAGAGTCTTGGCTCTGTATATGCTAATCATTCCAATCATTCCTTTTTATCGATGTGTTATGGAACTATACAGAGTAGGAAGTTTCCAGAGAGGACTTAGTGACCAACTGTACATGAATTAAATTGTGGTTTATGTATAACTCTATAGATTTTGGCCTGGAAATATTGGTGGATAGCTTTGTACTGGTTAGCATTTTCTTATCATGCCGACAGAATACCCAACAGACTAAGAGAGAGAGATTTATTTTGCTCAGGTTTCAAAGTTATCAGTCTCTCTTGTTGGGGAGGGGATGGCAGAACAACCAGTTTAACCTCATGGACAATGACAAGCAGAGCCAAACAGAAATACAGGAAGGAGCTAAGACAGGGTATGTCCTAAGTGATCTACTTGCTCCATCCAAATCCCATCTCTGAAAGCTTCTAGAACCTCTCAAAACAGTACCTACAGCTAGGAACCAAGTTTTCAAAACATTAGCCTGTGGGGGTTGCCTTTCATATTCAAACTATGGCAGTGTCTTAGTTTATTTGTGCTGCTGTGACAAAGTATTGGACTAAGTAATTGCTAAAGGGCTACATTAATTTTTTTTGGGGGGGGAGCCTATGAAGTCCAAAGTCAAGATGCCAGCAGGTTTGGTTGTGTGAGAAGGGCTACTCTCTGTTTCCACGATGACTCCTTGATGCTGGATCCTGTGTAAGTGATGAATTCTGAGTCATCTGTTAGGAGACTGTAGAGGGGCAAGTGTTGGTGTATTTGTTTTATTATTTTATTATGCTCTCATACCTCTCGCCCTTCCATCCTTTATTCCCTTCCAAACCTCAATCCCTTTCAAACTCCAATACTAGATAAGAGAGAAAGGAGGCATAGACTGCTTTAAACTACTCACAGCATATTAACGATGTCATGTTTCTTAGGGCCAGTCCAATCTTCATCATCAGGCTATCTCTAACTTTCTCTTGTCAAACCACAACAGTAGCAACCAGGAACAGCAGAGGGAAGCAGCTGTCATCACTTTCTTCCTTCCTTTCCTTCCTTCCTTCCTCCTCCTCCCCTTCCTCCTCTCCTCCTTTTCTTCCTTCCTTCCTTCCTTCCTTCCTTCCTTCCTTCCTTCCTTCCTTCCTTCCTTCCTTCCTTCCTTCCTTCCTTCTTCCTTTTGGTATTGTTATTATTATTGTTGTTGTTGTTGTTCTCCTTCTCCCCTTCCTCCTGCTCCTCCTCTACCTTCCCCTCTTCTCCTCCTCCTTCTTTTTCTTCACCACTCTCAGAATTAAAGTATCTGCAGCTGGCAAAATTCATGCCCCTCCTAGAGCACAAGACAATCATAGTTAACAGCTGTGGACAAACTGAAACAGCTCCATATCCCATACCTTGGATTAAAACCAAAACATTCATATAACATAACCGGGTTTTTAAAGAAACCAAAATTCTTTCTATAGACAAGTAAAACATTCTTTGAGAAGCTACTTTTATAAGATGCTTAATCTCATTTATGAAAAAAAAAGCCATCATTATTTTCTTAGCATTTCTTAAAGCCAACATCTTAATATCACATTGGCTCATGATGGTTTAATATTTGAGCTTTGGATGGGACTGCAGCAGATGGTAGTAGTAATTTCTATACTATGCAAACTGAGAGTTTACAAGGGATTAGAAAAGATGAAGTAATGCAACATTTATCCATTCATGTACTTCATTAGCAATTAGTATTTACTAATTGCTTTTTACATGTCAGGCACTAAACTGGGCTTATTTCATCTTTTTTGTAGGTTAGGTTTGAGATACATTAGTTCTAAAACTTCATCTAATATTTGCTCTCAAAGCACCAGTGTAAGAACAAATCACGACATCCATATGCATGAAGCTGAATGTACGAGGCTTTCTATACTGTATATTGAACCGTGAATTTAGTACAATCTCTTGTTGTGGTTAAAAATTCCCTAGTGGTAGGTGGGCTTAAGAGAACACATATCAGTATGATTTACAGATCACAAAATTTAAAAAGTTATGTAGTGTACCCTTGTATCTGGAACATCTCGTATATTAGAGCCAGGCTGTAATCACAGCACATCCTCTTCAGAGGTGTAAAGTAGAAGTTTCCAAATTTACTGAAACTGAGTTACTCGAATTCCTCAGCTGTCTCCCCCTATCTCTAGGAGCTTTAGGGTGGTGGGAAGAATTTATGTCTAACAAGCTCTTTGGCTGATTTTGACACTGTATTTTGAGAAATGTTTCTATGAACTCTACTAATTCAAACTGTAGTGTGTAATAAACAACAAAGCCCCATAAAACACATGGTCTTCCAGGATGGGGAGGGGAAACTGGCCCATCTCAGTTAGCTTATTTGAATGTGATTTTATTTAAGGACTTCAAGTTAGTTTCATAAGCACATTTAGAACACTGTTTTATAGTGTATTGATAAGCTAAGGAAAGTTGCCTTCATAGACCAGAGACTGCCCTGGCCCCAGATCGTTGGTCTTCTATTTCTAGTTAGACAATCTTCTATAGTCTTATACGTCTAGTTAAGGATATCCTTCTAGCTGCCCTTGAGTACTGCATACAGGGCTTGTTTCTCAATCTCAGTGATGCATTTTAATTTCTGGATGGCCTCTGGATTCTTTGTTAGCTCATTAGATGGAGGTTTGGCCGGGGGGGGCACCTTATTGACAGTTCCTTTATCTAGGCAAAAAGATGATCAGGAACAATTTTTCTCATTGTTCTTCTTAACTCAAAAGATAAAAATCTGTTCATTTTTATTCTGTTGACATTCATTTCTTTTCTAAGAACCTCTAGGAGTCTGCAGCAAGTCTACATTCTTTAATTTGTAGAAACGCTTTTGGAGTACTAGGGGAAAATCCTATGACTGGGTCTTATCCATAAGGAGATTTTTTTTTCCTTTCCCAACTCAGGAAAACTAACATTAATTTACTTCTTGCTGACAATTGAAACAGGTTTGGGAAGCTATTCAACTTTTAAAATAATAGACTCAGTGTAGATTAAATATTGCTTAAACTCAGAATGGTTTAGGATTAAGGGACACGAATAAAACCAAAAAACAAGGTTAAATTGGGCCAAGGTTAATACAGACAGTATGGATGGCATAACAAAACTCATTATGTGTTAAATGATATAAGTCCTCTAACTAGCATTAGAAGATTGTCCCCACACTGAATATTCAATGGGTAATATAATGAGTAAGGGTATAACGGGACATTATGTTTAAGCCAGTTAGAAAATTATAAAAATTTATGGGCAAGCAGCATACAAGTGATTTTTCATAAAAATACCCTGAGTTGACAACTAGATTAAATGGAAAAACATGTAGGAGATTGGAAGGGAGCCACTGTGAGTGGAAAAGTACACACTGAAACAGAAATTAGTGTCATGAAACACGAGGTGGTTGGAGGAGTTGGATGCTACCCAAAGGCAAGCGAAGAACTCCCCGCTGCTGCACAATGAGAACGAGGAGACACACGGCTGGCAAACAAAGGCAGACCCAGAGGAGCTGGCTCGAGCCACCTAGGTGCACATGAGCCCTTCTCATAACGGAAAGCCACTGCCAAGCACTGATGACTGTATTTAGTCATTAGATCTTACATTCCCACTCTTATCTTCCTGACCTAATAATGCCTTAGCAAAATATTAATAATCCCCACTCAGTATGAGCTGTGAGACTAAGCTCCAGTCAGAAGCAACCCTGCCAGTCTATGACAATATTTACTAGCTGCTTGCTTGACTGCTTGCTCTGGAGTTTTGACAGGGATTGGTATTAACTTGCCTAGATTCTCGTTTTTATATCTCGTTCCCCCCCCCATTCTCTTCAAAATCCAGAATAATATTGGCCACTCTTAATTTCAAATTACTATAAAATGTCAATTGAAACTGTGTGCAACTCTGTAACAGAGAGATCTTATCTAGTGCTAGTAGAACTGACCCTCATACAGCCGGTGGATTAAAACCACTTTGAAAAGGGTTTATCAGTGCCTTACAAAGAAAATCTACATTTGCCATCTGGTCCAGCCATTGTACACTGAGCTATTTACCAAGATAATTGAAAACACATCCCTCCACACAAGATGGGTATACAAATGTTTACAGTGGTTTCACTTGTAGCAGCCAGAACCTGGAAGGAGTCCTATGCTGTGAGTCCAACTATGTTTAGACATAAAAGAAAGAGCTACCGATATTTGGCAAGTGATTCTCAAAGTTAGTATGTAGCAAGCAAAGCCAGAAGGGAAAAAGAGAGCATATCGGTTACTTAAAATTCTCATGAACCCATCACTTCAGAAACTAGTTCAAGAACTTCTGGCAGTGTAGACAGGGTTGGGAGTAGAGAAAGGAGTCAGAGGAGTGTACAGACTTCCACAGACAGACATATATCTTGATTTTGGCAATGGTTTGAGGAACAGGTTTATATGTCACAAGTCATCAGGTTGCAGAGTTTAAATATCCTTGGTTTACTGTGTGTTAATTATGCCTCAATCAAGGTAAGTGAAAAGTGGGAAAGAAATAACTAGAATCTTCCAGCATTAGCATCAAGAAGAAAGAATGAACATCAGAAAGTTACATACAATTATTCAACTCAAACTGGACTGCATCCCAGTTGATCTAACATAAATTGAAAATGCCCTAAAGCAAATTGCACCAAATGGCCTGACATCACAGCTTAGCAGCATAGTGTTCTGTAGAGTATCTGTTTTCTCCCTTATAAACCTGTGGTTAACCGTGAGCTGCGGCTCCCAGAATCATGACAGAGGACACATCTATATCATTACCCTGGGAAAACATGAAAATTGGAAATTCAGAGTGCAATTTCTGGTGAAGGCCATCTTTTACAGCATCATAAAGTTGAAAAGTTTGTCCCATGATAGATGGAGACTGTCTACACGTGTGGGTGACCAGAACCTGCAAGAGAAGTAAAGTAGGGCTATTGGTGTCTCTGCTCAGACTGATCTAACCTATATCTTTACTTGACAAATATATAGTGGCTAGCCTGCAATATAATTGCCTTATGAGCAGAAACAGCTTGGTGCACTGATGGCCACAGAACAAAGGACCATCAACAAGATGACCCTTGACCCTAGTGCTGGACTGAGAGGGAGAAGGCATGCAATCGAGTGGGCTCTTCTTTTCCAACTGCTGGTGCTAGTCTGGGTGAACCTCTTTCTCTGCTCAGTAATCTCATGATTAAGTATGTAACTGTGAATAGAAATAGATGCATGGAAACCCTGATGCTCACAAAACTTCCCTGCTAAGGTAATTTACATTAATTGGGTGTTGTTTGGGATCCAGAATGTATTATCTGTCTCTGGTTCTTAAACTTGTAGTCATAGTTTTAAATGCAGATTCTGGTATTCTGGCCAAGATAATCAAAAAGTTTGAGGCTAATCCAGGAATATATATTTTCTAAATAAAGGGCATGATGAAAATGTCTGAATACTCTGCTTTATAATGTAGCCAGGAAACAAAGAGGATGTCTCTATTAATGAAATATGCAGTCTACTAACTATTGCCTCTATATGACACCAGCTGACTAAATTACACAAATGGGCCTGTCAACCTCATTATCTGCATGAAGAATACATTTAAAGCAATTTATATGATTTCATCTATCAGAAAAAAATCCATCAATAATAGACATACTTTTCATAACATTTGTGGTACTAGAATCAGCCTTTGAGGCTACAGATTATTAAAATCATTTTGGCACCAGTGAATGATACCTGGCCCGCATCCGCTGTGCATTCTTCTTCAGGCACAATAACCCTGATAAGCACACACCCTCGCAATCCCTTTTCAAATGTGGGTTGGTTCAGAGACTAAGCATCTGAAGTACAGATTCCAGAACATACTAGAAATAACCACTACAAGATGTTCTGGAACTGAGTTCTGATATTAGACCAACAGATATTGGCAAGCATTCTTTTATTTGTTTCACCAAATAAAGCACTGAAATTTATTGTACTATTTAGTCAGGTTGGAGGAAGGGGCAAAACCCAAAAAGAGAAAAGAAAAAACATTTTCTATGTTTTACAGAGGCAGGAAAATAAATACTTTAAAGGGGTCACTCATCATCTTGAGCAATTTCCTCTTTATCCCTCCTCCAGCCAATCAGTTGTAACAGCCATGGTACTGGGTTTATCGGGACAGAGTGTCTCAGCTATTCCAGTCTCTTTGCCTCTCACCTGACTGTTGGCCAGCGGTAGCCCATAGTTATTGAAGTATGTCCTTCTGATCAGCAGGGTGGATATCACCTGGGAATGCGTCAGAAAAGCAAAATCAAGTGCTCCTCTCCAAACCCTCTGAATCTAACCTCAGCAGCCGGTGTTAATAGCCATCTTGCCTAGTGATGATGATACATGGTAAAGACAGGGGTTCTTCTCTTACCACTCTCTCAGGCTGTTTTCTTAACTGCCATCATCTTGCCTACTTCTACCGGACACAACTCCCAAAGCATAGATATGGACATATTCCCCTTTAGCACAAAGGCCTTCAAACCCCCTCATTGTTCATACAGTAAAATGTACCAATTATTGGACACTTTATGTGCTGTGCTTTGAGGCTTCCAACTGGGCAGAATAAATATTTGGGGCATGTATGATGAGTGGGTACATGACCACTTCTGTGGCCTCAGATGGAAATGGTCTCTACCAGCTGTTCTGAGTCTTTGTCACACTTTAGATTCATCTAAATGTTACTTAAAAACATTCCATCCTAGAACACTGAGGAGAAATCTCTATGAGTATAGTTTTTTAAAGCCCGCTGATGTAACTATGTGGAAATAAGTTTAGAATCACTCTATAGCTCTTGCCTTCGAGGCTAGTTTGTTTCACAGTTGGGATTGGGGTCATTTTGTCACTAGCTGTAGCTGCCAAGGCCTGGCCCCAGGCTCTGTCATTAATCTTGTTCTTAGACAAAGGAATGTAAGAAGCAGGGCTAGGGGTTGGGCAGAGGCTGAGCTGAGTCAGCACTGTGTTAAAGGGGTTTTGACATCTATGCCTCAATGTTAGTCTTCTGTTTAGAAGGCTTCTCTTGTCTACTTTCTAAACAATAAAGAGAAAGAAGGAGCTTAAAGCTCACATTAACAGCACAATCTGTTAAGGCCTTGCTGTCACCAAATTCTCAAATATGGAAATAAAGTATAAGAAAAATGCAAAGGACCTAATGAATAGGGTTCTCAAAAGAAGAAACCCAGAGAGCCATGAAATGGTTTTAAAAGTGTTGACTCTAGCTGCATATGTATCAAAAGATGGCCTAGTCAGCCATCACTGGAAAGAGAGGCCCATTGGACTTGCAAACTTTATATGCCCCAGTACAAGGGAACGCCAGGGTCAAAAAGTGGGAGTGGGTGGGTAGGGGAGTGGGGGGAGGGTATGGGGGACTTTTGGGATAGCATTAGAAATGTAAATGAGAAAAATACCTAATAAAAATATTTTAAAAAGTGTTCAACATTGTTAGCTATCAGGGAAAGGCAAATAAAACTACTTTAAGATTCCATCTCCCCCTAGACAGAATGGCCACCCTCAAGAAAACGAAGGACAACGATGCATTCAAGGATGTGGGGAAAGAAAGACTTTATTTGAGACCACAAACTAGTACAGCTGCTATGGAAATCATTATGGAAGGGTCTAGAACTACCATGTGACCCAGTAATGTCCCCAAACACACTACAGCCTATCATGAGATACTTGCGCACCCATGTTTACTGCTGCACTAGTCACAAGAGCAAGAAAATGGAATCAGCTTCGATCTCCATCAAGAGAGAAATGGATGACTTCTGGTGGATAAGGAAGCTGTGGTCCATGTGGGCTGTGAGGTGCCTTTCAGAGGAAATACATGTGTTTGATATGCTTCATTCCGTCTGGAGTTGTCTCTGAGTCTAGTGAAAATGAATCAACAATATATTAGACATATTTGAACAAAAACACACACCAAACAAGCTTGTGTATTTGTCTATTAATGAAAAGCTGACTATGTCCTTGGAAGAAACTCACTATGCATTTTCACTAGAAGCAACAGTATCCAAACCTGGTGGTACCGGGTAGCTTGTGACTCTGCACGTGTGCCCTTTGTAGAATGTAACTCTTATGAAAATGTGAATTGAACCATAGTGTTAGTCATTTCTCATTTGTGGGATTGCCAGGCATTTCATCAGACTTGTCTGAGTAACTTGGGGTTCATGGGGATAGAGGCAGGAAACATTTCTCTAGAGAAGAGAAATCTGGCAGAGTAGGTCACCGGGAAGGAGCAGGAAGATGTGCTGTTGATGGCTTGGTACACATTATAGAGAACACCAGCTGAGCTTCCCTGCATCTGGGATACTATGGCTTTAAAGACTTAATTTTCATTCTTTCTTTTCAAGAGGAAAGTTTCTTGACTCAGTAGTACTTTGGAGATTTTATTCTGGGATCAGCTCTCTCTCTCTCTCTCTCTCTCTCTCTCTCTCTCTCTCTCTCTCTCTCTCTCCCCTTTCTATTAGAAAATCCCATCTGGGAAAGGGCAAGGGCAATGGATTGCTTTGGAGCTTGATGAGCACAGGGTTAAGATGTTTTGTGCCACTTTTATTAATACAGCCAAGCAAGGCCAGAAAGAGCCAATTTATTGACGTCAACCCCTTTAACCCCGATCTGCCCAAATGACTCAATCATTGACTGAGCTGGATCTTGTTTCCTCTGGGAATTCTAGGGGTGTTAGAATTAAATTACCACCACTCAAACATTTTGTACTTGTTGTTTTTGAAAGAAAACCTCATCCAAATGTCCTCTCCTCTCCTGGAATAAAGCAAAGAGATCCTTGAACAAAACTCAGCTAGGTGACTAAGATGCTGTCCCCCACTAAGCCCTCCATCTTTTTAAAAGTATCTATTACTGAGAAACTGGCTCCTCAAGTTCTGACTTGCTCAGTGTTTAATTACCAGCAGCTTCTCCATTCTTTCCTGCTGGGTGCCAGACTCATTGGTTCATGCAGGATGGGGGTAGTACAGTGGCTTTGCAAGTGTTTTCTTGCTTCTTTGTTCTACATGCTCCTTAGTGGTCTCTGGTCACTGAATTTTACCTCTTGTCTTTTATACTTTTATTCTTGGGGAAAATTACTCACTAAGAGTGTCTGAAAATATAAATGGGTGCAACCATTGTTTTTTTTTTTTACAAGCAATGGGCAGTGTCAGTCAAAAATCTCAAATTCAGCAATTCCACTTCTAGAAATCTGTTCTACAAATGGGTGCACAAAGATGTAGACACAAAAATGCTCACGAAGTGCTAGTTCTAATTTCAAAACAACAACAACAAAACCCCACAAGCAACTTAGGAATTGTATGCAAAGTGCATTAGGGAGAAGAAAGCACATCTCTTTCCTGAGCTGGAAGATGTGTGACTTTTTTGTTTTGACTAAATATGATAGATGAAATGCAGTTGTGCAATATTCAACAGGAAGGAAGAGAGTGTGTGCATCGTTCAAGTACCTAAAAGGCTAATGCTATTCTGTGGCTAATAGGGCCGACAGGCCTATTGGAATTGGGTAGGACAGGTAGGAAGAAGAAATAGAGTTGGGAGTGGTTTTACATTTTAATTTTATATGTTTAGTTGGTATCAATCATGCATAACTTGTATAATGCTATAAAATCAAATTTTTAATATTTTCCATCTAGGGAACTTCTGTGGAGAGGCAAAGACCAAACCATCAAACACCCATTTATTGAGCCAACCCTCCTGCCAGTGATGGGCTGCTATGACCAGGTATGTTACCTCAGTCATCTGTTTCAGTGCTGCTTGATCCATTTCAAGTTTTACATCTCATTTCTGGGCTACCCACTGCTAGGTGGTTCCTTACCATGGTTGCTTATCTTGTGTAGCAATTTTTAAATTGATGTTATGTTATCTGAAGTCCAGAGATACCTCATGGATCATCTCTGTCCTGTGTGAACAGTCGGAGCCCTCTCCTTCCTCATCTCACTAACCCAGAATCAGCACACCTCACAGCTGTTGACCATGAAAAATCTTAATAGCCAACACCAAAGATGGCTAAACAAGCCACCCCTCCATGTGTTTCCTTTCAGCTACACAATCCACAACTTGTTTGGGAAAGTCTAGTAGAGAAAGCGCACACCCTTAGACCTGAAGGCTTCAGCGTAGCCCTGTGTGGGTCCTTTTGCTCCTGTGCACCTCTCCTTTTGACTGAGCCCTCCGCTACTGGATTTTATCAGCTCCTGTGATCTCTTTGGGACTGGTAAGTAATATGCTTCATCTTTATAACATTTTGGTTTTGTTACAGAATGCTTCTTTAGGGGTTCTTTTGCTGGACCAGGAGAGGAATCACAGACAAACATCCTTTTGTATTGGCTGTTATGGGTCCTAGAGATTCATGGGCCCAGCCTTTAAAACCAGAGGCACTATGTTTCTTTGCCTAGACTTTCAAAGAGTGCAGAGTACCTGCACTAGGCCAGATTTATAGCTCTTGAGTTTCAGGCATTAAAATCCTTGGTTTGATTTTTATCCTTTAGCATCTCCTTCAAGCTTTTCTAGTGACCTGGCCTTGCAGCCATTTTCAGTGTTTGACTTAGGTTCTTTATAGCCCCTTACCTTTCTAGTCTCAGTGTCTAGCAGATTCCATCCTTGGTGGGTTTCTGAAGCCCCTAAGCGGCCATCCTAGTGTCACAGCTTTGGGGTATCCAGGTTCTAGTGATGTTTGCACTCCCCGAATGGAGTGCAGCCTCCATGGTTGTGGCAGAAAATACTAGGCTCTCTGTGCAACCAGCTTGGCCAGCTCTAACACTGACCAAGATCACAAGTAGACAAAAGGTGTTATGGAGACCTTCATTGAGACCTAATGCAGGGACACTGAGAGAATCCTTGAATGGAAAAGAGTCCTCCTAGCAGACAGAAGAAGATTAAACATAGTCTGTATCTCTTATCAGAAAAGGGAATTTAGTCTAATTCTACCCCCCCTGCATAATGTCCTGACCAGTACCAAGCCTTACAAATCATAACCTATTTTGCTGAGTCACTAGAGGGTTCCTCTTCAGCAGGCCTTGCTTCAAGACTGTTACTGGTCTGCAATAGCGGTAGATGGGGCTCTCTGTGGGTCACTAAGGCTTATTAATGTTGGAGTGATGTTTTCAATGTTGTGGTGGCAGGTGTGAGCAGCTGCGGCTGGAAGGAAGCCTCCTGTACCTGTAGCTATGGCTTGAGGAGCTTGCAGAGCGGCTTCCGGTGCTCTGTTCCTCGTGGTTAAGAGTGGAGTTTCAAGAAGGCAATGAAATGTTTTCAGACGTGATGACACAATGACAGCTTAGCCAGTTGTAAAAAAGACAGGGTTCTCACCTGCTGGCTGCTGGCTCAAGGTAGTGGGACACAAGGGGCGTATCTGATAGCTGTTGACCACAGGGCCAGAGTGCTCTGATACCAATAGATTAGGCTATTTAAAGGGAAATTAAACGTCAAAGGGGCATGTTTAGGGAAGTGGTGTGTGTGTGTGTGTGTGTGTGTGTGTGTGTACACTCGTGTGAGTGTACAATAATAATGGAAGAAAAAGCAGTATTTAAGGGTTAGTGGGGATACACAGGAGGAGATAGAATGAGAGAAGGAGGGATGGAACTAATCCTGGGCTGGTGGTCCAGGTCTGACAAGAAAATCAAGCTGAGCAATTTAGTAAGCAGAACAGAGCTCTTCCATGGGCTCTGTTTCAATTCCTGCCTCAAGGTTCCTTGATTTCCTGCCCTGAGTTCAGTCAGTTGTCCACTTGGGATATGTACTGCAGAGTTGATCAGGACTCTTACAACTACCTTCCAGGTACAGACTAAACAAAATACATGTCTCTCTATGTCAAACCTACAGCTACATCAGACTGACAGAGTAAAAATCACTAACATTAGTTTCATTGATACCTCATAAGTGTAATTTTGCTACTGTTATGAATTGTAAAGAACTAGAATGTCCTGTCCAGAGAACAGAAGCCTGCCAACTAGGTCCCCTCAGAAGTCCTTTTGTGAATCTCTTAAGTATCTAAGAGTCCTTCTTGCGTGTCCTGATACATTAGGTATCTATAGAAAGTGAATAAATAAGGGTAGCTGGTGAGGGCCGTGTCCAGCTGTGGGTGCTATTGACATAAGACAAACTATGTCCTAGGTCCCATACACAACAGGGTCTAGAGAGCAGGTGTGGTGAATGTGATGTCACCACTTTGAGTGACAATGGTGAGTAGGTCACTTGACTGGGTTTTGATAAGTTATATCTCTGTGGTTATCATGAGAATTTTCTGTGTGGTCCCTGTAGAAAAAAATATCAATCTGGTTGGTTTTTCAAGAGATTTTAAAATGGCATCATCTATCCATGTTTTCATTGGGCACTATGGAAAAACTCTTGTAGGTACCTTCCAGGCTAAAGCGCCCAAAAGCCATTCTTTCTATAAAGCTACCTTTGCTGGTACTGAGTGAATGGAGGGCATGAGCGCTGGAGCATGAGCGCATTTCTGTTGCCTTTCCTACCCCCCCCCCCCCCCCGAATAGAGGCAAATGATTTTGGCTGACATTACTAGCACCTTCCCATTTTCCTTCCTGCCAGGAAACTAGTCATATGATCTCACTTTTAGAAAGTGAAGCCACATCACTGGATTTAGCCAATTGATCTATGTACAGAAATAGTGCTGTTTACTCCCTGGCTGAAATTTGGGAGCAAGTATGAAATATCTAAAGATTCTCTTCCTCACCATTGAGGAAAAAGCCTTGGGTAGACATATGACTTGATGGAGTCATAAGATTTTAGTGGCCTTGTGGGATTAGAGCTGTCTTCAAGGGTCACTCAGGCCCAGAATGGATGTTAGATGAATAAGAAATAAACTTCAGTTGTGTTAAGCTCCTGGGATTCCAGTTAATATTTTGCCTCAATGTATTCTGGCCTATTCTCACCTATATTGCCTCAAACCAAGGGCATCTGATTGCAGATTGCAGATGATCCCCAGGGAAATGGCTATCCCTGAATTGATTTATTCCTAAGATCTTCTCAACAGAAGAGCCCATATTGAATGTCAGAAATCTAGTTAAGCTGAGACTGCTAACTATACTCAGAAAACATGAGTATGTGGGCTGAGTCCATTTCACCAAAGGTGACCCAGTTCTCTAAGATGGGGTTCAGGGTCCCTTAGAACAACTGAGTACAAGAAGTGCTGACCAGAGCCAGTGTCCAGGTAGTAACTCTCAGATTTGTCTCATTATGGTGGCGATAGTGAAGATATTATTGCCAGAAGCTAAAATTTCTTTGGACAGTATTAGTAGCTAACATTTATCAAACATATACATCTGTGAACTTTTTCAACTTTTTGGTGAGACCTTCTCTGACAGCACTGCTTAAGCAGGAATTCTTATTTTCCCCTATCTCTGCTTTATTGTCTTCCTTAGCCACGCCCTCTACTTAGAGGACCTACTTTGCTATTATGGTTTGCTCCTCGGCTTGAACACAAGCTCCACAAAGGCAGAAATGGTTGTCTACTTCTCACCCATTCTTTGAAGAATTTGAAGCCTATGGTAAGTGTTTCTTGAATTTGCTCCATATAAGGAGATGTAGAATGTGTAGTTCATTGGATTTCTGTCTACTGGGTGAGGTTGTGGGTCAAATAGAGGATTTAACAGGGCTGCTTCCCTTGAAGCTGAAAAACAGTGATTGACTGGCCTGAAGTCCTCAGATAGGGGGCACACATAGTGAGTAATGGACCATCCATCCAAAGGTAGCTTTATTTTTTTTCCTATTGCTCTCCTTGAAAGTATCCTGTAGTTTTCTGTCACCCCCTTTGTAGGTTACCCCCAACCAGGAATGACTCATTTTCTAACAACGTAATATCCATGTAGTGGAAACTAGTGTTGTAATATTGCAATTGTTGAGAGAGGTTCTTGGTTCAATGATTAGAAGCTGTAGAACTTCTAGGTTGTCTATTTTTTTAAACACTATTGTGTTATTCTCTGAGCCCAAGAGTCTAATATAGATTGCCTTACCCAAGCATTCTTGCTCTTTGATTCCTGTTGGTTCACTCAATGGACGGTATCAACAGAGACTGGGAAGGGAGTAGCTGGGATATAGGAGGGTTTGACTCCAGTGCATCTGCTCCTTGTGGTTACCTTGCCTGTTGTTGCTTCCTTGCGTCCCTGGCATGGCAGTCAGTTCTATTGGATTGATCCTTTTCTATGGCTCTTATTCTCCTTGGAGTATGGTAACAACATTCCTCTACAGCAACTTCTCTCTAGCCTATTCAGCCCTAGAAAGCTAATGGCTTTCAACTGTTAATTTCTGGACACTTGATCATCTCTTATCATCTCTACTGTCTCTACTGGGACACACTGGCTGACATAAGACCTTAAAGAAGCCATTTGCATTCTCAGAGTCTTAAATTTTTTTTTAGGTACAATATAGAGCATAATACCTACAAATTTGTATGCATTCCCCAGTACAGATAGTAGCATGTGATAGTTTTTGTTTTTTTTCTCATATGAAGTCTGTGCCCTTAGAACTTGGGGCATTGACTGCTAATGGTTCTTTGTATTAAACAGCAAGTAGTTACTCTTAGGCTCAGATTTGTAGTAACCTCCATGGGATGACAAAAGTGGGTCTCCATGAGCTTCCCAGAAAACACTCTGCTGTGTACTAAGGTTGATCACTGGAATGAGAGCCTAAGGCAGTGCTTCCTGCGAACATGCTTTGTCCCCTAGGAAATATCTTTAACAGTTACTTTTCTCATTGCTGTGACAAAATACCTGGGATCCTGGCTAAGAGTTTAAGGACAGTCCATCACTGCTGTGAAGGCACGGCAGCAGGAAGTGAGGCGGGTGGGCATATGGTATCCTTAGTCAGGAAAGAAAAAGCAGATAGGAGGTGCAGAGTATTAAACCTCTTAGCTATACACTTTCTTCGGCCCGGCTCTATCCACTAAAGGTTCTACAACCTTTCAAAATGGCATCCCCAGCTGGGTACCAAGTGTTCAGCCATGTGAGCCAATGGGGACATTTTACATTCAAACCATGTCAGCTATTGTACTGCTTCAGGTAATTCTTACTCACAATGGCCCTAAGGCACGGTTAACAGTTCTAAGATCCGACAAAGTGGTTGCCCACAATCAGTCTCAGCTAGGCAGAGCTGGGATCTAGCCATGTCTCACTCATGCCCCTCTGTATATAAAGCCAAATCTCTGCCATCCTCACTGAGGCTTGACCAGGGCATCTATTCCCATTTCCTTCTAACAGGATTCTCAGCTTTCTAAGTGGTCATATATAAGAATGTGGCTTTTCTTATTTTCCACCATCACCTCATTATGCAAAGGAATCTCTCAATAACAAGTTTCTGAAAACCTATAGGTGGAAAGGGGCATCTCTGTGTCTTGGGGTAGACATGCTTGATTAAGCTGTGGAGACTTCAAAGGAAGGCCATGGGTCTGTCAGATTCATCAAATGCAGATTCTTGTCAGGAGTCACACTGAAGGATGACCAGGAAGAGGAGAGGGTCCCGAAGAGAGGGAGGGCTGAACTAGGGTGAGGGAGAGGGACCTGGAGAATATTTGGTGTGTGGAGGTGAGCAGCACACACAATAAAAGTGTAAGCAGCAAGGAGGCTTCTGTGTCTCAGTGGGTGATGGGGTTTCTGATAATAAGAAACATGGAGAGGGAGTGGACCTCATAGAATCCCACAGGCACCAGGAGTGTCCATGCCAAGGGTTCTGCTAGAGAGGCAGGGTGCAGAGCTCATGATGAAAGGGAGTTCAAATTGACATTTTCATTAGCTGAAATATTTGGGATAAATAAAAGGTTTTCTCTCCTCCTTCACATTCAGAATCATCTTTCATGAGGACTTGGAGGAGTGACACATACCTCTGAAGAAGAAGCATTTTGCAAACACTTGTTCATATTTGATCATATAAAGGATAAGAAAAGACAATTATTTAGAAGTTCTTCTTTTTCTCCCACCCTCAAACAAACAAACAAACAAACTCTATGCGTATGTTAATTTTGAAAAAGAGCCTTTAAGTGTTCTTGATAACACTAGGAGGAGACACACAGAACAGCTGATGTGGCAGCTGCCTCTCTGGGAACTCCTTAGGAGAAAATTGAAAGTTGAGACACAGCTGTAGAAATTCAGGGAAGGATTTCTGTTTTCCACCTAGCCTGTCCTGATTATATCTTCATATTCATCCACATTGAATAAAATACCTGTAATACTTTTTTCTGTTTACCCTCTGTTAGCTGAGGGAACTCTGTTTCTTGCAAGTCAGGTAAGTATTGATTTCTGATTGTGTCTATAAGAGAAGACACAATCTTCAAGTCACCTATCTTTTCCAGTTTCTCTCTCTTCCTTCCTCCCTCCCTCCTTCCCTCCCTCCCTCCCTCTCTCCCTCCCTCCCTCCTTCCTCTCTCTTTCTTTCTTCTTTCTTTCCTTTCTTCTTTTTCCCTTCTTTCCTCCCTCTCTTTCCCTCCCTCCCTTTCTTTTTAAAATTCTTAGTTCTTTTAGAATTTTACACAGTATATTTTGAGCATATTCACCCCATCCACAAACTCTCCCCAGATCCATGTCCCTTTCCCATCCATCCAACTTTATGTCTTTTTTGTTTTTCCCACCAAGACCAATTTGTGAATTTGTAGTCTTTTTTTGAATTTGTAGTCTTCCACTGAGGAATGGTTGACTTACTGGGGTCTGTGTTCCTAGAGAAAACCAACCCTTCCTTTCTCAGCAGCTCACAGTTGTTAGTATTTCCTGGGCTTGGGATGGGATTATGTGTGTGCTCCCCTCTGCATTCTGGGGTTTGGTTGAACATGAGCTGCATAGACCTTGTGACTGCTGTCAAAACTGCTGTGGGTTCATATGTGCAGCTGTTCCTCTGTATCCCTAAGACAGGGCTGCCTACTCATCCACTGCCTCTGCCTCTTACATTCTTTCTGCCTTCTGTTCTGCAGTGGTCCCTAAGCCCTGGGGAGAGGGGTTTGGTATATATGTTCCACTTGGGACTCAGAATTATAGTCACTTATTTTTTTACCTCAGCCAGTTGCAGGTCTGTGTTAGTCAACATCTACTGCAAACAGAAGCTTCTCAGATGAGGGTTTGAGATGCACTGATCTAGGGGATGATGGGTAATTTTCTACTTTCATGGATGCTCTTTCCAGCTTACATTTATCTCTGGCTCATAGAAAGCTAGGGTTTAAACCTAAGTCCTTTCCTTAAGTACTGTACTTAGTAAGAATTGCTCCACAGAGCACATTTGTGTGCTGCAAAATCAACTGGGACTTTGAGAAACAGGGGTGAGTGGGAGGAGTGTTCACTAAAACAAGTGTAAACAGACTTAGGCTTGAATATTGGGCAATCCCTATTCAAAGGAATGTTCTCCCGGCTTGTTCTGTTGTCTGTCTCACTAGATGATCATTCTCTCCCTGCTTCCCACATTTTTTTTTTCTGTTTGATTTCTTGTACCCTACACACACCACTACCAATCAATCATTAGATTGGATCATAATTCTTTCTTAAGTGCTAAGACCCTCCTAATATTAAACAGTTTAATATCCTTTTTTTAATGTCTTTTTTTTTTTTTTTTTTTTTTTGGTTTTTCGAGACAGGGTTTCTCTGTGTAGCCCTGGCTGTCCTGGCACTCACTTTGTAGACCAGGCTGGCCTCGAACTCAGAAATCGGCCTGCCTCTGCCTCCCGAGTGCTGGGATTAAAGGCGTGCGCCACCACGCCCGGCTTTTAATGTCTTAATTCACATGTACATTTAGAGTCTCTGCTTCCTGCCAAATACGTTGCTGTGGATTGAATTGTTGCTGCTCCATCCTCTACCAGTCCCACTTCAAAGGCTAAAGCCTTTGAAGCCTAAACCTTACATCAAAGTATTTGGAGATGAGGACTATAGACGATAATTAGATTTAAATAGAATCATGAGGGTGGGACCCACATTTTAAGACCAGTGTCCTTATAAGAAGAGAGTCTAGAGATCGCTCCCTGTACCTGTCCTCCTCCTTGGCACATGAGGACACTAAGAAGATATCATCTTGAGTTTAGGAAGAATCTCCTCTCCAGGATCCAACTGTGATGGCACCCTGATCTTGGACTTCTTGACTTTACAGCTATAATATATATATATATATATATATATATATATATATTAAACCATTTGATCTATATTGTTATTAATGATAGGGGATGCTGTTATGTTTTGCTGTAGCCTAAACAATCTATGATATTTATGTAATTTACTCATGGAAGTTGGTAGCATTATTTATGGAAGATGTGATCGTTAGTTTTTACCAACTTGACATAAGCTAGGCTCATCTAGGAGTAGGGACCATCAACTGAGGAAATGCCTCCATCAGATTTCTTATAGGTTGATGTGGGAGGGTCTATCTAACTAGAGGTCTTGGATTGTGAATAAACAAACAGACAAAAATCCAGGCTGAGTGGGTCATGGGGAGCAAACCCATAGCCAGTGTTCTTCTGTGGCCTCTGCTTCAGTTTCTACCTCCAGATTCCTGTCTTGGTTGGTGCCCTCACTTCTCTTTGTGATGGAATACATCTTATAAGCTAGATAAACCCTTTCTCCTAAAGTTGCTTTGGGTCATGGTGTTTTATCACTGCAATAGAAAGCAAACTAGAATAGAAGGTTTTCTTTTTCCAAGGGGTGACAATTTCTTTCCATCAGCTACTATAAAGAATGTTGCCAGTTTTGAGGATAAATTTTCTCTCTCATATATCTCCACTTCAGTCTCAAGAGATTACGTAATAAAGCCCCCAAATAGTAATAATGTATCAGATCTTATCATTGTTTCCTTTATTATCATGTGTTATAATGAAAATCCTGTGGCATTCAGGGGCAGGGGATGATTTACAATGATCCTGTAACTGGCAGGGCTTAGGTGATAGTCTTGTTGACCTGATGGCCAGGTAAAGTGATTGGCATAAATACTTCTTGTCTGGGCACATGAGTTCATGACAGACAGAGATGGTATCATGCAGTTAATTGCCAGCCACTATGAAAACTCTTCTGATGAAAATATCAGAAGTTCCGAGAGTTGACGGCATTGGCATCTTCTCATACGGCTTTATGAACACACATAGATGGTCTGGGAAAGATGGTCTACAGCTCATCCCTCTTGGATTTCATTTGATAGGCAAGGCCGGGATTGAAGCATAAAAGAGGTTAATGCGGGGCTTCTATCTGGCAGCCCCTCCTCAGATCATGTGCTCAAGGCTTGGAATGAAATGCTTGCAATGTCTTTCAAGGTCTTCCATTAGTCTGAATTATTTTTAAGGGGAAGGGAACTTTTCTGTCCTGCATCATTAACATTCTTTGTCATTCTCTAAATATTTATGAAACCCTTAATAATATCTCCTAGTGATCTTGGTAACAAGATCATGTATTAAAAAAAGTGTTCTGTGACTTATCTGAGGATCTTGATAAAATAAATTCCCCAAATCCCTTTTTAATTAAAGAAGACTCAGAAATTCATTGCACCCCACGCTAAAGCACACTTCCTTCCTAGGCATTTGCTGCTGTTCTAAGAGTCCAGAGGAATGTAAGAATCCAGAGGCAGGGAGGGCATTTAGTTTTTATCTAGGTCAGGCCTAAAAGACAACTCCTCGAGGGAAGCATGAATTTCCTGTCTTAACAAAGACAGAATGATCACCAACCCTTCTGAATTTGTAAAATAGAAAAAGGGTTTGAGACAGCAACCAGGGCAGTCACAAAGCCAGCTGGACAATTCCTTTTAGAAAAACAAAAATACAGCATCTCAAGCTAGGAAATGAGAGTTTGGGTCATGGCTCTGGGGCTTGGGCATGGTTTCCTGCTGTTTATGTAGACACTGAAGGAAGATTGCTGTTCTCATGAAACCATCTATAGGATATCTATGCTGTGACAAGTTGTTTGGAAACTTTTAGGGGACTTGTATATAGGCTCTGACTGCCTTCAATAAAGCTCTGTGCCTACTGATAGTATAGATAGCCTAGGGTATTATAAGTTTGGATCTTTTGTAAGTAAAATATCATTTGAAGGAGCCAGATTAAAAACAAATAATTATAAAATTGAATATTTAGAAACTACGAAGGACCAAGAATTAGCTATCTGATTAAGAACACATTTTAAAAACACGTTCTTCTCCAAATGAAATAAGTAACACGTGTTCCTTAGGGAGAATCTGTAAACGAGGCCAAAGTCCTTATTGGAGCTACACCTCAGCAATACCACAATCAACTTAAATTCTGGTTTTAAGATGTGACTTGGTTATACAGGAAGGTGCTTCACAGTGGAGAAGGCTTTACAATCAGGAAAAAAAAGACCATTAGGATATATATATATATATATATATATATATATTTTTTTTTTTTTTTCAAGTCCCCAGAGTCTCTGAATCGTGTCACATCCAGCCATGCTTTAGACTGTACCCACTTCTTTCAGACTTCAAATATCCACTTGCACTCCATAAGGAACAGTGAAAGAATCTCAGTCTTCAACATCAGAGTCCAGAGTGAGTGAGAAGGGTCAAGTGAGAAGTCAGCTCCACCCCCTGGGCTTACAAAGGCAGTGAAGTGACAGGTTCCGTTGGCTAGTAGGGAAAGCCTCTTGTTTTGTGACTTCCCTGAGACATGATGGTTTAGAGAATAAACTTGGAAACCAATGAGACAGCTCTGTAGCTTACTAAGTAGGCATTCGAGAGCAAAGTATCATAGCCTTTCTACGCCCTAGTTTCCTTTTCTTTAAAGTGAAGATCTTACTGATTCTGCCTCACAGAGTTAGCAGAATGAGTCAGCTTATTATAGATCAAACGTTTAAACAGTGGCCACTCCACAGCACCTCTCAGCAGGTGACGACCACTGTCATTACAAAGCCTGGCAAATCAGTTCATTCATCCCAGCCAGTGAGAGTGTGTCCCTTGTGCTGGATCCCAGCAGAGATGCTGAAATGGTACCTGTCTATCTTGCTGGATTTTGGATGCTGGGTAGCAGCATTTGCAGAACCATTATGATTGTCAATCAGAAGTTCCCACTGGCCATTGTTATTGTTGCTCCTTTAGCCTCAGTCTTGCTTATTGCAGAGATAGAGTGACCCTCTCTGATAGAACTTATAACACATTTTTGCCTTACTTGCAATTTAATGTGACAGGTAGTATAAAAACTTTTTATTTAATTTAATTTACTAACTAGTCAATTAATATTTGGTGTTGAGGGATGAATGAGGGCCTACACCATTCTTCTGTTGAGCTACTAAGTACTAAGTACACTTCTTATTATGTATTTGGGACAGGGTCTTACTAAGTTGGAAGCTGGTCTTGAACTTGTAATCCTCCTGCTTCATCCCTTCTAGGGATTGTGGGCAGGTATCACTAGACTTGTGTAGCAATAGGCTTTTAGCATCTGTATATAATATGGATTCTGCTTCATATCAAAAGTAGAAAGAGAATCTTGATCTTTGCCAAATGGAAATACCATGTCCGCCATTTTTCCAAAGTGCTGATATTCTAAGTACATCTTGTACCTTATGACTGCTGGGATGTTATCCTGATGTCCTAGATAGGAAATTATAGGGTACATAACTGAACCCATAACTGGACCCTGAGAATCTTCTTCCAGATCTCTTGCTGATGTTCTTCTGTCTCAGGCTGAAACTTAGCATCCCATATGTTCTCTCTTTCATTTTCTTCTTACCCTCTACTCATTATTGGAACAAAACAAAAACGAAACAAAAACACAAATGATAGACTTTATCGCCTAGTTGTCCCTTTATAGTAACTGTTAATTTGAGGGGTTTGAATACAAATTGGTGAAATGGTAGAGCTTCTTCAGATAGGCAAGGTAAATGTTCTGAACATAAGGAAAAAGACTACTTTAGCCCTGTAAAGACATTAAATTATTACCTGATAAAAACACATTTGACTTATTATTATTTGGATAGTTTTGATATCCAATTGTCTCATGAAATCTTTACTGTGAGATAGATCCTGTTACTAATACAATTTTATCAAAAGGCAGCTTTTAAAAAAACCATTACAGAATGAAAGTGGAGATCGGTGATTAGGAATGCCTCTGCTTCCAACCACAATAGTTATTTAAGAAATTGCCTTCCACTTAAACAATATCCAAGTATCATGAGAATAAAAACATACTAAATTGAATAAAATGAAAGGTACTGTTCCAGGTGGGCACAGACACTTTTGTGTTGCCCTTTTCTCATCTCCAAGCCTCATTAGAATGACAACAGAGATTTTTTTAAGGGCATACATTTACAAGGCCACAAGGCCATGAGTATATTGATTTTTAGATTGGAAGCAGGAGTTTGGAAGGATGAGAAGGGAACTGACTTTACTGACCCCAAAAGGCAGAAATCTAAGCTTGCAGCATGGACAGCCAATAAAAGCAAACAGATCTGATCTGCAGAACTCCAAAAAGGCTCAGGAATTTGAGACCACAGGTATCTGGAAAAGTAAGAAGTGTAGGCTTTAGCTGAAAACAGATGGATTAGTTGGAAATCTCATTTGTCTTAGCTGTTAGATCTCCAGGTCCCGTTTTCCAGAGCAAATGTCCCTCTATCCTCTGGCCAAGGATTTGAAGGATTTAGCATTGAAGGAGGGTGAATCGTAGGGTTCATCAAACCAGAAGAACTGCATTCTTCAGATGAGATAGAGCCACTTGTCTGACAATAGGAGGAAGTAGGTAGAGGTCCGTAACCTGAAATGGAAGTTCTAACCTAGGATTTTTCAGCTTCCTGGATAAGACTCACGGAGCTTGCAATCAGAACCTTTATCTTGAGCCATGAGACTGGTAAAGATTCTAATGTGGAAGACACAAAGTCCTCAACAATGAACTTCTATAGAGACCACATTTATGATCCATCAAAAAACAGAACCCTGTCCCGATCATACCATATGGTATTGAACCCAGTGATCAGAAAGCCTACGTAGAAGCATTTAATTTCATTCATGTACCCACAAATTATCAGTTGTTTGAAGAAAGACCTTGGGTTATAAATAGAAAATGAAAGACTTTTAATAATCTCAGAATTAAAGAAAAACCTGCTCAGAAGGAATAAGTTACAACAAACCTCTTAGGTATTAAAAATAATAGCACAAATTAAACACTGTTAGAATGAGAAGCTTGGGCAGTGACTCTCAGAAATATTTCAGAGTATTTCTCCTAAAATTGTGTGTGCTGGGGAGAAGAGTAAGTACAAGAATATGGATGGGTAGTTGATATGATATCATAGGTAATAATAGAAGTCCTAAGAAGGACATAAAGAAAACATGATTAAGAGTATACTAAAAAACAAAGCAAAACAAAATATTTCCCAGAACTATAGTCATGAATTCTCAAAGCTTCCCTATTGGACAACAAAATAGGACATAAAAAAATGTGAGCTCAAACGAAGAAAATATTAAGTATTTTAGGTTATCAAAGATGAAGAAAAATGTCTTAAAGTCTCTAGAGAGAAAGACAAACTATTACAACTTGATACATTTTTGTGATGCTGTGTGAGGATACCTGAGACTAGATAGTCAATAAATAGTCAGTGTTTATTTGGCTGATAAATCTAGAAATATGAGAGAATGTCATAGTTTATCACTTCATGGCAGAAGGTCAACAGAGCATGAAAGTACATGCCCAAGTAGGGACTGAAGTCCTTGAATATGTTCTGTGATAACCAATACTGTCTTGTAGTAACATCAATCCATTATAGAATTCTTATTACCCTATCATCCATATTGCCCCACTTCTAACACTATTGAGTTAAATGATTAAGTTTTCAGCACATTAAATTTGGGGATGCATTCAAAGTAACAATCAGTTAGTTGCATGGAAATGATCAGAAGTCAGAATAACACTTTAGAAAACAACACACAGCTAAAAAGAGATATCTTTGTTTAGGGTTGTAGGGTGTCTAAAGAAATGAATTGACATAAGAATAGCATATTAATTTATGATCTAAGGAAATTATAACTACATTTTAAACTAGAATAAGAGTAGTTGCTTTGAAGAGGCAACTAAACTATGTTGGAAGGCTTAAAAGATAAGATCTATTTTAATAAGATTTATGTAGAATTGGCCTTAACTTCTCTCCCTTAAGAAAGATACCATATCTTCACACAGAGTTTTCACTGTCTTACATTTGAGACAGTGATATCAAAGTGATCTTTTGATTCTGTTCTTTTCAAGTTTCCTCAATGTTAATCATCAGCACACCAGAATAGTATGTTTTAACTCCTTCAATTTGTAAACTAGGACTCTATACCCAGCCAAACTAAGCAAGCGAGCATGAAGATAAGAGAAAGATACCTTAGGAATTACAAATTCTTAATGCAGTGCTTGAATATCCCTTTCATGAGGCATTTAAAGGATGTATTTCTTTAAATTCAGGGCATCATCCAAAAAGAGAAGTAAAATGTCTTGAAAATGAAGTATTTACCATAGGAGCAAGATAAGGGAGGAACTCCTGAGTCTGCCAGACAAAATGGAATGAAAGAAAACACACATGGGCTTCCTGCTGTAGTGGAACTTAGCTGTTAGAGTTGGAGATGAGCAACAGTTATACAATGAGCCCAACAACTGGATTCAATGAGGAAATCAGTAATTCCATCAAACAAACATTAAAAACCAGATTACATTATATTGAACTATACACACTGTGTTGTTTTATGCGATCATAAATGAAACAAAGGGCCTGGAGAGATGGATCGGGGTTTAAGAGTGCTTCCAGCTTTTGAAAAGACTGAAGTTTGTTTTCCAGTCACTGTTAGAGCAAACCTGTAACCCTGGCACTAGGGGATATGACATCCTTTTTTTGGACTCTGTGGGTACTACACTCACATGTGTGTTCATGTGTGTATGTGTTACATATACATGCATGCACACACATCTTAAACCTGTCTTTAAAAATCTAAGTAATAAACGTTGATCCACATAACAGAGTGAAAACTAGCACAAGACAAGCTTGCAGTGGATCCTTGGTTTCTGTGGATTCTGCATCTGCACTGTAAGCAGCATGGGAATCAAAAACCCTTTGAAACTAGTTGTATCTATAATGAAAATACACTGAAGTTCTTCTTGCCACTATTCTCTAAGTAACACTGTAAGGTGAATATTTGCATGGTAATTCTGACAGGACTTGAAGTATGAGGTAGGGATGTATATAGGTTATATTGAAATACTATGCTATTTTATAAAATGTACTTGACCTAGAGTTAGAAAGAGCAATTTGCAAATTCATTTGGAATAACAAAAAACAAAACAAAACAAAACAAAAAAACCCCAGGATATCAAAAACTATTCTCAAGAATAAAAGAACTCTGGGGGAATCAACATCCCTGACCTCAAGCTATATTACAGAGCAACAGTGATAAAAACTATATGGTATTGGTACAGAGACAGGCAGGAAGATCAGTGGAATAGAACTGAAGACCCAGAAATGAACCCTCACACCTATGGTCACTTGATCTTTGACAAAGGAGCTAACACCATCCAGTCGAAAAAAGATAGCATTTTCAACAAATGGTGCTGGTTCAACTGGTGGTCAGCATGTAGAAAACCACAAATAGATCCATTCTTATCTCCTTGTACAAAGCTCAAGTTCAAGTGGATCAAGGACTTTCACATAAAACCAGACACATTGAAACTAATAGAAAAGAAAGTGGGGAAGAGCCTCGAGCATATGGGTACAGGGGAAAATTCCAGAACAGAATGCCAATAACTTATGCTCTAAGATCAAGAATTGACAAATGGGACCTCAACATTGCAAAGGTTCTGTAAGGCAAAGGACACTGCCAATAGGTCAAAATGGCAACCAACAGAATGAGAAAAGATTTTTACCAACCCTACATCTGATAGAGGGCTAATATCCAATATATACAAAGAACTCAAGAAGTTAGATTCCAGAGAACCAAGTAACCCTATTAAAATTGGGAAACAGAGCTAAACAAGGAATTTTCAACTGAGGAATATTGAATGGCCAAGAAGTACCTAAAGAAATGTTCAACATCCTTAGTCATCAGGGAAATGCAAATCAAAATAACCCTGAGATTCCTCCTCACACCAGCCAGAATGGCTAAGATCATAAGCTCAGGTGACAGCAGATGCTGGTGAGGATGTGAAGAAAGAGAAATACTCCTTCGTTGTTGGTGGGATTGCAAGCTGGTACAACCACTCTGGAAATCAGTTCCTCAGAAAATTGGACATAGTCTTAATGGAGGACCCAGCTATACCACTCCTAAGCATATACCCAAATGATGCTCCAATGTATAATAAGGATACATGCTTCACTATGTTCATAGCAGCCTTATTTATAATAGCCAGAAGCTGGAAAGAACCCAGATGTCCTTCAACAGAGGAATGGATACAGAAAATGGAATACAGAAAATGGATACACAATGGAATACTACTCAGCTATTAAAAACAATGAATTCATGAGATTCTTAGGCAAATGGATGGAACTAGAAAATATCATCCTGAGTGAGGTAACTCAATCACAAAAGAACACACATGATATGCACTCAATGATAAGTGGATATTAGTCCAAAAGCTTGAATACCCAAGATACAATTCACAGGCCACATGAAGCTCAAGAAGAAGGAAGACCAAAGTGTGGGTGCCTCAGTCTTTCTATAAAGGGGGAACAAAATACTCACAGGAGCAAACATGATGACAATGTGTGGAGCAGAGACTGAAGGAAAGACCATCCAGAGACTGTCCCACCTGGGGATCCATTACATTTACATTTACCAAATGCAGACACTATTGTGGATGCCAAGAAGTGTATGCTGACAGGAGCCTGATTGGTTGTATCCTGAGAGGCTCTGCCAGAGCCTGACAAATACAGGGATAGATGCTCACAGCCAACCACTGAACTGAGCATGGGGTTTCCAATGGGGTCCCCAAGGGAGAAGTTAGAGAAAGGACTGAAGGAGCTGAAGAGGTTTGCAGCCCCATAGGAGGAACAACAATATCAGCCAACCAGACTCCACAGACCTCCTAGGGACTAAACCACCAACCAACAAGTACACATGGAGGGACCCAAGGCTCCAGCTGCATATGTGGCAGAAAATAGCCTTGTCTAGCACCAATGGGAGAAGAGGTCCTTGGCCCTGTGAAGGCTCTAGGCCCCAGTGTAGGGGAATGCAAAGGCAGGGAGGCAGGAGTGGGTGGATTGGGGAATCTCCTTATAGGAGCAGGGGTAGTGGGGACAAAATAGGGGGACCCCAAGGGGGGAAACTGGGACAGTATAACATTTGAACTGTAAATAAAGAAAATATCCAAAAGAAAGAAAGAAAGAAAGAAAGAAAGAAAGAAAGAAAGAAAGAAAGAAAGAAAGGAAGGAAGGAAGGAAGGAAGGAAGGAAGAAAGGAAGAAAGGAAGAAAGGAAGAAAGGAAGAAAGGAAGAAAGGAAGGAAGGAAGGAAGGAAGGAAGGAAGGAAGGAAGAAAGAAAGAAAGAAAGAAAGAAAGAAAGAAAGAAAGAAAGAAAGAAAGAAAGTTAGTTTAAAATGTACTTGACCATCTGCAAGACTCAATAGTTTTGGGGATGCGGGAACCTATTCCCTGTGGGTACTAGGAAATGTTTATATATGTTTATGAGAGTTTGAGGCTTATGGACATGACCATGGGGGGACAGGAAGTGATTTGGGGGGACAGGAAGTGACCATGGGGGGACAGGAAGTGAGGACATAAGAATTACATTCAAATCTTACCTAGAAGTACTCAATAGAGTAGTGGTTCTCAGACTTCTATTGCTGTGATCCTTTAATACAGTTCCTGATGTTGTAGTGACCCCAGACCGTAAAATGATTTCCACTGCTACTTCATAACTGTAATTTTGCTAGTGTTATGAATCATAATATAAATATCTGATATATGGGATAGCTGATATTTGACCATGGTGAAAAAAATTATTCAACCCCAAAATTGGTCATGACCTACAGGTTGAGAAACACTACAATAGACAGTGTAAAATTCAAAAGAGTGTAAATAAACAGTTTAAAATAAACTATTTAGAAATGTGGAAGTGAATGGCAGAAACAACAACAACAATTACAATGACACCAGAGCAAGGGGGGCAGGGGCAGTTTCTGGGCAGTGTGGATGGGGAAGCAGATATCAGGGGTGAGAGAGGTTTCCTTTTAACACACCACTTAAATAAGAATAAACATGAAATCGGAAGGCGACAAAACATCTTGTTAACATCTAACTTGACAAGCATCTTGCTCTATAATTCCTCAGAAACCAGGACTATTGTCACTTATTTGCCAAATATCTAAATGAGGAGGAATTGGAAGCTAATTCCAAAGTAGTAAAGCAAGAAATTGACCAAATTCCTCATACCTTTACTTCAAAACCATTCAAGGATACATGCAATACTCCTCAGTATATTCAGAAGGTCAATCAATAAATATTTTTGAATGAAGGATTGGAGCACGAGCAACAAATGTTCCAATCTTGTAAAATAATGAAACTGTACCTTTTTCAAGTATGAATGTTTTGGATTATGTACCGTCTGCAAGTTCAATGCTACTTACATGGGGTCTGGCCATCCATATGGGAGATGCTTGGGAAGTGTTTGGAAGGAATTGAAATTTTTAAGTGCCCTAGAGACCTGGTGGGGCCAAGAATGGAAGGCGGGGTGCTTTCTGTGGACTTGGTGCAGTTTGATTTGTCACTTTCTGTTGGAATGAAAATGAAATTCACAAATTCCTAGAGACTTTTACTGCGAGTGAAATTCCAAGCTTTTATGGTCCTCGTCCGTAAAGGAGCTTACTGGCCTCCATGGCTTAGATTACTGACCCACATCTGGATTCTTGATGGATCCATGGTTTTCCTCATAGACTGTAAATCACATCTAAAATGAAATGTCTTTTAATCTAGTCCAGTTCCCAGCCACTTGTGTTTTGTTAGCAACTAAAGAATGTAACTTAGACATAAAAGTCTATGCACATGCCTGTGTATATGTATGTATGTGTGTTCATTATTCTTGTTTGACATTTCGGTTTCTTTTGTTTTTCTGTAATTGAAATCTTCCTCTGCATTGATGACACTCATGATAAGGCTAGCTCCCTTCTAGTATCCTTCCCTGCTTATTTTTAAAGGCAAAATTTTATTAATATGCAATTACTGGTTTGTTGGTATGCATTTGTGTGTGTGTTTGTGTACATGTATGTACCCAATGGTAAACATGTGTGTGTATGAGTGTGAAGGACCGGAGATCCTCATGTGTTATTTCTCAAGGTTGCTGTCTACCTTGTGTTTTGAAGCAGGCTCTCTCATTGACCTGATGTTCACCAAGTGTAGGCTTGCTAGCCAGCACATCCCCAAATTCTCCTGTTTCTACCACCCAGCACTGGGATTACAAGTGTATACCCCACACCTGACTTTGTTCATGGGTTCTGGTGGTTCAGTTCAGGTTCTTGTGCTTACATGGCATGCTGTCAATCTATGGTGGCATCTCCCTTTTCCTACTTAAGTAAGTACCAGAAGATATGGGAGGAGACATCGCCTTTGTAACATAAGAGCTTTTGGGCTGATTAACGTGCCAGGTTCTGTCCTAAGTATTTTGCTCATTGGGACTGACCTGGTTCTTTTCTATTTATTATCCACTGTTGCTCTGGGAAATAGTCATGGGTTTGGTGCATTACAACACTTTATTATCTTGATTGCTCTTTAGTTCAGGAGCCCAACACGGTTGAGTAGATCAAAATCAAGGGATACATCTTGTTTTTATTTTCTGGGCCTTCTAGAAAAGAATGTTCCTTTGCCTTCTCTTCCTTCCAGAAGTAGCTCCTATTACTTGGCTCATGCTCTTCGTCTGTCTTCAAAGCCTAAACTAGCACCTTTCTCTGCTTCTCTCTCTCTCTCTCTCTCTCTCTCTCTCTCTCTCTCTCCTTCTCTCTCTCCTCTCCCCCCAACCACTCCATCTTTAAAAGGTTTTGTTATCCTCTATCTGCAGCTTCTTTCCCTCTGTGGTGTGGCAACGGGTACGGAGGATTCTGGGTTTTTGGATGCAATGCTCTGTGATCTATGCATCTTCACAATGCTACAGATGCTACTGTTACTATCGTTCCTACTTGGCTTTTTCAGCTTTTCTTTTTTTTTCTTTAAGTTTTTTTTAACTAGGTACTTTCTTCACTTACATTTCCAACGCTATCCCAAAAGTCCCCATACCCTCCCCCGCAACTCCCCTACACACCCACTCCCACTTCTTGGCCCTGGTGTTCCCCTGTACTGAGGCATATAAAGTTTGCAAGACCAATGGGCCTCTCTTCCACACTTTTCTTTCTTACCCCATTTTAGCCTAACATGACTATACACACTTCTACATGCATCCAGCATCCCATTAGAGCAGTGGTTCTCAACCTTCCCAGGGCTTCCTTGTGTTGTGCTGACCCCCAACCATGAAATTATTTCGTTGCTGCTACATAACTGTAAAATTGCTGCTGTTACGAAACATATTATAAATATTTGTGTTTTCTGATGGTGGTAGGTGACACATACGAAATGATCATTTGACTCCCAAAGGGGCCATGACCTCCAGGCTGAGAGCCATTGCATTTACAGGGTGTAGGCCTGCATGCCTCTCCAGTCTGACAGTCTTCCCATGACTGTCAGACTTCACTCCTTTTGGCTCCAGTGATACCATTCATCAGGGAGACTTTCCTTGGCCATTGTTTCTAAAAGTGTAGCCCCCCCCCCCACCTCCACACCTTTGTTTTTCTTCATAGCATTGTCATTAGTCAGGTCCATGTAATATGTGTATTATTATTTATCTCTTTTATTAGAATATTGTCTCTACAAAGACATGCTCTTATTTTGTGTGTTAACATAGGCCCTCAATAAGTATGTCTCCAATGAATAGAGGAACAGGACAATATTTTCTAATTAAGGAAAGTCACTACCTTTAATAAATATGTGCTTCCCCCATGTCCAGTTACTGCCCATTTGTAAGTATAATTTCACACATTTAATTATAGACTAGAGGCAGTTATGTGCGTGTGCGCGCGTGTGCACACACATAAATACTTACACACACACACACATAAATACTTAATCTTATGCACTTTCCCTTCTTAAGATTCTTAAGAAGAATTAAGATTCTTAAGAAAAATTTACTTTAATTGCTATACAAAACTAATATGATTTTCTATATTATATATTACGCTAACAATGGTGAACTGTTAACTAAACCTCTCTATTTCATGTCCTTCAGAATATACTTTGATCCTCCATTATTGAGAGATTAATTTTTGTCAGGTAACTTAAACTCTTTGTGCTCATCTTCTTATTATAAAGACAGTATCTAGATTATTACTGTTAATATAGTATTAGCAAAGTTACCAGACAATGGCTGCCTTGGTAGATTTCTACTTTCCTGTATTTTGATTCCTTTTTAGGAAATTGCTATACAAGTAATGTTTTATTGCATATTTGTTGTGACTGATAGTTTCTTTAATTGTAAATTTTTTCACAAATAACACCAAGATAACCAAACCAGAATAAAGAAACAGAAAAAAGACAAGAAATACACCACACACACATACACACAGAGAAGGAGAGAAAGAGGGAGAGGGAGGGAGCAAGGGAGGGAGGGAGGGAGGGAGGGAGGGAGGGAGGGAGAGGGAGAGAGAGAGAGAGAGAGAGAGAGAGAGAGAGAGAGAGAGAGAGAGAGAGAGAGAGAGAAAGAGAGGAAGAAGAAGAAGACATATAATATACAAGCAAAGGACCAGGAAGGTTATAAAAAAAAAAAAAAAAAAAAAAAAAAAAAAAAAAAAAAAGCTCAAACAAAACAGCATGAAACAAAGGTCTACAAAAATACCACTGAGTCCATTTTGTATTGGCTGTCCATGGCTGGGCGTGGGGCCTACCCTTTCCTAAGTGTGGGCTGTATACCCAGTGAGACGCTGTTAGAGAAAACTAACTTTTCCTCTGCAAGCAGGTGTCAACTACAGATCGCCTCTTGGCTATGGCTGGGATCCTCTAAGCACTCCACCCCCTCAGCCCCAGGACCCTGTCTGGCTTGAACCTGTGTGGGGCCTCGTGTGTGCTTCCACAGTCTGTGAGCTCACATGAGCACCAGGGCTGCTGTGTCTGGAAAACAGTTGCTGTGGTAGCATCTATTCTCTCCAGATTTTAGTCTTTCTGTCTCCTCTTCTGAATAGCTTCCAAAGCCCTGATGTCCTTTTATGAAGGACACAACCATTTAGGACCGACTGTCCCAAGGTCTCTCAGTGACTGGCTCTTTTTATATTAGGATAAATACTCAGGAATTGGATTAATGAGGTGGAGTGGTATAAAATACATAATAAATAAATTAAGTTGAATCCATTTGCAACAACTATTTGTATCTTGGTTTTAAGTATAAATTCCCTTCAAGATCAATAAACAACATATATTTTTAAAGAGGTTATTTATTAGCAGTTGTTTCATTTAACAATTATAGTTTTTATTGTTTCAGAAATATTTTTCTTGGTTCCAAGTAATCTTTTAAGCTCTTTATGGCTAAAATTTTTTTCTTTGCCTTTATACCTTAAAAATGTTCATACTTTTGTTTAAATCTGAGAACCAATTCCCTCAGCCCCTTCTGGAATGTGGATTGCTCATTCACTCTGGCTCCGGCTTGCCTTTGAGTCTCTTAGAATTGTGTCCAGATTATTTCCTCTGAAGGATTTTTTTTTAAACGTTGAGAACTCTTTCTAATTTAACAGTTTTTCTTAAAAATAGATACATCATCAGTGTGTTGTTACACTTGTCTCTGTCTTTCCTGGTCTCAATTTAGCAATTGCATCTGTGCAAAGTGGTGTGGAAGTTATTTATATCTCTGCCATCCACTGGGGATGCATGATTCCTGACATTTTAATTCCTTTAAGCATAAAAGCAGATAGAAGGAAAAAAATCAGACTTTATGCCACGGGGACTGAACAGATTGCTTACCATGGTTAGCAATGCATGCCATCCCCCGCATCTTCTTTCTGAATTAGAAATACAATTTTATAGATGGTGTCCCCAAATGACCAGATATTTTTCTTTTAAATCAAATTTCTTAGGAAATTTTGCCCGGGGGTTTAAAAAGTCTTAATTGGTTTGCAGAAGGGCTGGGGGTGGTGGAAGGCTTTGGAGGTCTTGCAGATGTGAGTTGGTCATTGATAGCCGTGACCTCAAGCCTTTGCTTTGCTCTTACCTGTCAATACCTGAGCTGTCAATGGATGTAATATTCTTTAGTTCAAATGGTGGTGTTAAGAATGGAGCAAACGAAGGCCTGCAGAGTACATGCAAAGTGTCGGACACATGGTAAATGCCGAAGTGTTACCTACTATGATAACAAAGGGAAACGTAATAGGCTTTACATGCAAACGTGCAGAAATCTTGATACCTGCTGCTGCCGACTTAACAGATCTTCTCAGGCTTACCATGGCAGAATCCCAGTCCTCCAAGGGTTTGAATGCTTAATTGAATTCAGAAACATCACTCAATAGTGGTTTTAATGTCTGCATCAAATTATGACATTTAAAAGGTCTCTAACATAATAAAGAGGATTCTAACCTAGTTACACTGTTAATTTTATAGACAGAAGAATAGAGTCCACTTTCCCAAGATGATATAATCATGGCATCAAAAACGGTAAGATATGAGGGACCATTGCCATCTCATACGTGACCCCTTGGCCTTAGGAGGCAGAGCTGGTTGACAGTAAAGAAGAGCTTTCCGTCTGGTGGAATGCACCATTCAAGCCATAGAACCTTAGTATCTAGAGCACAGGAAGCACTGTACACAGAGCCTCCAGCTACAGAGATCATAGGGCACAATTTGGGCTATTGAGGTACTGTCTTACTCCCCTGGATTTGAGTCCTGGGCTGTAAGTGATAAGGGTTGTCTTGATGGATGCTGACACTTGTGATACATCTCCATCCTATTTTACTGGCTACAATTAGTCTCTACTTAGTCTGTTATCATTTGTATCAAGTTGCCTGGGACCCTAGCAGGTTGTCACTAATCTTTAACTGAAGGCCTACCTTTCGGTTCAAGGAGTCTCATTATTTTTTTCCACGTTTCTTTCACCTGCCATGATCTGGTTCTAGGCTAAGCCACCAGATGCTCTGAGACCCTGTGGTGGTAGTGGGAAACTCATGCCAAGTTAGGTGCCTAGGATTTCTCTGTTGGTATCAGGCCCCGAAATGGTAAGAGCCCTGCACAGGAGCCATTGGCCAGTCTTTGCTGACACAGCATCCAGGCTTTCCCGTCTGGAGTCTGAGCTTCCTGTCACCCTTCCCGCCCTGAGAGCACCCAGCTGTGCTTGAGGAGCAGTCACTTCTGCATCAAGCTGCTTTTTCAGCTAACCTAGAAATGAGGTCTAGATTTTGCTCTGCCCCAGCCTCTTCCTAGTCTATACCAGGGGGTCCGTTCCAAAATTCACAGTTCCCTGCTTTTCTGACTTGTGTTCCCTAAGTCTATGCTCATGCTTAGATAATCTACAAGGATTTTGATTTTCTTCAGCATCTTTGCTGTAGTCAATGATTTTTCAAAAAATGA
Organism: Mus caroli; assembly: GCF_978045245.1. NCBI lineage: Eukaryota > Metazoa > Chordata > Mammalia > Rodentia > Muridae > Mus > Mus caroli. The sequence continues at coordinate 49,383,588 of NW_028227266.1, forward strand.
CAATCATTTAAAGAATTTCTATAAATACCAAACTCTGTGTGTGTGTGTGTGTGTGTGTGTGTGTGTGTGTATGTATAGTCAGAGGTTGATAGCTGGTGTTATATTCCATTGCTTTCCTCCTCTTTTGAGATAAAGTTTCTCAGTGAACCTGAAGCTTGATGCTAGACTAGCTGGTTAGAAAGACCCTGGGATCCATCTATCTGACTCACCAACACTGGGGTTGTAGTTGTGTTTCATGACATCTAGATTTTTTAATTAATTAATTAATTAACTTTTAATTAGGTATTTATTTCATTTACATTTCCAATGCTATCCCAAAAGTCCCCCACACGCTCCCCGACCCACTCCACTTCTTGGCCCTGGTGTTCCCCTATACTGAGGCATATAAAGTTTGCAAGACCAATGGGCCTCTCTTTCCACTGATGGCTGACTAGGCCATCTTCTGATACATATGCAGCTAGAGACACGAGCTCCGGGGGGTATTGGTTAGTTCATAATGTTGTTCCACCTATAGGGTTGCAGATCCCTTTAGCTCCTTGGTTACTTTCTCTAGCTCTTCCATTGGGGGCCCTGTGATCCACCAAATAGCTGACTATGCGAATCCACTTCTGTGTTTGCTAGGCCCCGGCATAGTCTCACAAGAGACAGCTATATCAAGGTCCTTTCAGCAAAATCTTGCTAGTGTATGCAATGGTGTCAGAGTTTGGAAGCTGATTATGGGATGGATTCCTGGATATGGCAGTTTCTAGATGGTCCATCTTTCTGTCTCTGCTCCAAACTTTGTCTCTGTAACTCCTTCCATGGGTGTTTTGTTCCCAATTCTAAGAAGGGGCAAAGTGTCCACACTTTGGTCTTCGTTCTTCTTGAGTTTCCTGTGTTTTGCAAATTGAATCTTATATCTTGGGTATTCTACGTTTCTGGACTAATATCCACTTATCAGTGAGTACATATTGTGTGAGTTCTGGCACAACTGGCGGTTATCATGTAGAAAAATACCATTCCTATCTCCTTGTACTAAGGTCAAATCTAAGTGGATTAAGGAACTCCACATAAAACCAGAGACACTGAAATTTATAAAGGAGAAAGTAGGGAAAAGATATGGGCACAGGGGAAAAATTCCTGAATAGAACAGCAATGGCGTGTGCTGTAAGATCGAGAATCGACAAATGGGACCTCATAAAATTGCAAAGCTTCTGCAAGGCAAAAGACACCGTCAATAAGACAAAAAGGCCACTAACAGATTGGGAAAGGATCTTTACCTATCCTAAATCAGATAGGGGACTAATATCCAATATATATAAAGAACTCAAGAAGGTGGACTCCAGAAAATCAAATAAACCCATTAAAAATGGGACTCAGAGATAAACAAAGAATTCTCACCTGAGGAATACTGAATGGCTGAGAAGTACCTGAAAAAATGTTCAACATCCTTAATCATCAGGGAAATGCAAATCAAAACAACCCTGAGATTCCACCTCACACCAGTCAGAATGGTTAAGATTAAAAATTCAGGTGACAGCAGATGCTGTCGAGGATGTGGAGAAAGAGGAACACTCCTCCATTGTTGGTGGGATTGCAAGCTTGTACAACCACTCTGGAAATCAGTCTGGCGGTTCCTTAGAAAACTGGACATAGTACTACCGGAAGATCCAGCAATACCTCTCCTGGGCATATATCCAGAAGATGTTCCAACTGGTAAGAAGGACACATGCTCCACTATGTTCATAGCAGCCTTATTTATAATAGCCAGAAGCTGGAAAGAACCCAGATGCCCCTCAACAGAGGAATGGATACAAAAAATGTGGAACATTTACACAATGGAGTACTACTCAGCTATTAAAAAGAATGAATTTATGAAATTCCTAGGCAAATGGATGGACCTGGAGGGAATCATCCTGAGTGAGGTAACCCAATCACAAAAGAACTCATACAATATCACATCTAGCTTTAAATGTGTGCTGGGTACAAACCCAGGTCCCTGTGCTAGTGCAGCAAGGACTTCACCCCACTGAGCCATTTTTCCTAACCCAATGAAACAAATTTTTTTTTTGAGAAACCAAACTTAAAAAAATAGTGTGTGTGTGTGTGTGTGTGTGTGTGTGAGAGAGAGAGAGAGAGAGAGAGAGAGAGACAGACAGACAGACAGACAGACAGACAGACACAGACACAGAGAGACAGAGAGAGACAGAGACAGAGACACTATAAGGGGGCATAATTTTTCAGAGTAGATATTCTGAAGTTCTCAATTATTTTACATCCATTCTTAATGTACAGTAGTATTTGTAACAGGAGCCACAAAGTACCCTGGTTAAGATCTGAGCTTTCCTTAAAACTGGAGCAGGATGTACTGGAAATGTGGGACGTCACCATCGAAGGAAAGGCAATCAGAATTAGCATGCACTCTGATGTTGCAGTTGATGTGTTTAGGTGGCTTGTGGAAGATGGGGTCCAGATCATGAAATAATCCATTATCATCAAATCCCGCTTTAAATCCTGAAAGATGAGTTGGAATAGCAGAATTTCTTCTCATAGTGACTATGTCAAAGACTTCACAATGTTTCAAAAAGATAAAAAAAAAAAAAAAGTAAACAGCACTTTCAGTTTTTTTACAGTTATCCTAACCATTCAAGGTTCTAGATAGTATATATCCCTGAATGGCTCAAGGTATCCTGGCTCTGTTGGCCACACTGTTTCCCACAAAGGGCTTGTGTTTGACTGTAACTTTGTTAGTTCATCTATAGTGGATCTTCTCTTCCCCTCAGAGGTTCTGCTCATCATAGGCAGTACAGAATGATAGTGTGGAGAGCCCTTCAATACTGTTATTTTTCTGAGATCCTCCCCAGTTTGGTCATCTGGCCAAGCACAGCTAAGGAAACAGACTGGGGCAATGGAATGACCTTGGAATGGGAGTCGAGGATTTGGGATTCATTTCTGTTTTGCTAGTCATTTCTTCTGGGTCTTCAGCAAATGAATTTCCCAACCCAGGGCAAAGTTCTGAGTTGCATCATCATCCTGCCACTTTGATGCTTAGTCTTTAATCAGCTTCAATAAAGGTTCTCGTCTCTCTGTATTTTATTTACTGTAATAAGTATAAAGATGAGGTCGTCAGTGATCTTGTTGAGATATTGGAGCTACAACTCTTCAAAAAAGCTTCTGTGACAATATTATTTCAAGGCAAATGACATTTATCTCTCAGTGAGGTACCAAAGGAGGAGTGGGATTTACATTCTGCTTTTTGATGCCTGTATTTTATTGACTACATTAAACTTTGCATTTAAACACAGTCTATGGCTACAATTTATTAGGAAACTAAATGGCGGTGACATTTGGTTCAGGCAAATGAGATGGAAAGGTTACATTTGCATGAATCCATGCCTCAGTTTTTAGCTTTAAGTTCTGGATGGCAGCAAAGCTCTCTCTAGTCATTAACCCATGCAGAGTATGCATGGATCAGATCGCTATCTGTTTGGAACTAGGAATGACACTTGCCTCTCAAAATTCTCAAATGAATAGCCCATAGGTAGCTGAATGGAGTCACATAGGGGAATTCTCTTCAGTCAGATGGGTGGAACTCCTTCCAATTGATTGCTTTCTCTCAGTCCAGCCAGCTCCATTGGACCAGATCTCCAGTGATGTTATTTCCCTCAGATATTTTGCCAAACCTTCACCACGTGTATCTGAGGCCACCTATGTAACCCTATGTCTTATTTAGGGTTTTACTGCTTGTGAACAGACATCACGACTAAGGCAAGTTTTATAAGGGACAACATATATTTGAAGCTGTCCTACAGGTTCAGAGATTCAGTCCATTATCATGAAGGCAGAAACAATCCAGCATCTAGGCAGACATGGTAGAAGAGGAGCTGAGAGTTCTATATCTTCATCTGAAGGCTGCTAGCAGAATATATGGCTTCTAGGCAGCTAGAAAGAGGGTCTTAAAGCCCACACCCACAGTGGCACACCTATTCCAACAAGGCCACCCCTTCTAATATTGCCACTCCCTGGGCCAAGGATATACAAACCACCACATCCTAGGAGCCTTCATCCTAACAAGAGACTCTCACATCCCCGAAAGACTAAAGTCATTCTACCAGATGTATAGAAACACATGCTAACTTTGTGTTAGGCATAGTCAGGTGATTACAGACAGCAAACCTTCCTTGGTGCTGCTGGGTAGAGCAGCTAGCTGGCCCAGAGGTCTGGGCACATACTACCTACCATGTTATCCCTGAATCTGACTATGGTTGGTCCTGATGTTTAGAACAATCAGTTGAGTGTTGTCGTCTTCTTTCTTTCTTTCTTTCTTTCTTTCTTTCTTTCTTTCTTTCTTTCTTTCTTTCTTTCTTTCTTTCTTTCTTTTCTTCGTCTTCTTCTTCTTCTTCTTCTTCTTCTTCTTCTTCTTCTTCTTCTTCTTCTTCTTCTTCTTCTTCCTTTTCCTTCTTCTTCCTTCTCCTCCTCCTCCTCCTCCTCCTCCTCCTCCTCCTTCTTCATTTTTGCCCTCTTTTACAACCTGGAAGCCTGTCTAAACACATACTCATGCTTTCACCTCTGGGCAGGAATTTCTTTCCCAAGGCCCACCTTCTACTAACACATTTGATCTCATCCCTTGACTTCCCAAGGGCCTTGCCTCTTATGCTTTAATGAACCCTTTCCCTCATTCCATTGCATTGATTTGTTCAGCCACCTGCCTGCCATATAACTCTAGAGTGTCTTTTCATTCTCCTTTCTCTGTGTAGATCTGCTTTTTTTTTTCCATTTGAACAATGATTGCACAAGATTCAGTTCTTTTTCTTGTTGATGGGTTTGGGATTGACCTCTGGGCCTTGTGCATGCTAGGCAAAAACACTCTACCACTGAGCTGTATCTCCAGCAGATTAAATTCTTTATAGATATTCATTGACATTTGTTTGTTCAGCTGCAGTAATCTGGACATTTCTATCTGCATACATGTTTTCAATTCAGTGTTACCATCATAAGCAAGAGTGGAAAGGATATGCTTTCTCGCTCATCCCACTGAGATGAATCTCAGTCGTGTGGTTTTCTTTGACCGACAGAAAGCACACAGAAGTAAGTGTGTGTCCTTTCCTGTTCAGCCTTCAAGAAGCATGACATGCCTCTGCTGCACCCTGCTCCCAGGAATGGGTGGAGAGAAGAGCACACATTAGTTATACACATGCCCATGCTTTCGCCTTTGGGCAGGATATTTCTTTCCCAAGGTCCATCTTCCTCTAACACATTTGATCTCATTCCTTGACTTCCCAGGGCCTTGCCTCATCTTTTGTACTTTAAATGTCCAGGAACACTGGGAAACACATGGAGTGGGAGAGAAGGAAGCATAGGGCTGAATTCAACTCCCATTGAGCTCACCCAATAGCAACTTCAATTTAATTTGACTTCTACACATCCTGAGGCAAGAAAGATTCTTGGTTGAAGGCATCAAGGTTTTTGATGCATGGTTACACAGCATCATTTCAGCAAAAACAAACCAATACATTGCCCCACTTTTTTTTTTCATCCAATAGTTATTTATTGCACAGAACATCTGTACTGACATTTGTAGTATGAGCCCACTGCAGGTCAAATGCTAAAATAAGACAAGACAGGTTGATGTGACAGTGTTGGGGCTGTGGGTCAGTGTACATTTGGTCTGGGTGACCAGGAGAATTTTCTAGAAGGAAGTACTGAATGACACATGAAAGACAAGGAGACAGGCAGGGTTTGCACAAGAATAGAAAGGTCGAGAGGACTATGATGAAAATGAATTTGGCTCATTTGTCTCACAAATCACCCAAAGCTGTGTATTAGAAGCCAGAAATAGAACCAAGGCTAAATGAAGCAGGGCAGCCAGACTGAGAAACACAGTGACAGCGAAGAGAGGCAGGTCTGGGCTGGCCTTGCTGGCCAGCTGTCTCAGGCCTCCAGGGTAGACATGAATCTGACTGGCTAAACATGTGCTAGGCAATGAATTGCATGCTCTGGTGAGCTGGTTGTAGTCTGTCTTTATTATCATCATCATCCTCTCTTATTCCTTGGGCCCATGTTTATCTCAGCAAAAAATGTTCGATGCACGTTTTCACTGGATACAAATAACTTTAAATTTTTCCTCTCTCTCTCTCTCTCTCTCTCTCTCTCTCTCTCTCTCTCTCTCTCTCTCTTGTGTGCGTGTGTGTGTGTGCTCATGTATGTAAAAGTCAGAGACTGACAATTGGTATTTTCCTTAATCACATTTTACCTTCTTTTTCTTTTCTTCTTCTTCTTCTTCTTCTTCTTCTTCTTCTTCTTCTTCTTCTTCTTCTTCTTCTTCTTCTTCTTCTTCTTCTTCTTCTTCTTTTTCTTCTTCTTCTTCTTCTTCTTCTTCTTCTTCTTCTTCTTCTTCTTCTTCTTCTTCTTCTTCTTCTTCTTCTCCTTCTCCTTCTCCTTCTCCTTCTCCTTCTCCTTCTCCTTCTCCTTCTCCTTCTCCTTCCCCTTCCCCTTCCCCTTCCCCTTCCCCTTCCCCTTCCCCTTCCCCTTCCCCTTCCTCTTCCTCTTCCTCTTCCTCTTCCTCTTCCTCTTCCTCTTCCTCCTCCCCCTCCTCCTCCTCCTCCTCCTCCTGCTCCTCCTTCTCCCTCTCTTCTTCCTCCCCCTCCTTCTCCTGCTCCTTTTTCTTTTCTTTCTTGTTCTCCTCCTCCTCTTCCTCTTCCTCCTTTTGGTGGCCCCTCCTCCTATTATTCTACCTAAAGTCACATACACACATGATTTGGTCTCATATATCCTAGGGCAGCCTGAAACTTACTGTGTAGCCAGTGATGGACTTTAACTTCTGATCCTTCTGTTTACACCTCCCAAATGCTGAGATGATAGGCATGGGACACCACAAACAGTTTAGGTAGTTCTGGAATTCAAACTCAGGGCTTATGCATACTAGGCAAGCACTTTAACAACTGAGCTAGATACCAGCCTTCCTTCATACATTGCTTAAAGAATCAGAGAATTTTCTAAGATTGGCTATAAATAGCCATATTCATGAACAATGCGCTCAAGATGAAGTCTTCCCATCCCTTCATGTCTTACCTTCATGTCTTTAAATAACATAATGGTTACTACTTCTTGGTTTACTATTTTTAGGTATTTCTTTTTGACTTCCCACAGCTGAGTTAGGAGATTTCAGTCTACTTTCTACTTTTTCTATCAAACATGCTTTTTCTTCTATCCTGTAATCTTTTCCTCTTAGTATAATAGCATCATAGTTTTGCTTGTAATGGCAGTCACTATTGGGAATGTGTAAATACTGAGCCAGAGAGTGGATGCAATAGCCTTTCTTTTCTGTGGCAGGGAACTTCTCCGATAGTCCTCAATGACCTCTGCCTACTAGTATCCAAAGTTCATGTATTCTTTCCCCTTGGTTATGAATCACTCATTGACTTGTGTCCAGCAGTTACAGTGTTGTAGAAGCAATAGATACCACTGTCAAGATTGGGTTCTAAGATAGGAAGACAACACTATTGACTCTTAAGAAGTCTAATGATGTTTCACTAAATTACTATCCCTTGATTACTAACATTAATTTGATACCACTGTGAATGGTTTTGCAGATAAAACTAAGGTTAATAATTAGATGATGTTGGGTAGCCCAATAGACCTGAGGTCATCATATCAACCCTTAAAGGCAGCAGTAGAAGACAGGAGGCAAGGCAGACAGAAAGGGAGATTAAAGAAACAAAATAGTATCAGAAGGACTCACTTTATTGTTGCTGGTGTGAAATTGAAGAGTTACTAGTGTCTACATGTCTGTGGAGTTACAAGTTGAATATGACCTCTGTCAACTGCCAGAAAGGACTCAGACTTCAGATCCAAAATCTCAAGAAAGCAAATTTAGTCAGCACCTTGAATAAGCCTGGATGTAGATTCTTCCTAGTGTCTTCAGGTGAGAACCTAGACTGGCAGGCACTGCTATTTAGAACCAGACTGATTTCATCTAGACTTCTGGGCCTTGAGAGCATTGAGCTACTGTTGTGGAGCAATTTTCTCCAAGCTTCAAACATTCCATCCTAAAGGGAAGTTCCTTAAGACAGAAAATGAACAACTCAAAACAACAGTTCAGGAAGTTCCTGAAACTGACCAGATTCTCTAAGTCTCTCCCTTCCGAGACTAAACAATAAAGGCTGCTGAGAGTCACAAGCCAAGCTACCTGTAAGAAGCAAAGACCAACTGAGCTGACTGGGTAAGAACACTTTCCAACCTGTTGACTTGTCTGTAGGCTGTGCAGTGTGCTCCAGATTCCCAGTTTTGTGAGTCTGGTGATCTAACTCTCTTTGTTGGGTTTGGTGATACAATTCTCCTTGAGTCATTTCTGCCCCTGTAAGAAATCCCAGTAAAACTCATTTGTTCACCTAGTGGGACTTTCGGTGGGGTCTGTACTTTGCTCTGTCATGGGCTTGCTATCTGATGCATCTCTCCAGAGGAAAAAATCTGTCACACAACAGCTACTTAAACCTGAGGTTATTTTTAGGTTGTAAAGTTTGATAACTTGAGAGTGGTAGAAAACAAATACATTCTGGAAGTCAGCTAAATTATTTTCATACAGAGGGAACCAGGAAAATGTCAAGCTTTCATTGTGATATACATTGTGTGATTGATTGACAATTCCCAAAGTATGGAGTAAGAGAGATCTTGCATGCTGGGGACGCTACCCGGAGACAGACAATGTTTCTGTTTTCATAGAATAGACCCTGGTCATAGTGGGCCATACATGACTGCTGATTAGTTTTGTGTTCTAGTCTTTCAAGTTTACTTATAACAAGAAGAAAATTTCATCATAATTTAATGTGATGCTTTTAGGAAAATTCCAGGATTATTTATCAAGCATTTAATAAACATTTTCAGAAGTCTAATCCCCCTGGGTCAAATGTTTGACCCAAACAGCTTAGGTGAAGAGAAGGTAACTGATGCAAGGCACAGCACATGTGCTCCATGATATGTCAGGAAGAGAAGACTGAGGGGCAAGGACGGGGTTTCTAGAACATTCGTTAAGATGCACTATAGCTAGTTGTTTTCCATCTAGCACACACCAGCCTTTTCTTTTAGTCTCTGAAAATAATAAAGAAGACTGTCTTTTCCTCTCTTACTCTCATTTTTGATTCCAGTACAAATCCCAGGCAAAGGTAAGAATGCATTACCCTTGAGCGTTGTCTAAATTTTTATTTATACTCATAAAGACCATATTAACTATTTGGCCTTGAGCTGGACAGATGTGTTTGCTCAGTAGCAGAAGATTAAGGTCCCCTGAAAGACTCGGCTGCTTGTTTTCTTTTGTTCCTGAGCACTGTGATTTTCTGACATGTGTGATTCCTAGAGTCATCACATTGCCGTTATTCATTTGCTAATTTAGTGAGGGACCATTTGCTCAGGGGAACCCTGGGTGGATTTTAAAAATAACTACACATTCCGTTTTCCTTGATCTTACAGGAACAACAAAGGAAGCTGTTAGTTTTATTCATGAAAATAGCTGGTTTGAAGTCAACCTGATTTCCTGTATATTTATTTATATATGTGCATAGATGTTTATAATGTGCTCTGATAGATATTTTCTATGCTTGTATACTGTGATTTTGTTTTTGTTTTTTGTCTTTTGTTTTCTAAATATTGCTGCATCTGATTTTCTTCTGAGGAGGCTAAGAGGCCAGAAGCATAACTTCTCATTGGTAGCTCAGATATATTGCTTATTAACTGGGTCAAGAGTCAGTTGCCCTATACCTACTCCCACGGGAACTCTTGAGGATATAAACAGGAGTATGAGGGAGACCTTTTAGGTCATCACTTCAGTTGAGGGGAAGCTTCTAATGCAGTTTTTGGTGGTGATGGAAAAGAAAATCCCTTCCATTAAAAGCACTTTGAAGATACTATGACAGTCCCTGTCACAAACAGAATCCAGGCAGGAAAAAAAAAAAAAAAAAAGCTTTCCCTTGCAAGGGAGTAGGAGGGCAATAGAATTGTGATCAGGAGTTCATTAGAATGAGCCAGACACTGGGTGTGAAAGTTGGTTGGGGAATTCTGTGTAAAAGATATTGTGTTAGGAAGAAAATATAAAATATAAGCTAATTTTTACAAAAGGTACCTTTTAGTTGTTTTTTAAGTAGGAATTGGGTGTGCGTACACTGCCATGTGCCTTTTCTAAATCTTACTACAATGTAGATGTGTTACCTTTATGAAGTTAAAAGAACACAAATGTACAATATTCAAACAGTAAAGATAAATGCATTTCTCCGTGGTGTAAGGGCTGCAGAGATGTGCCTGATGGTTAGACATGTCACCTACTCAGTGCCTTTGAAACTGAGACACTTTCCATCTTGGGAGTTCTTCCACCTTCATCACTGGCCAAGTGGATTGTGCTTCACCAGGTGGTAAGAACTTCCATGTCTGTGGGGCTCTTAAGCTTCAGATCAGAAGCAGCACACAGTTACTTGCGCCGTTCTAGTGATTTGAGTGAACTCAAGGAAAAGCTGAGAGTGACAGTTTGGTGTTGAAGGTAGAAGAACCGACCTTTCATCTCTGCTGCAGAAGCCTTGAGCCAAATCAGAATCAGGGGTCAGAAACTACTAGAGGCTTCTGTTATCTACTTAGATTCTTCTTCAATTGGAACATCCATTAGCTATTTAATAAAGGTTGTGTATTCCAGGACATCTCATGTCCATGTTTACTGAGTCTAGACTCTTTATATCTTGTCAACATTTGGCCTTGAATCTAGAAAGGTTCATATTACGTCAGCTACAGTTAAGCAACACAACCAGAATGGAATACATTTTTCTTTATCATCCAGATTAAAAAAAAAAAAAGACTATTATCAGGTAGCTCTTTTAACATTTTTTTAGTGAATTTATTTGCTTAATTTTTTTAGGTGTCATGGGTTAGAAAGCTAGCTACGTTTTGACAAAGCCAGCATAAATATTCTGAGCCCAAGTCATTTCCTGTTGATCATTACTATAATATCTAGTATAGCACTGAACACATAGTAAGTATTCGATTTATATGTAATAGGTTAAAAGAGGTTTTGTTTCATATAGATTTCCTTGAATACATTGGATCCTCTCCATTGATCTGTCTTTGTAGGCTGTAGGTAGCCAGGTGGGCTCTTGCAACCAGTTTTCTAATTTAGCACAATAAAAATTTTCAGTGTTTATACTCCTAAAATTATGGATTTAACTTCTTTTCTCTAAATGTGTTTGCTTTTCTCTATTTAATTCTTCTCTTATTTCACTTTAGTTTTTGAGCAATTGTAAGTCTCTTATGGGATAATCTAAGTTTTATATGATGAATACATGCTGGCATTTCCAAGTTCCTCTCCTGTCCTTATTAGGGCTCATGTGAATTCATGCTCTGATTGCTATGGGGACTCAGGTGGGAAGTCTCAGGGGGTATCAGTGTCCATGTGGAGAGTGTTTGAGTTCTCCTTTGCATAAGGATCTATGCCCGAGCCACCATTTGGATCAATTTTATGTTAAGGACTCACTTTAGAGTTTGTACCTGGAGAGTCATAAACTTTGAACACACACCCACTGGTAGTGTGGCAGGTTGTTGTTTCTGGTGGGTGGTAGGGATCAGCATCTGAAGGCTTTCATTTCCTTCTCCAGGAACTTAAACTGTATTCTCTTGAGGCATGTATCTTCATCTTGGGCTTTGCCTTTCAGCTCGCTCTTCATTTTTGGCATCTGCTCTTGCTTTTTTTATGCTTAACCATGTATTAAAAACATCTTAAAAAATATATTCTCCCAGCATTTCTATGGGCTTGGAGCAGGCACTGGGATTTCCCACTGTGGAGGACACTGTGATGCATGGCCCAGAAACCCCTTCACCGAAGGATTTGTTGATCCAGCTGCTGGCAGTGCTGTCTGTATGTAGATGGGTTCAGCTGTCAACCCTTCAGAGGCTGCTCAGCTGCAGAGATCTTCCTCCTCCAAGGTCATGTCCCTTTCTTTCCCTGGGCAGTCCACATCCAGCAAATGATTAATGCAGGAGTATAAAGGCTCCATCTCCTTAGACCACTTGGGGCATCTGTTAGACTCCATTCTAGTTCTGAGAACTGTGAGTTTGGTCAAGGCAGTCACTGATCTGAATCCTGACTTCTTGCTTTGCCTGCTCTGGGTTTCACAGGCATTTATTCTAACACTATTCCTGAAGGATGACCTACTCAGTGCCACATGCTCCCTGGACCTCTAATTTGTGACATCACACCAGTCCCCTCTGCGTCAACCTCTGTCTCCTATTTTAGGATGGACAGGATGTGTTTGGTGGTTGATGCTGAGTTGAACATCCGCCAAGTTCAAGGCTCCTCAGCCTATCATTGTGTGACAGATCTATTTACATAAGACCTCACCCATTTTCTCAGTTTGACTTAGATTTATATTTTGTTTCAAGCTATTAAGATCATTTAACATTGCTTTATTTTCCTTTTTATTAAAAAAATACTGTATATTGTTGCAGTAAATCTCCAACCCAAATATGCTCCCGCAATGACAACAGAACTCACTTAATATGAATACATGCTATGCACCTAGATTGGGCAGATCTACCACTACACTGCCATCTTTCCCATCTTTTGAGACCCCTTAGAACTTGCAGTTTCTCCAGGCCATGTGCTTCTGTTTAGCTTTTCTTCTTCCTCCTCCTCCTCTGACATTGCCTCTCTCTCAAACCTCCTTTTTCTCTCCTCCCCAATTCTGCTCCACCTTCCCTTTTATCTGCCCAATCATCACCTCTCCTTTATTTTACAAATTAAGGTGGGAAATTAAGGTTTACAGGAAATCACCTGAGTGCTGAATCATTCCTGGTTCAAAGCCACACATAGAACAGAATTAACATCAAATATAATTAGCCCCAGGGCTATCCACAGCAGTGTACTCTGATCATGGTTTCCCCTTCTCCAACTGCTCCCTGACCCTTCTTCCTTCCCTTGTCTCTTCTTTATTTCCTCCCTCTCCCCTCTCAAATTTGATCATTTTTGACCACTTGGCTCCTTCCCTCTCCTAGCTCTGAGACATTAAATTTGACATGTATATCTTGCCCCACAAATGGATTAAAATATCTGACAAGGAAGACTAAGTCTTTCCTGGTAATTCCTACTTGGGATACAGGACCACTGTTCAGATCTAATTTTAAGTAGCTGAGAATCTCACTTGTACTCTATAGTCTCATATGGAAGGGCACCAAGAGAGGCTTCACCAAAATAAATGAATGTATGAAATTAAAATTCACTATCTATGGAAATCTCCTCAGTTAATAACTTTATCCAAAATAAAACCCAGGCCTCGTTGTATAGGCCTCAGGTCCAAACTATCTGGGAGGCTGAACCATAGTGGAGCGCTTGCCTCATAGGTGCAGTGCCCCAGATTCTAGTGCGTGCTCTCTCTCTCTCTCTCTCTCTCTCTCTCTCTCTCTCTCTCTCACACACACACACACACACACACACACACAGACAGACACACATGTGGGGAAGAAAAAGAGAGAGAGATAGAAAGAGAAAGGAAGAGAGAAAAACAATGTTTGTGAACTTATCATGTTATTCTCAGTGAACATAAATGGCTCTCTATTCAATGCTAAATGCTTACAAGTTCTAAAATTGTTAGCTGATATTATTAACAATTACAGGATTAAAAAAAATGTTTCAGACAGGCGTGGTGGCACACGCCTTTAATCCCAGCACTTGGGAGGTAGAGGCAGGCAGATTTCTGAGTTCGTGGCCAGCCTGGTCTACAAAGTGAGTTCCAGGACAGCCAGAGCTATACAGAGAAACCCTGTCTCAAAAAACCAAAAAAAAAAAAAAAAAAAAAAAGTTTCATTTGTCCTATCCTGAAAATTAACCATGTACACAAGTCTAGTGATTAATGTTTACATTTTTAGTTTATTATTTTTATATGCACTTGTATTCATACTGTAGGTAAACCTAAGTACCTAGATAAAATTTATAAAATAAGGTTAAATTATATAAAGACTAGATTATTTAGATATTTACACAGGTATCCAGGTGCCAAAATCTGTAGTTCATAATTAAGTGTTTTATTTATGAATATATTTTCTTCCTCAACATTGAGCAGAAGGTTCCAGTAATGGGACAGAGTGCCCACTTGTCCTCACTGTAAGGAGTCTTGCTTGCTTCTCAACTCTTAGCTTTATAAAGTTCCCTGACTTCTTTGAAGAGAAAGGAGGGGAGAAGGGTAAGAATGGCTTTGCTGCCTGGTGTGTTGATTACTGGGTGGAGTCCATGGGCTGGGACCAAGGGTGTGTGTACATGTGCACGTGTGTGTGTCCATGTGTACACACATGCCTTCTTGCACACACACAAACGTGTGTGTGCACATATGTACGTGCGCGTACACATGTGCGCACACACACACACACACACACACACACATACACATTTGTGCTGGTCCACATATGTGAGAGCATGTGTGTATGGAGGTCAGAAGTCAATATCAAATGTCTTCCTCAGTTGTTCTCCACCTTATTTTTTGTGACAGGCTCTTTCACTAAACCTGGAGATTACAAATTTGGGTAGCCTGGCTGGACAGCAAGTCACAGAGTTCCTCTTGTCTCTCTATCCTCAACACTAGGATTCCAGGCACATGCAGCTTCACCCTTCTGTAGGGAGCTCCAGACCTGGCTCAGGTTCTCAAGCTGTGTGACACTCTACCCACTGAGCCATCTTCTTGTCCAAGACCTCATTCTAATGAAGACTATTCCATGAGTTTGTAGAAGCACCACCATTGGAGCCCTCAGATGGGGATCTGTAAGATGTCCCAAGGTTTTCTCTATAGCTGCTCTTCATTCCTCCCTCAGATCCTGGACCTCTGCAGTCTATCCATCCATCCACTGTGGGTCATCTGTCAACAAGACCCTTGTGGAGGAGACAGCATAGCTTCCTGTTCCACCTGATGCACGAGATACTCTCTCTCCCTCCCAAGTGGGAGGTAATGTTGTCAGTTGAGGGTGGCCCCTTCTCTCTTACATCTTCTGAGAAAGTTTCTGGGCCCAAATTTTCATTACCCATGTCCCCAACCTTCAGTTGATACACATAGATCTTCAAGTAGTATCTGAACATCTCTGGTCTCACTTGATTAGAGGGAGGAGAGAATCCTTCCCCTCACTGCTTCTCTAAGGATGGTGGAGTGAAGCAAACTAAACAAACACCTTGATAGCTCTCTGAAGACAGTGCTCTGATACTTGTATATTGAAGAGCTGGATGTCTGGGTACAACTAAGGGCTGCTTTTCAGTGTTGGGATGGCCTGATAGAAATATTCAAGGGTGATTCCTACTTCTTACTTTTGTGTGGTCCCCTCTTTAGGGGTGTGTGTGTGTGTGTGTGTGTGTGTGTGTGTGTGTGAGATGGCTTGTATATGCTCAGCCCAGGGAATGGCACTATTAGAAGGTGTGGCCTTGTTGGAGTAGGTGTTTTACTGTGGGTGTGGGCTATAAGACCCTCATCCTAACTGCAGGGAAGTCAGTCTTTCACTATCAGCCTTCAGATGAAGATGTAGAACTCTCAGCTCTGCCTGCACCATGCCTGCCTGGTTGCTGCATGCTCCCACCTTGATAATGGACTGAGCCTCTGAACCTATAAGCCAGCCCCGATTAAATGTTGTCTTTTATAAAAGTTGCTTTGGTCTTGGTGTCTCTTCAACAGCAGTAAAACCATAACTAAGGCAGGAGGAAAACACACATGTATTTAACAACAGATTATATTTTAACAATATAAATGTCAAAAATGACATATAAAAGTAATTAATATGCTAGCACAGTAAAAAATAACAGATGATGTCAATAATTTTGAAAGTACCTTAACTTAGATTATAATTGACAAAAATAATGTAAAACCATTCTCTAAAGGATCATTCAGCCAAAATGTAGTAAAATGTTAAAAATGTAATAGAAAAAAAATGGTATATGCATGTGTGTGACAAAATATTGCTCAAGTATGGAAATCTGTAATGTAAAGAGATTCACTGCAAAACTGACATAAAATTGTGTTCTTACCTTTAGTAGCAGTATTTATCAGAATAAAGTGCCTGCTAATATCTAGATGTGCACTGTCACAGTTCTGTTCCATGTCTGTAAATAGAATAGCACCAAATTCATCACTGACTGTTATGTTGTGAAATTGCATTTTTATTTTATTGCCTTGTACTTCTCTATGTTTTCCATTTGTGTATTTAAAAAAACAGTAATGGAAAGGCTGTGAGTCCTTACTTTCACTGTTACTGTCAGATCAGGCTGTCTGGAGGCTCTCAATGAGCCAGGCTAGCTGAGAGAGCAACACAAATCCTCTTCCAGTCCATCACTAGTTAATGAGGTGTAGGAATGGTGGGTAGTTAAAAACAAACAAGGGAACCGAGACTGCATAGAAGATAGTAAGGGTCACATGAGGAGAGTTCTTTAAAGAAGACAGCCTGGCTTCCCACTGAGATTCTGCAAACTGCTGTATGTTTGAGTTCCCCCAAGAGAGCCCTGCTGCTTAGCAACTACCACATAAAGTCATCTTTCTCTTCTTAAAAAAAAAAATTCCAGGCTATGCATGACTTAAATGAAGATGTTCTAGTTCACTGGAGCCTGGGGAGCAATCTACTTGTAGCTGTCTTTGGCATTTGTGCCAGGCACATCAGCAAATGGAATGAAGATGCTGTGTACGCCCCGTGTCTTCATCTCCAGCATGTGGCAGAGTGCAATGAACGGAACAGCTGTTCTCCCCAAGACTCATTTCTGCTCTCTTGCAGAAGGAAGTGCTCTTCACAGAGAAAATGCCATGCAGAAGAACAGTTTTGGACTCGGTGACCCTGGCCAATTTTTCATTGTGACAGCTAAGAGTAGAGTAAGGGGGGGGGGGCGAGTGGAAAGGGGACAGAGTAGTACATTTGGGTTTATTACAAGGCACCCCCACCCCACCCCAGGATTATTTTTCTGTCTCCAGAGTGAATCATTGTAGCAACTTTTTCAAAGCAAGCTCTAAATAATGCCTTCCTTTTATTATCGGTCTAGTCCCAATGAGTAGATATATCTAATAGAAATAAGCAAGGCACCAGAGCCTTCCCCTCCTTCACATCTGTGTGCATATCCACCCATGCTGTGGTTTTTCTTTTCCATTTTTATTTGTGTGTGGTGTGCATGTACATGTATTTGTATGTGTGAGAGCACATTATATGTATGTACACATGCAAGTATGTATGCATGCACATGCAGATGTTTGAGATTGATGTCTGGCACTAGTCTTAATTGCTCTTCTACCTTAGTCATTGAGGGGTGGTCTTTCCTTTTGCTAAACTCTTTTCCTCTTTGAGTTCTCATCCATTTATATAATGGATTTTAATTATTTTTCCCCCATCCTTTTCTCTCATCTCTACCCTTCTCTCAGGAGAACCCCTTGTCTCAATAAGCCCCCTTCATGTTTGCATGTCTTTGTTTAATATGTGCTCCCCTGACTTAATTAGATTTTCTCACTTGAGCCCATATGAAAGGTTATTCACCAGGTCAGGGCAACTTGCTAGTAGCTACATCACTAGAGAAAGTGACTCTTTGAATCAGACCCATAGCTCATTCATAGATAGGGTTAGTCTCCCTAGCCAGCCCCTTTGGAGGTCTCCCTGCTTCTGCCTTTTAAAGCTGGAATTACAGGAAAAGCTGCCTTTCCTACCTGGTATTTATCACAGTGATTGTGCCTGATGTTTCTTGGAAGGGGACATGTTTCCAAGGTAGTTTCATAGGACTTTAAAGGGTAGTTCACCGTAATTGGGAATCAGTGCCCCTACTTGGAAAATGTGCACACACACAAGAAACCCACCGAGAATTACCTCCCAATTGCCACTCATTTTAGCTGGACTTGGATATTAGTGTTTAAAAGTGATCTGAGGGCTGGGGAGGTGGCTCACTGGGAAAAGTGAAAGCATGAAGACTTGAGTTTCAGTCCTCCTCAACTTCCACATAAGTGCCAGAAGTATATGCCTATTAGCCCCAGTACTTGGGGATGGAAGGAGACACAGACAGGTCAAGACTAGGAGTTCACTGGCCAGATGCCCTGTCTCAATGCCAAGCTCCAGGTTGTGTGAGATATCTTATCTCAATGAATAAATAAATAAATAAATAAAGTGATTGCTATAAAGGAAGGTACCTGAAATCAGCCTCTGGTCTCTGTATTTATAGGTGAATATATCTACATACATATACACATACACCTACACACATGCACACCACACATACACACACACACACAGACAGACAGACACATACACTGGTCACAAAGACATTACTGAACATCATTTATTTCAAAATGACTATGAGGGCTGGCATGTGGCAGAATGCTTACCTAGTATGAATAAGGTCAGTCACCACCACCACAAAAACCTAAAGCCCAAACCAAATGATAGTTGAAGTGTTTCTTTAAAGAGCCTTTTAAAATGTCCAAATTCTTGCATATTTTCTATATTTCTTAATTTTTGTTTTATTTTGTCTGTTGCTTTAGGCTTGTATAGTAACTTCAATATAAGCAGATTTCAGTTAGGAAAGGGAAAAAGAGGTACCCAGGGTTCTCCATCAGCATCAGTGAAGAACTGGGATAGCCAGGCCTCTAGCCTGGCATTGGTCACCTTTCTTCAGTTGTTTCCACATGGGCTCAGTGCTCTCGCTGGACATAGTGGCAGTCTCTGCTTCACTGCTCAGGTCTTGTTTTCCTCCAGCACTGGCAAAGAGAGTAGTAAATACCTGGGCCCAGAGATCTAGCCTCTATCCGCAGTTGCATATTGGCATGGTCAGGGACTTTATTTTTTTTCAAAGCTTATTTTTAATAAATTTTTTCCTAATTTTTATTGGATATTTTATTTATTTGCATTTCAAATATTATCCCCTTTCCCCATTTCCTCTCCAGAAATCCCCTATCCCAGCCTCTCTTCCCCTGCTTCTATGAAGGTGCTTGTTCACCTGCCCACCCACTCCTGCCTCCCCACCCTGGCATTCCACTACACAGGGGCATGGAGCCTTCCCAGGACCAAGGGCCTCTTCTCCCATAGATGTCCAACAAGGCCATCCTCTGCTACATATGTGGCTGGAGACATGAGACCCTCCATGTGTATCCTTTGGTTGTTGGTTTAGTTCCTGGGAACTCTATGGGGGGGGGGGTCTGGTTAGTTGATATTGTTGTTCTTCCTATGGGTTGCAAACCCCTTCAGCTCCTTCAGTTCTTTCTCTAACTCCTCCATTTGAGACTCCATGCTCAGTCCAATGGTTGGCTGTGAGCATCCACCTCTGTAACCAAAAGGTCTGGTTTTGATCTGTGCCATCAGCCAACATATTTAGAAGGGCAGATATTCCCATGGGCTCCCAAGGCACTGTATTTGTGCATTCACTTTTTTCCGGTACCAGTCATCTACTCTTGACGACTACCAACAAATCCCTCTACTTTGCTGGCATTTTTGCTCCTTGTATCTTTTGGTCACAAGCTATTTTATCTGAGGAAGAGATAGGATGTGAATGGTGGTCCCTGTGATTGAGAGTTGACTCTTAGAAACAAACAAATGTTCAGAGAAAACAACTTGAGAGGACTGCTGATTTTTCTACTTCTCTATTTAAAAATTTACCGATTCTGTAAATTCTGGAACCTAATATAACCAGAGATACTGTAATTGGTGGTGAAAGTGTGAATGAATACCCAATAACTAGTCAGTCTAATAAAGTGTGTAAAACACATAATACTAAAACAAATGTAGAATGGGAGTTCCATAGATTTTTTTTTTACAACTTGATACAAGATTAAGTAAGATTATAATATTGAAATTTACCACACACAAAAATGTATGATGCCCTTAAAAGACATTCAGCATTGACTCTGTCCTATTCTATAGGAGATTTTATTTAATATTTTTCAGGATTAACCAATAGTGGCTGTAGAAATGCAGTTTGGATGTTTTCTCAGAAGTACAGTTAGTGGGGCCAGTGATCTATATTAAGTACCCAAGTTTGAGTTAAAATATTATTGAGGTAATTCCGTCCATCTTGATCAGTGAGCCTGGACCATGGGTCATAATGCAGCTTAGGCAAAGGAAAATAACTGGCTTGGCCCAAGGCCATAAGTGCTATTACATAATTAGATGGAAAGTACCTGCCCTTGCAAGGTGAGACTGTACATCTATTTCTTATACACAGGACACTGTGTACTATGAATGTGTACTTTGTCCTTACTGAGGTGAGTAGAACATAAGGAGAGAGAGAGAGAGAGAGAGAGAGAGAGAGAGAGAGAGAGAGAGAGAGAGAGAGAGAGAGAGAGAACGAGAACAGGATGGGGGAGGAGCAGTTCAAAACGCAGCTATTCATTCGCTAGTCATTAAATTAGCTTTCTTGTACCTTAATGATTAAGAAGGAGAAAAGGGAACTAATCTTTCAGAGCTCACAAAACTAATATATGCAAATGGATAAAATATTGTCCACATCCAGTGTCTAGTGCCAACATTAATTTAATTTTAGCACTTATAATGATTACAACTGGAACTATACTCATCATCTTAAATAGACCTGTAATGTTACATATCAAACACTCTCAACAGCAAAGGTGAAGACTGGAAAACCCAGAAGGAATTCTGATCTTTACCATGAATCCACCAGGAAATGCTAATGCTGCATTTCAGAAGAGTTAGCCTTATAGCTGAGAAAACTGTTTCATGTAGGCGTTTTCTCCAGCAACAGGGCCTTACTGTCAGTTTGTTGAGAGCCACCAAGAGCCTTGGTAATAGTCTGGGTTGTTTGGTGGTTCCAATAGGATCCCTTTGGCTGACAACTAGATAGATGTAACCCATTCCCAGTAATAGAAGCTTCATTTGGTTACCAGAGATATCCAGCAGGGGCTCTGTCTCTGGCATTATTTGGTGATTTCATTGACATCACCTTCATATATATGTATATATAGGACACTTTTACTGTATTAGGTTGCTATTAGAACTCTCAAATGGCCATTAGTTGAGTTGTCCCTGCACATATTCCCTTCCTCATTCCCTCTTTCCTCCACCTCCATGTTTGATCTTCCCATTCCAGTCTCTTCACCACTGTCCATCCATAACTATCTATTCACTCTTCTAGGGAACTGTGTACCTCCCCACCCCCATCCCCAGTCTCTTACTCTCTGCCTAACCTCTGTGGTCATATGGATTGTGCTTGCTTGTCAATGACTTAATAGACAACGTCACATCTAAACAAATACATATAATATTTGTCTTTATGGGCCAGAGTTACCTTATTCAGGATGATTTTTTTTTCTATTTTCATTCCAGGGTGATTTTTCCCCCTAGTTACAGTCATTGAACATGGAGAAGTTGAACTAGTGCTTACCTAGTGCCTGTGCCCCTTATTAGACTAATATTCATGATACTAGTTTATAATAGTACCCACGTGCTACATACTCTGCATATTACAAAAGAAGATAGGTAAACACTAACCTAGCTACAAACCCTCTGATCTATGAGGGTGGCTTGTTTGCCAGATATGCTGGTGCAATAATGGCACAAAGCTTTTGGAAGTAACCAAACAATATCTGATTTAAGTTAAGGTCCATTCCATGAGATGGAACAAACACTGCTTGTGTGGCCAAGGACCTGAGACTAAATAGTTCAAGAACCTTTGGGAAAACCAAACCCTACTGGTCTGCTAAAGGAACATAGCAATAAAGTGACTCCTAAGGACCTTTTTCTATACTCATAGATCCATGCTTTCCTAAGCTGGTGTTAGAAAAACTTCCTCCTACAGGAGACGGGAACAAATACAGAGACCCACCCTCCCAAAAAATATGCAAAGCAAGAGACCTCAAAACACTCTGCTCTAAAATGGATGTCTCCATCAAATTCATCCTCTCAAAAGAAGAGAGGATTAAAAGAGTATAAGAGTCAGAGGGATTGGAAGACACCAAGCTTCAGTGCCTTCTGGACTCATATGAGCTCACAGAGACTGTCAGGATGCTCAGGGCCGTCT
This sequence comes from Mus caroli, assembly GCF_978045245.1. Lineage (NCBI taxonomy): Eukaryota > Metazoa > Chordata > Mammalia > Rodentia > Muridae > Mus > Mus caroli. The sequence continues at coordinate 49,405,555 of NW_028227266.1, forward strand.
GCACCAGATGGGGGTCCAAGGGCTGAAGGAAGAAGTGGATGCATATCTCCAGCCCTAACCCAATCCTAACGATTTCCAATTGATAACCACTTGCAAATGGAAAATTAGTTTTCTTTAAGAGAGTCTTACTGAGAAAATAAATTACGCTTAAGTGAAGGTTCCATGCCCAGCAGTAGAAAACAACCAAACCCAATGGCTTCTTTGTAAGATTCCTTGCCTCATAATATTGTCAGGGTGTTTTGTTGTTGTTTTGTTTTCTCTACCATATAGGTCCTTTGTATATATTGGCTTCTGGCCATAGGTTTTTATAGAATTCCCGAGTCTGCAAATGTGTATGTCTCTGCTTCTACAGGAATATATTGTGCTTTTTCCTTGGCTCTTATTCTTGTTTGGTTGTTTTGTATGTCATTTTATTTTTTTATTATTATGTCTTTACCTGTTTATTTTCTAAAAGAGACAGAAAGGGCATGGAACTTAATGAGAGAGGGAGTAGGAAGGAACTGGGAGGAATAGAGGGGGGAAAAAACATGATCAGAACATATTGTATGAAGAAGGAATTTTATTTTCAGTAAAAGAAAAAAAAGAGAAAGAGTTTTGCAATTGGTATGAAATTAGAGATAAGAGCAATTTAAAAAGACTTATTGATCAATTCATTCATATTTTTCATTCCACAGTGTTTAAGGGCCCAGAACACACTGTGTGCAGGTGAGGTTAACGAAATATTGGCTAATGGTTGCTCTTCATTCAAGTTTTCATAAAGAGTAGATAATATAGAATCAATATTTATTCATTTAAAATTAATGAATATTAATTTATGTAAGCTCAAGCTATTCTATTATTTCTTCATACCTACAGAAAATGTAGTTCTTGGCAAATAGATCTTAGCTTTTTAACTGCCCATCAAAATGATGTCATTACCGATGTTAGAGTAGACAGATTAATCCAACCAAGATGCATTACTTTCCATTACCTAAAGAAAATAAGACGTAGTCACTCACCAGTTCCTAATTTAGTCATCTCTGTTCTCGGAAAAATTATGCTAAGATCTATGCTTCTAGGAAGCTTCAACTTAAACAAATTTATGCGTATTAATCTTATCTGTCTGGAGGAAGAGATGGTTTTAAAATGAAGACATGAATTTCATGAGGCTTGGATTCTCTGTAGAAGATACCTGGTCCACACTGGATGTTTTGAATGGAGAATGCCTAAGATGTCATTGTTGAGTGTGGCACTGGACTTGGTGATCCAATGGTCCAAATATCTCTTTGGTCTTTCCAGGCTGGCTAAGGCCTTGAATACCCTTTCTGAAACCTCAAGTAGAACATCTGCTTTTGTTCAATTTGGCCAGTCATGAGTACTTTTCTTCCACGTATTAGCCACATATATGCACTTTGGTATCGATGGCATCATTTGGCTATTTAAGGGATCAGGAGTCTGTGCTCTTCTTCTCTTGGAATTGTCTCACTTGACAAAGATGCCCAGTTACTCTAGAACATAGCTGATGTTTTCATCTGCTGGGACACCATTATCTTTAAACTCCCCTACTTCATCTGTGGGATTTTTTTTTTCATTTATTTTGTTGCAGTTCAGTCATTTTAAATATCAGTTTTCTAAGGTTTTAATCTTTTCATTTTTATTCCCATGGTGCCTTCTTCCTCTGGAGACATTAACGGTTGCTTATATCTCCTTTGTATAAGTTTAATAACTTAGAGACTTTGCAAGGAAAGATGTAACCCAGAGATGGAAATGAGCTTCTCAAAACCCTTGTCTAAGTGATCACTGCAATGGCTACCAATTAATTTGTAAAGTGTGGTGATTTTATTATATTTCTTTAGGTATTTCTGTCTTATCCCTTCATTTATTTAAGTCTATTTTTTAATACCACCAAGTAGAACCTAGTCACTTCTTTTTGCTTCCAGGATCAGAGTTCCAACTGGTTGATTTCAAGGCTGACCCCATCAAAGACAATCCTTGTCATTTGTCATCTTTCTTGTCAGAATGTTATGACTTTAACATAAATCGTAATTTCATAATCAAGGGCAGAGCAACCTAACACCAGTTTTTCTTCGCCTATGTTAAAGACTACTGAAAAGCTCTTCATGCAACATATCCCTGTCCCCCTGAAACACCCTCCACTCATACCTCCATGCAAGGACAGCATGACTGCACAGCGTTTTCTCACATAAGTCATCCTGATTATCATCAAGTCACATGACACCAGTGACTGTCACAATGTAGCCTCAGCTTGCCAGAGCTCTGATGGCTATAACATACAGAAAGTGACAGATTAGCCAGTCCAGGATGGTGAAAGGAATGGTAAAGCAGGGCCTCCTGTTACAGATATAAAACTGGATTAATATTGAGTGGTCACTGGGTATAAAGACCAGCACTGTAGACAGGTGTGTGACTTGCTCTCTCTGAAAGAGATGCAGAATCTATATATTTTTTAATTAGGTATTTTCTTCATTTACATTTCCAATGCTATCCCAAAAGTCCGTCATACCCCCCCCCACTTCCCTACCCATCCACTCCCACTTCTTGGCACTGGTGTTCCCCTGTATTGGGGCATATAAAGTTTGCAAGACCAATGGGCCTCTCTTTCCACTGATGGCCGACTAGGCCATCTTCTAATACATATGCAGCTAGAGACACGAGCTCCGGGGTACTGGTTAGTTCATATTGTTGTTCCACCTATAGGGTAGCTCCTTGGGTGCTTTCTCTAGCTCCTCCATTGAGGGCCCTGTGATCCATCCAATAGCTGACTAGAATCTGTATTTTATCATACTTATAACCAGAGTTTCTGGTCATGAAGACAAACTACTAAAGGACTCACTGACCACATCCCAAGGCACAGTTGCTTCTTCTTGTACTGAATCTATTACTTATAGCCTTAAGGATATAAGCCATTTTGCAAATGTTCCATTAATATCTATTTCTCTAGTAATATTCAGCCCAGTTCATTCTTACTCCATATGTGTGAAACGCTGGGGTTAGGACCTATGCCTCCTCTGTTGCTTCTCCATTTCTGAAGACAGTTATGGAGCATTACACAAGAAAGGAAGGCCAAGAGCCAAAGGCCAATTTAACTCTATACTTAGCCTATTGTAACACTACAGAGGAGAAATATTAGTGTGGATGGGAACAATTGAAAGAGGCCTTGTGGAGGCTCTGACATTTACTATAGGGCGATATAGTCTATGGACATTTACTATATGCAGACAACTTGATTAAGTGGAAGAAACATCCTGGTTCAGTTGTGCAGTGTTGGTCTTTTTATTCTGTGTGTCCCAATTGACTAGCAATGAGCCTATCGGCACATTTGTTTTCATTCCAAATAAAGATACTTAACTTCAAGATTTAAAAATCATTTTAATCCATAATAGACAAATGTAAATCTAAACATGCTTGTATATATTTGATAGTAGCAAAAGTGTTTAGGAAGGAGTTAAATGGTTTATTAATATAATTCCAGCCAAAAATGTCTACTGTGTGTTCTTTCCTGCTTTAAAGTTTGCTGCCCATGAAATATCCTTTAAACATGAATTTATTTTTTTAAATATTTTTTATTATGTATTTTTCCTCAATTACATTTCCAATGCTATCCCAAAAGTCCCCCATACCTTCCCCCCTACTTCCCTACCCACCCATTCCCATTATTTGGCCCTGGCGTTCCCCTGTACTGGGGCATATAAAGTTTGCATGTCCAATGGACCTCTCTTTCTAGTGATGGCCGACTAGGCCATCTTTTGATACATATGCAGCTAGAGTCAAGAGCTCCAGGGTACTGGTTAGTTTATAATGTTGTTGCACCTACAGGGTTGCAGATCTCTTTAGCTCCTTGGATACTTTCTCTAGCTCCTCCATTGGGGGCCCTGTGATCCATCCAATAGCTGACTGTGAGCATCCACTTCTGTAGTCTCACAAGAGACAGCTATATCAGGGTCCTTTCAGCAAAAGCTTGCTAGTGTTTTTTTTTTTTTTTTTTTTTTTTTTTAAAGATTTTTATTTACATGAGTACACTGCAGCTGTCTTCAGAGACACACTAGAAGAGAGCATCGGATCTCATCATAGATGGTTGTGAGTCGCCATGTGGTTGCTGGGAATTGAACTCAGGACCTCTAGCAGAGCAGTCCGTGCTCTTAACTGCTGAGCCATCTCTCCAGCCCCAAACATGAATTTATTTGATGTGACTTTGTTTGATTAAATTTGGTGAATGTTCTAAACATTTACTGAGTACTTGGTATTTGTCAGAATATTTGTGAGATGCACAAGGCCCTATCCATAAAGGAACTTGATGCTTTGGAAGTGAGATACAAGCACATAAACAGCAATGCGATGCTCAGAACATATACAAAGAATTGGGTATAGTAATCTTGGGCAGCTACCTAGAATACGGTTTTGGATTGAACTTTTAAGGATCATAAATCATGCTATGAATGCAAAGACATAAAGACATTTCAGGTAGAGGAGAAAACATAAACAAATGTCTTAGATCTTCGAGGACCTTGTGTAAGACTATAATTCTTTGAGCAGATTTGAGAGAGTGCTAAGTATGAAGAGAGCAAGCAAGATAGCTGCTGGTAGCAAATGAAAAGTGGTGAATGGTAAGGCAGAGAAGTGCTTGGGTATAAAATTACAAGAGCATTTTTTTCACAAAAGTGTCAAAAATGCTAACTTAGTTTTGATGAGCCTGAGATTAGGAATCTGTAATATATTGGGAGCATACTGGGTTACTAGCATTGATGTAACCAAGTGTCATAGACTTACTGATATAAACAACAGAAATGTTTGCTGGGGTGGTGTTTTCTGTGTACACTGTGTAAAGATTGTCCTTGTCTTATTCAAATGCTGATTTCTACATCTGGCAGAGCTGAGTACAGGGCAGACTTTGCTAGTGTTATTTTTAGAAAGCATTACCAGTCTCGGTGTTTTGTAACATTCTTCTCCATCACCTTCTGATTGGTCCTCAAAAAGCAGATCAGCCAATTAGTTGGACAAAGGAAATGGGAAGGCTGGACTTCCGGTCCCTGCCAGGGGTCCCAGGGAGGGAGAAGTAAGAGAAGGACAATGAGAAGAGAGAGAGAGGGAGAGAGGGTGGGAGGGAGGGAGGGAGGGAGGGAGGGAGAGAGAGAGAGAGAGAGAGAGAGAGAGAGAGAGAGAGAGAGAGAGAGAGAGAGAATAATGTGCAGAGACCAGGAAGATTCCTCAAGAGGTTGTGACGAGAGAGCAGACATAAGGACACTCATAGACCAGAGTGAGCAAGATAGGCATTTGTCTGGTATTAACAGCCTTAGAGTTCTAACAGGGTTAGAATTGCTCAGAACCTGCTCAGCCTAGGCTTCCAGATTGCTAATAAACTTAATAGATCTTTGTGTCAATTATTTGGGAGCTTAGAATTGGAACAAATAAGGATTTCATGTTTGAATTACAGACTACAAAAGTATTTCTTCACACTTCACAGCTAGCATTTCAAGACCAAAGTGTCAAGAGGATAGATCACCACCTTTAGATGGTCTCCATCTGTCTCAGTCTTTATATTATCTATGCATTCTTCTTCCTCTGAGATCTCAGTCATAACGGATTAAGGTTCCGTGTAGTATTGCCGAGTAATCTAGGTGAGTCTTTCACATTCTTTCGAAGACTCTTTCAGGCCTTTATTGTAAGGTTTTCTCATAATAGGTGAACACCACAAGACTGTTTCACTATAATTGTAAATTATGGTCCAGAACCCTCATGCTATGCCAGACACCAGCTTTAAAGAGTGGTTTAGCCCTTCTTGTCTTCCATGGCTACACTCTAGCACAGTTTACTTTAGGAACTCACCTACTGGGAAGACCTTATCATTTCTCTTAATTATGGTACTTCATTTATGATTTTTATGGAATTGAACTCCTTTAGCATCTTGAGCCTTCATAGCACTCGAATAAACTTAAAAACACGTTACCTCATACCTTGTAGCATCTGATAGCCAAATTTTACATTTTGTGACATATTACTTGATGGGTTACAGTTTTAGTATATGATAAACACCTTATAAGATTGGATTTTACATTGGATTAGAGATTGTGATATCTTGGAGACATCTTCTTTGTAACCACATTCTTATGTCTCACTTGTGTTAAGTTCAGATAACTCTGATCTTTCATGGAGTATGAGATTTCAGCAGGGAAACTACATAGCTTCCCTTAAATCCTGAGATGAAGCCGCATACCCTAAAGATATTCATTGATTAGGTATGTCTACTGAACAGAGCATTCCAGAATGTAGCCTGTGAGGAGATGGTGACTCCTGCACGCACAGGCAGGCTGACAGAAAGCAGTTTTACAGGACTTTGACCAAGTCTCATCCTTTTTCTACAGATACCACAGTGATTTCTGTTCTTTGGAAAAACAAAAAACAAACCTAAGAGAAACACAGTGCTCTGTGCTCTTGCTGTTTTCCTTGAGTCACAGCGATCTTCAGTCTGCAGGGGGAGGACTCCTGTAGGGGAGAGAGTGTGGGAAAGAAAACTCTCAAAGGCCTCCTTTTGGAGGCAAGCTCCTGATGCTTCACACCAAGCTGAAGAGGTATGGCCTAGGTATGCACATTCATTGATGGCATCCAGTGGGCAAATGCCATTGTTATGAAGACAATTAAAATCCCCCCAAAAGCCTTTTTTCAATTGCTGGTATATTTTTATCACTACATTTTCTCAGGTGCTTAATAATGATCACCTGTTATTCTGATTCTTGAAATTATTTGAAGATAAATGGGACATCCTTAAAGGGAAAATTGGGAGCTAATGACCTTTGGTATAAGTGCTTGCTCTATGTGCAAACATGGACATTTTTGCTCTAGGATTCTCATTCTGCTGGGGCCAGACCTTTAAGGCTTTGTTTCTTTAGCTTTGGTTCAGTTTTGATGACATTTTGTTTTCAGGGTAATTCCCTGGGTGGCTTTAGGGTAGGGCTAGGAGCCAAAAGTTTGTTGATCTTTCAACCAGTGGAGAGAAACTCAGGGATTCCTCCACAGGACACACGGGGACTAGTGCAGAGTGCAGACAAAACAGGATATTACTTTCTGATTTTGTTACATGTGAGAATTTCCCAGAGGGCTCTCACATTGCTTCTGCCAAGTAATCTGCATGGCAAAGTAGCCCCAGACAATGCCCAGAACCTCTGCATATTAGCATAAGTGGGTGTTTCCTAAAGAAGGAGTTCACAAACAGGAAAAAACATGGATGTTTCTAGAAGGAGAAATGATGAAAACATGTATCCATGAAAAGTATTTGAGCACAGCTTTGGGTGGAATGGTGTAAATTCGTGGGCCTGAGCCACTTCTTTGACAGGCAGAAGACGTATTGTCAGCTCATTGTAGAGGAAAATGGACCATATGGTTTCAAATGCATTGCCAGGGGCCATCATTCTTATTGTATTAATTATGTTAGACTTGCACTGTCTTAGTTACTTTATTGTTGCTCTTATAAAGCACCCTATTTTTTTTTAATGACATAGAGAATGGAGGGTTTATGTCAGCTTTCAGTTTGAGGTTGTGGAGTATCATTGTCACAGCACAGCAGTAGGAGATTGAAGGAACTGGCTATGCTGCCTCTGTAGTCAAGAAAAAGATCCACTGAGAGCTGCCTTCTTTCCTCTTATGCAGTTTAGAGCCAGGTCCCAGGGAAACAGTGTCACCCTCCTTTAGGGTGCGTCTTCCCTTACAAGGATGCCCACTGGCCAACTTAATCTAAACAGTTGCTTTCAGAATCTCCTTTCCCAGAATAACTGTTAATACGTTGAGAATTGACATTAAGTCATCAGTCTGCCTTTGATTTGTTTTGATTCAACTTAAAAATGTTGTTGGCTTTACAACAACATTGGTACAACAGTATTCTCCAGAAATTGTACTTTGAAATTTAAGCTTTCCCAGGCTGCCCATGTGTGCCACTGTGCTCCCTCACCATGCTGGGCAGTGGCAGTGAGCTACAGATCAATCAACCACAGAGTCACAAAGGTGATCAGCCACTGGTCTTCATTACTGTGTACCGTGATATCATCAACCCTTTATTAAAAAACATGTTTTACTAGAGAAATTTCTCTTAATTGTAGGCTTGTATAAGTGTCTTAAACATCTTTAAAGTAGGCTTTAATGTTTGGGTAAATCAAGTATATTAGATTCATGGGGAGGGTGTTCCTGTGTGTGAATGCATATGTTGAATGTTACTCAACTACAGAAAGAATGATGGATTAGATTACGCTATGCTAAGTAAAATAAGTACCTCATCAAAACAAAAATACTGTAAGATCAGATCCATCAGTAAATCCATAGATCAAAAGGTAGAGTGGTAGTGACCAGAGGCAGGACATAGAACTTTGGATGATACTAAGGGGACAGCACAAGCTTTTAGTTATCAGGCAAGCACATTCTGTGAACCTAAGGTTCACCATGGGTCGCGATGGGTACATTAGCCAATTAATTTGACAATCGTTATCCAGTAGATACAGTGTCATTGTACACTTTGAATGTATACCACGTTTAGCATCATCCAAATGTCTTAAGACTTAACAAAGAAATTGGCGGTGGTGTATGCTTTTAATCCCAGCACTTGGGAGGCAGAGCCAGGTGGATTTCTGAGTTTGAGGCCAAACTCAATGTATAGATCAAGTTCTGGGACAGCCAGGGCTATGCAGAAAAACCCTGTGTCAGAAAAAAAAAATGAATGCTATCCTGTTGGTTGTAGGATAGATTTCTGTTCCTTGATATCCTCAAACTGAGTTCATTGCCCCTGTTTATCCTGATTTCTTGTGTAACCCAGGCTGTAGCCACACTATGTTTTCTATGTTATCTGAGCTCTCTCTATTTGTATATAAGGCTTTGATCATAGAATTCTATCTAAAATGCTCTCTATTAGATAGTTTTCTATGCTGGAGTGTCTACTCTGATAGTTTCCTGTGAAGCCTTCTCTGTCTCCTTAGGCAAAAGGTTTGGCACATAGTAGCCTCTCAGTATGCTGCAGATGCAAGCTGGCCTCTCCTCTCTGGATCCCCATAAGCACACTGCTTGTCAGAGTCTCCAAGCACTGTTGTTCTTGTTTCCAGAGTTTTCTCCTTTACTGACCTGTATTATAACCTTCTACCTAGCAGAGTCCCCTAAAAGCACCTGTTATATGGGGTAAAATTAACACTCAGACGTCTAGAGGTTCCAGAAGTCACAAAGAAGATTAGAAAATTAGGGAAGGCATGCTGGAGAATGGAACACCTGATGTCTCTGAAGGACACTATCTACTCTCGCATGAGCAACCATTATGTGTCAGAAAAACTGAGATAAGAAAGAAAGAAAGAAAGAAAAAAAGAAAGAAAAGCTGTAGGTCTAGAGTTTTGTATAAACTCTGAATTTTTAAATATTTGGCAATCATTATGAATTTTTAAAACCATTATGTGGGCCAAGAGAAATATGTCTGATGGCTATCAGTTTTCATTTTCTTAGTGGATCAGGTGACAGATGTTCACTGGCTGGCTTCTAGATGACATCCGATTTCTCTTGGGCCCAGGGTAGCCCTTGCAGGACTTCTGACTCAATCAGGATAAGGTGTTCCTCTCTACACTCTGAAGAGGACACTGCAGTCCTCTGTACCATTTTTTGTCAGGAGCTTTGAACTGCTGACAAGCTGCCCCTCCCCAGAACTCCTGATTGGTGTTGGGGATTGGTTTTAGCACTATTCAAAGCTGATAATGGCATCCATTTCCTGCACCTGTCTATCTCTAAATCTGGACAAAACCACTTCAAGTAGGGCTATGATGAAAACCACAGATGATACTGCAAAGAACACTAAGAGACTCTATCTAGGAGCGTACCAAGGGAGTTTATTGGGTGGTGCCAGAAAGGGAAGAGGTTGGATATATTTCTCTTTGCAAGATTTTCAACAGAATAGTTTCTATTGGCAAAGTATGGATGCTTCCCAAGATAGAAGGTTGATTAGTATATCTCAAAATTCTTATAAACTACCCATCTTAATCATAATTTTTAATGGAACATTAGGACGAGAGAAGTAAGCGAGACCATCTTAAGCTTCTAAGCAGTTAGTGCTTCAAGAGCTATGCGCAGGTCCTCATATCAAGCTTGCTTTGAGTACATGTTTTCCCTTTAATCTTCCAAATATATGCATATCTAGTGATTATTGCAAGGGCCTTCTTGTTGTAGTGATGGGTCATGTGATGGCAACTAATGATCAGCCCCTTTAGGGAGCATGTCTATAGAGAATACCCACCCCAAACAAAATATTATGTAGTTGGGGCTCACAATATCACAGCAAGGCAAATTCTAAGTTCTTATAACTTTATGACATGTCATAATTAAGAATAAATATGCAAACCTGGAACCTACCACTAAGTAAAGATTTTATGGTTTTTTTTTTGTGTGTGTGTGTGTGTGCTGTGACAGGTCATTAGTTAGTGTAATTAGGCTAGAATTTATGTCTCTAGACTTACCCTGTCACAGTGAGAATAAAGTGGAATAGTGACTAGAAATGGAAATGAGGACATGAAGCCCTCAGATATGTCCATTCCTGGAAGCAAGTGTGTGTCCCCAGCATTTATGAGAGAAGGTCCCTAGACCTCAGCTATAGTGGGGAAAATCTTGTTAATGCTGACAGATGAATCATGTCCCAGCTTGAATAAAGCTCATTCTATAATAGAAAGTGCCTGAGGGTCAGTTGGCTGGGTTGGAAGTACATATACTCTAGCATTGTCTACAGTATCATCTCAACTCCTCCACAGCATGGCTTCCAATACTCCCTATCCCACTTGTTGCCTGTGAGCACAATGCAATGATAAGAGGAGGCTATGTGAGCTTCCTGAGGACAGAAATGGACATGCCACCACTTGTACTTTTGAATTATGATCTCTAAAGACTTGGCAGAAAAGAGATCGGTCAGCAGTGTACCTGGTCCAGAGCAGGCATTCAAGGGTGTGGTTAGGGCTATTCTAGAGGCAGCATGTTTGAAACCTGGATAGGCTTGGATTTGAACTAGGGTTTTGATTCTGAATAGTTTTAGATGCTTCTCATTTCACCTTACTCATCTGTGGAATAAATCCAGCAACAAGCCCAGACTGTCTACCTTTAAGGTTAACTGACAATGTGTCTGTGCATCACAGGGACCAAGCAGGACTTCTAACAATCTAAACACTTAACTGCAACCTGAACTCACACTCATAGTCAAGCTAATACTATTCTTTCCATTCTCCTTTCTGCACCACCTTGACTATATTTATGTGGAATTTGTGCTGGCTAATGATCTGTTACTCTGGCAAATATCTGGAAAATTAACTTAAGGAGGAAAGATTTATTTTAGTTTATAGTTTCATGTGGCCCTAGCCCTTGGCCCCTTGAGATGGTTCTTAGGGTAAGAATGCATGGAATCAATGGCACACACCTTAGGAGTCAGGTAAGAAGCAGAAGCAGACTCATTGCATGATAGGGGTGTGCTTTATACCTTCCACCCATGCCCCATTGGTCCATGGCATCTCACTCCCTATAGCTGGCACCATCAGATTTATTACTATGTTCATGTGCTTTGTTGTCATTTGTCTCCAGGCATCAGGCTGACTTCAAGGTTGCTGAATGCTGAAATAGCTGTTGTGTATATGTGGGCCACTGTGGACCAACAATCAGAATATGCTGATTCATTTCTCCTATAGTTTCCATCTGTGATCATTTGTCTTTGTCACTGTTGTTGGCCTGTCTGCATTCTCTAAAGTTCATAAATGTTGAGGAACAAGGAGTAAAACATCATGTTGGGGAGGAGTATTGTAAAGCAAATCTACTTACCTCATTATCCTCAGAACTTGTCAGGATCCATCATTGGGTTGCCAAGCTCAAGAACCAGAGTTCCATTCCTGGATCCCATAATGTGATGGTTTGAATATGCTTGGCCCAGGGAGTAACACTATTAGGACATATGGCCTTGTTGAAGTGTATGTGGCCTTGTTGGAGTAGGTGTGCCACTGTGGACATGGGATTTAATACCCTAGTCCTAACTGCCTAGAAGCTAGTCTTCTAGCAGCATTCAGATGAAGATGTAGAACTCTTAGCTCCTCCTGTAATATGTCTGACTGGATTCTACCAGGCTCCCACTTTGAAGATAACTGAATCTCTGAACCGCTAAGCTAGCCCCAATTAAATGTTGTCTATGAGTTGCCTTGGTCATAGTGTCTGTTTACAGCAGTAAAACCCTAACTAAGACACACAGGGTGGAAGGAGAAAACACACACACATGCCACAATAAATGTAAAGATTATTTTTAAATGATTCAATAATTCACCAGAAGGACATATAGAACTCACTGTTATCACGGCTATGGCTTAAAGGATACTAAATAAAAATTAGCCAAAAGAAGAGATGGGTAGGGAGAGACTCAGAATGTAAGTTTCTGTTGTTCTCTGCCATGAAATTAGCCTACAAATGGTATTGCAACCCAAGCCTCAGAGTTTTTATCGAGACCTTATTATATCAGCATGATAGATTGATTGACTGATTGCCCAAGTTTTTTAATTCAGCTTTCATGTCGACTGATACCACATGTCAGCTGATCCCAACTTAAGTCATAAAAATCAATTTAAACCTAAATAAAGGTTTAAGTGACCCAAATAAAGAGATTCTGTTTTAATGTAGTGAAACATTTAGAATTAGATTTATTTATATCATTTTATGTATGAGTGTTTTGTCTGCATGTATGTATAGTACCATAGATATGCTTGCTGTCCGTGGAGGTCATAAGAGGGCATCTGGTTACCTGGAACTAGAATCTAGGATAGCTGTCAACCATCCTGTGGATTCTCAGGATCAAATTTGGTTTCTCTGCAAGAGCATCAAGTCCTCTTCACCACTGAAGCATTTCTCCAGCTCTTAGTGAAACGTTTACAAAGTAGTTATTTAACTATATCCACACAGTCTCTTCCCCCAATTTGAATTAAATTAAAAATAGGAAGCTAATTTATTTTTTGAGGAAACACAAGATTTTTAATCATGACAAAAGAGTTAAAAACTATGTCTTAGATACCTTGCTGTCATCAGCTTAATGTGGGTTGGAATCATCAATGAGAGACTCAGTTGGTAGCAACACCCGGACATTTGCTGCACACATTGTGCCATGGGTCCTCTGACAAAAGCCATTTGTGAGAGACCCATATGGGAGCCAAGTGCTCTGACCACGCACCACAGATACCACACTGCTTTCTCTCCCTGGCTCTTCAGTGAGGTCAGTTATTTCTTCCAAACTGCTCCATCTGGCAAGAAGACGGCTATAAGTAGTTCACACAGCATTAGGGGCATAAGCTAGAGGAAAATATTTTAATTTGTTTTGAAAATACAATGTGGGCTACATCACAAACCAACCAAAACCTTTGTGTGACCTGCCTTGGGGACACATTTTATCTGGATGCCTTTGCTTGGTGCTTCTTCCTTATTAGACCAGCATTTTTCAGAGACTTATCTCCAATCTCAGAAAAGAGCGAGGACATTAAACATGATAAATGCAGTCCCAGGAAACCATATATCTAAGAGACTCTGCAATATACAGCTCCAAATATATTTGCAATTACCTAGTGGAACTTAATTTGAACTGTGAGATTGGATAGCAGGGAGATTTAGCCTTTTTTCCTCCCTCCTCTTTTGAAACATTGCCATCTTAACTTTGGGTAAGAGGAAGCCGGGTCTGTGTGGGCTCATGTGCGGATAGGCTTGAGTGTGGAGTCCTGGAGAGAGGGCAAGGGTTCAAGTTCTTCTGTGCTATGAACCATCTGTATAACTCAAAACCAGTACTTAACTCTTCCTGGGCCTCAATAGATGGTTCTGAGGACAGAACCCAGGATAATAGCGCAGGTTCATGAGGGGACACAATGAATACGGAATGAGAAAAATAAGCAGTTTGTAAATTCACAGTGCTAGCCAATCACTGATGGGATGAGGCTTTGCTTGAGGAAAGCCCAGAGGAACAGACTCTCTTGCCTGTGAATGATTTTCCTTCCTGGCTTCCTGGCATGAGTTCCTGGTATTCCCAGAACACAACAGCCTTCGATGAAGGTCAGGAGATCCTAGAGCACCACACACATGTATAATGCATGTTTCTAGAAAAGGGGGAATCATTAAGGGAAACACCTCCTCCCGTCTGCATTTATTTCTTCCATTGCTTAATAATGATGATGATTATGTAACAGTGTGCTGGGGTGGCCTCTTTTGGATGCGAAGATTCCGGAATACAGTGTTTAGACTTTGAGAGCTGCTTGTAGGAACTGTTTTTGGTACTCTAAAGCCACCATCCATTTAGAGGGATTCAGTCAGCGGCAATGGATGCCTGTGTAGATAGTTAGAGCATTGCATACTCCTTCCTAGCTCTGCCTCCACTTCAACATCCCCTGTGTCCAAGAGAATCAGAGGGCCTCAGAAGAACCCAAGCACCTTGTGCTATGCTGGAGGAGTAGGGATCTCATAGGACTAAAAGTGGGTGCTGTTGCTTGATAAAGTTGATCAGGCTGAGCCAAGAGGAAGCAGGAGTTTCCCCCATCCTCACTCAGTAGAGCAAAGATGAAGCAATGCCCAGAAACTAGTTTATGCTTATGGAGGACAGTGTGGGCCTTGAGCTCTTTAAGAATCATGTGATCCCAGTAGGAAAACTAGGAGATGTCCCCAGGACAGAACTGGCTGAGGTGCATCCATGGCTCATGTACTGTGAGCCTATTTTCTTTTTAGGGAAGTTGGAGTGTAAGAATCCTGCCATATAAAGTTTGCAATACCAAGGGGCCTCTCTTCCCAATGATGGTCGACTAGGCCATCTTCTGCTACATGTGCAGCTAGAGACATGAGCTCTGGGGGTACTGGTTAGTACATATTGTTGTTCCACCTATAGGGTTGCAGACCCCTTTAGCTCCTTTGGTGCTTTCTCTAGCTTCTCCATTGGGGGCCCTGTGTTCCATCCTATAGATGACTGTGAGTATCCACTTCTGTATTTGCCAGGCACTGGCATAGTCTCATACGAGACAGCTATATCAGGGTTGCTTCAGCAAAATCTATGCCAGGGCCAAGAAGTGGGAGTGGGTGAGTAGGGGAACAGGGTCGGGGGAGGGTATAGGGAACTTTCGGGATAGCATTTGAAATGTAAATAAAGAAAATATCAAATTAAAAAAAAAAAAGAATTCTGCCACAAAGTGGGAAAATAGTTAACAGGCCAACTACCATGACCCATGGTTGCTTCTCAGGTTACATCTGTATATTCAGAGGGGTGTTTCTGGTTCTTTCTTTCTTCCTTCTGAATCTACTTATAACCTTTAGTTGCCTGCCCAGAGACAACCTGATTGGGAAGCAAAGACATCATGGAAGGAGAGGAAAGCAGCTGTTTTTCACCCTTTCTGCTGATCCTGGCTGAGGTAGGCGGGTGCCGCAGACCCTCTGGGCCCCTTTGTCTGCGTGGAATGGGTCTCTAGTCAAGGGTGGGCAAAGCGTCGGATGAATTGACAGACAGATGCACACAGGAGAGGTTGTGTAGAATCTGAATGTAATTTGTCAAATCGAGCATCAAACTTTTTATACAGAGGACAATTAGGAAGTTGGGTGACACACTCGCAAGGTACAAAGAGGTTACTGGATTCTAACATAAAACAGAGGAATGCAAACACAGAAGGTCTAACAGGAACCACCTGGGATAGAATTCATTGTTAACAACTGGGATCAACAAGGGCTCCACCTAAGATTCACTTAATCTTAGAAGCCAGGGTCAAGGACTTCGTGCCCCTGTCATAGTTCCTATTTTAGTCTATTGTATAGTCTACCTTCCCCTTAGGCCATTGTAAATACGTGTGTATGGGTGTAACTCAGCTATAGTTCTAAGTATCTACTCTGGTTTCTCCTTCGGTCTGAAACTTCCTTCTTCCTTGGTGATGGTAAATTCCTGTGTAGGGGAGTGACTTAGCTTTTATTCAAAGTGATACTGTAGTACCAGAGGCTATTCTGAATATCACTGAATAGCAACATTCTTACTGAATTTCAAGCCCATGGTCTTGCTCAAGGACGTTCTAGGACTGTTGGAACACTGGCGAAGGCTTTAGCTATGTCAGAATTCAATCTTAAAAGGCACTTACAATAAAATAATACTAAAAGAGAGCACGTGGATCCATAACTAGACTAACTCGGGAATGGAAAATTAATGTATGGGTTATAGAGAATGCCAGACTCCAGGAGTGAGTTTCCATGAAACTCTTTTGCCTCGTGAGTAGCTTCCAAGCCTCAGCCTGTCAAGCTGACTCAACTGGAGAGCGTGGCAGGCGGGCTCTAGAAAAGGAAAACTAGATCAGCCTGGGTATGAATATGGAAGTGTGTGGTACTGACCTGGAGGTGAATGTTCACAGCACTCAAATGACCCTTCTTGTGGATGACAGTGAGGTGAAGTAGCCTACAAATGGCAACAAAAAAATTGTCTGTTTTTAATGCTTATGCTTACATTAAAAAAAAAAAAGTTTCAAGCCAGCCATGTGGCATGGACCTGTAATCTCAGAACTTGGGAGGCTTGACAGGAGACCAACTTAAACTATATATGGAGATTCTGTGTGCCTCCAGCACCCAGCAAAAAGCATCCTTCTTGTTATCAGAGAGCAGAGCCACAGAACAGTTTCTGCAGAAGAGGCTAATACTTCCATTGTGAGGCTGCTTCTGCAAATGTGTCTCCTTAGCTTGTTGCTGTGCCCAGATAAGTTTGAGTTTGAGCCACCCACCTTTTTCTGCTACAAGGAACACAACCTGCTTTCATTCAAGAGGACTTGAATGTTATGGACTAAAACATAGGACCCCTTCCCTTGTCTAGAGTTTAGTTTTTGTTAAGCTGGAAAAACTCATCTAAGATGATCATTTTGGGTAGCCAATTCATATTATTTAGAAAGTAAAACATACTTATTTCTAAAGTCCAGGGTTTGATCTATATTAGTCAAATTATATTTGTTGATTATAATGTGAACTTTATACATTGTTATAATTTTCTTATCTGCCTCTTCTTTCTGAGAGTTCATTTAAATCAGTATAGCTGCACATTTATAAATTTCTTCATGTACTATGTCAATATTTTGCTTGTTTACTTTTTAGTTCCTGGAATATTGATTTATTGATTGATTGATTGATTTAGGAAGGGCAAGAGTCTTGCTTTGTAGACCTGGCAAACCTGGAACTTGCTATGTAGGCTAGACTGGTCTTAAACTTAGGGCAATCCTTTTGTCTTTGCTTCCTGAATGATGTTGGGAATACAAGTATGTGTTACTATACTTAGCTACTTTGGTGTGTGTGTGTGTGTGTGTGCTTAGATATTTCTTGTGGAATATTAATTTGTTATTCTATGGTTTCCCTCTCTAGGTTAAGCTATGTTTATTTAATTGGTTAGAACTTAATAATTTCAGCTGGATTCTACTTTAAATTCTAATATTTCCTAAATATGTAGTGTAAAAACCAGTCTCTTTAGTTTTCCCTTTTATCCACCCAGTATTTTTAACCATTCAAATCTAAAAACTAACTTAGTTGATCACCTGGAATCCAAATTAGTTTTGATTTTGTATTTGATATAGGAAGTAATACCTTAGTTATCAGAACAGTGAAATGACCAGGAAGAGAGAGTCAAAGGGGCCGGTTCACAAAGAAGATAAACAGTCCTAATATTTATCTCCTAACAATAGAGTCCACGAGGCAAAACTGAGAGGAGTGTAGAGGAAATAGACAAGTCTATGACTGTCATCAGATATATTAAACTCCTCTGTCAGAGGCAGCTCAGTCTTCATGGCTACCTTTCCTATCCTCACAGGGAGAGCTGTGCCTAATCAGGCAGAGACTTGATGTGCCGGGGTGGAGAGATACCCAGAGGCCCCCCACCCTCTCAGAGGAGAAGGGGAGAGCCTTTGGGATGTAAATAAATAAATCAATTAATTTTTGAAAACTCATCTCTCAGCAGCTGACAGTTACGGTGACAGCAAATCAGGAGAGATGAGTTGTATTTATCAGAACCACTGCTCAGCCATATCTAACTGACATCCGCATGTGACTCCTTCAATCAACAATGGGGCACACAGGTCTGCTTGTGTTCACACCACCAAAGTGGACTGATTCTGAGAATGCACCTCACATTGAAAGAACAGAAGTCAGACAGTGTGTACACTGTCCAACCACAGTAGATTTAAGATATCAACCAAGCTCAGAGCGATAGCTGGAAAATACCCCAGTACTGCAATTATGTAAGACATTTCTAAGTAATACACATGTCAAATAATCTCTGAGAAGTGGTTTTGACCAGATTTGAAGTAAAAGTGAAAATATAGCTTATCAGAATGGATAGGACAGAGAGAGAGAGAGTGGCTCTTAGCAGAAATGGTAGGATTGAAGGTGCACGTTAGGAGAGGGAACAAGTTAAAGTCAGCAACTGAGCTGTTGCCTTATACAGCTAGACAAGAGCAAGTTAAATCCAAAGGAAGCTTAAGGAAGGAAGTGTCAAAACAAAACAAAAATAACAAACAAATCAAAACCAGAAACAAATAAAACAGAAAATAGAAAAATAGTAAGTTCAGCAAAATCAAACACTGAGGCTTAGAACAGGTCTGTAACATTGATAAATCTTAACCAGACTAAGAAAAAAAGAGAAACAAGTTACTCATGTGAAAGATGAGGAGGAGGGGAAAAAGAGGATCAGAATCAGGTATGGGAGGAGATGGAGGAGATGTACAGAGGGTCAAGAAATTGAACAGAGGTGTGTAGCAATGGGAGATGGAGAAATGGGGGTAGCAACCAGAAAGTCTCAGATTCCTGGAAAGCAAGAGCCTCCCAGGCCACCATGGGGATAACATTATCTGAAATACCCCACAAAGGAAAAGGAGAACCTGTTGAGACCATATGTAGAGGTTAGGCATGGCCCCCTGGTTGAGGGATGGGGCCACCCACCCCTCTCCAAAATTTTAACCCTGAATTGCTCCAGTCTAAAGGAAATGCAGGGACAAAGAATGGAATAGAGACTGAAGGAAAGGCCATCCAAAGACTTCCCCACCTGGATATCCATCTCATATGCAGATACCAAACCCAGACACAATTGCTAATGCCAAGAAATGCTTGCTGACAGGAGTCTGATACAGCTGTCTCCTGAGAGGCTCTGCCAGATCCGGAACAATACAGATGTGATGTTCCCAGCCAGTCATCGGACTGAGTACAGGGACCCCAATGGAGGAGTTAGGGGAAGGACTGAAGGAGCTGAAGGGGGCTTATCTGGCATCAATGGCAGGGGAGGCCCTTGATCCCATGAAGGCTTGATGCCCCAGTATAGAGGAATGCTAAAAGCAGGGTAAGGGGGGATGCAAAAGCGGGGTTGCAAGAAAGGAAACCGGGAAAGGGGATAACATTTGAAATGTAAAAAAATAAAATATCCAGTTAAAAAATAAAACAGATCTCTGCCCCTCTTTAAGCTACTGACTCATTAGAAGAGTCTAGTAGAAGAGATTAAACTACCAATCAAAGAGTGACCCATGGCTTTAGCTGCATTTGTAGCAGAGAGTGGCCTTGTTGGGCATCAGTGGAAGGAGAGGCCCTTAGTCCTGTGAAGGCTGGATGCTCCAGTATAGGGGAATGCCAGGGCAGGGAGGTGAAGGTGGGGGGAGCACCTCATAGAAGCAAGGGGGGATGGATAGGGAGTTTCTTGGGGGCGGGGGGAAACCGGGAAAGGGGATAATATTTGAAATGTAAATAAATAAAATTTCCAATAAATAAACAAAGTCTAGTAGAACAGTTTACATTCTAAATCAGATGTGTTTATGTATTATTTTTTGCTGGCATGATTGTGATTGGGTCTTTTTCCTACAAGAATGTGCTGAGGTCATCACCTTACTCTTCCCATATATCATGAGACAGCAACAGTTGGCTGTCTCACTTGTGAGATAGGATTTATATTATTGATGGGTGATTTTAGGGAAACGCACCAGATGCATTTATTATTCCATTTTCTACCTCTTACCTTGTTATTTTTCATCCACTGATTTAAAAAGTTGGTGATGAATACCCAGAGTGGCTCAGTTCTTACTAGGCTTTACTTTGCAGGGTATTTATAAGGCACGGTTTTAGCATCTCTGTCTGAAGGGCCCTATCTCTAGGCCGCATCAAGTCAATTAATTTTTTTATTAGGTATTTATTTCATTTACATTTCGAATGCTATCCCAAAAGTCCCCCACCCACTCCCCCACCCACCCACTCCCACTTCTTGGCCCTGGCATTCCCCTGTACTGAGGCATATAAAGTTTGCAAGACCAATAGGCCTCTCCACTGATGGCTGACTAGACCATCTTCTGATACATATGCAGCTAGAGACATGAGCTCTGGGGGGAATTGGTTAGTTCATATTGTTGTTCCTCCTATTGGGTTGCATATCCCTTTAGCTCCTTGGTTATTTTCTCTAGCTCCTTCATTGGGGGCCCTGTGATCCATCCAATAGCTGACTGTGAGCATCCACTTCTGTATTTGCTAGGCCCTGGCATAGTCTCACAAAAGACAGCTATATCTGGGTCCTTTCAGCAAAATCTTGCTAGTGTATGCAATGGTGTCAGAGTTTGGAAGCTGATTATGGGATGGATCCCCGGATATGGCAGTTTCTAGATGGTTCATCCTTTTGTCTCAGCTCCAAACTTTGTCTCTGTAACTCCTTCCATGGGTGTTTTGTTCCCAATTCCAAGAAGGGGCAAAGTGTCCACACTTTGGTCTTCGTTCTTCTTGAGTTTCCTGTGTTTTGCAAATTGTATCTTATAACTTGGGTATTCTAAGTTTCTGGACTAATATCCACTTATCAGTGAGTACATATTGTGTGAGTTCTTTTGTGATTGGGTTACCTCACTCAGGATGATGCCCCCCCAGGTCCATCCATTTGTCTAGGAATTTCATAAATTCATTCTTTTTAATAGCTGAGTAGTACTCCATTGTGTAAATGTACCACATTTTTTGTATCCATTCCTCTGTTGAGGGGCATCTGGGTTCTTTCCAGCTTCTGGCTATTATAAATAAGGCTGCTATGAACATAGTGGAACATGTGTCCTTCTTACCGGTTGGAACATCTTCTGGATATATGCCCAGGAGAGGTATTGCTGGATCCTCCGGTAGTACTATGTCCAATTTTCTGAGGAACTGCCAGACTGATTTCCAGAGTGGTTGTACAAGCTTGCAATCCCACCAACAATGGAGGAGTGTTCCTCTTTCTCCACATCCTCGCCAGCATCTGCTGTCACCTGAATTTTTGATCTTAGCCATTCTGACTGGTGTGAGGTGCAATCTCAGGGTTGTTTTGATTTGCATTTCTCTGATGATTAAGGGTGTTGAACATTTTTTGAGGTGCTTCTCAGCCATTCGGTATTCCTCAGGTGAGAATTCTTTGTTTAGCTCTGAGCCCCATTTTTAATGGGGTTATTTAATTTTCTGGAGTCCACCTTCTTGAGTTCTTTATATATATTGGTTATTAGACCCCTATCTGATTTAGGATAGGTAAAGATCCTTTCCCAATCTGTTGGTGGCCTTTTTGTCTTATTGACGGTGTCTTTTGCCTGCATCAAGTCAATTATTACTGACTTGCTTTTTTCTTGTGAGAGAAAGTTATAATTTATAAATTGCTCATGATTTTGAATAATGTGAAGAAGTCACATACCATTTAATCATGGGCCTAGGATGTGAACCATATATTTGTTCAATATGCATACAATGTATATGCTACCTGCCCCTTAGCCACAGATATTGGTTACCATGCCAATAGAGTAAGGATGCTGGAAATTTGACTATATCAAGGTAAAGTTATTTCTCTAACTGAAGCAAGGACCATCCCAACTCCGTAAGGAAAGAGAAGAGCCATCTACTGAAGTTCCTAAACCTATCCATACAATAATGTATTTTGCGACAGAAAAGTTTACATCAATATAGCTTTTGTTACATTGTATTATTGCAGTTGTCATATCAGTAGCTGTTAACTTCCTACTGTTCCTGGTTTATTATTATTATTGCCTTAATTAATAAGAGTAAATACTTCTATGAACACCCATGCACTAGGATTTGGGGTTTTGTTTGTTTGTTTGTTTGTTTATGTTCACACATTTTCATTGTCTTGGGTACAGTTGTATTAGGTAGGAAAGGAACTGCCCAGAACCCATGATAACTGTTTGAGGAATTGTTGCGCTAGCATTTGAAATATACATAAAGAAAATATCTAATAAAATATATGTAAAAAAAAATAGCCACATCACTTAATACCATTAATTTAAAGGACACTGATTTCTTTGCGTGCTGGACAGCACCATATTGTGTGTCTTTAATAGCCAGGCTGGTAGGCAGGATTGCACTCATTTTATTTCTGTGTTCCTAATATTT
Source organism: Mus caroli (assembly GCF_978045245.1). Taxonomy (NCBI): domain Eukaryota; kingdom Metazoa; phylum Chordata; class Mammalia; order Rodentia; family Muridae; genus Mus; species Mus caroli. The sequence continues at coordinate 49,427,935 of NW_028227266.1, forward strand.
TCATATGTTTGCTAGACATAACTTCTCGGGAGAAATTTGGTATTTTGTTTATTTAATTTTTTAATCCTTGAAACTCGACTGTGAGATTCTTTGAAGATCCTCTGGCTAGAAGTTGAAACAGTTTGGCTGAAAAGTGCCAATTATATAACTGCCCTTGAAAGTCAAGACTCAGTACTTCTCAGGGAAGATTGTTCCTTCGCTCTGCCATAAACAACTGAATACACTCCATAGCTGCAGAAATGAAAGCCAAGTATTGACTAGGCAAGGCTTTTTTTTTTTTTCCCTTCTCCACTCAGGGCTCTAAACAAAGTAGCTGGGTTCCTTGGGTTCATGTAAATTTCTGGGTTTGTTTCAGTCAAAGCAATTTCTTGGCAAATTTTACCTTTGTTTATTTGCGGGTAGGGAGGGTGGGGAGAAATGGTTCTTGGCGTTGTTTGCCCCTTGCCTGAGTAGTGGCTCATTTTGATGGATGATGTTTGTGTTTGTCTCAGAGCTGTGTATGAAAGACAACACGGAGAAAGAGAGCCAAGCAGCTGCTTTGAAAGAGGCCTCTACATTTCTGGGCTCACCCAGTGCTGCTTGGGAGCCCAGGTACCCAGTGCTATGCTGAGTTGGAGAGTCTTCTGTGCCCTGTGGAAGTTGGCATTGAGGGAATTGGGATAACACGTTGGAATAGCACTGTTGCTCACAAAATTACCACCAGTATTAGCTTGGGAAGTTCCCTCCACAGCATTAAGGCTGAAATCCCAGGATTTCAATAAAACCAATGAAAGAAATTTAAAGAGCAGAGTAGACAGCGCATTTTCACTAGGGCAGAATGTTGTGATGTCTTCAGAAACAACTTGGAGTCACTTGGAGAGGAGTGAGTTTTTACAATGATGCTGAAACATAGTATCTATACTTTACAGGCTCTGGGACTACAGTTGTGTCCATTGGTCACCTTGACAGTGAAGGAGTTGGGTCAGAAATTACAAACTGGCACCTGGTTGATTGACTGTGGTCACTTTGTAGACATGTATTGCTTGATCACCAAGCTTGAGGTAGGCCTATAGCAAGACACACACTTTTTGTCTTAACACCGACTCTACCATTGGATATTAATATACACCACCCTAGTCACACAGGATTCATTCTCTCTCTCTCTCTCTCTCTCTCTCTCTCTCTCTCTCTCTCTCTCTCTCTCTCCCCTTTTCCCCTTTTGAATCCTATGAGTTTTTGAGTTACTGAGTCTTTTATTAAGTTTTAAAAACACCTTTTTGTTTCTGACATTCTGTGACTCAGAGTGGCTTTGGTAACAGAGTTTTTGAGTAATCTAGCCCACCTATGGACATATGAAATTAGCCGGCATTCCCTTTAATGGTGGTGGGAATCTCATTAGCCAACCCTCACCTGTGATCATCTGAGGCACCTGCTTGTTGTTTTCTCCCTTTTAACAATGCCATTTTGAGAAACTCCTGAGAAAGGATCAAAATACATATGCTCCAAGAGTTTGGTACGCCATGTGAAGATGGCCTGGTCCCCTCACATTCAGCCTTGATTCTAGGCTTCAGCTCATGTCAGCTGCCTCTCTGAATGTGTCCTTTGTGATTGGTGGTAGTTCAGATAACAATGAACAGGTGATAAGGGGTCGATTGTGTTTAGGATAGTTCCCAAGTGTCTTTGGACTTCACCACACTGGAGCTATCGATCACTTCTGTGTGTCAGATACCAACTCTGAGAGCAAAGAATAGTCATTTCATGAGAAAATTACTCTTACTGGAGATGTTATTTCTAGCCTATGAATGATAACAGTGTCAAATTTATTAGAGGTTCGTGGACATTAATATGTTTCCAAAATGCTTCTATAAACAGCTCATGTGATATTGACTCCCACGGGATGACAGGACAGCGGTATTCTGACTTGAGAATGAAGGGAGCTGATGTCCTGGGAAATAATCAGATGTCTCAGGATTGAAACAAAAAACTTTTGAGTCCTCACACATAGTATACAATACATAGCATATTTTAAACACATTTTGTTGGGGAATCAAATTTGTCATATGTCACATATGATACACACACACATACCACATTATAAGTAGTATTGATATAGATTCCCACATCCCAGCTCTCTGTCTGCACCTACCCCTTTCTACTCAACTTCTAGATTTAAAAGTCTACAAAGCAGGCAGCAATTGAGAGAGAAAGCTTTAGTTAAGTTACCTAAGCTCAGACCACTGTGCAGTTAGATGATAAACCATGGCAGGGATGTTCTCAGAGGAGAGGTTAAGTATGGGAGTGTTGAGAGCCAGCGGCACACAAAAGGCATAATCAAACTGGCAAAGCACAGGTGGATGTGGCATTCTGCCACGAGCCTAATCTCACAGATTCAAATCATACCCACGGTCACACAAAAGGAGCAAGAACTCCCTTGTCTCTGACCAAGACTTCTCTAGTTCCTGAGGGTGTCTGTGGGTTCCATTAGCAATGCTGCACTCCAGGGAAATGAAGAGATTTTAGGAAGTGCCTCAGCTGAGTGTGCAAAGTTTAAAATCAAGAATAAGGAAAGAAGGAAGTCAGATACCTCCTTTAGCAGAGCTTGACCGGGAAAGGTAGAAATAGTTTATACAATGAATAGAGCTCCTTGTCATAAATACATTTTTTAAGAAAAATGTTAGGAAAAAAAAAAACAACTTGTTTTTGTAGGGAAGTGGAGATATAGTATTTGAGCACAGTAAGTGGGTATCTTGGAAGAACTTGGAGTACTTAAAAGATTCATATACTACAGTGAGTCATGGCCCTTTTGCAGATATCTCCCTGAAGGCACAGACTTAATGCAGGAAGCTTGTGGATGATGTGAACATGTGCTTCCTGGAGCTTAGTTAATAATTTTAAAGGAGGTATTCAATGCTGAGAACTTTGGCTGTTCACAGCCATTAGGGTAGATGCTCAGATATGCAATAGCTGCCAGTCACTAAGAGCTACAGTGAAGAGACAGAAATTTCATTGAGCAGACAAAAATCGCTGGACAAGCTCCATTCTTAATGAGAGCTGCAGTTTTCTCTCTTCTGGGGTGGCTAACCAGCTGAGAGCAGTGTATTAGACCACATGCATTTGTCTGTAAGGACCTCTCTTATAATAGACAGATGGTTGGCTTTTCAGTCATTCCTTTCTTCTAGAATGTATACTTGTTCTGTTTATTGGGTATTTTGTGTTTCATGCTTGGGGGAGTGGAATGTTAAACCTTATCTTAGGTAAGGTTTCTATTGCTGTGGTAGAAACATCATGACCAAAAGCAACTTGGTGAGGAAAGGGTTTATTTCAGCTTAGAGTTCCACATTGCTGTCTATCACTGAGGGAAGTCAGGATGGGAACTCAAATAAAATAGAAACTTGGAGGTAGGAGCTTAGGCAGAGGCCATGGGAGAGTGCTGCCTACTGGCTGGCTTCCTATGACTTGCTCAGGCTGCTTTCTGATAGCATCCAGGACCACCATCCCAAGGGTGGTACCATCCACCATGAGCTGGGCCCTCCTATGACCATTAGTAATTAAGAATATGTATCACAGGTTGTCTACAGGCCAATCTAGTAGACCCATTTTCTCAATTGAAGTTCCATCTTGCAAAACAACTCTAGCTTGTGCCATGTGGACATAAAAGTAGCCAGTACAAACCTCCAGTGGTCTTCACATGAGAGCGAAGCCGGGTCTAAAGAGAGATAGGTGAGGACTTAGAAATGGCTGTGGGGCACTATGGGTGTGCACAAAAGGAAAGAAACAGGCATTGACTACTCAACTGTCAAATGATTCAGCAACCCCAGAGCCATATCTGAATCCTAAGTTTATAAAGTTCCATTATAAAGTGAATTAAAATACAAAGAATTGGTGTCATATGATTTTCATAGGCCTCAAATATCTGGGTGGCAGCAGAATTGGTGCCATCCAAAATGGGAGATAATACTCTTGGTAGCGACATCAGTGTCCCTGAAGTAGAGTGAGTGTGTTGTTGGGTGGAGACTGGTGTCAGATGGCATACAGCCCTATACAACTGACAGTCTTGGCAGAGGCACAGTGGGTAGGGCTGGTGGGAGCCATCAACACAGCGGATCCTTTGCCATCGGTGGTGACAGAAGTCATCATGGCTGTGCTCTAGAATGGAAGATCAAAGTGGAAGGAAGGTAAGGGCTGATAAGTGCCAGCCAAAGAATGAGCTTGGACCTTCCCACAGGTATTTGAGAGGAATGTCAAGACCTTGGCTTTCTTAAAGGTTGAATGTAGGAATTTTGTTTTCTTACTACAGTCCTATTTTATGCCAGGGCAGTGTGGCCTGGAGAAACCCAGATGATAATACAAAGAGGGAAAGGAGTTGGAACCCCAACTAACACCCTGCCCCTGAAGTTGTCTGGTTTTAATTGATACTCTCTGTCTCTGGTCAGTTAGAGCTGCTTAACAGGGGGAGGGCCAGGTAGTTTTTGTGGATTCAGAGGTAAGCAATCTTCTTGGCTGAGTGTAAGAAAGAACTCTGGAACCAGAGGAAAGCAGCTGGAAAACGTAGTAATTCCAAACTCTGGTAACACCAAAGAAAATTCTTGGAGTTGGGAATGGAAAAAAAGGGAGTCAAATCTCCTGGGAGGACTTTAGCTTTAGGCTCTTGAGACAGAGGAGTAGATGGGAGGAGGGTGGAATCTGACAGGAAGGCAGTTGAGTTAAAGAGAAAAGCAGTCACAATTAAAGGGCAGGCAGGCAGGGAGCCAGGGGGAAAAGTTTCTGGAAACTAGGATGACATGGGCTATATATGAGACAAAGAATGCACTACACTTACAGATTAAAATCCAGGGAAGAGCTGCTTAACCCAGCTCTTAAAAGCAAATCCCCACTGGCCTGAGGATATGGTTGGTAGAGTAGTTGCTTACCATGCACACACAAGACCCTGAGTTTGACCCCAGCACTCTATAAACCAGATGATATGGGTCATGTCTCCAACAACTCCCGAGGTAGAGGCAGGAAGATCAGAAATACAGGGTCATCTTTGCCTACATAGTGACTTAGAGATTCTATGAGACCCTATCTCAGAACCAACCAAACAAAGACTACTCCCCCACAAACCCAATCAACAAAACAAACAAAACCCAGGAGAAATGACTGAGAATTAATTAGACTGTGACAGGGATATGAGAGAAAGAACTGATTTGAGGAGTAGCAGGAGAAATGACATTTGGCCATAAAGAGACCTCTGTAGAGAAACCAGACCACTGTAGAAGTTCACTGAGGTTCCCCCCTTAGCAACCTAGCACAACCCCCAGCACAAAGTATGTTCTTAATGGATTTTGATCAACTGAAAACTTTTTCTTTTCACATCATATGTTTGCAGATAGAGACAGAAATGGAATTTCCACAGGGCAAGCTCCTCCTTTTTCTTAATCAGCATTTTAAAAAGTATATTTTAGTTCTAGTTCTGATTTTTAAATGTTATAGGCCTCTTGAGTTTCTGGGCTATTTGGATTTCAGCACTTGGCCTGGGCCACTGATAGAAACACTTTAATTTACCAGTTTAGCACTGGGAGTTGGAGCCTGTGAGACTGGCGTGGTGGGGCAAAAGGAAGAATGTTGCTAGAGTTCCTCACCGTTTGCTCTTCTATACACTTCCTGTTTACAAATGGGAACGAAGGGCTGAGGCGAGTGAGCACACAGAAAGACTCATGAAGAGGATCACAGCCAACATCATTTTTCTGTGCTTATGATATTCCAACTTCGTGTCTTAGTAGGCAAGTGACCTAAGTCTCCAAACTAGCCACTCCCATAAGAACGTGTTAGGTATTAAGCCTTCACGAAGGCAGGAATAAAACCACAGGGACTCAGACGCATCTGTTTCATATAACCTTGAGAATGTTGTCTAACTTCCTCTAGCACTGGTTTCCTCATCTGTCAATGTATTTGGAGTATTTCAGCTCTAAGGTCCTGGTTGAATCTAGACAGCTACGACTCTCATTTCTATTCAGAGATAGAAAAAAAAAATCACACTTTTTGTTTGTTGACCATCTATTGTAGCTTTGAACTTTATTCCAAATGGAATAATCTCAGTGAGAGGATTGGAAGCATCAAGAGAGGGTTAAAGATGGAGAAAGTCCTCTATAAGGGAGAACTTGCATTCCAGAACTGGAGATAAAGCACATATATGAGGCTCTGGGTTAAATCTCCAACAACCCCCCCCCCCCAAATCAGTAAATAGTAAGCAAACAAAACCTTCACCATAGTCTGTATTCTATATATTATGAGGAAAGGAAAACCTACTTTCTCATAATGTATAGAGATAGATAGATAGATTGATTGATTGATTGATTGATAGAGATAGAGATAATGTAGTTTGTTTTTAGATGAGAATCACTTGTTTATTGAATAAATATTTGCTGAGCATCAACAACATACTAGTTTTTTTTTTTAAACTAAGACTTGAGCTACAGTTCATAGAGTTTCTAAGAAACAACTTAGGTTGTCTTTCAGTGATTTTTATAGAGGGACATCATGAGTTTTAGAAAGATAAGTTTGATTTGTATAATGAGTTATCAGGTAGGTGTGTCCTGAATATTGAGAAAAAGGAATAAGAAGGCTTAAAGAGAGTTGGAAATATTAGAGCTATTTAAATAAGAAAAATATTCCTTAAAGAATAGAGTTTAATACAAAATACAAGTATGGTTATATGTCTGCATTATATATGAGGTGGTGTTGAGAGCCTTTCGTTTTGGATACTAAGTCTGGAACAGGATTGCCATGAAGTAAAGCAGGGATGTTGGACTATGACTTGTCTAGGAGTGCTAGGATCATGGTATTTCTCAGTTCTGCTTCCTCTAGGGTGTTTCTCTTCTGAAAGATGCTGTACTTTCTCTAGCAGAAACTCCCTACTCTTTCTTACCTTTCTAGCAAAAGCCTTGCTATTCACTCAGGTTGTTCTCGATTGGCTTATTTGTTGATGCTTGAACTGATCACTCAAGCCAGAGAGAAAAAAATAAATAAACTTATTAGCTTCAAATCATGGGTTCTACTTTGTATCATTGCAGGCCAAGCTGTGGGAAGGATGGCTCTCAGAGAACAGTGGGGAAGCCATCATTAGCAGGGGAAATAGGTGGGCATTAGGAGTGAAAATTGTAAAAGTCATTCCCTGAGAATTTCCAGGAAGGATCCTAGAGGAAAAAACCCAGAGTTAGTGTTTCAAAGGCAATGGTGATTGGTTGCTCAAAGGGCTGACTGTATCTGAGGTGGGAGAGAAACCAAATGGGACAAAGAGATGCTGAGACCAAGGCTTCTGTGAAACCTACATTCATTGGAATTAAGGGAATAGAAACTGTGTGGTGGTTGGAATTAAACTATCAGCTATGAAAAGCTGACTGTGGGAGAAAAGCTTTCTGTGGGAGGGCGTAAGCCTAGGCTTCTCTTGCAAACTCTGTCTTAAACAAGGGCTTGTGTTTAAATGGTTTATTTTGGGATGTGATCCAAGGGAATAAGAGTGAGAGACCAGGGATCATGAATAAGCAGCAGGCATGTAAATGGAAGCACATTTCAGAGCATGAGTTATCACTATAGAGCTTGATCCCATTGGGAGTTTTCTCAGGACTATTTGCACAAATGTGAGATAGTCAACTTGATTAACCAAGGAGAGCATCTTACCCAAAGTTACTACTCTCCATAACTGTCACCACTTGAGTGTAACTCTGTCACGCTTGGGGGTCATACAGGAATCTATCCATAGCATTCTTTTAACTATCCTTCATCGACGTCTGGAGTATGTATCTAAGAGGTTTTGTCATTCAAAGTGGGAAGAAGCCCAAGTGGATCTGGAACAAAGTTAAAGTTGAGAGCAGGTTGAGACCTTGACAAAAAGTCAGCCTTTTTATGTCTACCTTTGGATCTTATACTTTATAGTAAGCCAAATCCATTGTTAACCAGTTCCAGTTTCTACAATTTTGTGAGTTGGTGGAACAAGATACAATTGCCACCACTCCAGAAGGTTCCAAAGTCTGCTCTGATCAAATTCCGCAGCATCACCCAGCAGCTCTGTTGGTGCAGTTTGCTTATAGAGATGACCACTTCGACTTTCATCTCAGAGTGGTTGAAGTTTTCAGTTGCCTAACTACTTTGGGGTTTGGATGGTTCTCTTGTTTGTTTATCATTATTGATTGGCATAGAATTTGATTTGGAGTCACCATAATGGACCTTCCAAGTTCTCTTCTACAATGCATGGCAGAACACTACAAGCCTCTCACAGTAGTTATATTTGCATATAATCACTGTTATCTTTTCTTTGTTCATTGGCTCACTGGTGTGAGGAACCCATAGATAGTCATAACTTGGAGTCCATAAACATCTCCTAGTAGAAGTCTCTTTTCACTCCAATTCCAATGATCAAGACATTGAATCTGGAAACATGCCAATGTATGAGGTAAAAGCAAAGAAATCCATAGATGGATCTATGATATGGTATTTTGAAGGGCCAGTTTTATATTCATCCCTTTAAGCTGAAGGGGACTGAAACCCCATAGAAGGAACATCAATATGAACTAACCAGTACCCCCAGAGTTCCTTGGAACTATACCACCAATCAAAGAAAACACATGATGGAACTTGTGGCTCTAGCTATATATATAGCAGAGGATGGCCTAGTCGGTCATCAATGGGAGGAGAGGCCCTTGGTCCTGTGAAGGCTGGATGCCCCAGTATAGGGAATGCCAGGACCAGGAATGGGAGTAGGTGTATTGGGGAGCAGAGAGAGGGGAGAGGGGATTTTCAGAGGGGAAACTAAGAAAGGGGGTAACATTTGAAATGTAAATAAAGAAAGTATCTAATATATCCATCCCTTTGTTTTGTGACATGAACATTCTAGCTACTTGATATCCAGGATTGTATGTAGTTAAATGTGTTTAGCTTATCTCAAACCTTAAATATCTTATTATGCCTTAGTATGGTATAATAAGTATAGTGGGTAACCATCTTAGGACCAGTCTTAACCAAGCTTTAGGTAGAGCATCATCATTCTAGGTAAGCTGAATGTAGGTGATGAGGATCATGATGAAGCCAGTCCCTGCGGCCTTGAATTTATTATTACAAGTCTGAAAATTTGTGTGCAAGGCCTTTGCTATTGATTAAGGCATCCTATACGTCCCCTGGAGAAGTTCTAGCAGAGGTACTGAAGAAGGAAGTATAGACTCATTCCTTGAAGATCTTCCATCCTTTCTGTCAGCATGAAGGACTGCCTCTCTAGGACTCTGTCCATTGACTGACTGGTTTCCTCATGGAAGATACTATGTTGAAGGCTTAGAGTAGCTTATGATGCTGCCAATTTGGACACTCACATATGATAATAGCTTGATCAACCTTGGAAAAAAGTATTCTATACTATTGGGCAGATATGAGACCATGAAAGGCAGCCTGTTTTCTGGTTGAGCTAAGTTTAAACCCCAGAGACCCAGCAGGTATTCCTGTAAAGGATGGAAGGTGTTTGCCATGTTCCCAGACACCAGGCTCCTAACACAAGGCCTTAGCTCTCAATAATTCCATGGCTAGCAGTCACATAGGGCAATGCCCCAAACCCCTGGTATTCTGTCTGGACTCCACCCCCACAGTTACCTGACAACATCCAGGTATGCTCCTTCCCATAGTTACCTGGCAACAGCCAGGTAGGCCTAGCCCACTATATAAGGGGCTGCTTGCCCCCTCCCCCTCTCTTACTCCTTTACTCTTGCCTCTGTGTGTGTGTGTGTGTGTCTCTCTCTCTGTCTCTTTCTCTCCTTCTTGCTCCCCCTCTTCTCCACATTCCTTTTCCCCCTTTCTCCATGTGGCCATGGCCTGCCTCTACTTCTCTACTCTTTCCCTCTCTCTGCTTTGCTCTGCCTCTACTACCCTCTTAGCTCCCTTTCCCAGACATTCCTCCCTGCAGAAAGTATTTAACCTCAGGCCTGCCCTGAGAAAATGGGGTAAGGTTTCATTCATCACAACTCTCCCCATGACAATAAATGCTTTGAAACCATAGATTGCCTCTTCTCATCAGGACGTGCCATGGGGAACAATGAAGCAGGTCTTCCTCTAAAGAGAGTCATGCTTTTCATCTCCCTCAGGAGGCCTCAGTGTCCAAGAGCCTGAGAAGCTAGCGTTCTCTGCCTCAGTGTAGCCCAGGGACCCATGAGCCGAATGCTGGCTGTTCTGTGGGGACCTCAGAATGCACTCTCCACCCCTGGAGTAGGGTCCGGAGGCTTCTCACAGCCTGACTCCAGTCCAGTCAAACTTCCCGCACCCACCTTCATGAGCAGCCCTAGCCCTGTGGTGGACATGGGTCACCACTTTTAACCCGCAGGCCTAGCTTCTAGAATACATAAGTAGCCCATTCAACAAGCACTGCAATGTCTGAAGCTAGGAAGGCTACCTAACATCCTCACAGCAGGTTGTCTTCTTTTCCTGGTTGCTGAGTGGCTTTTTATCTGGTGGCATTACATGAAGTAACAAAGTTGCACATGTTTAGTGGTCCTCTCATTGACATGCACATACTAGTAAGTTCCTTGCCTCCTACCTTTCAGTCAGTCTTCTTGAAGACTACCATAGTCAACCAAAGAAGCCATTTACTATTTTCTCTCAACCTGCAACCACTTCATGAAATGTAAATGTCCATCTGTATGAATTTGAGCTCTACTCATAAACAGGAGTTCCTTTTGACACTGTCCACACAAGTCATGCCCAAGTATAGCTGTGGTCAACAGTAGTTCATCTTAACCAGTACAAAAAAAAAAAAAATTCTCAGTAGGCTCAAGATGGCAGAGTAAAAGTAGCAAATCTGTCCCCATGTTCTTTTCTTATCTGTCATTGTTCACAGAGGACGACCCCTCTGTGAGTGTAGCAGGTGTAGGGGACATGGGCATCTGTTGGCTTGAGACTCACTGCCATGCTTTTTGTCCTACTCTGCATCAATGCCCAGTCTTACCATTTTTTAGTGCATGGGGTTTGACTACTGTGCTCACACAAACTTCTGATACATTTTTAAATCTCCATGTCATGAAGAATGGCTTCAACCATACCAGAGCCTGTAGCCTAGAAGAATTGTCTAGTTTGCTGACAAGGAACAATATCCTAGTTTTGGAACTCCAGGGTTCTCGGATGGTTCTCACAGAGACAGACACTGTAGTTAGCATCATTTTGTATCACACTGTCTTTAGTGTTTCTAGGCCTACTGGCTCATAGGCCTAAATCATAAGCTTACAACTCACAAGCAAACAGCCATGAAATCAAGTAGTGGGACATCAGTGGCTGGCACTAAATTTTAGGGGGACTTGTCAGAAGGCATCTGGAGTTGAGGAAACCACATAACCACATGCTCAGCAGCAGGCTAGACAAATCACAGAAGCTCTTGCTATGTGGGTACTTGTTGCATAGGCTGAGTCAACACCAAGTGTGCAGTACTGGATTCTGAAGTTATTTTATCACCAGCAACTTAATATAGCCCATATCTTTAAGGAGGTTTGCTGAATGGGGGAGACTTCTATTAAGTTATTATGTAAGTGAATATAAAATTGCTTCTTTTCCTGCAGATTTCTAGTCTTGTAATCTGATTTTATGTTTAGCCTAATTGCTTAAGGTCCTGACCAAACTTGCCTACGAGTGGTTTCTTTTTGTTAATATCTACCATTGGTCTTCATGGGACAGGATACTTAGACTCCATCATTCTTATATAAGTTCTGGCTGCACCATTTACATCTAACCCTTGACTGCCTATTCTTCACTAGGTCCTGGTGAACCCCAACCTCCCTTTAAACCATTGGATTGTCAAGAGTAGACTAGAAGTAGTGGTAACAATATTGGAATGGCTGTTTTGTGGTGGGTTGACATCACTTTCAGGCTTCCTCAACTATGACCAAACAGTTCTGGAACAGAAATTGCAGGGTCCCTGGCATATAGACTTGAGTAGTTTAGTCTAAAGGCTGTTTTGCAAGTTGATAAATTATACAAGACTCTACACTAATCTCCTTTAAAACATTATTTTCTTTTAGTAGTAACATTTAATGTAAGATTTATTCCCTAAAGAAGTTTTAAACCTTTTATTCTTTGCCAATCTTACATATGAAAATGGTGCATTAAGGTAATCTCTTCCCCCCTGCAATTTCTCTTGTCCCTATTCCACATCCCTCCTTAGCATTTTCAAATGTAAGCTAATGTTAGTCCTTATCTATACAATGCTGTACAGTAGCTCTAGAACTTGTTCATCCTACTCAACTGAAAAAATTTACCACTGATTACAAATTCTTCTACTGCCTGATAGCCACCATCACATTCCCTGGCTCTGTGAAGACTCTTTTGGACACTCCAATACCATGTTGTCACACATTGCATACTTAAGACCAAATGATATTTCATTAAACGTACATAGCATGTTTTCTGACGCATCTATTACTGACCATTAAGGTTATTTCTATAGCTTGGTTAGCAGAAACAGCATCACAGACAGTATGGTTGTCTTTAAGATGTTGATTTCTAGTCTCTTGGTAAATAGCTACATAGAGGATCGCAGAATCATATGGCCACCCTTAACTCTTCTGAGGAACTGCTATTGTTTTGCACAATAACAGAATCTATTTATTTATCCCTAACAGTATTTTAGGGTCCCAATTAATCCATATGCAACCAAACTTGTTGGTTTATAGTAGTCATTCGGACAAATATGAGAGTGATTTGTAGTTACACTTCCCTTACAATTCTTAATACTGAAAACCTTTCATATAGCCTTTGGCTATTTGTATAACTATTTTTCCATAAAAATGAGGTTAGAATAAAATCACATTTCTTCCTTCCTTTTTCTCATTCTAAACCCTCACATATATATCTCCCTGCTCCCCTTCAAACTCACTATTCATTTTTTTCACTAATTGATATTACATGGATATTATGTACATTATGTAGATACATATATATTCCTAAATAGAACCTGTTCAGTCCATACACTGTAACTTATATATGTATTTTGGTGATGACCATTTGGCAATCAACAACCAACTTAGGAAATTGCTCTTACAGTCCTTAACTCATTTTTCAAACCAAAAGTTTTTTTTATCCTTTTTGATCACATCATAGTGATTCTTTTGTATTTTTAGAAATTAACCTCTTTTTAGTGTGTGTAGGTTTCAGACGTCTTCTGGCTTGCTGCTTTTTTTTTTTTTTTTCACTTTTTCCTTTTGAGAAAAAGGCTACCCTGGCACAGATATATGAAAAAGGCTTCATGAGTGAGAATATGAGTCTTAACTTGATATGTTAGTAAGTTAGAACCCCTCTGAACAAAGTAGAATAGAATAGTTATATTCCTAGTATACTATAATATTCTTATTACACTTCCATCCTTCTGTCTTCAAAAGGTTCTGGACTGGAAAGAAACCAAAACTCTGCTAAATGAACTGATGACCACTGCATGGTTTAATGCCTAGCTATAAACTTTTACTATCTTCAAGGTACTAATTAGGAGGAGGACAGGAGATATTAACACCATGCCAGATAGATAGTCAATAAATATTTGATTCCACTGAAGACATGAGGCAAAAACCTATATAAAGCACTGTGTGAAATCTAGCTGACACTAGATAATCATGTTGGCATTAATTTGGGGGCAGGTTGACAGAAGTCACAGAGAAATTGCTCTTGTCCTAAAAGAATGATGTCATCTACCTTGTCTTAGGAAACTCCCACAAAAGGAGGAATTCAGCCCACAGACATCTCAAGGCCTATGAGGTATCTTATTATTGTTTCTTGATCTATGTAAAATCTCCTGCTGTAGTCATGTCTCAGAGAGTGAAAGCAAGCCACCGATCAATAGTAAAAATGCCTGCTAGTAGAAGCTATTCTTTGTATTTATTTTTCTTTTCCATTTCTTGGCAGTTTTAGTTATAATTAATCAAAAAGTATTTTTATAATAGGTGTTCATTGAAATCATCAGGGACTGAAAACAGGCCAGCAGACTATAGGGGAAATTACTTTGAAAATTCTGACTCTTGCCTTTCAGAAAGGGGAGAAACCAAGACCAAAGACAAGGCTTCATTGTCAGACATGTCAAGGATTAAAGAAATCCCCCTAACCTGTTGTTCCTCTCCACTTTCTATTCTTTTTCTTGATTACTTTCCATCCCTTTCTCTAGACTTTCTCTCTTCTTTATCTTATACTTTCTTTTCTTCATTCTGTCCACACTCTTCCTAAACACATTGCAGGTCTTACACTGGAGATGAAGGAAAAGAAAATAGAGGTCCCACCTTTAGAGAGTATTCATTTGAGTCTTGGTTGAATTTTTTTTTGTAGGAGTTTTAGAATCAAACACATAATTAGTAATTGTCTTAATTTTTTGTTCTATGGCTGGAATAAACATCATGGTCAAAGGTAAATGGGGAAGAAAGAGTTTATTTAAGCTTACAGTTTATAGTCTATCATGGAGGGAAGTCAGGGGCAGGGACTCAAGGCAGGAACCTGGATGCAGGAACTGAAGCAGAGACCATAGAGAAAAGCTGAGGCTTGCTCAGCCTGTTTTCTTATGCAGTGCAGATTCACTGCCCAGGCACAGTACCATCCAAAGGAAGATGGGCTCTCCCACATCAATCATTAATTAAGAAAATGACCCACAAATTTGCCCATAGAGCAGTCTGATGGTGACAATTCCTAAACTAAGTTCCTTTGTCCCAGCTACATCTAGATTTATGTAAAGTTGACAAAAACAATAGTCAGCACAGGAGAAAAACGAGACTGGAGTCTCAGGACTTCAGAAGGCCAAGGTTTCTGGCTGCCAGGCCAGACTGCTGAGCAGTGAGCAGCAGAATAAGTGGGCAGAGCTCAAGAGCTGCTGAGCCATGTTTGCCCTGCAGGAAAATTGGTTAGGGTGGGAAGACAGCATGACTCCTGTAACTGCTGCCAAGGTGCTTGCTTTGGGACTACAGCTAGGTGCTCAGTGTACACTGATCTCTGTGAAAAAATAAAAAAACAAAACAAAACAAAACCCAGCTTTCAACACAGGGAATGCTGCTTGGACCCTTTGTACTTCATTTGAAGGCAAGAATGTAGGGTGATAAGTATGAATCTATTTTTGTTGTTCTCCATGTAGACATCCAGTTGAACCACCAACCAAAGAGCATACATGGAATGGACTTAGGTCTCCATGCAGGTATGCAGCAGATGTGCAACTTGGTCTTCATGTGGGTCCCGAACAACTGAAACTGGGACTATTGCAAAAGCTGTTACTCATTTGTAGTATATGTTCTTCTAGCTGGGCTGCCTTGTTTGGCCTCAGTGGGAAAGGAAGCACCCAACCTCGAAAAGACTTGAAATGCCAGGGTAGGGGAATACCCAGCCCCACCTCCATTCCATTGGCTTAGAGGAAAAGGGGGGAGTGGGTTAAGGATTGTAGGAGAGGAGACCAGGATAGGGGGGCAGTGAGCAGAATGTAAAGTAAATAAAAATAAGTAAATAAATAAATATTTAAAAAAGCAAGAGGGTAATACCCAGTGTGCAAGTTCTTATGTCTTAAATTCTATTGGAAGCATCTCCTCTAGCATTCAGAGCTCTTTGTAAGATGTTCATGAGAACTGCTACACTCTCTGTGGTTATCTTCTCCCACTCTGGTGGATGACCTGGAAGCTGTGTTGTTGTGGGTAAAGAGGACAGGCAAGTCGTAGGTACTTAAATTTGAAAATTGAAGACATCAGATCCAGAGTCCAGTAGTTATGGTTTGAGTGACCTTCAGGAATTCAATTAACTAATTTAACTAAACTCTTGTTCTCCTAACTAGAAAATAAATTTACTAATGTTACTTTCCTTGCCTAGATCACAAAAATGAATAGTCACTGAAATAAAAGTCTTTTGAACAATTAAAAATGATCACTTAGCTAGATCTAGGCTGATAAACTAATTTGGAGTATTTAGTTAGCCATGTTAGCAAGAAAAAATTTTTGTGCATGTGTTAAATCTGTCCAAATTTCTTCATCTCTCATCCAACATTGGCTCTTGAGATCTTCTGGTGTTGCTTTCTACAGCAGTCTACCCTGCAGTGAACAAGGAAATGGGAGTCCTCTGGCACCTAGCAGGTCTCACTCTGTGCCCCTGTGCTTTCCTGAAGCCTCAGCCAAGTATTCACAAACACATGAGAGTGTCCGACCCATGGTTGTCGTGGTTTCCCTCACTTAGGATCTTGTAACTCAACTCATCACTCCTCCCAGAAGGGACAATCTCTCATTTCAGTTACTACTTCCTTTCTGTGGCTTTGTAAACAAAATCTTCTGATGTTTTGGCATTCTTCAATATTTCTTCTAGGCAATTTATAAGTGCCACTAGAAAGGGAATCAATTTTCTATTTAATTTTGGTGTGATTCTTTTGAGATAGGTTCTCATCAATAGATCAAGACTGGTCTTCAACTCCTTATGTAGCTGAGACAAGCCTTGAACTTATAATCCTCCTGCCTCAGCCTTCTTTGTGATTGAATTACAGATAATGAGCTATTGTGTCCAGTTTTTTCGTACTTTATTTTTTTAAATAATTATTTTATTTATGTGTGTGTGGTCGTGAAGAATAAAGGATTCCACAGAGCTCGAGTTACATAAAGTTTGAGCCACCCAATGTGTGTACTGGGAATCAAACTTGGGTTCTGTAAGAGTTGTAAGCATTCTAAACCTCAAAGTCTTCTTTCCAGCCTCCATTTCTGTGCCCTAAGTAGTGATGTTATTGGACCTCAGCACACTTTTCCCAGTTACCCATTTAATGGTTTTTGTTTATAATGACTTTTTATCTGTTTTCAAATGTAATCCCTACCCTAAATGTGAATTTGCTCTCACATTAAAGGTGGGAGAAATCATAGCATGGATACTATATGGAATTCCCAACAAGTTCATCACATATTCTTGGAACTATTTATAATTGGAATATTTATTTTGCCTTTAGACCTCTTTCTTTCCCATCCTATTTCCCAAAAGATGTAGATTGGCTTGCAATGAGTATTTCTGTAGTGGAGATGCCAGAATAGGAAAATCACACACATGAACAAACAGCCTGAAGAACAGCACACTCAAGAAACGAACAGGAACGCGACTCTTGAAGAGTCTATTGCATTTGCTCTAGAGGCAAAGAGAGAAAACATGAACGACTAAAACTCAGGCTTTTAAAATTGATATGAAGCAAGTGCAAAGAGTCTTCATGATCATTGTCTTTCCCTTGTCACTAGCTGGGAAATTTCTAGCCATTTCCCTAACGTTTTAGTGTCAGGGAAGCTAACCCAGGCTCCTTATCTGTCATTTGGGGAGCTGGGTGGAGGGAGGAAAATAATCCAGTTTATAAATTGGCTCTAAGAATTCAGTGAGGTGTTTATGAAACCTTAGCAGCACACTTTGCACATTGTAAACGTGTTAAATTGTGGTCTCCCTTCCCCCCAGCCTGGAACCTGCCTGCTCTAGGGTGGAGCTACCGGCTCATTCGTCCTGCCACGCCCACTGCTGGAACCTGCCCTCTGCTGCCTGGAGGCACACACGTGTTCGTCCTGCTACTGGACCCTGAGTTACTTGGCAGGAAATTGGGTTCCCTCCCCCTTCCTTTATAAACTGAGTGTCTGGAAATATTAAATTGAGTCTTGATCCGAATGTTGTCTTGACTCCATTGTTTCTTCCGCCCTATCTAGTTACCTCTCTTTGCAGGGAACTGCCATTCTCAGTTGAACCGTTCGTGTTGTGGACCACGGGCGGGCCGCAACAGTTGGCGCCAGAACTGGGACCTGAAGAATGGCAGAGAGATGTTAAGAGAAACGATTGCTGTGTGGAGCTCCACAAGAAAGGAAAGAATCGTCGTATCGGAGGAGCATCGGAGCAACGGACAGGTACACATGCTAGCGCTAGCCTAAAAAATTTCAGTTTTGTAAAATGTTGCTGGGGATGCAGTAGGATACGAGCAAGTTTGAAGCAGTGCTGACCCAACACTGGTTCTGCTTGGGGTCAGCAGTTCGTAAATCGGAACTAGATACGGAGACAGGCGGTGTGCCGCAGTTTTTTTTAGAAAACTGCTTAGGTGGAAGAAAGAAGGGTTCAAAATCATGGATCAGGCGATTGTGTTTAGTTTTCAGGAGTTGCTTAAGGAAAAAGGAGTAAGCCTTGAAGTACAATTAGTAAGAAATCTTTTAGATAAGATAGATAGCTGTTGTCCATGGTTCAAAGAAGAAGAAACGATAGATTGTGGAACCTGGGAAAAAGTTGGTGAGGCCCTGAAGCGAGTTAAAGTTTGAGATTAAGCTTCAGAGGCTGAGTCTCTTAAGATATTTCTAGTTTAGATAATGATTAATGTGGTTCCTATCCTAAATAGTAAAATTTAAGATAAGATATAAAGCAATGCCTCTTTATTAAAGCGTTAAAGCTTGCTTTAATAGGTATTCATAGGTATTAATTGATATCCAAACTTCGTAATATGATAGTAATGCTTCTAATATTGATTTTAACAGTGATAAATTGTTTTAAACATAGGTTTTGCTTTCCCAAAGTTGTAGGTATTATCCTAACCTTGCACAAAAACTTAAAAATTATGGTTAAAACTGCCATTGTTCCATTGACTGCAGCTTGCAGTTTGATTGCAAATTTAAGATTAATGCTCAGATTAAAAAGTATTCTACCTTTGAGTCAATACAGGGCTCTGGGTAGTCCCAGAGCGGCTTGTGGCCTTTTCTTTTGTTTTGCAAACAATGCCTAAAAAAGTTTTTCCCTGTGTTCAAGAAAGTTTCTTTTTTACAGTGTTACAGATCTATTCAGATGTTTAAAATAATGCTTAAATTCAAAGATTTTTGCTTCTAGTAAACTGATAATCACTAGAAAATTTTGCCTCTATGTATGGCTAATATAGCTTTACATTATGTAAGAAAAATGTTTATTGTTTCTGCTTCTTTACGAGAAGCCAAAAGTTTTAATCTTTCAGTATATATTGTTTCCTACGTGGAAAATATTTTATTAACTAATGCTTCTCAAGGGAAGTTTACCTTAAATCCTTGCTCTCACCCAAAAGATTCAGAGACAGTATCCTTTTGTTATTTGGTGTTTTGATTTGCTGCAAAAGGTTTTACAAAAAATAAAGAAAGCTTTTATAATTGTTGTTAATTGGCAATTAAAAATTAGTTGTGCCCAAGACAATTCTTTGGCTAGAAAAAACATTATTGTAAAGTCATTTTTCTCATCCTCCCAGCCGATCGTTAGCCCACGTGGGCCCAACTAGCTGCTGTGGGGCAAAGTCTTAAGACACACAGTTGCCCCTATTCCAGCACAAATAATCTGGTTGTGTGCTGTAGATGGTGTTTTAAAATGCTGAACAATCAAACCTTAATTTATATATTAATAGTCAATGCTATATCTCTGAGCTCATAATTACTTAAAATTGTTCGTCCCTCAGATACTATTAATTCTCAAATTTACAATTGCTTATACATATTTTTAGTTAATAAATAAATAAATTATGCACGTGTGACTCTTAATAACTTTTCTAGCCTTCTAGTTACAACCGTTCCTTAAGAAAAATAATTGAAAGTGCAATTAGTCACTGCCCCTTTACAGCCAAATATTTAAAATGTTTTGTCCAAAAAGTTATTAATTCAAAAGGTTAGATATTGTAAAATTTTAAACTTTAACCTCTTAAAAGACAAAAGAGAGAAATTGTATCCCCATATATACTATTTAGTGCATTTCCATGCACACTATTTAAAACATACCTTTATTTTCAAAATTTGAGATTAAAATGTCAAATTTAATAAATGCTTTTTAGTATCTTAAAAGGATCTACTTATTGGCTTATAAATTGATCCTAAAACAGCTACCTTATTAGGAAAGGGAAAAACAGGTTCTCTCCACAGAACTCTACAGAAGCATATTGGTAATTCGTGTGCTGAGCTGACAGGTAAGTTAACTCAGTGTCCTGATTAAAAGGACTAAAAGATTAAATTCATGTTTTAGATCCATCCTTGCTTGTCATTTTTCCAGTTTAGACTAGCTTCTAGCCTTTTAACTTTATGGCAATAGTACATCAGAGACTGTATATTCAGACTTAGTAAAATTAGTCATTTAATAGAGTCATAATGATTTTTCACTCTTCTTAAGTGTGACCAGCCATTCTAACTCAATCTTAGACTGGTCTAATATTCAGTTCAATTATTAGAGATTCCTATATTCTAAATTACCTAGCAAAGTTAATTCAGAGCATTTTCCCCAAAGTCACCAAAGGCTCATCTTGCCTTCACCTTATTTGTCCTAAACTTTTTGCAAACTGACATTAAAGGTCAGTCTGCAGCGGAACGCCACTGGCACCCAGTTACTTCTAACCTGAGATTAACTTTAGCTTTACAATTTGCATCTAAATAAAGTACCTTGACTTCTCCAAACAGAAAATTTACATTACTACACTCTAATTGTTTAGTATTCTTCCTTCTCTCAAGCAGGTCAATCTACATTCTCCGGTTCTCCGCCCCGCCCCTAAGAGCAAACAGGTGGTTCTGCTAATCTCCCTTCCAGGGACATCCCAGCATGTGGCCTTTCAGTCTAAGATAAGATTTAGATTTACCAGGAGAGCTAGGGAAGTAGAAATTTCATATATATTTACAAAGATTAGTTCTTATTTTGATAGATATAGGCTTAGTCCCTTAGCTGGCCTCTGGCTTTTCACCCTTGCTGTTACTGCAAGGTGTCCTTAGTTCCTCAGGCTACTGGGAATAACAGAGATGAAGAGGAAAGACTTTCAGCTCCTAGTTTAACCAAAATTAATGGTGTTAATACTGACATAATTCTTGTCTAGGCCTTGCTAAATCTGAGGTTGACAAGTCTCACATAGAGACCTCGCAATAACTCAGAATTGCGATACTGATTCATAATCATATGAATACGGTATGGGTACCGCGGAGGGAAGGTCCAGTTTGACCGTTTCTGAGTTCCCTGTGCGACACACCTGATTTGAAAGAGGTTGGTATCTGACTCCAGCTAAAAACCAAAATACTTACGGCTCTGCCTCCCCTCCCCAAAAGATACCAAGAGCCACAGATGTGAGTTGTTACAATACTCACGGGAGGAATCAGGTTAATGTCCACCCAAGTCAAGGTTAAAGGCCCACTCATCTACGGATGAGAAAATCATTTGATCACCTCTGTTAAGCATTGCCTATTTAAACTTAATTAATAGGGGGGAGAGAGATTGGAGACCTTGCTGTTGTAAGGGCAAGCCCTTCACTGCCTCCCACCCAAAAAATAAAAAAGCCAACTGGCCTTATACTAAAGAGCTGGTCTTAACCTCTTCTCACTGTTCCCCTGCCTGTCACCCAAAATTGTGGATAATTATCAGTTCAGTGTTATTCTAAAATTGTTTAGCTAAACTCAGCCAGGGTTCCAACGCCCTACTTAAAAGGCAAACAGGTAGCTACCTATTCAGCACTAATTAGCATTATAAAGTCAGAGCCTTCAGCCCAGTGCTGGTATTTCAGTCAGTGCTTTTAAGACAGTCTCAGCCAGATACAGTTTACCATTAGAAAAGTTAGGGAATCCCACGGAAATAGGTTTTTTCTTTAGCCCTAGGAACTCAGGCAGAACTATTGAACATAGATAATTTTTCTGCCACAGGCCACCCCTTTTATTTAATTTTTTTTTTTTGTTATCTAATGGGGGGAAATGTGGTCTCCCTTCCCCCCAGCCTGGAACCTGCCTGCTCTAGGGTGGAGCTACCGGCTCATTCGTCCTGCCACGCCCACTGCTGGAACCTGCCCTCTGCTGCCTGGAGGCACACACGTGTTCGTCCTGCTACTGGACCCTGAGTTACTTGGCGGGAAATTGGGTTCCCTCCCCCTTCCTTTATAAACTGAGTGTCTGGAAATATTAAATTGAGTCTTGATCCGAATGTTGTCTTGACTCCATTGTTTCTTCCGCCCTATCTAGTTACCTCTCTTTGCAGGGAACTGCCATTCTCAGTTGAACCGTTCGTGTTGTGGACCGCGGGCGGGCCGCAACATTAAATGGTGCCTGTGTTTCCTAGAACATTCCTTTGGGAAGGTGCCACAATCTACACTTAACAAATAGACTCCGCCACTTGGCTGTGTCCCTGGTGCACAGATAGTCCAGATTCTAACCAAGGGATCACTTAAAAAAACCTGTAGCCTTTCTCCTGTATCTGTCAGCTTTGGCCAAATGAGGCCTTTGCTTTTTTAAGAATAATGAACACCACCATGCCCATTTCAGGAAGTGTTTGTCTGGGGCAATTTCTCACTCTCCACAAGGATTTACTTTGGACTCTAGCTCAGAGAAATATTTCTGTAAGGTGTTAGATTTCCAGGGCACTAAGTTTATATACACAAAGAAGACACTTCTACCCCCACCCATGCACCTGACCCTGGTTGGTCACACAAGGAACCCCATCTTCCAGGGATGGATTCATGGGCCTAGTCAGGGAGGTATTTTCCTGACAGAAATAGCTTTCCTAGTCTCCTGTGATGCTCTTCCCTCTGTGCCCTCCCAAATGAAGTTGAAAGAAACATTTACCTCACTCTGCAACAGTCCCCAGCCCCCAGGCTGCCCCCCTTGTTTGGGTTCTAGTTTTCACCTCCTTGGCAACAGGCTCCTCCTAGGCATTCTGGGCTCTTAGCCACAGGATTCCAGGATGTTCCTGGCAGGCATGAGAAAAGGGCCGGTATCCCCTGGCTGTCTCTTTGCTAGTTTACTCTGCTCACATTCTGAGTTAGATTTGGAATGTGGCCACCTAGGATCCATGGGCTCTACCTCTGCCTTGGCCCTCTGGGCTTTAGGTTCTGGCATGGTATTATGGAGGGTATGAGCGAGCTATGGTACCAGTCTAGATCTGTTGATGTGTGTGTGGTTTCCATCAGCCTCTGCTGTAGGCTGTTGCTGGCCAGAATATCTCTTGGTTGAATAACTGAGCTTGTATAGCACATATGTAATGTCCTTCTTTTCCTATTATTTATGGTAGCTTTCAATTAAATAGGTATAATTGACTTAGGACACAAACATTCAAACCCATACTGATTACAGTGAGTATTTTGTTGGATTCCCACATTATGGTATGTGAATTACTTACTTTGCTCATTCCTGGCACTAAAGGAGGGAAGATTTAAAAATGAGACTGGCTCATTTTTGAGAGTATAAATCCATCATAGGTTAGAAGGCATGGTGGTACGTGCTGCTAGTGGCTGTGGTGGTAGCAGCTTGCTTACATCTCAGTTGATTTGGAAGCAGAGAGAGGACCAAAGAGCATAGCCATGAAGAACCTCAAGGCAGCAAAGATTCCACTTCCCACAGTTTGATGCCACCTTCTAAAGTTTCCATAACCTTCCAAAACAGTGCCACAGCTAGTGACCAAATATTCAAACACATGAATACATGGAATAAATTTCACACTCAAACCATAAGTA
The DNA here is from genome assembly GCF_978045245.1 of Mus caroli. Lineage (NCBI taxonomy): Eukaryota > Metazoa > Chordata > Mammalia > Rodentia > Muridae > Mus > Mus caroli. The sequence goes on from NW_028227266.1 coordinate 49,451,327, forward strand.
TATGTGCCAGGTGGTTTTATGTTGTCTTGTATAAATTAGAGTCATATGAAAGGTGAGAACTTCAGTTGAAAAAAAAATGCTTCCATAAGATCAGTTTGTAGGCAAAACCTGTAGATCATTTTCCTAATTCATGATTAATGGAGAAGAGCCCAACCCATTGTGTCTGGGGCCATCGCTAGGTTGGTGATCCTAACTTCTATAAGAGAGTAAGCTGAGTAAGCCATGAGGAGAAAGCCAGTGAGCAGAGCTCTCTACTAGCTCCTGCCTCCTGGTTCCTGCAGAGTTTGAATTCCTGACTTGGCTTCCTTCAATGGACTGTGGGCTGGGTTATACAAATTAAACAAGCCTTTTCCTCTCCAAGTTGCTTTTGTGCATGGTGTTTTATCGCAGCAATAGTAGCTTTGACTAAGGCAATGCATAAACAAAGCTTATTAAGAGGAAGGGGAGGTTTAAACCCTCATTTGGATGACTCCCCCCAGGTCAATATTCTTGTTTAATAGAATATGCTAGTGTTCTCTCTCTCTCTCTCTCTCTCTCTCTCTCTCTCTCTCTCTCTCTCTCTCTCTCCTCTCTCTCATCAGTGATTCTGTGAATAGACACAGTGCTTTGCAAACTTTGCAAACTTTTGTAAAACCATTATCTTTTTCTGCTCAGTTCTTAGACTCACAGAAACTGTTTTCCGGGACACCCATGGTGAAGCGTCAGTTCCCAGCACCTAGGTATCTCACCCTGTGCACAGAAGTATGGTCTCTGTTTTCACCAGTCATCCTGAATGACAAAATGGGCTCTGATGTCTGAGTTCAATGTCCTATCTTATTTTCCAGCACTCTGACTGAACTGGCTGTTTTCAGCATGGATTTACAGGGACATGAACGTCCTGCATATTGAATTGTAATGTTGGATTTTTCTCTTTAAATTCAAGGCAGATATGGGAAATTGAATTTTGAACTACAGCGAATAAGGAGAATTTCCACCTTGAAGTTGTTTTTCAACTCCACAGCGGGGTGAGTTCCCATTAGTGCCAGGTGTTATGCTATCATCAAGCATGTAGAGGGGACGCTCCTCTCTGAGCTCACACTAAAGATACCTATCTTTCTTATATTTCTCACAAGTCCTTAGGTCTCTCTGCTTTGTGATCCTGGGATTCAGTGCGTGTCAGCAGAGTGTGGGATATATAGAGATTCTGGAGTGGGAGAGCCTGCCCTTGGGTCTCCACGGTGCCAGTCACTGGTTCAGTGATGTTAAAGAGTTATCTTCTATTTCATGACCATCACTCCCTCACTGGACACAGTCAGCTCACAGCTAAGAGTGAAATATACTCCAAGGAGATAATGTGGGTGAAACACTTTGGGCAGCTATAAGCATTTGACAAGTATTGGTTGCCTTTGTTTAACTTTTGGTTCCCTCAAGAAATCTATCTACCTGTCTAACCTAGCATGCTCTATTTTAATATAAAATTTCCAATCTTCTTTACCCCTACACCACCTCTTTCCAAGTTCATAAGATCAGTTGGGCTGGAGAAAGTCTAGCAGAGAAACCAGATCTTTGGCTCCACTGATAACACCTCCATCCATGACCATGGCAGGGCAGGTCAGGACCAAGGCAGGGCATCCTAAAGCACGGCAGGTCAGGACCTTAAGATATCACAAAGTCCCAGAGAAAGCATCATGGCTGTCATTCACCTTGGAGAGGCCAAAGACAAACAGCAGAGCAAAGGCACTGAAAGGAAGACTGGGGTTTAGGGATTTGTATAAGAAATCATCTAAATAAACTCATAATTAGCACAGATTGGTTAAATGCTCTGGAATGGACTAAGAGACAAAGAAAGATTTAACTGGATCTGACACAGAACTTCTTTGGCATGTCTGTTACTCTGAACTTCATCAACTCTTTACCAATCCCCCTCCTTCTCCTTCTCTTCCTCCTCTCTTTTCCTCCTCCTCCTCCTTCTTCTCCTCCTTTTTTTTCTCCTCCTCCTCTCTCTTCTTCTTCCTCCTCCTCCCCCTTTCGACTTTATTTTATTTATATGAGTACATTGTAGCTGTCTTCAGAGATTCCACAAGGGTATCAGATTGCATTACAGATTGTTGTGAGCCACCATGTGGTTGCTGGGAATTGAACTCAGAACCTCTGGAAGAACAGTCAGTTGTCCCAACTGCTGAGCTATCTCTCAAACCTAGTAACACTCTTCTAAACTATTCCAGGAACCTATAAACCTATTGATGGAGTAGTCAATCAATAATCCATTTGTTGTTGAGGAATGCTCTCTTTGTGCTTCCCAAGCCAACCTAAAGCCTTCTTTCCACCTGATTCTGCCTCTGAAGAACTAGGATTTTGTGCCAGGCAAGAATCCAAGTATTTTATTTAGACTTCATCTCACTGTATAAAAGCTCTTCAATCTACTGGGTTTAGTTCCAATTATATCACATACATTAACTTAACTTGGCAATGATCTCAGTAAATATGTACAATCTCGTTTTTATAGCCAAAGAATCTGAGGCAGATAGAGGATAGGTGAACTTCCCAAGGTCATACAGTCAGAGACCAAAGAATTGAATCAAACTGCTTGGCTCTGATCTTAAGGCATCAGTAAAAGAAAAGGGACAGTTTAGGTACTTACAAATAAAATAAATGATTTTTAAATCTTACATGGAATTATTTTATTCAATAAAGAATTCTTAAAATAACCAGTTTCTAAGTTGTATAGATATATTTATATTGTGTGGATATTACTATGAGCAAAGGTATTATATTGATATTACAAAGAGCAAAAGTAACCTTATTAAGGAACAATAGAATTTTCTCTCCCATCAATCAATGGTAAATGGAACACCACTTGTGCGGTATAAGATTTTTCTCCAATGGCAAATTTTCTCCTGAAGGGAGGAAGGAAACTCATTAAGACTCAGGAAGTAAATAAAACTCTGACCCAGAATTGTTCGTCTAAAAGAACTGCAGGGACAAAAATAGAGAAGAGACTAGAGGAAAGGAGGTCCAGTGAATGGACCAACTTGGGATCCATCTCAAGGAAAGGCTCCAGGGCCTGACACTATTACTGATGCTATGGTGTGCTTACAGACAAGATCCTAGCATGGCTGTCCTCCAAGAGGCCCAACAAGCAGTTGACTGAGATAGCAGGTATTTACACCTAACCAATGAACTGAAGTCAGGGACCCCTGTGGTTGAATTAGGGAAAGGTTGGAAGAAGCTGAGGAGGAGTGCTACCCTATAGGAAGACCAGTAGTCTCAAATAACGTAGACCCCTGAGATCTCTCAGACATTGAACCACCAACCAGGCAGCATTCAACAACTGATATGAGGCCCCCAACACATATGCAGCAGAGGACTGTCTGGTCTGGTCTCAGTGAGAGAAGACCCACCTATCCTCAAGAGATGTGAGGCCCCAGGAAGTGGGAGGCCTGGTGGAAGGGCATCCACTTGGAGACAGGGGAGAGGAGGAATGGGATGAGGAACTGTGGAAGGGCAGACTGGGAGAGGGTAATGACTGGACTGTAAACAACAACAACAACAAGAACAACAACAACAATAATAATAATTAATAATAATAAAACTTACAAGGCTCAAGAAGTAAACCTAACTAGTCCACAAAGCTAACAAAACAGAATATTCACACTACCCTGCTGTTTGTGAAGAGAGCCATTGACATCTGTGGTGCCTGCAAGTCTTGTGTAGGGTGTTCCAGAGATGAGACTTTTTTGAGTCCTCCCAACCTGACCTAGAATTGTCAGTGATGAAACTGCCATTGAGTCACCCATGCTCCTGTACATAGCCCTGATGCACTTACTGGTTCACTTAGACTTAAGTAGGGTTATTTCTTTGGTCTGTCTTTTGTGTCCTATCTGGGGTGTATTCATGGCTGTTCACATCTACCCAGAAAAGGTAACCAAACAAGTGACACTTATTTCTGCCTTAGAGCTCAGACTCTACAAACAGGATGGATCTCTATCTTCTGTCTGTCTGTCTGTCTGTCTGTCTGTCTGTCTGTCTGTCTGTCTGTCTGTCTGCCTATCTATCTATCTATCTATCTATCTATCTATCTATCTATCTATCCATCCATGTGGGTATCTGTGTAATTTACAAATCTTTGCATTGATCTATAAAGCCTCTTATTAGTTAAATATCTTTATTTTCTATATTTTGAGTATAGGGTGCCCTGTTGTGGTGGTGGTTGTACCTACACTATAGTATTCTAAAATTTGTCATGAATGATTTAAAAATCTCCTCCTCCTGGAAGGCAATTCCCATCTGGGGTTATTTTTTCCCATTGAACACACTGTGGAATGAAGGGTGATCACGCTTATGTGGCTGGTCTTCTCTTCTCCCTTCTATTAGCTTATAATATTGGTAGGTGAGACAATAGCTCACTCTGGCATCCTTTGGGGTTCTAAGAAGCTCATGTTCTGCTACACATTCTGTCTCTGATTCTTTTTAGCTTTTCTATAGGTGATTCCGTATTAATCAGGGTTCTCTAGAGGAACAGAACATTCTCTCTGTCTCTCTGTCTCTGTCTGTCTGTCTGTCTCTCTCTGTATATGTATATGTGTATACACACACACACACATTTTGAAATTTGGGGGTTGTAATATTCCTATTTCAAAAGATCCATATTTAGGTTTGGTCTTCCCAATTCAAATTATTTAACCAAGAAAAATTTATTACAGGTATACCTATTTGTTTGGATTTTAGTTAATTCTAGAGATAGTCAAGTTGACAACCAAAAGCAACCACCATACACCCATCAGAACACTTGTGGAATTGTATTTTTCTATTCACTTTGTGTTTACTTTCCTTCAACTCTGTAGTCTTGGAATTTCTCCAGGAAATAGGGTGATTTTTTCTTTCCTGGTTTTTGGCCTCGCATAATTTAGCTTAGGACAGAAATACATCCAGGTTGGTCTCTTGATATTTTAGTGGTAACTTTGAGTATTTAATCTATTGTGGCACACACATTTATTTTTTCCTCTTTAATTTTTGAGAGATTTGTACCTTGCTAAACTACCTACAACTCCCCTTTCCCATTCTGTCTTTCTTGTTTGTCCCCTTCCAAGTATATTAAGTTAAAGAATCATGCGAAATTCTTATTCTTCTCAAATGAGTCAATTATAATAAAAGTTCAGAGTATCATTGCCCTTTTGAAAAAGAAAAATAGTAATAGCATGCTGGTGTAGCTGGACTAGATGGTAAAAAGTAGAGTGCTCTTCTTTTTTATTATTTTTTTTTACACTCCATATTTTATTCCCTCGAGCCCTGTCCACCCTCTGACTGTTCCACATCCCATCCCTCTTCCCTATCCCTTCTGTCTCCATCCCCCACCCCATCTGATCTCTAAACTCCCTGGGGCCTCCAGTCTCTTGAGGACTAGGTACATCATCTCTGAATGAACACAGACCTGGCAGTCCTCTACTGTATGTGTGTTGGAGACCTCAGATCAGCTGGTGTATGCTGCCTGTTTGGGGGTCCAGATTAATTGAGACTGTTGGTCCTCCTTCAGGATCACCCTTCTCCTCAGCTTCTTTCAGCTTTCCCTAATTCAACAACAGAACTCAGCTGCTTCTGTCCATTGGTTGGGTGCAAATATCTGCATCTGACTCTTTCAGCTGCTTGTTGGGTCTTCCAGCATTCGGTCATGATAGGTCCCTTTTTGTGAGCACTCCATAGCCTCAGTAGTAGTGTCAGACCTTGGGTTCTCTCCTTGAGCCAGATCCCACTTTGACCTGTCCCTTGACCTTCTTTTCCTCAGTCTCCTCTCCATTTCCATCCCTGTAATTCTTTCAGACAGAAACAATTATGGTTCAGAGGTGTGACTGTGGGATGGCAACCCCATCCCTCACTTGATGTCCTGTCTTCCTGCTGGAGGTGGTCTCTATAAGTTCCCTCTCCCTACTGTCTGGCATTTCATCTAAGGTCCCTCCCTTTGATTCCTGAGAGTCTCTTACCTCCAAGGTCTCTGGTGCATTCCTGAGGGTTCCCACAACCTCTTATCTCCTGAGGTTGCCTGTTTCCATTTTTTTCTGCTAGCCCTCAGGGCTTCAGTTCTTTTCCCTCACCCAATACCAGATCAGGTCCCCCTCCCCATGCCCCATTCTACTTTCCCTCCCAGGTCCCTCCTTCTCTCCCCACTTCTCCCTACTTGTGATTGATTTCTTCTGTCTCCCAAGTGGGACTGAGGTATCTTTACTTGGGCACTTCAGCATGTTGACCTTTCTGAGTTCTGTGGACTGTATCTTGGATATTCTGTACGCTTTTTTTGGCTAATATCCACTTTTTAGTGAGTACATACCATGCATGTCCTTTTGGGTCTGAGTTACTTCACTCAGGATGATATTTTCTAGTTTCATCCATTTGCCTGCAAAACTCAGAATGTCCTCATTCTTAATAGCTAAGCAGTATTCCATTGTGTAAATGAACCACATTTTCTGTATCTATTTGTCTGTCGTGGGGCATGTAGGTTGTTTCCAGCTTCTGGCTGTCACAAATAAGGCCACTGTGAACATAGTGGAACACGTGCCCCTGAGGCATGGTGGGACATCTTTTGGGTATATTCCCAAGATGATATACCTGGGTCTTCAGGTAGATCTATTTCCAATTTTCTGAGGAACCTCCAGATTGATTTCCAGAGTGATTGTACCAGTTTGCAATCCCACCCGCAGTGGAATGAGTGTTCTTTCTCCATATCCTCTCCAACATGTGTTGTCACCTGAGGTTTTTATCTTAGCCATTCTGGTTGGTGTAAGGTGGAATCTCAGGGTCGTTTTGATTTGCATTTCTCTGATCACAGAGGACTTTGAACATTTCTTTAGGTGCTTCTCAGCCATTCGAGATTCCTCAGTTGTGAATTCTCAGTTTAGTTCTATACCCCATTTTTTAACTGGGTTGTTAGGGGTTTTTTTGGTGATTAACTTCTTGAGTTCTTTATATATTTTGGATATTAGCCTTCTATTGGGTGTGGGGTTAGTGAAGTTTTTTTCCCAATCTGTAGGTTGCTGATTTGTCTTACAGAAGTTTTCCAGTTTCATAAGGTTCCATTTGTCAATTCTTGATCTTAGAGTGTGAGCCATTGGAGTTCTGTTTAGGAAATTTCCCCCTGTGCCAATGAGTTCAAGGCTCTTTCCTACTTTCTCTTCTATTAGATTCAGTGTATCTGGTTTCATGTGGAGGTCCTTGATCCACTTGGACTTGAGCTTTGTACAAGGTGATAAATATTGGTCTATTTTTATTCAGACAACCAGTTAGACCAGCACTATTTATTGAAGATGCTTTCTTTTTTCTATTGTACATTTTTGGCGACTTTGTCCTTCTAAGAATCAATTTTCTTTCTATTTTTGTTTTGAAAATATCTCCTTTTTTGTTTTGCTATTTTCAAAATTGTTTAAATCGTAAAATTTATACTCAAATGTGCTACTTTGGTAAAAGTGGAATAACCCTTTCTCCTATACTAGCAACCTCGAGGTTTTTGAGCACAGACCATTATCAAACATAGAAAGGTGTAGAGTCAAACTCCAAAGAAGTGGTTCTTGTCATTGTATGGAAGACCTCAAAGGCATCTGACTTCCTGCCTCTCCAGGCCAAGCCAAGTTAAGTGTGTGTGTGTGTGTGTGTGTGTGTGTGTGTGTGTGTGTGTGTGTGTGAGTGTGTGTGTGTGTGTGTGTGTGTATGTGTGTGTGTGTGAGTGTGTGTGTGTGTTTGTGTGTGTGTGTGTGTGTATGTGTGTGTGTGTGAGTGTGTGTGTGTGTGTGTGTATCTTTTTCTTTTACTGTGTATCTAATGGAGGGAAGGCTATTTGTATCTTTCCACTTAATTCTCCTTTGGAGCTTCTCTGTAGAAAATCATGTTTCTGCTATTCAATGTCAAATTTCCTAACTAATATATTTATATAAGTTCTAGGATCCTCCAATATAAGCTCTGAGAAGCCACAGAATTGAGGTTTGAGCCTAATCTATTTACATTCAAGAATTTTTGCCCATTTTTGGCCTATCTCTTATACAATACTCGAGGCTAGCTAAATATACAATAATCATGTCATCTTTGAAGGCAGAAAGAAGTAAGTTTAAGCTGAACATTGCTTCAGAATTCTTGGGAAGGCAAGTACCAAGAGGTGGGCTTTCACAATAACTTATGATTCAGAGGAAAACTTCACAGTGTAGTAATTCTCTCAATTTACCAGGCATGTTTCCAAGAGTGTCACCTATATTAACTCAACCCTCACAATACCCTCTTTGTTAGATCACAAGATAGACCCAAGGTAGCAGTGCTGATGGCAGTGACTCCATCTCCACCTGAACTAACTTGCCTTGCTAGAAAAGAGAATCCTAGTGCATTTCTCAGAAGACCTTAATGGCTGGCTGAGTGTTCCTCACTCAGAAGCTCCTTGCCTGATAGAGTCCATGCTCTAACCACTGGCTGTCCCAGCTCTGAGCAGCTTCTCCCTGCCATCTACCCATATAAAACCCAACAATCTTTTGCAACTACATGCTGTGTGTTGTCTCCTACTGTCCAAGGCAGATAGACAGTTTCATTTTATTTTTACTAAATGGTTTTCTTTTCATAGAGAATGGCTATTTCAGTAGTCTCTTGCTGTTCCTGCTTATTTATACTCCTCTTGATTATGTATTAGTAATTTTTCTTCAGTAGATTAAAAAGACTCAGGCACAAAGAGGTCATCAGTCACATTGTAGATCTTTGGGAAAGACCTGGCAACTATATCACGACTAAGAGCTGAAACAGAATTTTAATGTAATCCAAACAAGAGTGGTATTTGGTGTTCCAGCGTTCTCTGTGTGTGCATGCATGTTTGTGTGTATGGAGTAATGCTGGTATCTGATCAGGGTCCAGCCAGCTCTGTAAACAAATAAGAAGCAGTGATGGTCATCCAGATGGAGTCACTGCTCCCCAGTTAGTGACCTGGAATGAGGAATTCTTTTTTCATCCATTCAGAGACCAAGACCAACATGATAGCACAATCTTGGGTGTCAGATGTGCACCTGCATTTGAGCTACAGTCTGAAAAATTATTCACATGCAATTTTGCTATGTTTCTTACAAACTCCATATCTGGTTTTTAAATTATAACTTAGGGTTAATTGTCATCACCTCATAGAGTCATGGACCCTGATGTGAAACAAGAATGCTGTGTGCTCTGCCAGGCAAACTGTACCCCCTTAGCAACAGATAGCTGTTTTTGTTCATAGCAATAGTAACAGATACTGAGTGATGATGTTAAGACTCCCATTTCTCAACTCTCCAGGTTATCCTATACCATCTGACCTCCACTTGCTGACTTGTCTCACTACATACACATAACCTCCCCACTCACACAGGGATGCTCTGCCTTTTCCTGTTCCAGCCTCATTTCACACGCACCATTGCTGCAGTGCTAGTTGGAAAGACTGATAAATGGTAACTGATTTCTTCATTATTTGTTCATCTGGAAGAGTTAGCCTCTCCATACCTAGAGTTCTGCACACATTCCTCTTGATCCCCACAGTATCTCCATCATCCAGGCCCATTCTGCCTTTCTTCTCGGGACAGACCTTGTCCAAGATCACCTTGTCAATGACTCTAGACTGGCTAACTCTAGACCAAAGACTACACTGACTAGTCTAGTCTTTGATTCCAGATCTGGTACTTCCATGACAATTTGAGAAGAATGAGACCAAGAAGAGATGTTTGGATTCTAGAGAGAGGGAAAATAAACCAATCAACACTATAAGCACGTTGCCCTATTTTAGGATACATGAGTTTTCATTAAGCTTTTGAAAGTCAATCCAAGATAAATATCACCACCATTTGGAACCATTGAAGGCACAGCTTAATATATGTTTTTTCAAGCCTGAAGCTGTCCAGACATGTTTGAAGGAAATGTCAAACACAAATGTATCTAATAGTCTAGCTCTCCTGATACTGCCCTGCACAATGCTTGTTCTCTCTGTGCTGTGGAAGATGCAGACTGCCCACATCCCTAAGGAGTAGGTATATCCTTTCATTTTGCTTAGTTACTAAGTCTTTGTATCATAGAACCGGGATTGCTCCAAGTGTGTCCATCTCTTCATTTCTCTGTATGGTTTACTGAATACCCACTATGCAATACACAGGCTGCCCAGATCCTTTGCTCAATGAGATCAGCAGTATTAGACTCTAAAATATAGGGATAAATGACCAGACACATATTTCCATGTTCTGAGGCTAACTTCTCTGGGGCTTTTGTGCTATCATATCCTTTACTCCAGAGAACTGCTGACACTATTACCTAAATAACCGTAGCATTTGTCAAGTTACCATTGTCTCCCAGAAACTTTTCCCCAAGGAATGCCTCACATGTTCTCAGGATGGCAGGTAATGAATTCTGCAAATGAAAGCCTTGCTTCTTTGGCTTTGATGGTTAATAGTTGAAAAGCTCTGATAGTTGCTCTACTTTATAGTTGCCTAAGACAACCCCCACAATGTAAAAGAGATGACCTAATACTGTCAAAAGATACAGTTGTAGTCAATGGAAGATGCAAGTCCTGGTCCATAAATGGCCCCTCATTCTGAGGTGCATGTTTACAGGCTCCAATACAGGGATGGATGGACCTAGAGATTGTGAGTGAGGGGGCAAACCTGCACAGATGCAGGTTTAGAAAAGGGGGCTGGTCTGAGGAATGGAGTCATAAATTTATTAGAAAAATTAAAAAAAAAAAGGACAGAAGGAGAAAGTGATAGTAGACAATAAAGGGAAGAGACAGAGAAAGAAGGAAGCAGTATGGATAGAGGGCAAGTGTATCAGATAGGGTTAAAGGGGCCCTAAAATGTCCTGAAGCAATGGGCAACATGCTCTTCATGATGTAGGTGCTTTCTGTCCCATCTATCTTCCCCCAGACTTGAGGAAACTTGGTTATATAGTAGAGTGGCTTGTGTGACTGGTTTCTGAGTCAAAATAGGTAGAAGGATAAAGTTCCTGTCTCTGGAGTCCATCCTGTTCTCAGCTTACAAAATTCCTGTTCCTCTAAGACATGAGCCCTTCTGGGCTGGAATTCTCAGAGTTTCCCCACCCAACCTTAACCAAAGCCCCCTAGGCTCATTTTTTTTTTTTTTTTTTTTTTGCCTAAGGCTCATTTATACATCAGGCTTACTATTCTTTACTATTCTTCCTCCAGAATCATTCTGGCCTCATGATGTCAAACAGTCTTTGCTGAATCCTGCATTCTACCTAGCTCCTTCTGTGACTACTCAGAGTAAACCTCTCCACAAGGGACCAGCCTGAGGTTACACAGGTAGAGCTTGAGGTAGCACTTGGATGAGTCTGCTGAGTCCTGGTGCAGTGCATACTCACAGCTGGGGCTCTGATTCTATTGTACATCTGGGGGTCTGCAACAAACCAGGGTCGAGTCAGACCACTGGTAGTTTTCTTTAGATGAGTTGTATGAGGAATCAGAAAGGTAGAATCTGTCCAAGCTTGGGTCTAGGGTGTCCCTCCCCTGCATCTGAAACCTGAAGTTTTTGAGCAAAAGACCTATGCAAAAGTGGTATGCAGATGTTTCTAGAAGGTACAGCCAGGGGAATGAAATTTATACCAAGGGGGCTCCAAGAAAGCAGTAAAGATGTGCTCTTTGAGAATTATGTAGGAGCTGAGCTGCTTCTGATCTGACATGGAGTTAATTATTTCAAGTAATTTCCTCCTCCAAATCGTGAATACACTTAGCCTACCAGGGTCCAAGAGCTAAAAAGGAGCTCTTGGAAGACAAGGACAAGAGATTTTTCTTCAGACCAGGGATACAGAGGATCAAGAGATGAAAAGGAGATTGCAGGCTCTGGAAGAGACTATGATGGTGTCAGGACCTCTAAAGTGGTACCTGGAAACAGACTAGAGACAAACATCCTCACCATAGACCCCTGGGCCATGACTGTGTTCCAAGAAAGGCCAGGAGCAGAGACAATGGAGGCAGAGTGACTTCTCACCCAAATTCCACAGCCTGTGAGTAGAGAACAGCCCAGAAAGGACACGGATGTCTTCAGAATGCTGAGTTCTATTTCCTCAGCAGTTCCTTGGAGTGAGTGCTTGAATTCACCTTGCATTTATCTTACCTCATAAAAGCTAAAGAAATGGAACCTTGTCCATGTGCAGAAGATGGCCAAGGGGATTTCTGTTCCCTTTTCTCTCTCTCTCTTCACTCAGGTTGGAATGAACTCTCCTAGGGTTAAACCTACACTCTGTTGTTCACAAGTTTTTCCACCTTAGAAAAATAACCCCTCCAAGCCTCAACTTCCTCATCTGTCAAGTCATGGCAATAATTGCCCAGATTTTAAAAAGTGAAAGACAGTGTTCAGTAGGAAATACACAAGAAGGATGCAGCAAATGCCTGGATCCCACTCCAGTGTCTATTGGCTGTAGTTATGAATACGTTAGAATATTTTGCCAGGCCCACATCCCCAAGAGCCCTGAACTGTCCATGGATTGTCTAGGTTAGACTTCTTCAGTTATTCATTTGAGTTCTGGTAGTGATCTTCCACCACGGTTCCCAGTGGAGCCTTCTAGAATTCTCATTGCTAATTCTGAGACTTAACTGGGACCTGACTACAGGAGGCTGGCCTTTCCCTTGCACTTGTCCTCATGATTTCAGTGCTAGTGTTTTCTTTCAGTGTTTTAAATGTTCTTTGTCTTAATATTGACTTGACCTTTGTTCATACTGACCCTCTGCCCTGAATTCTCTCCCTTCTTGTATATGTGGCCAAATTTGCTCACTCTTTATATATTGGCTGAGAAATAATTTATCCAGAAAAGACTTTATATTCTTCATCCCAACTAAATCCTTTTATATACTCCTGTTATACATGAAAATTCATGTAGTGATCCTCATACTTATACAACAGTTGCCTTAATTTCCATTTTCTTTAATACATGCAAAACTCAATGAGGGCTATGGTGATAAGAGTCCTACTGTGGCTGGTCACTTGTACAGAGTCTAAAAATGCTTCACCGTGGGTCTATAACATTCCTAATCATTTTCTGCATGCTGTTGGCTCATTAGCTCATGTGTAACTCCATTGAAAAGTTTCACGAGTCTGTACTAGTTTTACAAAGCAGTGGGTTTCATAATGATGTACCTGTTCAAGAATATCTTATACATCAACTACACTCATTTCTCTCTCCCATCTCCCTCTGTCCCTTCCCCTTCCTCTTCCTAAATAGTCTTCCTTTAATTTTCATGCGGGATGTGTGTGTGTGTGTGTGTGTGTGTGTGTGTGTGTGTGTGTGTGAGTATAATTTGCTTAATTTGCTTCCATATTTTAGAGGAAGCATTCAATATTTGTTTTTCTGGACCTGGCTTACTTCACTGTCTCAATTCTAACCATTTTTATGCAATTAATATAATTTCATTTTTATAGCTGCATAAAACTCAATTGTATACAGACAGCACATTTGCTTGGTTTATTCACTTGCTCAGGGACACCAAGGCTGACGGCATGATTAGACTGTAGTAAACAGTGACAGAGTAAACATGGATCAACAGGTGGCTCTGTAGCATGCTGGCTTAGATTCCTTTTGGAGCATGCCCAGGGTGGAATATGGTTGTAGTATGTGGTTCTAGTTTGAACGTCTTGGTGGCTTCACTAGTTTCCATGGCCATCAGCATTATATAATATTCCTTTTCCCTGACTTCCCTCATGCTGACAGGAGTGAAATGGCAAATTCCCCCATGTAGTTTTGATTTGCACTTCCATAACAACTAGGGACGTATAACTAACTCTTCAGTTCTCTCTTTTCATATTTGGTTGGGACCAAGACAAACATAAGAGGCTGATATTTTCTATAGTAACAATAGCAACAAAACCTTTGCTTTGTATAATTAGCTTTTCTTCGAAAAATAATTCATACTTTTAGGAGAATAAAATATAAATGCAAAGAAATGAAAATCATTACAGTCTCTTTCTTATAAATCTGTAAAAATATGTCACTTTTATATACTATATTGTAACCTGAGGGTTTTTTTCATTTAACAATGCATTTTGGCACATTCCAATGTTTAGAAATATGTAACATGTTTTAACAACTGGACGTATTAAATAACATTATAAAATTGTGTTTAATTTCTCGATAGTGGACATTTAGATTTTTCTGTTTTGTTTTTAATATGGTGAACCACATTATAGCAACTCTTTTTGTTCCTAAGTCTTTTTCTTCCTTTGATTAAATTCTTATGAATGAGGGTCTAGAATGATGCGTCAGTGGTTAAGAGCACTGACTGCTCTTCCAGAGGTCCCGAGTTCAATTCCCAGCAACCATGTGGTGGCCTACAACCATCTGTAATGAGATCCAATGACCTCTTCTCTGTGTGTGTCTGAAGACAGTGTACTAAGATATATAAAATAAATAAAATTTCAAAACATTATTTATTATTAAAAAATTCTTATGAAGGAACAACTATATCCAAGGACAGTTTTCAAAGTTTTCCTGTTCACACTACCAAATTGCACCTGAGGTTTCAGGAATGTATAATACAGAGTATGGTGGGAATCTTTTCTGAATCTTCTACAGCAGTGGCTCTCAACCTTTCTAATGCTGAGACCCTTTAATACAATTTCTTATGTTATGGTGACTACCAACCATAATGTATTCTGTTGCTATTTCATAACTGTAATTTGCTATTGTATGGATCATAATGTAAATATCTGATACGCAGTATATCTGATAGGCAACTATCAAAGGGGTCATGACCCTCAGGTTGAGAAATGCTGTTCTACCATGTTTTCCATGGCTGAGCTCCTTGCCTATTAGAATGGCTCAGTAAGCCCATCTTTTCAATCCCTCTAACCAGATAGCCATATGTATTAGTTAGGGTTGACATTGCTCTGGAGAGACACCATGACCAAATCCACTCTCATAAGGATGACATTTAACTGGGGATGGCTTATAGGTTCAGAGGTTCAGTCCATTATAATCAAGGCAGGGGCATGGCAGTGTCCAGACAAGCATTGTACAGGAGGAGCTGAGGGTTCTACATCTTGTTCTGAAGGCAAACAGGAGTAGGCTGCCTTCTAGGCAGCTAGGAGGAGGGCTTCAAAGCCAACATCCACAGTGACATCCATCCTCCAGCAAGGCCACACCTACTCCAACAAAGGCACACCTAATAAATAGTGCCACTCTCTAGGCCAAGCATATTCAAACCACCACATCATAGCACTCACTTCATCCTCACCTTTCTCTCAATGAGATAGTAATTATTTTCTAATGGCTGCACACATGCTGTATTTAAAAAACAAGCCCAATGTGCTAAGATCTCTTCTATAAAGGTGTCTAGCCACTCATTTAATTACTCTACAGTATAATTAAAACACAGTAAAGATTCTCATCTATCAGTGTGTCAATGTTTGATATCTAGCAATGGAAAATACAGACCCTTTCTTCAAAAAACTGGGAAGCAGTCTTTGCATAAAAGCAAGGCATGGTTACCTGGTGTGATCACACCTTTCTTTTAAGAGTCAACACTAAGGCAGCTTCAGAGTGTTTGTAGATATTTACTCTGAATGTGCTTAAATCTCTTAGTGCTGTTTGCAACCTAGCACTTCTGCTAAATCTTTTTCCTGTAGTATCAGTCTTCACAGTCAATTTCAGAGGTAGGCACTGTCTCAGTTTACATGTGAAGAAAGTGAGGCTTAAAGTCATCCATACACACACCCACAAATCTATTGAAAACTTGGTGTTGGTGTTTGGGGGGAGGTAGGTTCAGGGAGGCTTGAAGAGAGCAGAAGGATGACTTGATCAGATGGGAAGTCAGAGAGTATAGGGGTGCATAGGTGGCTGTAGGACAATATTGAAGGCCCTTTTGAAGATGGTACTCATAGGTTTAGATTAATCAGTAAGGCAATATGTTTTTCCCCTTATAGGCCAAGAGGTAGCTATAATTAGTGTACCAGTTAGCTTAGCTAGGCAAGCATTTCAAAGGTGAGGGGTACGAACATTAAGGGTGTATGCAAGGGGATAGTGGTACATGATCATGAAACTTTAAAATTGCATAATGGGTAAAAGCAGCCCATGCAAATGAGACAAGGTGGTGAAATACTTATAAAGAAATGCACCAAATGTCTTGATTGAATGGAAGTATTGATGGATGCCAGGTGAACAGTAACAGTCAGGGAGGAGGATAAGCGAAATGGGAAATTGGTTGTGAATTATACAGTCCTCAAGGTCTTGCAATGTCATGTTGCAGAGCTGGCTGAACCTAGAGCCCACCTGAGCACCTGGGCAGTGTGATGAGAGATGTTTCCACTCACAGAAGCATAACGGGTCTTAATGTATCATCCATGCAAATGAGACCCCGTGGCTTTCTGTGGGTGAATATTTATAGCATCACATGAGAACAGAAATATGAAATTTTTACCTCCCCCTCCCACTTCTTACAGAAATAGCAACCAGTTCAGATGGGCTGGGTTGAGTCCACAGAGAACATATGTTTGGCTGTGAGGGGGAAACAGACAAAGCCAGCTAATGTGAAGCTGTGCTGTCCCTCATGAGTTGGGGGATTAAATGTCACTTTGTGAGCTTGTGTCTGTGTGGTTTTTGCCATGAAGCTGATCATTACCTTTCCAGCTCCCTATCTCCCCTACGGGTGATGGGCGAGAATACCTACCCTCATTCCCCAACAGCAAAACAGTGGGCATGTCTCAGACTTGTGCTATGTATGGAACAGAATTAAATGAGAAACAGACCCTGAACTGCACTGAGTATGTGAGGCAGACTGATGACAGACTAGGAATGCTGAGAGTAAGGCTGGGCTCCCATATGACTGCTGACAGTAAGAGTGTTAACTCTAAGTTCCCTGACTATATCCAGTTGCCACAAGGAGCGGTGTGCCCTTCCTGTAACAGCCTGTCTCTGTTCTGTCTCTGTGGCACATTGCACACATGCATGAACGCATGCACACAGGCAGGTAGGTGAGCATACACGTGTATACACATATGCAAGCATGTGCACACACATGTACACACACACACACAAACCTAGAGTAGCATGTATAGGTTTCATGAAAGCTATATGCCTTGAGACCATAGCCTAAGTTTTGAATATTGGGAAAAATATACTATGCAGTCCACTGAGCTTCTGTGGTCATTTCTGTGAGAAGCAGTAGTTACTCAGACTGTGAGTCTTGGATGGTTTTGACTCTTTGGCTTTCACACGATTGTGTAATTTGGTAAATGCTGCTTCCTCACTTCAGGTTTCTGAGGTAATGCAACTGAAGTGCTGGTTGTCTGTCTGTATTGTTCTTCCCCATATGCCCTCAATGAAAGGAGCAGGGTTTCCCTTCAGGAGATGGGGATGCTTGGTTTCTGTCCAAGGGGAGTTTTATGCTTCATTGATTTCAACTAAATGTGTGACTCAACTACAGACTCATAATTTAGTGATGGGATTGTCTAGAGAGAATAGAGAAATGAAAATACAGAAGTATGTGTGTGTATGTCTCTCTGTGTAATTATGTCTATGTGTGTGTATGTATGTGTGTATGAGTGTGTATTCACGTCCATATATATGAATGTAAGTACATATGAGTATCTGTGTATATGTCAACATTTATGATATGTACAATGTATGTATGTCTATGTGTGCATGTGTGTGTGTGTATTTTAGTATGTGCTATGGAGTGGTGAGCAGAGAGCTTAGATACTGAGAGAGACTAATGAAAGTAAGGTATGATAAACAGTAGTAACAAAATATACAGGGGTGGGGGGAGCAAGAGATAATTCTAGAAGTATCCACCTAGCTTTTTTTAATATGGAGACTAAAAGAAATTAAAGAAAATAGAACATAAAACTGCACATCCTACTCATATATGAGCAATGATTTGTCCAATTCTGGATGACTCAATGATGAAGTCAATGTCTTTAGAAACAGTCTGCCAAGCTAAGTCAATGTACTTGACTTAGCATGGGAAAGGTGATAATTTGGGTCAAGAATCTCACAATGATAACCAGTCACTGAACAAGTCTTGGTGCTATACCAAGGTCCTTTAGGCTAATTTTTCTGGTTTGTTTTTGAGAGATGCTTTCCCAACATTGCCACTGAGCTATGAACCTTTCTGTTTCAGCCTCTGAATAGCCACAACTGCAGTTGTACACTAATGAGTCTAGGTGCTATGTACATATTCCTGTTATATTCCTTGCAATAACTGTAAGAGGGAGCAGATGCTTACATTTGTAAGTGAGAAAGGTAAGAGCAAGAGATGAATTACTCACACACACTGCAGCATAGCCTTCAAATAGGCTCGAACCCAGGACCAGCTGTCCCTAAAGACAAGCTCTTGTATTTTCCTCCATCACACCTGATTTTTCTTGTTTATTTTTATTTCTATTCTCATGTCCACAATAGCTTCTCAAAGGCATGTCCTATACACTTAGCCTTCGTATGATAACTCAGACATCAGACTCTTCTACTCTGTCTGTCCGTAATCACACTCCACTTGAATTAGAAGAAAATTCAAGACTCCATTCCAGTGTATAGGCTGTAGTAAGAATTCACTATGTGACATTGGAAGAAGTTGGGGATTTGTCTGACTCTTTATAGGTGGCTTTCCCAGGACTTACGGTCATAAGTTCTGAGCATTTTTTTATTGGAGTTGAGTCTTGTCACTTCTTTCATTATGTTGTTTTCAAGTACTATGTTTTTCTATACCACGAATATCCAGTGTACAGGTATACAGTCTAGCACATGGCAACTTCCTTAAAAATACTACTGGAAAAGTTTTGTAACAGCATGAAGGAGTGACTGTAAATCTTAAGGTGTATGAACTTTCCTTTTAAAGTTACTTCAGGTAAGTTTTATAAGATGTGTGTTTGTGATGCAACTACAACTTCAAAATACCTGTAAACTAAATCATTGATTATTGATGGCTAGTGATACTTATGAAAACCAATGAACTGATCAATCATTTGTTCATCAAACAGATGATTGAAAAGCACCATCTCTATCCAGCAAACTGTTATTCCTAAGATCCTGGTCATTCCCGCCATCTTCTGCCTTAACCCAGAGGAGGCTGCCAAGAACCCCAGAGGACTCTCCATGCCGCAGGACCTCAGATCACCTCTGGATCACCGGTGAGTGGAACACAACATCAGCTCCAAAGGATCGAGGAGGGTCTTGTGCCAGCAGGAACAGAGACAAAGGAACCCCGCCCAACCAGAGGTTGGGATTCATTCTGGTCTGAGCCAGCCCCCCAGCCATCTTCAATGCAAACCCAGTGGAGGGTCCAAGGTCCCCAGAGAAGTCTCCACACCCCAGGCCCCCTAGCACACCAAGGACCTTGGGATCACTTGAGAGGGCATGGGCGGCAGAAGCAACAGAGCTTCTTGGACAGGGTCCCTTTGGGCCTTCATCCTCAACCAGGAGACAGAGCTGAGACCCAGACCCCAGGGCACTTTCCTTGCCAAAGGAGAGTTGGCCTCCAGGGAGGGCTCTGACCCCAGGACTCAGGAAGTGGATCAGAGGTCCAGACTTCTGGACACCATTCCTGCAAGAGGAGAGCTTGCCTGCAGAGAGTGCTCTGACCACTGGGACTCAGGTGAGAGTTGGACTCCCAGGAGTGCTAACAGAATCACAGGAGGAACAAGCTCCAGCAAGAGACAGCTAGAAAATCTAACACCAGAGATTACCAGATGGCGAAAGGCAAACATAAGAATATTACTAACAGAAACCAAGAACATTGGGCATCATCAGAACCCAGTATGCCCACCACAGCGGGCCCTGGATACCCCAACACACCCAAAAAGCAAGACTTGGATTTAAAATTATCTTATGATGGTGGTAGAGGATTTTAAGAAGGGCATTAATAACTCACTTAAAGAAATACAGGAGAACACAGCTAAACAGGTGGAAGCCCTTAAAGAATTACAGCAAAACACTGCTAAACAAGTAGAAGTCCTAAAAGAGGAAACATAAAAATCTCTTAAAGAATTACAGGAAAACACTGCTAAACAGGTAGAAGACCTTAAAGAGGAAACTCAAAAATCCCTTAAAGAACTATAGGAAAACACAACCAAACAGGTGATGGAATTGAACAAAACCATCCAAGATCAAAAAATGGAAGTAGAAACAATGAAGAAAACACAAAGGAAGACAACTCTGGAGATAGAAACCCTAGGAAAGAAATCAGGAACCATAGATGTGAACATCAGCAACAGAATACAAGAGATGGAAGAGAATCTCAGATGCAGAAGATTCCATAGAGAACATCGGCACAACAATCAAAGAAAATGCAAAATGCAAAAAAGATCCTAACTCAAAACATCCAGGAAATCCAGGACAAAATGAGAAGACCAAACCTACGGATAATAGGAGTACATGAGAATGAAGATTTTTCAACTTAAAGGGCCAGCAAATATCTTTAAAAAATTATAGAAGAAAACTTCCCATACCTAAAGAAAGAGATGCCCATGAACATACAAGAAGCCTACAGAACACCAAATAGACTGGACCAGAAAAGAAATTCCCCCCGACACATAATAATCAGAACAACAAATGCACTAAATAAAGGCAGAATATTAAAAGCAGTAAGGGAAAAAGGTCAAGTAACATATAAAGGCAGGCCTATTAGAATTACTCCATACTTCTCACCAGAAACTATGAAAGCCAGAAGATACTGGACAAATGTTATACAGATACTAAGAGAACACAAATGCCAGCCCAGGCTACTATACCCAGCAAAACTCTCAATTACCATAGATAGAGAAACCAATGTATTCCATGACAAAACCAAATTCACACAGTATCTTTCCACAAATCCAGCCCTTCAAAGGATAATAAAGGGAAACACCAACAAAAAGATGGAAACTACACCCTAGAAAAAGCAAGAAAATAATCCTTCAACAAACCTAAAAGAAGATAGCCACAAGACCAGAAGCCCAACTTTAACAATAAAAATAACAGGAAGCAACAATTACTTTTCTTTAATTTCTCTTAACATCAATGACTCAATTCCCCAATAAAAAGACATAGACTAATAGACTGGATCCACAAACAGGACCCAACATTTTGCTGCTTGCAGGAAATACCTCAGGGACAAAGACAGACATTACCTCAGAGTAAAAGGCTAGAAAACAATTTTCCAAGCAAATGGTCTGAAGAAACAAGCTGGAGTAGCCATTCTAATATCGAATATAAAATTGACTTCCAACCCAAAGTTATCAAAAAAGACAAGGAGGAGAACTTCATAGTCATCAAAGGTAAAATCTACCAAGAGGAACTCTTAATTCTGAATATCTATGCTCCAAATGCAAGGGCAGCCACATTCATTAAAGAAACTTTAGTAAAGCTCAAAACATGCATTGCACCTCACACAATAATAGTGGGAGACTTCAACACACCACTCTCACCAATGGACAGATCCTGGAAACAGAAACTAAACAGAGATACCTGGACACTAACAGAAGTTATGAAACAAATGGATTTAACAGATCTCTATGGAACATTTTATCCTAAAACAAAAGGATATACTTTCTTCTCAGCACCTCATGGTACCTCCTCCAAAATTGACCATTATAATTGGTCATAAAACAGGCCTCAACAGATACGAAAACATTGAAATTATCCCACACATCCTATCAGATGACCACAGAGTAAGGCATAAATAACATAAGTAACAGCATAAATAATCTAAAGCCAACATTCACGTAGAAACTGCACAACACTCTACTCATTGATACCTTGGTCAAGGAAGAAATAAAGAAAGAAATTAAAGACTTTTTAGAGTTTAACGAAAATGAAGCCACAACATACCCAAATTTATGAGACACAATGAAAGCAGTTCTAAGAGGAAAACTGAGTGCCTCCAAAAAGAAACTAGAAAGAGCACACACTAGCAGCCTGACAGCACACATAGAAGGTCTAGAACGAAAGGAAGCAAATTCACCCAAGAGGAGTAGGTGGCAGGAAATAACCAAACTTAGGGCTGAAATCAACCAAGTGGAAACAAAAAGAACTATTCAAAGAATCAACCAAACCAGGAGCTGGTTCTTTGAGCAAATCAACAAGGTAGATAAACCCTTAGCCAGATTAACTAAAGGGCACAGGGACAGTATCCTAATTAACAAAATCAGAAATGAAAAAGGAGACATAACAGAACCTGAGGAAATCCAAAACATCATCAGATTCTACTACAAAAGGCTGTACTCAACAAAACTGAAAAATCTGGATGAAATGGACAACTTCCTAGACAGATACCATGTACCAAAGTTAAATCAGGATCAGATTAATGATCTTAACAGTCCCATTTCCCCTAAAGAAATAGAAGCAGTCATTAATAGTTTCCCAACCAAAAAAAGCCCAGGACCAGATGGGTTTAGTGCAGAGTTCTATCAGACCTTCAAAGAAGATCTAATCCCAGTTCTTCACAAACTATTCCACAAAATAGAAACAGAAGGTACTCTACCCAACTCATTCTATGAAGCCACAATTACTCTGATACCTAAACAACACAAAGATCCAACAAAGAAAGAGAACTTCAGACCAATTTCTTTTATGAATATTGATGTAAAAATACTCAATAAAATCCTAGCAAACCGAATCCAAGAACACATCAAAATGATCACCCACCATGACCAACTAGGCTTCATCCCAGGGATGCAGGGATGGTTTAATATATGGAAATCCATCAACATAATCTACTATATAAACAAACTCAAAGACAAAAATCACATGGTCATCGCATTAGATGCTGAGAAAGCCTTTGACAAAATCCAACACCCCTTCATGATAAAAGTTATGGAAAGATCAGGAATTCAAGGCCCATACCTAAACATAATAAAAGCAATATACAGCAAACCAGTAGCCATCATCAAAGTAAATGGAGAGAACCTCAAAGCAATCCCACTAAAACCAAGGACTAGACAAGGCTGCCCACTTTCTCCCTACCCTCAATATAGTACCTGAAGTCCTAGCCAGAACAATTAGACAACAAAAGGAGATCAAGGGGATACAAATTGGAAAGGCAGAAGTCAAAGTAACACTATTTGCAGATGATATGATCATATATATAAGTTACCCCAACAGTTCCACCAGAGAACTCCTAAATCTGATAAACAGCTTCAGTGCAGTAGCTGGATATAAAATTAACTCAAACAAATCAGTGTCCTTTCTTTACACAAAGGATAAACAGACTGAGAAAGAAATTTGCAAAACAACACCCTTCACAATAGTCACAAAAAATATAAAATACCTTGGTGTGACTCTAACTAAAGAAGTGAAAGATCTGTATGACAAGAACTTCAAGTCTCTGAAGAAAGAAATTGAAGAAGATCTCAGAAGATAGAAAGATCTCCTATTCTCATGGATTGGCAGGATTAATATAATCAAAATGGCTATCCTGCTGATTGCAATCTACAGATTCAATGCAATCCCCATCAAACTCCCAACTCAATTCTTCACTGAGTTAGAAAGGGCAATTTGCAAATTGATCTGGAACAACAAAGAACCTAGGATAGCAAAAACTATTCTCAACAATAAAAGAACCTCCTGGGGAATCACCATGCCTGACCTCAAGCTGTTCTACAGAGTGATTGTGATAAAAACTGCATGGTTCTGGTATAGCGACAGACAGGTAGATCAATGGAATAGAATTGAACACCCAGAAATGAACCCACACACCTATGGTCACTTGATCTTTGACAAGGGAGCTAAAACCATCCAGTGGGAAAAAAAGATAGCATTTCAACAAGTGGTGCTGGCACAACTGGTGGTTATCTTGTAGAAGAATGCAAATTGATCCATTCTTATCTCCTTGTACAAAGTTCAAGTTTAAGTGGATCAAAGACTTCCACATAAAACCAGAGACACTGAAATTTATAGAGGAGAAAGTAGGGAAAAGCCTCGAAGATATGGCCACAGGGGAAAAATTCCTGAACAGAACAGCAATGGCTTGTGCTGTAAGATTAATAATCAACAAATGGGACCTCATAAAATTGCAAAGCTTCTGTAAGGTAAAAGATACTGTCAATAAGACAAAAAGGCCACCAACAGATTGGGAAAGGATTTTTACCAATTCTAAATCTGATAGGGGACTAATATCCAATATATACAAAGAGCTCAAGAAGCTGGACTCTAGAAATTCAAATAACCCCATTAAAAATGGGGTACAGAGCTAAACAAAGAATTTTCAACTGAGGAATACAGTAGGGCTGAGAAGCACTTGAAAAAATGTTCAACATCCTTAATCATCAGGGAAATGCAAATCAAAACAACCCTGAGATTCTACCTCACACCAGTCAGAATGGCTAAGATCAAAAATTCAGGTGATAGCAGATGCTGGCAAGGATGTGGAGAAAGAGGAACACTCCTCCATTGCTGGTGGGATTGCAAGCTTGTACAACCACTCCCTGGGCCAAGTGTATTCAAACCACTACAAACAGCAATGTGAAAGTGTCAACTGAAAAAACTCTTCCCCAACTTACTTTTTGGCTATGATGTTTTGTTGCAGCAATAAAAAACTCTAAGGCATTTTCCTCATCTAAATGCATTTGCATCACAATAGGAAGGATAGTCAGAAAATCAACTTAGCAAAAGTCTTTGTAAGCCTGCAGTCAGTACAAAATCTATGACTACCCAAAGCTTGAAGAGGAATTATGTCCAGCCTGGCATATTTCCACAATGAATTATTTCTTGCCTCAGGAAAAATATACTAGATCAAAAATCAAATGTCTTCTGCCCTGTTTAATTTTTTATCAGCTTGATGTAAACTCAAGCTATCTGCAAAGAAGAACCTCAATGTCTCAGTCAAATTCTCCATGGGCAAATCTATAGGGCATTTTCTGGTACCATCTATAGGCAGATGGTTTGGGGTTATATGAGAAATCAGAATGAGCAAGCAATGGGGAGCAAGCCAGTGATCATCATTCCTTAATGGCCCCTTCTTCACTCCCTGCTTCTAAGTTCCTGTCTTGAGTTCTTGCCCTGACTTTCCTCTTAAATAAATTATAAACTGAAACTCTAGTCTGAGGTTGTTTCTTACCATGATATTTTATCACCACAATAGAAACCTAACTAAGGCAACATCCCAGGTGCCATGATAGTTAATTTTGGGCTTTATTTTACCTGTATTTGAGGAACAACTACAAAACTATCAACACATAGCTTTGGATGTTTCTGTGAGTGTTTTTCTATATTGGAATGTGGGCCAGTAAAATGGCTAGGGAAAGTCCATCCCTAGTAGAGGTGAGTACTATCTGAAAAGCCCCATTGGAAAAGAAAGCAGAAGAAAATGAAAATGCTGTGTGACTCTTCCCCCTTGTAGAATACTTTCTACTTTCTACTTGGTGCTGAAGGATTTAAACTACCTAAATAGTTACATAAGATTTCTGCTTTAAACTACATAAATAGTTACATAAGATTTCTGCTTTTTTAGTGCAAAACCATTATGATTTTTTTAATGTGAAATGTCACTAATAAGTTTGTGTGCATGAATGTTTTGTCCCCAGCCAATGGTTCCATTTAGGAAGAATGTGGACCCTTAGAAGGTGGAGCCTTGCTAGAGTAAGTGAGTTATTGGATGCAGATCTTGAAGTTTGAGAGCCACTCTGTTATGCCTTCTGCTTCCTGGGAAATGTGACTTGCCACCATGTCTTCCCACCACACCCTCTTAAATTGTGAGCCAAATACAGCCTTCTTTCCTTAGATTTCTTCTTGTCAGATTATGTAGTCAACCCAATGGAAAAATATGTGATGTAACACTATACATATCATGGGGCTGGGAATTAGGAAGGATTCTCACCAAAGGAAATTTCTGCATAAGTGTAGAGCTTACATATACATGCTTGAGACATGTGCAATTCTTCCATGACTCATCATGGTTAGCAACAGTGAATGGTATCGAATTATCCTGTTGAAGAGCCATGAATAAGGTGACTAAAGTGATTCCAGCATATACACTGCCATTTTTAAAAGTCACACCCTCTGTAGCCTCATTAATTCTCTTTTTTGGGGTAGTTAGGTTGAATACAATATTTTTATGCAGAGGGTAGATATTTGTTGAAAGTGAAGGCCAATTTGAAAATGCTTGGTGTCTGTTCAAAGAATGAGACATCCGTATTGGAGAAACTTTGAAATGCTAGTCAGAAAATAGCAACTGTCAGCTGCCTATTCCAAGACAAAACCATCATTGTACCCATCATTTGGAGATGACCTCAGAGGTGATGTAGCTGATGCTCCTTGGTGTCCTGCATACATCCCACTGAATCTTGGCACTGATTCCCAGTATTTACCATCTGCCTCTTGCTCCCTGAGTGTACTTTTTTGATTTGCTTTCACCATGGCTGACTAGAAAAACTGAGATTTGCTACTTCTGAGAACCACCAGCTGATAACTTGTGGGAAGTGGCTTGCATTTCCCTACTCTCTTGTCCCTCTGTTGGTTCATACACTAACTTCTCTCAGAATTCTCTAGAAGGATTAAACTTTAGTTGACTATGGTGGTGACTTACTTCATGACACATTCTTGGTTGGTTTTCATCTCTTCCTAGCCTACTTCTCTGTTTCCCTGTCAATGTTACTGGTTCCAACTCCTAAATAATTTAATTAGATTTGAATCTTCATTACAAGGTCTACTTTTGAAGAAACCAGATTAAAACAAAGGTCATTAGCTGTTCTCATTATAGGTTTTTCTCACTTTGGTCAAACCAGCAGCTTAGATAATCTAAAGTTCCATTGTTATAAACCAGTGTTGAAAATCTAAACACCCACAGAAAGAAGGCAAGTTACATAAATGGGAGAAGTGAGCTGGATGGAGATGCTAACCAGATGGTACAGAGCCTGTCTCAAAAAGCCAGCTGCTCTGCAGCCCCGGCCAATTGTTGCCATGTGGAAAAGTAGGCCCAACTGTGGCCACATCAAAATTGTCATAAGAAGCCAGAAATCCATGTTTTCATGTAGAATCTCTTAATACATAAATATTAGCCACAAATTCAAATGCTTTTCTAACATGGAGCTAGCCAAATAAAACACATCTGTGAGCCACACATGGTCAGGGGCCACTAATACAACTTGATTATAGACATAGGCTGCCCTTAGCTACAAAATCTTAGATATACAAAAGCAATAGGATCCAATTTTAATGCCTGTCATGGCCATTGTCACATCCAGGTTCTAGCCTTAGCTCATCCACAGATAGTTTTAACCAGCACTGCACAAGTATGAGAGAGAGAGAGAGAGAGAGAGAGAGAGAGAGAGAGAGAGAGAGAGAGAGAGAGAGAGAGAACCAAGTGGAAAAGAGAGCTAATCATGGGCTTGGCATTAGTATCTGGAGCTGGCTTAATATAGTATTCTGAGTGCCAATTGGAAGGAAAACCACTACCCAAATGCATGACGATGTGTGCTATCACAGGGAGTTTAAATGGGGTGGAAATGTTGTGAATTTAATAAAATAGAGCCGCTGTGATATCCACATATATATGGGTTTCACTGAGAGTTCTTCCAAGGGTGCTGTGATGTCAGATATGTTTGGCAGGTCTGATTCTCTTAGCACCCACATTTGCACTGTTTCTAAGATAGAGGTGATTGGAAACACATGTGTTAACAGTAACCACATAGGAAGTGGAATGGGGAAAGTGTGGTGGCCTCGTTTTGACTTTCATGGTCCTAATCCAACCCTTCTCTAATGTGTGTGAGGAGAGGAGCCGAGGGTTACATAATTCTTCTCTTCCTCATTGCTCCTCCCTGTCCTCTGCCCTCTTTTTTTTTGTTTGTTTCCCTTCCTCTTCATCTTTCCTATTTTTGCTCCTTCTCTTCTTCCTCCTTCCTGTACTCTTGGAAATAATTGGAGCTTTTAGTCTTCCTTTCATTTGACATGCAGGAACCAAAGTGAAAATATAATAAGAATTGAGCCTGTGGAACCCCAGCTCCCCATAAGAAAAATCAGTGTTGTTTTTAGTATTATGTGCTGAGCACACTCCCTTCTGTAATGTAAGTAAGGGTCGGAGGCCTGATATGTAGCATGCTTGCAAATTATAACAGATAAATAAGAATGTATTACATACTTGAGTGTTGTTAAGTGAGTAAACCTCACATGTTTTGGCCACCTACATTCACAATAGTGCTAACTGAGACACTGGGCTGTGTGAATTTGCTTCAATAATGGTAGCCATTTCACAGTGTACAATTGGATCAAAATTTCACCTTGCATGTGTGTATAATTTAACTGCATAGCTGGCAAATGAAAGCTAATTATACAACATTGGCTTAAAGGAAAAGCAACTTTGGGGAAGAAAGGGCTGCTATCAAAATTACTAAGCATGCATCTCCTTCAGATGTGTCAAAGCCATAAAGGGTACAGAGTGGCTTAAGAACTCTCTTTTAGGCCAGAGGGCGGCACTGGGAGACAATTAAATCCAACATGGGATACTGGGCTGGATCCAGAAACCAGAAAGTGACTATTTTAATAAAGACTAGCTTGCTGGGCCAGGCAGTGGTGGCGCATGCCTTTAATCCTAGCACTTGGGAGGCAGAGGCAGGCGGATTTCTGAGTTTGAGGCTAGCCTGGTCTACAGAGTGAGTTCTAGGATAGCCAGGGCTACACAGAGAAACCCTGTATCAAAAAAACAAAACAAAACAAACAAACAAACAAAAGACTAGCTTTCTAAGTAGTATTGGTGAGTTTACTTAGATTTCACTATATTATAAAATGTTGATGTAAGATGAATGTAACATTTTACATGAAAAATTATATACAAAGAGGTATATAAATAGCATGACTTAGCAGTATTCATGAGTACTCTGACTTATCAGAAAAGAAGGGCTTTTACTTTTCTTATTATTTGATAATTTTATACATGCTCACAATGTATTTCTGATCTCCAGGGATAGAGAATTATTTTCCTTCTGTTTCATTCATGGAGCTGTTAACTTGGTATTTTCAGCAAGGAAAAACAAGAGAGACTTTGTCTCAAACATGGTTGTACTGGCTGGTTTTGTGTCAACTTGACACAAGCTGGGGTTATCACAGAGAAAGAAGCCTCCCGTGAGGAAATGCCTCCATGAGATCCAGCTGTAAGGCATTTTCTCAATTAGTAATCAAGGTGGGGAGGGCCCATTGTGGGTGGTGTCATCCCTGGGCTGGTAGAAAGCAAGATGAGCAAGCCAGGGGAAGCAAGCTAGTAAGTAACATTCCTCCATGGCCTCTGCATCAGCTCCTGCTTCCTGACCTGCTTGATCCAGTCCTGACTTTGGTGATCAACAACAATGTGGAAGTGTAAGCTGAAAAACCTTTTTCTCCCCAACTTGCTTCTTGTTCATGATGTTTATGCAGGAATAGGAATGACCTGACTAAGACAATGGTCAAAGGTGAGAACTGACACCCAGAGCCCTGCTCTTACCTCCACGTGTGTGCTGTGGCACATGTGTACCCCCCTACAAAGATAAAAAAATATTAAAATGAGTTTTAAAGAGAAAGCTTAAAAATGTCCCCGATAAGCTGACCAATAAATATTTAGAAGACTCTACTTAAAAGGTTGTTGGCAATACTAACAATCTAGGTTTTTGTGTGTTGTCTAGTGAAACATATTAGCATTTTGAAGGTCTGCATCATTCCATCATACATTATTTTCTCTATGATCACTGTACAGTAAGAGAGCCACTTAAAACACAAACACAGGTAACCTCAGGAAATAGGATGTTGGGGGGACCCTCTAGAATTAACCAGAGACCTGGGAGGAGAGAGACTTTCAGGACTCAAAGGGAGGGACCTTAGATGCAGTGCTTGACAGTAGGGAGAGGGAACTTATAGAGCCCACCTCCAGCAGGAAGACAGGGCATCAAATGAGGGAGAGTGGGGCCATCCCACAGTCACAACTCTGACCCATAATTGTCCCTGTCTGAAAGAATTACAGGGATGGAAATGGAGAGGAGCCTGAGGAAAAGAAGGTCCAGTGACAGGCTCAAAGTGGGATCCAGCTCAAGGGGAGGTCCCAAGGTCTGACACTATTACTGAGGCTATGGAGCACTCACAAAAATGGGACCTATCATGATCTCACTCAGGAAGACCCAATAAGCATCTGAAAGAGTCAAATGCAGATTATTGCACCCAATCAGTGGACAGAAGCAGCTAATCCCGGTTGTTGAATTAGGGAAGGCTGAAAGAAGCTGAGAAGAAGGGTGATCTTGTCGGAGGACCAACCGTCTCAATTAATCTGGATCCCTACGATCTCTCAAACACTGGACCACCAAATAAGCAGCATACACCAGCTAATATGAGGCCCCCAACACACATACAGTAGAGGACTGCCAGGTCTGTGTTCATTCAGAGTTGATGCACCTAACTCTCAAGAGACTGGAGGCTCCAGGGTGTTTAGAGGTCAGGTGGGGTGGGGGTGGGGACATCCCCTTGGAGACAGAGAGGTGGAGAGGAGGTATGGGATGTGGAACAGTCAAAGGGTAGATGGGGTGGATAAAATATGTAGTGTAAATAAATAAATTTTTTTAAAAATCACATGAACAATTGATGGGATTTAATCTGACAGCACAAAGTTTCACCTATGTGGTTCAGGTTCTGCCCTACAACCCAACTTTTACCTCTCCCTTAGCAGGATCCTAGTTCTTTTTAATTAGGCATCTCTTTGAGGCTAGTTTTATTCATGCACTTTAATCAAAATAACATTTAACAACCAATTGAATGCAGAGCCACATAACAGGAATCTAGGTGTTTCCTGTGAAACCGAGCAGCGCAAGATACTTGTGGAAAGCTTGTGCTCCTGACTAACATTTGGGTTAAAGAGAAATACTCTTGAATACTTAATTCTTAACACCATGAAAGAAAGACAGACTAACTAATGTGAACAAAGCTCTGGGGGTCCGGAGTCATATTTTAAAATGTGAGGGATTATGAGACCAGAAGCCTGAGAGTTAGCACTGCGGATAATTTTTATACCTTTCTGTTCTACCCAGTTTTAGGGAAGGAAGTAGTAGTTGTTTAGGTCAGGGAGACTACTGTTTTATTAATCCTTTCTTCTTAGTTGTGACTCATAAGGGCTTTGTAGCTCCAGAAAGCAAACAGGTGTGCTGGCCTCTGCATAGGGTAGTTCTCTCAGATGTTCCTTCTGGGGGTCTGAAGTAAGAGCTTGAGCCAAACCCACCTAAGGTGGGAGTCTCCTCCTTCAAAGATCCACCTTACTTGCTTTACTTAATGAGATATACCCAGTTTTAACACTGTGAATCTCATCATCAGAAATGTAGTCCAATAACACTATCTTTAGTTTTCATCAGGTGAAATCCACAGGGCTTCTGGGAATACAAGTCAATTCAGGTCACCAATATCACAACCTAACTAGAAAAATAAGTCATAATCAAAATAGGTCACGAACTGCTGTGTGGTGCCAGGCAGGAGTCTGAGTGCTTTTCTAGGACTGTCTAATTTAATCCTCAAATTAAGGGATTTTTTAAAAACTCCCATTTATCAGAGGAGAAATGGCAACTCGTATCACATTCAACAACATTCTGAGTAAGCTGAAGAGCTGGTAGAGTTGGTGGTATTTGGTGTAAATATCGTTGGGAAGGATGTTGGAAATGCCATAGAGAGTGACGTAGGCACTGAGTGATGGGGAAAGAGTTGAGATGAGTCTGGAATTGGGCTGGGCCAACAGGGAAAATGGTGGGCCATTGGCTGGAGGATGATGAACACTTTTGAATTATTGTGGCTCATGACTGGTACTTTTGGACTATTGTGGTCCATGATTGGTATGTTTGGACTATTCTGGATCATGATTGACACTTTGGACTATTGTGGTCCATGTTTGGTATGTTTGGACTATTCTGGATCATGACTGACACTTTGGACTATTGTGGCTCATAATTGGAAATACATTGGAGCAAAACAGGAAAGGTTGAAAAGCAGGTTGAAGAATTTATACTTTGTTCAAGGAGCGTGGCAACCTTTAGGGATTCTGCAAAGGGAAGTGGGATGCTCCAAGCTATGCCTAAGGGAGATAGCAACAGGCACAATTAGACATCTGCATCTGCTTAGCCACAGTGCTCAGGACTGGAATGTTCACTCCAAAGGAATTCCCAGTGATTTCATTTGCACATCCAGAGCTTCTGCCCTGTTTGGCACTAGGGTGTTGTATGTGGCTTTGTTTTGACAAACCTTGGCCATGACTCCTTAACATGAAACAGAACTTGGGGTTGTGACCCTCTGCAGCAGGGTGCTCCCTGACTGTCAGAGAAAGTTCTCAAAGACAAGCCTTCTCTCAGCTATGACCTCCTTCTCTCTGCCTTTCCCCTTCAAATGGCGAGTGTTAACCCACTGGAATCTCTTTTGAATGCCCAGGGAAGGTGTGTTTTAAGGAAGGGAAGGCAGCTTGTAACCTTAGCAAGGATAGGAATGGAGAAACATGAAGTCTTGCCCTATCCACCTGTAGCCATGCGGGCAGGTTGTATTTTTCACCTCCCTAGAGATAATTATAGACTCTTTTGGGAAATTAAACTGGATGTTACAGAGAGAAGTGTCATTATTTTTCTGTATACCATTTGCACCTGGGACTCAAGGGACAATATATAAGCATTTTATTACCCATAGGAGTTCCAGTAGTTTCCACTAATAGAAGTCACAATAAAACACTTAAAAATAAAAATGAAATCTTTAGAAATTAAAAATACTCAGGCACAGTAGTCACACTGACTAATCTCAGGGAGGACAGAGAAGTGAGATGCAAGACTTTGGAAGTTGCAAATAGGTTCTAAAAATGGTTTATTTTTACTTGATATATTAGTGTCATACTCATTTCTGAGATCGTCTCAAATTTTAATATATGTATGTAGTGTAGCATGATTAGATCAGAGTAGGTGCTGTGTCCTTTATATAAAATGTATATGTGTAAGTGCATGTACATGTATTCTGTGTGTGTGTGTGTATGTATGTATGTGTGTGTGTGTGTGTGTGTGTAGATTCGGAACAAATCCCCTTTACTAGCAACTGGCTACTTTAAAATGTACAATTACTGGCTATCAATCATGGTTATCTACAAATACATAAAACACAAAAAATATTTCTAGCACAATCTCACCCCTAACTATATTTTATATTCTTCTCTAACCTGTCCAAGCTTACAGTAACCACTGCTCCACTCTGCTTCTTTGTGAAATGAGTTGGGTAATTAACATTTTACTCTATATGTTATAAGTGACAACATATGAAGTTTATTTTTTCTATGCTTCACTTGTTTTACTGAGCACAATATCCTCTAGTCCCACCCATATGGCTGCAAATGACAAAATTCCATTTCTTATAACCACATAATATTCTATTGCAATAGTGTGAAATGCACCATTGTGTGTGTCCTCATCTGTCTACCTAGACTGATTGTCTATCTTGGTTACTGTGAAGGTTACTGCAGTGAGTACAGGGATGGAGTCACCTCACTAACTTGCTGGCTTGACTTGTGAACCATTCTGGATAACTTCCTAAATAGGGTCTACCTACATTCATCAGTTTATAGATTCTCTAGATTTTCCAGTGAGATTCAATTGAATATTCAGTTATTTGGAAGGGGGGTGTTAAAGAATCCCAGAAAGTCAGTCTGGCCCACTAGATTTTTTCCTTAATATATAAATTTGTATTTAACAGCCCAATAAAACTAGCGAAGAAGAAAAATATTTTTTTTCCAGGTAGGGGAAATTGTAACTAAAAGACAAAACAAAAATTCTAGCTTTTGTATGGTAACACTGACATCTTTGCTATTCCTTATTGACTTACAACAGAAAACTGATATATGAAGAGCGAAAATAAGACAGGATATAATTATAAAGCCTATACACAGACAAAAATGTATATATTTTGTTGTTGTTGTTGTTGTTTTCGAGACAGGGTTTCTCTGTGTAGCCCTGGCTGTCCTGGAACTCACTCTGTAGACCAGGCTGGCCTGGAACTCAGAAATATGCCTGCCTCTGCCTCCCAAATGCTGGGATCAAAGGTGTGGGCCACCACTGCCTGGCTAAAACATATATTTTTGAAGACATTTACTTAAACTTAAAGCAATCTTAAACTCACATCTTTCAGTGAAGTTTCAGAATTTTCTTTTCCAGAATACAAGATCTTTGTACCAATTTAACACACATGTGGTCATTTTATCGTCTTGTCACTAAAGAGTTTTGACAGTGAGTTTCTAGTTGACAATTTTGTCAACTAGAAATTTCTAGCATTTTGGTGGGTAATACTGAGAAAGGCTACAGACATAAATGATTTTCAAGTTTGAGTTGAACTTTCTCCAAGTGCTTTTATTTTTATCTTTTTAACCCCTCTGCCATTTACAAAAACTAAAAACAAAGATGACATTAATGGATTGGGAAGCCTGTTTCCTTTATTTTATTATTATTATTACCAAGACATTGAGTAAACATGCCTTATTTGATTTTCATTTTCAGCCTGAATCTGGCTTACAGATGACTAATTGGGAAATCTGGGCAGATGTCATGAAAGTGGCAGCCTGAGAAGTTAAAGCTGGCACAGTCAGGGACTGGTGATGTAAGGGACACATCATCGAGTTGTTTGTCTAGCTTGATGTGCCAATAGAAGCTTCCATCAGCCCAGCAGCATGGATAGCACAAGGCTGTGTCAAGAAGGGTAGACAGCTGACTAGGTGGAAAAGATGGTCCCAGCTTCAGGCTGGGGACTTGTCCTTTTATATGACCACATGAATATTAATATTTATTGGTTCCTGAGAATCTAAGGTTTTCCACAAAGCACCATTTATTATAAGCCATCTGTGTGGTGAAAGAAGAATGCTCCATCTTGCATTCTGGAGATTAAAGTGAAGGTGCCATGATCTTCACTCAGATTCTCATTCTAGCTTGGGGCCCTCATTAGCATTTCTAATATCCATGATGCTGGAAGGATGAGTGCTGCAGAATGAGTAGCAGTGCGTGCAAAGACAGTGAAGGAAGAAAGAATCATGGATACAGGGACAGACTCTGGTGTGGAGGTTTGAAAGGGCAAGACATATCTGAAGCATGGCCTATGCAGGGGAAGTAGAATACATGAAGGGATTCACATAAGATGAAGTCCTCAAGACTGTTATGGACTGGGTAATACAGATCCCGTGAGCCAACCTAATGATGGTTTTACTCCTGTGGTTGTTAATCAGCAACAGATTTTGCAAGTAGAAGTATTCAAAATTAATGCTGGGTTTTAGAAACTTGAATGGCTCTAGGTGAATGTCGGGATGGGAGTCGTCAGACAGGAACAGATCATTGCTACAGACTGTCTTAGCCACCGTAACTCTATAAAAACATTTTACATTTGTTAGACATTAAAGAGATTACTAAGTGACCCAAGATATCATGGTGAAAATATTTAGGCAGTTGGCAAACTCTTGCTCTGTATGTTATTTCCAAAGGAGATAATCTTGACTCCTTTTTCCCATCCAATGTATTCCCTGCCTTGGAAAAAAATGCCCAAAATGTTGAGAATATGTACTCCACCCGTGTTTTTTGGAAGGGCTGGTTTCTTAATTTCTACAGGAGCCAATTTTTAATTCATAAGAATTTTCTTAGAAAATAAGTATTTCCTACATTTCTTTTCACTGTGATTTTGCTGGGAATCTATGCAGTGCATATAGTCTGGATAGGATTGGGGAGAAAGTGGAATATGCACATTAAAGCTGGAGAAAAGGCAAGAGCAGGGTTCCTACCAAGTCTTGTAGATTTGAAATTAATCCTGAATGTAATAAGAAAAAAACATTTCTGGAAAGAAGCCACACCTTATATTAAACTTTCTACTTGGATCATTAACTGACTAACAACTTTAGTAATGTATAAAGGCTGGACTATTTCAGGAAAGAGCCTAATTACCATTTATCTTGATACATTGTTAAACACCTTAGTTGTCATTCCTCACCTACCTCTGTGTGTGACCTAACATCCCTGTGTCTATGAGGTGAAACATTTTGGAATCTATTGATAGACCAATTGCTTCCACCACCCCAAAGGATAGCAAATACCATCTGAGACCTATAGTAGAGCCTTCCCCTTGTTGCTATAACCTATGTATATGATATTTCTACCAATGCATTTGATAATGTAGATTTGGGGCTAGAATTTTCTGTTATATGACAATAAGAACAGTAAGGGTCAGCTATCAGATTGGAGCATGGAATTCGGGGTAACCTAAATCTATGTCCCCAGGCCATGGTTAATCATTTAGCTTCAGAATAAGTAGTATTTTATCCCCTTCAGGCTGAAATCTGTGTTTGTTGCATTGAACTTTAGTTTCTTTGAGACAGAGGAATGACCATGACCACATTTGAGTCTTAAAGACCACTCTTGTTACATATTGTAATAGTCTGGCTTTCTATGCCTACCCTTATTCTGAATGATAACATAGAGACCTTTATTTTTATTAAAAGCTTCAAGCATTGTAGCTGGGCAGATGCTCAGATAGTCTGAGTTGACAATGCTGACCTGACTTACTTTCTTACTATATGGCTCATACCTGCCATCTTAGTCTTGCATGGCACCTCCTTCTTCATCTATGTCAATGTACCAATGGCAATTCTCTGGTTCCCACCTGAGACCCTCTGTCTGTCTGTCTGTCTGTCTGTCTGTCTGTATGTCTTGCCTCTGTTTTTGTCTGTGTCTCTGTCTTTGTCTGTCTCTGTCTCTTTGTCTCTGCTCTCTCCCTCTCTCCCTCTCTCCCCCTCTCCCTCTCCTCTCTCTCTCTCTCTCTCTCTCTCTCTCTCTCTCTCTCTCTCTCTCTCTCTCTCTCTCTTTCTCTGCCTCTCTCTTTCTGTCAGTCCCCCCCCAACCCCAACTCTCTCTCTGGGCCCAGAAATTCTACATTTTCCTCCCCATCTTAACTACTGGCTGTTCACTCTTTATTTAACCAATCAGAAGGTGATAGGGAACAATGTTTACACAATAATGAGTTCATAGATGGTTCATAATAATGACAATAGCAAAAGTCAGACATCAACCAGATCTCTAAAGGCACAGACATCAGTCCTTGAATACATAGTTCTCAAAAAAAAAAAATCCTTGAATAGAAGACATTGTTAGATGTGGGCAAATTGGAAGCAGAAGGCTAAGTACAAAAGGGTTTGAACATTCTTTGGAGAGAGAATACAGGTCTAAATAGGGCAGGCAGAACTGGAGACAGGATGAAGGGGATGGATTTAAGCAGTATTAACAAGAGAATATAGACAACGTTGCATAATGTTCTTTATTATGGTGTAAGGGGAGGCAATGCTGGCTTCTAGTTCTGTTTGAGCTAGTGACTCAGTGGTATTTAATGAGGTACGGAAAAAGCCAGCAAAGGGTAAGACAGGCCAGAAGGTCAACTTTGATCTCATTGAGTTTCACTTGTTAGATGTGTATTTCAGCAAGGAAACTGATAGGTAATTGCTGCTTGAACCTTGAGCTCTGGCTATTAAAATTCTAGATTCTTTTATATTTAGATAATCATGGGAGACAATGTGTATATGGTACACTTAACATTTAAATATCTATTAACATTATTTAAGATAGGAAAAGCTGCCCTCCTTATGAATATTCTGTACTATGGCTCCATGAGACAGAAGAGTCTATTTTATTCCATATTTAGGATCCTAAGAACACTCATTTATGCAGTGGCTGCTTCTGATTCATCTCAAAAAAAAAAAAAAAAAAAAAACCCAAAACAAAAACCTCAGAGGTTTTTGACCAAATTATCTTTAAATCTAATCTGAACAAAGCTATACAACACACCCACATAAAAATAGAAGAGAATACAAAACAGTAAAATCATTACATTTATTCTTGGACAGAATAACTGAGGTAGATTTTAGGAGGGGTGATATTTGAGTTATCTGATACTTGATTTAACTGGATGCTTCCCACTCACCATTTAATTAATTCATGTGTTTGGCCTGTCCTGACATGGTCAGAACTTATTTAGCATCTCTTGTTCCCAAAGATCAAATTGCTTTTTTAAAGTACATTTGGTTTCTAAAACTTGGCATCTCTGAACTGCTGGTGCCAATACAAAGAGCACATACATATTCCAACAATTCACAGATTGTTGGTCATAAGAGGCATCAGTTGTTGGCCTCTGAGAGGAAGGGCACAGCAAATTTCTGCACAGGGGGAAGGGAAGGAACTATTATTATACTCAACACATCACAGACTTGTCCATTCAGAAAGGCACAAGCCCGGCTCTGTGGGCCATTCAAAGGAGGATGCTGTGAAGTTGGGTCTCCTGGTGACACTTTGCCAGGCCTTCCTTCATATCCTCTCTGCAGTAGAAAGGTCCCAGTACCCTGGTTTGTTAACCTTGACCTCTGCTATCACCATGGAAATACAACACTGTCAGGAGAACTTCCTTTGTTAGTATCGTGCCCTCTATGTAAGAGAGGGGGACCAAACTAGAAAGATCCATTGCCCATTTCAGGTCATTATTAAGCCCTTTTTTAAGGAAAATAACAACAACAACAACAACAATCCTAATTTCTTTAAATGTTTGGTATGGCGGTTGGGTTATGAGATGCAGAGAAAAAGAAGCCCTGCTAAGAATTGCCACAGCAGCATCAAGTATTCTCAGATGTTTGCTTTGTGGACTGCATGAGCTGAAGAGTGCTCATGATATATTCAAACCCTTGAAACAATGACTATATCCTTCATGTTATATGATGCTCCTTTGGGGCTGCTGATTCCTATGTAAACAACTTGCTATCAGTATCTGGTGGCAATTACAGTTTATACCAGGGTTGTTTACATAGAATGAGAAGGAACTATAGGGATCTAGTTTATGGTTTCCTAACCTGAAATGTGTATATTTCTTGGATCTGTATGCACAGTGTGGTGTGCAAGTTAAACACACCTCGGAGATTTTCTCAGTTTTTCATGAGTTTCAATACCCAGAAAACATTAGGTTGAAGATCTTGCCCCCCCCCCTTATTTAACATGCTAATAACCTGGGACACAAGAGTTTTTGTTCTCTCCTTTCCTTCCTTCTACATGTTCCCCTCCCATCTACACTTAATTCTTTAGTGCCTCTCTGTATTCCTCACCAATCAACAGAGCTTATATCCTGGGACTTTGTGATGTGTTTGGATAAAGTTTACGAATAGAGCATCTCCATGTTAGAAGCACGATGTGGTCAAAGACTAGGCGTGCATTTGGAAGTAGCCATAAATTCACAGGATCAGGGATTAGGCAGATTCTTTCAGAAACATGTTTTAAGGTTTTGGTCATCAATTAATTCAAGTGCCCCTGGTTTCACTGCAGTCAGGACCTGGACTATTCTTAGAGTGTATTCCTTAGTCCGTTAGTTGCCTTGGCAACTTCTTGTCTCCAAGAGTAGATGTAAGGAAACAGCTTTGTCTCTGAGCCCAGCAAAGGAATGAGCCAGGAGACCCAACCCTTCCTACTGGGGAGGTGAGCTTGTGCTATCATGTATGATGCTTCACTATGCGGTTATTGTTTGTTCTCAACACTAAAGTCCCTCAGCAAAGGATATAGAAAAACCTTATGTGGTCATTGGAGAAATGTGGAGACAGCTACCAGCCCTGGGATGTTCCATTTTCTCTTGTATAAAAAGACAACCACAATAATTTCTCTTTAAGGGAAATTATTGCTTACAAACTCTAACCCTAACTCTAGCTTTCTGAGTCCACCACATAATGCCCATTACATAATTAGATAGGTATATAGAGAATAAATGGGAGTGACTGATTCTTTCTGTTTGTTCTTTATTTAACAAATAGAAATATTTGAGCCTCATTTACTCCCTTTGCTTTTTCATATGTCCTTAACCCTGGCACATCACCCAGTGGGTCCACCGAGCCACAATTAAATGAACCTCAGGGACCAGGGCCTACACAGCAGAGTGCTCAAAAGGTTTCTGACTTATTAAGTTCCATACCAAAATCCTACCCCCTATTAGGACCTTTTAAATATATCATTTTTACAGGGTAGGTACGAAAGTAGAATTCTAAGTTCAGATCAACATCATTCAAATCTGTGCTATGCATTCTCAAATTCAGTGACAAGGTGTAGGTGTTCATTACATTATCATACAGACATTTTATGTTCCTGAATTATTTCCTTATCAGAAAACCTCCTAGGCTAAGGTAATTGAAATGTGGCCTCAGTAGACAAAGGAGCATGTCCTTGTCATGTAGAGACATCCCTAGAAATGCTGAGCTTTGGAAACCACTGGGCTCACCTAAGTGGGGTGCTATGCTGCCCGAAGGCTGCAAACATGATGGTTGTGCCCAGGATTCCAGCATCAACAAGATATTCAAGATGAAGAATGGTTCATTTTCTGGATTAAGTTTTCTTAAAAGACTTTTGTGGTTTGTGTTCCATGTTTATGTCCACTTGGAGGCCTTTTTGATGTCTGTGATCCGTGCTGCTCAAAAATCTTCTTCAGGCCCAAGATCTGTGCTGCTGCCAGCTATGGGCAAGGAGGCTTCTTTTGCAGTGGTATCCATGACTGCAGACTCATAACCGAGAATGAGAGATATTGAAGGTCTCAGTGACAAACTCCCCAACCCCCAAAAGAAACAGTCCAGACAGGAATCTGTTGAAGAGAGTCCTTAAAAATTGTGAAAAAGCTGCTGAAATGTAGTTCTTCACAGTTGATTGCTTTTGCTGGGATTTGGGGAAGGATTCAGCATCTTTAAGGGGTTGGCTACTGGGATTTTGACCAAGCTCCAATGAGTATATAGGCAACACAAATGGAAATGTTTGTGTATTTTTTGTTGGGGGTGGGAGGGCATAGGAGGGTGGACCAGAGAGGAATGGGAAGCAAGTATGATCAGGGTTCATTGTATGAAATTCTCAAATTACTAATAAAAACCTTATGTTGGAAGAAGGAAAAAGGAGAAAACATTGTGCTAGTATTTTACTGTTAGTACTCTAAAATTTACTTCAAAATGTGCCATTTCAATAATATTTTCATATATATGCTATTTCTATTAATTTTATAAGAAGAACAATTTATAAACAAATTTTAACATGATTTTGTTAAGTTTGGAACTAAAGATACCTTAAAAATTAATTGAAGTACTTGTATAAGTCTAGACTCACGTATATCTTAATATTTGAAATTTCTTATTTGAACTTAAAATCAACTGGCATCTTTTCATGTAAACATGAAAAAAAACATAAATGTAAGAGAATGGGATAGAGTCTGGCTTTGATTTACAAACATGAAGTTAGACACTGCATAGATTACTCACTGAAAGCAGTTGAAAAACCTTATTCTCAGGATAGAGAGTGGTTGGCTCAGTGTTTAAGAGCACTTGTTGTTGAATGGACCCAGGTTCAATTCCCAGCATCACCATGGATGCTTGCTATTTCCTCAAGGACCAGCATGTGTGGTGCAATGACACACATGAAGGCAAAACTCTCATACACATAAAATAATCAAAATAATCTAGAATATTTTAGGGGCAAGAAAAATGACTCAGCAGTTAAGAATGTCAGCTGTTCTTCTAAAGGACCTGGGTTCAATTCCCAGCACCCACATAGCAGCTCACAACTCTCTATAACTCTAGTTCCAGGGGATCCGGTGCCCTAACACAGGCATACATGTAAGCAGGACACCAATGCACATAAAATCAAAATAAATAATCTAAAAAAACTTATTCTCAATAGAAATTCTGATTGTATATAAAAACTATATCTTACATTTACATGTTATTAATTTACTAGAGTATTTTAATATACAGCTATTTGCATGTTATTAACAATTACACTGATGAATTGCACTAAAACTTAAAAATGCTGTGGATCTAATGGGGATATCTTGAAGCAAAATATTTTGAATTAGCATTTTGAGTTTGCTATCTACTTTCTATATTTCTTAGTTCCTTACAAATGAATCAATGTGCAGCGAAACTAAAAATGATATAAAATGATATATGGCTCAACAGTATCATATAATCAGAGGGCTTTACTATATGATAAAATACCTGGGGGACTGAGTCATGTTGATTCTTGTCTAATGTGCATTAGGGCCACATGTGTAGTGACCTGGACTCAGTGACCACAGTCACATGACTTCCAATATATCAAGCTCTAAATGGGAAAGTGGCTGTGTACTGACAATCTAATGGACAAAGTAACACATCAGTTATTCCATTGCACAACTGCCAAGATCAAGAGTATTCTTCTAGTCAAGAGATAGATGGCAATGGACCCCTGGCCGCTGTGGCTGTCAAACTGTCAAGGTGATAGACAATTCAATGGTTTAGGGCACAAAGCCAGAAGTTTCTGGGAAGGAAGAGAAGTTAGTGGATTCTCCACCATCCCAGCAACTGTTATCATAGTAGATAACTCACTGCAGTTGCTTCAAATCTTTCTATTTATTTTTAAGCCTCACATCCTCCAATCTTGCTCTCAACATATGGATTCACCCTCAACCTACTGAGATCAAAGCTGGAAAACTCAAACTTGCTCATCCCTGGTTATTCTGTATCTCCACCCTCTTGCTGCTTTCTAGGACTCCATCCTGGTTTGCTACTCTGCAGCCAACAGCCTTGCTCTCTTCTCTGAATACCCCATTCTCATTATTTCTCATCTTTAAGTCTATCTCTTCTTGACTTTACCCAAAACCTCTGCAAGCCAGTTGGCTTTTATCCTAAAAGTTCCCTCCCCTTTGTTTCATTCTCAGTATTAGACTAACTCACGCTTTGCCTCACATGCTGCTGCCTAGTATTCAGGGACATTTTCTTCTCTCTTTGCTCCGATTCTTTCGTTAACTTCCCTCGTTTGAATATCTGTTCCTTTAAAAACATATACTGAAATTTAGTTTACAATGTAATACTGTCTATGCTAATCATTTCACTGGGGCCTCTGAGAAGTGATTGTACCCTCAAGGATTCCATCCATCAGCATGAGTTTATCAAACTGGAAAAGTTGGTGGGGGTCTCTTGAGCTTTTTCTTTTGCCTTTTCTACTGATCTATCAGGAGAGGGCATTGTATTCCTCCCTGCTGAAAGAAATAACATCCAAGGTACCATCTTGGGAACAAGGACAGGCTGCTCACCAAAAAATCAAGCCTGGTGGTCCCTTGAAAATGGATTCTTAGTTTACAGAATTATGAAAGATAGATTTCTGTTCTTTATAAATTACTGTCTCTGACAGGTTACACCACAAAAAGGGCCAAGACATCGACACTTTACTTTCAATCTCTATCAGATAAATAATCTCTTTGATTGTCTTCTTCTGCACCCTCCCTCTCTCATTTCATTCATAACATTATGATCATCAATCGAAAAGTCTAGGCAGATATCCTCAGAACTGAACTGTCTGCCTTCTGCTCCCTCCCATTGATGGCTAAACACCTTTCCTAGAATCGGTGTCAGTTCTGACCCTCACTCCTACTCATTATACTGCAGTCCGTGGTTGCAAATGATCCTTATCTTCCAGCATCCTTCCTGTCCTAGCCAGTACCCCTATGGCACACTGCTACCACAGAGACCAGGATCTCATTTCTTCACTGGATGAAGAGAACTCATTCTTTTGCTTGTTCCTCATCACCTACAGCAACCTAATATTGCATTATTTCTACACATTCAACTTCCTACTCTTAAGAGAAATTATAGTTCTCATCTTCTCAAACCTTTGCTTACTTTTCATCTTTATTCTTTGAGAAATGTTTCTCTTGTTAGAGTTCTCTTTTTCCTCCATTTAAATATGAAGACTCCAGATGAAATCACACTTTCTTTTGGCTTTTTTTGAACTCCTACTATCACTACCTGTTCATAGGGATGAACAAGCAGGCATCCTGTCTATTTTCAGTCTCATTTATCAAAAACAGTTAAATAGTTAAAACTTACCATGTGCTGACAATGCATTTAGCTTTTTACTGAGTGATTCACTGATATTTTCTCAGTCTTTCAGGGCCACTTTTCCTCATTTTCTGTAGAATACAACTGAGACACAACAAGGTGAAACCTAGTAAAACCCAGCCCTGGGAATAGCAGCTGGATTGAATTTTTAAACTTTTTCTTTTTCTTTTTCTTTTTCTTTTTCTTTTTCTTTTTCTTT
Organism: Mus caroli; assembly: GCF_978045245.1. NCBI lineage: Eukaryota > Metazoa > Chordata > Mammalia > Rodentia > Muridae > Mus > Mus caroli. The sequence continues at coordinate 49,495,309 of NW_028227266.1, forward strand.
TTCTTTTTCTTTTTCTTTTTCTTTTTCTTTTTCTTTTTCTTTTTCTTTTTCTTTTTCTTTTTCTTTTTCTTTTTCTTTTTCTTTTTCTTTTCTTTCTTTCTTTCTTTCTTTCTTCTTCTTCTTCTTCTTCTTCTTCTTCTTCTTCTTCTTCTTCTTCTTCTTCTTCTTCTTCTTCTTCTTCTTCTCCTTTTTCCTGTTTTCTTTTCTTTTTCTTTTTCTTTTCTTTCCTTTTCCTTTTCCTTTTTTTTTTTTTTTTTTTTTTTTTTTTGGTGTTTTTGAGACAGGGTTTCTCTGTATAGCCCTGGCTGTCCTGGAACTCACTTTGTAGACCAGGCTGGCCTTGAACTCAGAAACCAACAGCATTCAGTCATTGCTTCATCAGGAGAATGGACCAGGCATTCTGGGGGTGATTGGGATGCAGTTTGAAGCAGAGGTATCAGCAAGAAATACACTAAGAAACACCTACTATCTACCCTGAACTTTTAGAAGCTCTCATAGCTCCTGGTATACAGTAAGAAGGGAGCTCACTTCTCTGTCTCTTGGCTTTCAGACCAGAGCTTCTTGGATAAATAACATTCTTACTTTTAAGAATTTACACATAGACTCTACAAATTCCCTTTCCCTATCAAGTAGAGGGATGGGGTCGCCATGCCACAGTCAAAAACTCTGACCCAGAATTGTTCCTGTCTAAAAGAACTGCAGGGACAAAAATGGAGAAGAGACTGAGGGAAAAGTGATCCAGTGACGGCCCAACTTGGGATCAATCTCAAGAGTAGGCTCCAAGGCCTGACTCTATTACTGATGCTCTGTGATATGCTTACAGATAGGAGCCTATCATGGATGTCCTCTGAGAGGCCCAACAAGCAGCTGACTGAGACAGATGCAGGTATTTACACCTAACCATTGGACTGAAGTCAGGGACCCCTGTGGTTGACAGGGAAATGCTGGAAGAAGCTGAGGAGCAGGGTAAATCCATAGGAAGACCAGCAGTCTCAACTAACCCTGAGATCTCTCAGACCCTGTGCCACCAACCAGGCACCATCCACTAGCGGGTCCAAGACCCCAACACATACAGCAGAGGACTGCCTGGTCTGGCCTCAGTGAGAGAAGATGGTTCACCTAACCCTGGAGAGACTTGAGATCTCAGGGAGTGGGGATGTCTTGTGTGGGGTGAGGGTGGAGAACGGAAGGAGGAGAAATGGGTTGAGGAACTGTGGGAGGGTGGATCAGGAGGAGAATAACAACTGGACTGTAAAAAATTAAACACAACATTTTTTAAATTTTAAAAATTAAAATAAAGAATTTACACAACAATTTATCCCACTACCTATTCTTTTTATGTTTAAAAAGTCCTTTTAGTTTCTAGCCTTAATTGCCTTTTTAAAAAAATTTCCTTTGAGTTATACTCTTCAAAACTTAACTACAGACTAATTTTTTTAGAATGTTTCAACAGTCATTTTCCTTAATAATCGTATTTATTTAAAAATTTTGGTAATTGAACTTTAAAAGTATCTTCCTTTCTACTCTATTTTTCTAAATGTACTTCATTTTCTCTCAGTGAAACTTAATTTTATCCACTTAATAAAGTAGATTGAGTACACATGTTTAAATTAAATGCCTTTGTAAGACATGTAATGTGAATTTAGCATCATGTGGAGGACAAATATTGTGAAGTGTGATTCCTGATGTGTTCTTTGGTTCTCACTGAGGTTGAGGGGGCAGAGGCAGCTTGGACAGAGCGAGGCAAAGCTGGTTGTGTGAGGCGGAGCTGTATGGAGTCAGGAGCATCCTTTAGACTTGGTTCTTACACCACCAACTTTCATCATCTTTAGCAGGTCATTCCTCAGGTTTATTCAGTGGTATCAGGAAGTGGCTGAAATGCATCATCCCAAAGCGATCTTTCTCAGGTTTGTGTTCTGTATGGACTATGAGTTCATGGCAGAGGAATAGTGGAAGAAAGCAGCATGTTTTGAGAAAGGCTTGTTAAAATGGTATAGCAAATTTTTTAAGTATTGTAATTTATAAGTATAAATATAAAACAATGTTTTGATGCTTTGAAATACCATTATCTATTTACTATAAAAATATATATTATATATTTGCTATGCAATTATATATATATTATTTTGTATATACTTATAAACATGTATATTTATAAATTATTTATATTATCTATAAAACACTGTATTTTATATCTATAATAATGTATACAGAAGAAATATTTTAGCATATCTCTTTGCTGTGTGTAAGCTTGCCTCCTTCTCTAAGCCTGCAAGCCCTATCAAGACCTCCTTGGCATCAAAATGGTCAGGTCAAAATAAATTAACACTTCATAAAATGCAAAGGCTTTTATCAGTATAGAATTAGATTTGTGTTCCAGGCTCAGGTACTTTGCAGGTCACTTAGCAGCCTGTGTGGCTTTGGGATGAACTTTTTCAGTTTTCATTTCTTTATCCAAAAAAAGTAAATTACTGGTATGGAGTTTGAAACTGTTGTTATTTTTAAAAAGTAAAATGTAACTCAAGCCAGACAAAATTCCAGTTTGACGGTGGGTGGGATTGGGCATAAAGTCCCACCCTTGGCTAAGGAACGGCTGGGAACAGAGAGTTGCTGAGAGGGGATGAGTTAGTTTTCTCTAAGGGTGTGGCCCCTGGGAGGTCAACCACACTCCCCAGAGTATGTGTGCAGCACAAATTGGACACAATGAGATTACCAAAAATGAAGAGACAGAGTTGGGTTGTTATGGAAGGGGTGGATCTGGGAAGAGGGTGAGTATGATAAAAAATACACTGTATTAAATTACCAAAAAATTAATAAAAATATTTAAAATTCCTTTAAAAATGAAATGCTACAAGAGCCAATATATGCCTCATTAAATAGCAGGGAAGAAGTAAAACTAAGAATGCATGCCTTTAAAAGAACTTCCTAAAGCAGAAAGAAAGTTGTGTTTCACAAAAAACATCTTAAAAACATCACATGTTTTATGGGGTCAAAGGGATCATATATCTCGGGTAAACTATTGACCACATGGATCTTAAAGAGGTTAAGTGGGAAGGAAAAGCAGAGGCCAGACATTTAGAGTCTGAACTGACTGTGAATAACTCACCAGATTTACAAGGGGAGGGGATGTTAGTAAAAAGAGATCTTCATTCTCACTCCCTTGGATTCCCAGACTAGAGCCCCGAATCTGAGTCAGAGTGAAATGTAATTGCTCAAAAGGGCCATGTATGACTCTGATGATGCAAAATCACCCTTGAACTCTGTGCCATCCTGACCCCGTCTCAAGAAGACTCATTTGTGCCTGGAAGCTGGTGAGCCAGTTGGCTTAAAGACTTAAAGGTGAAACACGGTGGCTCCAGCAACAAGTTTGGAACACTCTATGAACTTTTTGGGAAACAAGATAATCTCACAAAATTGGGCTGTGTGGTGGCTCCATTCCTGAGGCAAAGCAAACAAAGAGAGCGCTGAACTACGGATGTGGGAGATTAAAGGTAGTTTAGAACTCTTGTGTGATGGTCATGATGAGGATAGTGGCGGTGGTGACAACTTCTAGAGTATTGTAGGAAGAAAGAATGTGTTTGGGTTCTAGAATGTAATAGTCTCACTTCTACTTCCAATTTTGGTATATTCCTTTAACCTCAAGAGAGAAAATTCATGGGATGGCTGTTTCGCTTTGAGTTCACATTCTTTTGAGATAGTTAAAGGTTATCCAGTTTATACTAGAAGCTGGTACAGGTATTCAGGCTATCAAGCAAGCAAGATAACACTGAATAGAGTCTAGTTTTATAGGAATAAATAGCAGTGGATAAACCAACATGCTGAATAATGGAGTAAGATAAAATACAGAAGAAAGAGTTAGAGGTAAATCTTACCTCAGGATTTGGGATAGGGTGATAGTAGAAGTTGAGTTGAAATGCCAGCCTTAGTAAGTTTAGGGCTTAATGGAGATTCCACAGAAAGGAAAGGCTTCATTGTTTGTCTTCCTTTGTTTTCACTTGTTAAATTGAGGTAGAATCTAGCAACTTTCTCTTTAGAATCACAACTTCAGTGCAAGAAGGAAATTGAATCAATTATACTAGAAAACTAGTGGGCTGAAGTACATCTCAAAATGTGCTATAACAATCTGTACCCAAAACTAAGGAGACAACATAGCCAAAGAGAGGAGGCCAGAATTAAATTGTATGCTGAGAGAGAATAGCACGTATGACCTTATCCAGGCCATGTGGAAGGATTCTGCCTGGGGTAGCAGGGAGAACAGATGATGTCCCTTTTCCTAGCTCTGATGACACAGTCGATGGTGGTACTGATATGAAGAAACTGTATTCCATGCTAGACAAGTGTTCATTTTACATGCTACCTTAGAAAATCCCAGGCTTAGTGTGCAAGAGCCAGTCACAAGGAGCTGTAAGACCAGAGAGAGAGACAGAGACAAACAGGTCTAGTATTGCACAAAGTGCATCTTACTATGGATTTTTGAGTAAAGGTGTATCCTAGGGAATAGGAAGAGAGGTAGATTTCTGGGGGAAACACTTCATATACTAAGCTGAGAAAATTGGCTATGAGTGAATTATTTGTCTTTCCTCAATAATTAGCATGTTTAGTGTCAGTTAAGAAGAGGCAAAGCATGGCAGCAGTGCCTGGTTCACCACATCACACAACTATCTTAATGACTTTGTATGACCAAGGTGGTTGTATTCACACCAAGGTGGGTCCCTAATACATGTTTCTGTTTATACACTAAGAAGAGAGAATAATACAACTGATGTTTTCTATGTGGGCAAAAGCAGTTTTCTTTTAGGAGATAAAATGGCATCTGGTTTTCACCATCCCAAGTGTAGAAGCTACTTAGCTATTCATAACCATATGGCATTGCCAGTGTTTTCTGGATGTAGCTAGAATACATGTCCTAGCTTCTTATTCAGAAAGGTATAGCCATGTGGTTGAGTTCTAGCTTATAACATCCATCCCTACTCTTTCTAGTGCCAATAGAAACCCCTCTGAACCACAGGGATAAGATAAAAGAACCTCTAGTCACTTGCATTCCCGATGTAGTATGGAGGGGAGCTTTTCACCAGCTCAGTATTGTTACACAGGTAAAACTAGGCACCAGTTGGGAAAGGTTACAGGCATTAACCTCTTGCATTATATTCTTCTGTGCATTTGTCACTTGAGTGCATATTTATTACCAGGTATTAATTATTTTCCTGGTATACTTTAGGTTCTGGTAATGTAATTTAGAGAAAAATATATAGACTTTTGACCTCCAGGAGGTTATACTTGAAAGAAAAGCAAAAATTTGGTGCTGCTTGACATATCTTGATGTAGTATTTAATAACATGAAAATAAAACTTTTATCTTTGAACTCTTTCTTATAAACATTGAATGTAAAGCTCATGGTCGAGTTAATGCTTACCCATTAGCTATTAATATAACAGTGCAAATGGCTGTAGAAGATAGGAAGCTAGCCTCGAACTTTTATCCATCTACACTGTTAGAAATTTGTGCCCAAATCATTCTGTTCCTAAGGATAATGTCAGTGGAAGACTGGAGGGCCTGCTGCTTTCTGAGAGTGTTGTGGAAGAAGTGGTTTCCTTGTTGGATGGCGTTAAGAAATCTCTTGTAGCAACTGATGGATTGGAGAAGAGGAAGCCATTTCAATTATAATAAAAGATTCACCAAGTAAAAAGAGTAATGGATAGAGGAAAGTTGAAGGCTTGGGATTTATGAATAGAGTCAGTCATGCCCAAAACATCTTGAAGAACTAGATGTAATTTTTCCCTGTGATACAACAATCTGTGGAGGGGTGTGACTGGGTGCATTACAGTTCTTAGGAGCTTCACAGCATATGCATGGCCTCTGGTAGACATTTGATCTGAAGACATCATATCACCTCTGTAGAAAAATAGGTAGGCCAAAGGTAAAAATTGGAGGGCCATTGTCACAAAACAACCCTCCTCTTGGGACCCTTAGGCCCCCATGGCAAATTACTAAATTTGTAACATGGGCAGTCTTATATCTCATAAAAGCCAAAAAAGAGCAAATGTTCACTGCCAATATGCCCTCCTTAGTTGTGGGTACATTAGGCTACCCAAGGGGGCCTGGAAGATCAGGTTTTTACAGTTAGATTCTGAGGACAACACTCTTCCCTCAGTGTTTCTGAAAAGTGTCCATCACCTTGGCTTACTTCCAGGTTTCTCTCCTAGCTTTGTGTTTGTGGTTGAGATATGATCTCTTAACTTTCTAATACTGATGCCATGCCTGCCAAATGCTGCCATGCCTCCCTGCCAAGGCATGAATTCTTATCTATAGCCATGGGCCAAATCAACTTTCTCTTCTGTAAGTCACTTTGGGTCATGACATTTTATCACAGCAATGGAAAAGTAACCAGTTTAGTCATTAAATAAGATCTGTAGTGGTTAGTTGTGTGTCAACTTGACACAAGTTAGAGTCATCAGAGAGGAAAGAGCCTCAGTTGAGGAAATGCCTTCATGAGATCCAACTATAAAGTAATTTCTCAATTAGTGAGCAGTGGAAAAGGGCTCAGCTCATGGTAAGTGGTGCCATACCTGGACTTGTGGCCCTGGGTTCTACAAGAAAGCAGGTTGAGCAAAGTTATGTTTAAAGCTAGTAATCAGCACCCCCTTCCCATGGCCTCTGCATTAGTTCCTGCCTCCAGGATCCTGCCCTGTTTGAGTTCTTGTCCCGACTTCCTTCAGAGATGAACGGCAGTGTAGAAGTGTAAGCCAAATACATCCTTTCCTCCACAACTTGCTCATTTGTCATGGTGTTTTGTTGTAGCAATAGAAATCCTAACTAAGAATGATCTGTGCAGGATAACTTTTCATAATATAAAAACCTTAGTCCCACCTGTAAGATCTATTCATCTTACCAAGCACATTGACTGATATCTGCACTCTTAGCTCTGTGGAGCTTGAGGTAGGAGGAACGTGTTGGAGACCAACCTAGGCAAGACCCTGTATAAAAGAGTAATTTCTCAGTTTTATTATATGGTGGTCCCAGACTATCTTTCATCTTCACAGATCTTGCTTTCTCTGCAGTAGACACACTTTTCCTACAACTGATTTACATACAGTTTGTGCTCACCATGAGGAGAGAACCTTGAAGATCACATGAGGATCTGTCCACCACAATCTCTATGGATATAATTTTTCAATTGACAACGGTTTATTGAGCACTTACCATCTGCCGGGCCTTACTAATTTATATTTGAAGGCAAATAAATGCTTTCAAAATGAAGCAGAATTTGGGTTGCAGGGATCATCATAGAAAGTTCCTTAAAGCAGGGTCATAGATGTTGGTTTAATGGAGAAGATATTATCTTAACAAAAAACTTTAATAGCAGTGGCTTGTCCTTTACCTATGCTGACAGCTCTGCAGATGTTGCTGTATATTGTCTTTTTACACCAGATCTTTATTTTTGTAGAAATACTGAAGGAAAGTTTGTTTTATATTTACTTATTAGAGACTGTGCATCAAAGTGATGTCAAAAGCAAGGATCTTGTGGACCAAATGGAAACCTTTGACATTTCATGGTGGTACACAGAGCAGAAGTGTGTTGTCCAGGACACTGTCATTCTATGGCCCTCTTCATGAATGAGTATGATTCTGGGACTCTGCATATGGTGTATTGACTGACCGTTTGATTGTTGGATTTCATAAACTATACTAAGAATATAATATGTTAAGCTTTGCACTAATCATGGTGATTTCAAAGAAGAATAGGATATGTGGTCTGAAGAATTTATAAATTAGGATAGATTTGAACATGGATAATTTATACTATGGCATCCTATTTGATAAGTAATTAGCATTTTAATAAAGAGAATGTAAACGCCATTTCTAGCATATAGTAATGGGACCATTGAATCAAGAACTTGAACAATTTCTAGAACATCTTTCTGAAGATGCTTAGTATTCTACACACCCAAGCTGGTGTTGATGAAATATTCGTGCTTGGACACACATGACTGCCTTGAGCTCATACAGGGCAGAGGAAACTGGAGAGATGAACGACCAGAATTAAATATTGATAGGACAGAGTTTATATAGCTGTGTGTAGCACAGCAGTACAACAAATTCCACCCTTGGAAAATTGGGATGCAGCAGGCTCATAAGGTGTTGCCAAAGTCGTGTGCCAAGGGTATTGTATGAGAACAGTCCTGAGGGAACTGTCCTTTGCCTCAGACCTTAAGAACAATCCCACAGTAGATGACTATGACTGACATGCTTGCAGACACCAGGGACCAAGCCAACGCTGTCCCTTATGTGTTGCTGGGAGGCAAGCTACCCCTCAGTTAAATGGCTTAAAACAACTTTTTGGTTAGTTCACTGTTGTGCAGTTTGGCCTTAGGTAGGCATTTCTTATCTGAGTCAGATTTGAGGTACTTGATATGAGCTGGTAGTTGGTTGTTAAGGCATCTGGGGCTGTCTGGTTTGAAGCAGTTTAGTCTAGGGCCATAGCAATGGTGGTAGGTTCCTTTTTATACACTCTTTTCTTTACTATTCTGAGTCCAGGTTCTTCAATGGAAAATTAAGTAAAAAATTGTGAGTATTTCATATGAACATTTTAAAGCTTAAATTACATTTTGTAAAGTTTAGCACTATATCTGGCACATGATACATTTTTAATAGATATCAATGACCATTATTATCATGACCACATCCTTATCATCACAAAATAACTCTATCATTCCTTATTTTACCTTATCTTACCACCACCACCACCACTACCACCACCACCACCATTACGTTTTCTTTCTGATATTATCTCCTCAGAGCTGAAAACCTGCAACTGACCTTGGGATCAGATGATCCTTGGTTTGAGACTACTGTCATCAGAGTGGTTATATGAACTCACTTAATGTCTTTGAAATTTCTATTTCATTCATTGTAATTTTAATTTTTTTAAAGTTTATATTTAATGGTGGTTTAAAATTTTTTAAACCTTTCTTTTAGACCACCACCCACCAGAGGTAGTGGAAAAGAAAGAATATGGGGGGAGTACTTAGAAATTGTTTTGTGGAACAAATATCTGTATTACCGGGAAATCAACAGTTCAGTTTATAGGTCAACAGCAGCAACTCAATCTACTTGTACATACATTACAGATATACCAGCAGTGTAGTTTGGTAGAGTTAGGATAGCAGTAGTGATGGTATGACCTAAGAGAGGCAGCACAAGTCAGCAGGAGAGACCAGGGCCAACAGGAATGCCAGGAGAAGTTTGCAGCCGTGCCTCTCTCTATGAAGTGAAGATCAGCTAAGATATCAGACCAAGAAGCATTTAGCTATGTAAGCAAGCCAAGCTCTTTTCACAGTCTGTTGAGTCATATTTATACTCCCTTCAAATATCACATGTCCTACCTTGTCTCAGCATGTGAGTCTGACTTGATAAAGCATGGGTCTGTATCAATTGACATCACTCTGTCAATTAGCCTAAGTGTGAGGAAGTGGCATGAAGCTATGGCACACCACCACAAGTTTTTTGGTGTGGTTATCTCAATGGAGTCCTGACAAAAGGAGGTCAACTACACAACGTGAGGCAGACCAATACATGTGTGCCATTAGCAAAGAATGCTTTATCATGTGTTCTTTTACATGTTTGTTTTAGCAGACTATCATTTTACCTGTGTCTGACTCAGTGAAACACTACTTTGTGAATCTGCCTTAGCCTTTTTCTCCCTGTGTCTGCTGTAGCAAAGTGCTCCTTTGCATGTTTCCCCCATCAAAACACCATCGAACACAAGTGACTCGCTAGAGAATCCTTACGTTTCTACTTCAGCTTACCTACATGACTTTAGAGTTCTAGAATTAGGATTATTTGGTCAAGTATTTATATACACATGTATGTGGGGAAAACAGATCACAAGTTAAAGTAGTATTAGTGATGAAAATGAGTGCGTTTTTTTCTTTAAAATGTTGAGCTATTCATTATCTTTTGATGTGATAATGTTGTATGATAAGAAGTCATAAAACTTTGATGATAGACATAAATTTTGTCCTTTTTATGAGCCTCATGGGTCTGTTTCTTCTGTGTTCTGGTCTAGTCTGATATCAGATAAACAGTTAGGATCTTGAGATCAGCTCATAGTAAGCTAAAGGGTTAGCCCTTGTTTTGTCTCATTTGTGACAATTAAGTTGTGATTCATACAGCTTATTATGTCCCAACACATTGATCAACTTTTTATTATAAGAGATCAAAAATATTTATTATAACATATCAAGAGAAGATAGAGACACAGAGAGACAGGGATCATAGAGGTGATGTAGAGATGCTAGAGATGATGATGCTAGAGATGATTGATGGAATAACTAGAGATGGAGATAAGAGAGACTCAAAGCCATTGCTACAGAAAGCTAGTCTCAGAAACAGTACAGGCTTGGTTTTATTGTTTCCCATTGGATAAGGTTTGTCACGTGGATGGGATAGATTACCTCTTATATAGTATGCAGTTGTGGAAAATAGAGATCTAGGGTCATTGATATGATATTCACTCTGTCTTAGCACTCAAGTATGTAAATATGTCACTGACACTTCTTCTACACATAGTCTTTCCTGAATACCCAAGGCATAGAGTCACTCTTTTTATTATATTGTTGACATCAATGACTTTATGGAACTTAACCAATTTCCTACTTAAAAGACTTCATTGTCCTGCATTAATGAAGCAGTGATACTTCACCTTACTTTTACCCGCACCTCCCCAACCAGCTCTTGGTGGTTCACATCTTGATGAGTGCTAATCCTACATGAATGCATGTTAGGGCAGAACAGGTCCTTCTTAGACATGGTTCATATTAATAACAGATGGGCTATTTATAAGCAGGGATGGATAGTCTCATCAATCCATGCAAGTGATAGAGACACAGATTTAACCAAAAACAATACTGTATATTAGAGGAAGACAGAAGTTTCCATTTTTATCCAAAGGACCTTCTACTTCTCAAAACTAGAGGAGATATTCATTTCCTTAAGAGAAACTTCTGTGTTAGCCTAGACAATTTTGGGAAGTTTTGGAAACACTTAGGAGACTGGACTTCTCAAGTAGAGGTAGTATAGTGGTGATGGTTATGATGGTGGTGTTCATGTGTGTCTTATCCCAGGCCACTTCAGTCCTCTCTCTCTCTCTCTCTCTCTCTCTCTCTCTCTCTCTCTGTCTCTCTCACTGTCTGTCTCTGTCTGTCTGTCTGTCTGTTGGTCTCTCTCGTTCCTAGATACTATGAGGTAGGAAGTTTCCCATTTCTCCTACAACATATTCCTATCACAATGTGTATAGAGCCTTTTGGAACTGTGAATGAATAATTTTTTAATATTTTGTGGTTGTTGTTTGTCTTTTATTTTGTTTGGGATGTGGTTTTATTTAGTTTTCTTGATTTTGGATTGTGGTTGTCTTTTTTTTTTTTGAGAAAGAACTTAAAGTTGGGTAGACAGGGAAGATGTAAGGATCTGGAAGGATTTCAGGAAGGGGAAATATAATGAAAATATTTAAATTTAAACATGTTTAAATAATAAAAAATATAATAAATAAATTAGTGCTAGAAAACACTAGGGAGAGAAAGATGATGTTTTGATGTCACATATGGTGAGAAAAATCAATCTGTATCATTGTGGCTGAACAAAACGTCTGCTTTGAAAAAATAAAAGAAAGAAACTGGGAACAAAAATAAAGAATTCCCTTTATGTTGTTTGGGTGAGCTATCTGGTCACAACAGTGCAAGAAATCAATACATTCTCTCTCCCAGCATGGCTAGTTAGAATAAATTGGCAGAGTATTGAAGAGCTGTAGGGGGCAGCTGTAGGGGTGTCCCCAGCAAGGTTACTGTTTTCCTTAACTTACAAGGCTAGTACAATGTGATCATACTAATGCATATTACAAAACAGAAATCCAAAACCAAAACCTCTAATTTTTCCTAACTCAACCACCAACCATTTATCTACACAGGCACCCACAGGTCTCCTCTAAGATTCCAGACAGAGGTGCCTCTTGGAAAACATCTGCCTCTCTATGGATTGCTGTATGGCCTGCTGGACCCAAGGGCATACAATACCCATTATCAATTCAGTTAAAGCCATGCTGCATCCACTAGTCCTGAATAAGGCCAGCCTAAGGACAGATCTTATGGGAGGACATTGTAGTCAATAAGCCAATTATGTGGTGTGTGCCTGCTGCAGTCTTTCTGTTCAGACTTCCTTGTATCTTCAACTCTTCCAACAGAGTTTCACGGAGATAGAGAGTGGCAAAGCATGCCCGGCACATTCTTATGTCTGTGACAGAGCCAGTGAGGAGATACACAACAAACGCATAAGTAAGTGAACCTTTTCTACTGCTTTTTAAAAACTTAATATGTTCAGGTGTGGTAGCTCATACTTCTAATACCACAGAACTCAGGAGGCCTACCTAGGTGTGTACTATGAAGGTGAGTATGAAGCTATCATGGGCTACAAAGAGAGACCTTATGTCAAAAAAGGTAATGGATTCAATGTGAGAGAATTCATGATGAAAATAGGATTAATAAACTTTAACATTATATAGCAAGTCATTCGTTTTAAGAGTAAACTTTCAATTATCTGTACCATTTGAGAGAAATGAAAATTTTATGTGACCCATGATTTCAAGGCTGACGAAATTATACTTCGTACCCTGTGAAATAAAGGTGTTCTGTTTACCAAGAATAATCATGGGATGTCACTTCATTTGATAATATTTAATTTACTGAATTTTGCCCTGCCAAACAATGGGGTGTAAGTATGGAATATTGGCATAGTCACTTCTCTACTCACAGAGCTGAGAGTATCTTAGAAAAAGGCCTTCAGCAGGAAACTAAAATTCAAGATTTCAGTGAAACCTGCAGCCACAGGAACATGGCATAGGGAATCACACTCATTCTCGGAGGAACTGGAGGTTTGATTTGAAACAGTTTAATTTGAAACGTGAAGAAAGTTTGGACTTTTCAGGTGATTAGGCTGGCTGAAGTGGAAGCCTATGCTCACTGCAGAAGAAAGAGCTCCTGTGGGTGCCTAGGACTGAATGAAGCTTGGCTGGAGTGAGGAGAAATTCACAACCTCAGTACCCAAGACAAGTGTGACCCATAGCCACGGTTTTATTTCTGTTTGCTAGGGTGTTTTTTTTTTTTGTTTTGTTTTGTTTTGTTTTTGTTTTTTGATTTTTTTTGCTATTGTTATTAAATCACATTTTTTAAAATTTTCAGTAATTTTTTACAAAGAGTTTTTACCATGCTATCTTTTACACTTTAGATAGCTGAATTGGCATACACACACACACACACACACACACACACACAATGTGTGTGTGTGTGTTCCTGCCTCTGTGCCAGGCTGTGTCCCCTCTCAGCATGGCCCTATGTATCTATGTCTTGATGTCTCCCTGTATCCTGAGTATCTCGAATAAGTTCTGTATTCAACACTGGATTCTGGGAAACCACACCCTACACTCAATTTGTTATCTGCTTTAGCAGTTTTCAACTTCTATAACTCATTTTTTCCCCTCAGACTATTGAATTATTGTTAAGGTGAAATTTCATAAGATGCTATATCAAGTGTTTTCTGTAGCTATAAGCATTAGAATTTATAATATCCTATTTAAGAAGCAAAGGAAACTCTGAACCAACCAAACAGACCCCTCTGGGTGATGTTCTGAGTTCCTTTCCATTAAATACAAAGTGTGTGCTACTTCATGTGCCCACTGGGCAATAGTACTCAAAGCAGAAGAAATTAGATGACCAACTTCCAGGGTGGGTTTTGTTTTCTTTTTTTTTTTTTTAATTTTTAATATTTTTATTACATATTTTCCTCAATTACATTTCCAATGCTATCCCAAAAGTCCCCCATAGCGACCCCCACTTCCCTACCCACCCATTCCCATTCTTTTGGCCCTGGCATTCCCCTATATTGGGGCATATAAAGTTTGCAAGTCCAATGGGCCTCTCTTTCCAGTGATGGCCGACTAGGCCATCTTTCGATACATATGCAGCTAGAGACAAGAGCTCCGGGGTTCTGGTTAGTACATCATGTTGTTCCAACTATAGGGTTGCAGATCCCTTTAGCTCCTTGGGTACTTTCTCTAGCTTCTCCATTGGGAGCCCTGTGATACATCCAATAGCTGACTGTGAGCATCCACTCCTGTGTTTGCTAGGCCCCGGCATCGTCTCACAAGAGACAGCTATATTTGGGTCCTTTCAGCAAAATCTTGCTAGTGTATGCAATGGTGTCAGCGTTTAGAAGCTGATTATGGGATGGATCCCTGGATACAGCAGTCTCTAAATGGTCCATCCTTTCATCATAGCTACGAACTTTGTCTCTGTAACTCCTTCCATGGGTGTTTTGTTCCCAATTCTAAGAAGGTGCACAGTGTCCATACTTTGGTCTTCATTCTTCTTGAGTTTCATGCGTTTAGCAAATTGTATCTTATATCTTGGGTATCCTAAGTTTTGGGCTAATATCCACTTATCAGTGAATACATATTGTGTGAGTTCTTTTGTGATTGTGTTACTTCACTCAAGATGATGCCCTCCAGGTCCATCCATTTGGCTAGGAATTTCATAAATTCATTCTTTTTAATAGCTGAGTAGTACTCCATTGTGTAAATGTACCATAATTTCTGTATCCATTCCTCTGTTGAGGGACATCTGGGTTCTTTCCAGCTTCTGGCTATTATAAATAGGGCTGCTATGAACATAGTGGAGCATGTGTCCTTTTTACCGGTTGGGACATCTTCTGGATATATGCCCAGGAGAGGTATTGCTGGATCCTCCGGTAGTACTATGTCCAATTTTCTGAGGAACCGCCAGACTGATTTCCAGAGTGGTTGTACAAGCTTGCAATCCCACCAACAATGGAGAAGTGTTCCTCTTTCTCCACATCCTCGCCAGCATCTGCTGTCACCTGAATTTTTGATCTTAGCCATTCTGACTGGTGTGAGGTGGAATCTCAGGGTTGTTTTGATTTGCATTTCCCTGATGATTAAGGATGTTGAACATTTTTTCAGGTGCTTCTCTGCCATTTGGTATTCCTCAGGTGAGAATTCTTTGTTCAGTTCTGAGCCCCATTTTTTAATGGGGTTTTGTTTTCTTGAGTACTGCTTGGCTTCTGGTTAATATTTCTGGATTTTGTTTTTGGTTTTGGTTTCGAATTTTAATTCACACTTCATGGTATTTACTGGAGGTAGTCAGAAGTTGTAGATCTGGGGTTCTGGCTCCACTTTCTGCTTTGCTGTTATTGTCTGTCTGTACTGTAGTTATTTACAGGGGTAATTATTTTTCCTTTTCTTCTATCATGTTCTATGGTTACATTCTATAAAATAAAGCTAACGAATGACATAAAACAAAGTTCATTAGCATGTGCAACCTACGCACATACTCACACTCACACATGAGATTCTGTGTTGGTTAAAATCTGGAACCTGGATCCACAACGTAGTGGAGAGTGGTTAGCATTTGGAGTGCACATTAACTTAGAAGCAGAGTATTAGTGAAGTAGTAGCATGTGGCTTTGAGGAACGTGAATTGGGCCCTAAAGAAAATAAACAGGAAATAGAATAGTTTCTGACATGGTACCCTATGTGTGTGGGAGAATGCTAAGAAAGGAGATTAGAATTGCTCCCAAGGAAAGTATTTATGATAATTGAGGTTTTTTTAGGAGGCTCTATTTTTAGTCAAGTAAAGAATTTCAAGGACTCAAATGCTTAACTGACATGCAATACAGACCTGTAGTCCCAGCACTCAGGACATGATGACAGGAGATCATGAGTTCTAGGCTAGTCTAAGTATATACTGAGATATACTCCTATCTCAAAGAGGGAGGAGGAGAAGCCAGAGGAAGAGGAGAAAGAGGAGATGGAGGAGGAAGAAAACAAGCTCAGATAATTTTTACACAGAATAATTATGTCAAAGCAATATGGTCTGGGGTAACATACCTTATCCTTGCCAAGGCCTGAACCCATATTCTGTAACAGTATTCAGTAGCTCACATGGATTTAATGTCTTTCATGCCAAAGAGGATCTCTTAGTGTGATGATATCTGTTCTGCGTTGTTGACAAATAATAGTGACCAGCTCATCTCTGCTCTTCAAGCTGCACAGCAGCAGTCAGTGTGACATGTTCATTTCTGTCTGGGTCACTGAGAAGTTCCCTATCTACAGTATGCATGCGGAGGTAATGGGGGTGGAGAGCAACTTTGATTTTCTGTCCAATTTGAATCAAATGGTGTGCTGTATTTTATTAAGTGTTAAAAATGGACACCATTCACCCACTTTGCCTCAGATGGTGCTATCCAGCTTGTATCAGACATGAATTCTACTTGGAAGACTAAATTCTTCAGAAAAATCCAAGAGAAGAAATTATGGAAGAAGGCAAGATATTTTTCATTGGTATTTGTAGTATCCGAGGGAATGTCCAGCTAAACTATTTATTTCTTTAACCACAGAACTGCTAAAAGCCCAGTGCCTGCTCAGAAGGCAACTTCTGCAAGATAGAAAATGTTTTCTAAGGAAGCATAAGGGTGAAGCTGGCATGCTAAAGCTTGAAAATCCCTTCATGTCAAGAAAAGCTTCTGCATGCTCTGTTCTTATTGAGAGTTTATTATTAAATAATCCTTAGTTATGTCCTTCTTTAAATGAATATAATGAATATAATGGAATTTACCACTAAAAAGGGTAAAAAACTAAATAAAACAAAATTTATCCTAATATTTGAAAACATCCTAGTTTTTAGTAAAAAAATTAAGTGCTATACCTTGATATCTGCACTCAAATGCTGTTATTTAAATGCATAGGTGTATGTCATGTATAATAGAGACCCATATGTATGTATATATAATAGAGACCCATATATGTGTATTTATATATATATATGTAAACAGAGAGAGAGAGAATGTTTGGCTGCAGAACACAAATCTTTAACTCTGCAGAGAGGCCCATAAGGCTGAGACATGAGGCATGAAGCCTTAGTAAGGAAGAATGAGGTGTGACATCAGCTTTAAATGGTTGCATTGAAAGGGCACTCTAGGCTATGCCAAATCTTCTGATTTTATTCTGGACACTGAAGGATTTTAAGTGAAGGTAGTTCAGATTAGAGCATTGAAGAGAGCACTCAAATGCATATTAAGATTGGAGTAGAGCGATCAAATAGCAGATATCTGTGGAGCATCTAGGAGACTGTGGCAGAGACTCAAGCAGGAAACAACAAAGACCCAGACAGAGACACTGAGTTGAGAATACAGAAAGTATAGGTCAACATTGTATTGTGATAATGAAAA